>NC_133585.1:46262299-46862299 GCF_964106895.1 Numenius arquata
TGATTTTGTAAAAAATGTATATAGATAATGTAACAACTGACATAATAGGTCCTATTTCAGTTTGGAGTTGTTGAAAAGAGGTTTTGAGATTTTTTTAGAGTTCCATGTCAAAATACACACGGTCTTACAAAATAGTCTCAATTTTACTAGAACAGAATTGTTCTATGGAAAGATTTCTGTGGAAACATTTTCCTAGTACAACCTAACACTTCGAGTCATAGCATAATTCAGGATTGGAGGGAGCTCTAGGAGTCATCTAGTCCATCCTTCTGCCCAAAGCAGGACTAACTTCAAAGTTAGATCAGGTTATTCAGGGTCTTGTCTCCATCAGTTTTTAAAATTTGCACGGTTGCTTCTCTGAGCCACCTGCTCCAGTGCTCGTAGTGAAGAGCTTTTCCTTATACCCATCTGAAATTTCTCTTGCCCTTACCTGTGACCATTGCCTCTTGTCCTTTCGCACTGTACCTCCAAGAAGAACCTGGCTCTAACTTCTCTCTATGCCACAACAGGTAGCTGAAGACAGAAATTAGGTCCCCCTGAGCCTTTTCTTCCACAAGATAAACGTACCCAGCTCCTTCAGCATCTGGGTTGTGTTCAACTTGTCCAGCAGGTCTTCCTTTTTCCACAAAACTTGTCCCAGCCCATGTTGCTGTGTGGGGTTAGGGCACCAGGACACAGGACAGCTCAGTTCTCTGTAGGTCTCTGCTGAACTTTGTGATGTTCCTGTTAGCCCACGTTAGTCCATTCCTCCACAATCTCAAGATCTTGCTTCAGGTGGCCTGGAATGGTCTGGAACGGTATGAGAGTCCCCAGCATTTATGTCCAACACATTATGCTACTTATAAATCAAATCCCTTACGACTATGAAAGGCATTCTGACTTCCAGTGATTGTCAGTGCACATTGGCTGTGGAAGGGTATTGAGCATCATGTGCTGAGAACCATGCTTTTTTGTTTCCGACCATACCCGAATGTATGTGCCCTGTGACTATTTTCAGACATGCAGAAACTAGGCTGTCTTCCCAAAGTCAAAGTAGAGAAAAGCACTTCTCATTACCCCAGAAGCCAGAACTTCTCAAGGTGACGGTGCTGACAGGTGTTCCACTCTCTCTTATTCTTTTTTTGAAATTCTGGCTTTTAAGTTTTGGGACTGATTTAAGTGCAGAATCCCATCTTCTTTCATTTTTTTTCTTTTTTTTTTTTTCTCCTTTTTTTCCCCCTTTTTTAAATGAGGGAAATGCTATAATATCTCTTTCAGCACTAACACTTCCATTAATCTCAAGCCGCAGAAGCCGACTTTCTTATTATCTCTCATTTGCCATTTATTACAATGGAAATAACCCACTTAACTGACATACTACCTACTGAATGAGCAAGGAGGTTATAGAAAGGTAAGCAGTAGTAATAATGGTTGTAATGGTAGCAATCAGAAGCCAATAAAACACATCTGATGCTGACCTCAATTAACACCGACATGCACTCCCATTTTAGCAGTAATATCAAGTGACTGGTACAACATAGTTAAAGCCCAGAGCTCTGTTTTCAAGGGATGCTGGTGACAGTTCTGTTTTCAAAACAAACAATTAGAGGCCACAAATCAGGATACCAAGTTGAAACGTGGTCTCCTGAGGATCTCACGATCCTGAGCTTGAGCTCTCAGATAAACACAGCGCTGCTACAGAGAGACTCACGTTGCTTTTCTCATTCCAGATGATAAACAGGTGTAACCTGCAATTTTAAATTCCTGCCAGGAGTGGAGCAAACATCTACAGCTGGGGTGACACAGGCCCTCTTCCAGTTTATAAAGGAAGATAATATAAGATACTCACTGAGTAGCAGGCTTAACCTTTGAGGTTAGAAAGTTCAAACCAATTTGTTGAGAAAAGCTACAGGCTTATATTAACAAGTCTCAGGAAGGGTCCGGGCAAGGACAGGGGCCTGGTAACTCCTACAGTCAAGAACAGTATTCATGGTGGGAAACTCAGGCTGCACCTACATTAGCATTTTTGTTCCTTTTTGAAGGAAGAGTTTGGAAGCCAATCTCCCTTTTTCCCCACAAGTGAATGCTTTGGTCATGTTGGGTCACTGGCACAGAGTGTGCAAACTGAGGTCCCTTCAGACGACACTGGACAGAAAGGTGAGCTCTAGAAACACAACTGATGCGTCCCAGCCACTAATGGGCATTCTGACTATGAGACCAGACTAGAAATGGTTCAAAGCAACCTCCTCTCCCCACGTACAATGTGGTCACTGAGTTCCTTGGCACCAACTGATTGATTCTCTCTACAGAGCTGCATTCATGCTAATTCAGAGATAGCCATCCAGATAATTTCTGTCGGTCAACACAAACAAGTCCTCTTGGAAGATATTTCCAGGCGTATAAGGGAATGAAGGTGATCGGGAGCAGTCAGAATGGATTTACCAATGGTTAGTCATGTCTGACCAACTTGACTGTCTTCTGTGATAAAATAACTGGATTTGTAGATGAGAGGAGAGCCATGGTTGTCCTTTACCTTGACTTCAGCAAGGTTTTTGAGACTGCTGCTCACAACGTTCTTGTATCCCAAGTTAGGACATTACAGTCTGGATGGGTGGATAACGAGATGGCTAAAAGTGGTTTGATAATCAAGCTTAGGACGTTAATGGGTCATCCTCTGCCTAGGGGCTGGTAACAATGGGGTACCGCAGGGGTCTATCTTGGAACCTCTTGTGTTTAACATCTTTATCAATAACCTGCAGGGGGTGGTGAAGCATGTTTTCATCTGATCTCAGAGCTGACCCTGCTTCAGCGGGATGCCAAACTAGAGACCTTCTGCAGTCCCTTCTCACCTGAGTTACCCCATGATCCTGTGAGAAGGTATCAAATGCATGTTGCATGCTGTTGCTTCAGAGGCTATTAGCATTTGAAAAGCATGATGCATCAGCATTCTTTGCACTTCATCACAGCGCCTGCTGCAGGCAGCTTCCATTTTTCTTTTTCCATGCCATGTTTTGTTAATCACAGAAGACCATGATGGGTCAAGTGGCTCTGTTGCTTACAGACCACATGCTGAAGCTGTGATTTAGTTTCCTCTCTGTTCTTACTCAGGCAATGAATTTCAGTGTTCAGTGCGTACTTTATATATTCTGGCTGTCAACTTGGTTTCAAATCATTACAAGGGTTTCCACTCAAAGAGTTAAAAAGAGGAGAAATATTCCAACACTAATGAGTCAAATACTATAGCTGAAAAAGGGCTGCATGTCCTGAAATAGACTGGAGAGGATTAGTGCTGGAACTAAGTTTCCGTGTGAACCTCTGACTTTTATAAATACCAGAGACTCTTTCCTTTCAGATCCCAAGTTTACCTTCCTCATCTGGCTTGTTGCTTCCTTTAGCTGCGCTGGGAGGGGACTGCTGTTTTGTAGGGAGAAGCCTGGGTTATTGTTGTCTAATTTGCCTCGTTGTTTTTTATCACAGACACTGTCCCATGGGCTTCAGAAACTGTGAGACCAGGGAAAGGTGATGTTTCTATGCACAGTTTGTGCGATCTTGAAGAGATAGCAACAAGTAAAATCTTGGCTGGATTCAAGTCAAAGGTGAAACACTCCTGAATTTCAATGAGGACAGAGTTTCGCCCAGTTCCTTTTGCAGGAAGATGTTCCTCAGAGGGAAACGGCTTGTATAAAGGCAAAAATCTGGCTAACTTTAGATAAAACACTTAGGTTTTCCATGAACTCTCAAAAAAAAAAAAGGTTTTTAATGGTTGTGGTATGTTGCGTATGGCATTTAACTTTTTGTGTAACATCACTGATGGTTCCTGCAGACCTTGGGCAGGAAATCACACTAATGTAATCACATTGTCTGTCCTCCCTTCTTGCCCCATGAAGTGACTTTTTAATCCACTGACCATTTTAATCCATTAGTTTTCCATTTTATTCTTTTATATATACTCCAATGCTGAGGAAAGCCTTCAAATGGAGTTTGTGACTTAGTAGGCACTAAGAAATCTGACCATGAAAGCAGGAGCTGCAGCTTGTTCAGCTTTGCTGGTTCCAGGCTCAGGGGGCAGACGAGGAGCCATTTCTGCTGAGGGATTTCCCATGCCTGCTCCCAGCCCCATTCACCCACAAGCACCCACAGCTCCCAGCTCAAACCACAAATTTTGGAGGAAAAGCAAATTTCCTCCAGATTTGTTGGAGGGAAAATTTGAGCAGCAAATTTTGTGCACAAGTTGATAAGATTCCTAGGAAAAATCATGGAGTTGCAACAAAACAGATTATGTTCCAAGTGCATTAAGGAGGTCTGATGAGGCTGTGTCAATGGGGGCTCAACTCAGTTTCTCTCTGTGTTCCTGCAAACAGACCTGTCTGCTTTCACCTTCTATTCGAATCTCGGATAAAGTTAATATACTCTTCCTCTATTAAGTTTTATTTTTATTTTAAAATGCACTTATCTGAGCAGGACTCAGTTTAGAGAAATCCAGCTGTAACTTGAGTTTTCCTTACTGCTTTCCTAGCAGAACAGTAAACACTTGTTACCAGGGGCTGATTAGGTCCTGCTTTGGCAATGCCAATCACAGCCTTACTTGCGTCTTCGTCTACCCCCAGCAATAGTTATGGAAAGCTGGAGCAAGTCTATACAGCCTTGCTCTAAAGACAGAGGGAAGGATGGCTGGAATGTTAAAGTTTCAGTGTGCATGCGAAGCAAGAAAAAAACTATCTGGATATTTAACACCTAAGGGCTAATCTTCAACTTTTAAGGTAGAGTCTTTTTAAAGGGGGAGCTAAGTAAATCACTTCTGAAATTTCCTCGCCCCAGACTTACAGCAATATTTGCAGAAGCAGCTTGTTTACAAGCTCATATCATATCTCTCACATGGGAGAAGGCTTAAAGTGAGACAGTGGCTTGCTGGAAAGGCACACAGATAGTGAGGCGTAAACTGAAAGAGGGAGCTGGACTTTCTGGAATGCAGCTTCATCAGGCTGGCTGCTCGTTTTCTTCAGCCTTATGGGAAAGGCTTGGAAGCAGTCAGACAGGTTAACTGCCGTGTTACGGACCTCTGAAGGTCTCTTACCTGTATGTATCACACGTGGCTTGTACAAATCCTGGATCCAGATCTCTCACCTACGTGCTGTGCACAGGCTGGCAGAGCTGTGGTGATACTGCCGGGTATTTGGTGCTCACCTGACCCATACACCAAGCTTCAAATCTGGCTGGGCTTTTTTTGCTCAAGATCATATTCTGGGCAGTCATTGTCTGTGGAGAAGATGTGGATGTGCGAGTCCCAGCAACTTCAGGACTGAACTCACTGTATCTAGCTACATTTTGTCACTGGAGATTTTCCCAAAGAAAAAATATCTGACTATCTCTTGAAGGTTAGGCAAGGCAACACGTGAAGACACCGAAGTAAACCATGTCTACATCTCATGGACTTTCAGCAGTTGTTTAGCACTTCTACGCTTTAGTCTTTGGGAAGTTTTTCCTTGTAAAATTGCTAGCTGCACATGCTTCCCAATGATGTCAATGAAGTCTCCCTCTCTCTGCATTGCTGAGCACAGTCTGACCCCATGTTCAGTGAACTTTGAGCTAGAAGCATGGAGTGGCAAGAAAAATGTGATTTAGTTTTTCCTTTATTAATCCCCACTTTACATTTACCTTATGTTTTCCTCCGTCTTAAAAAAAGAGTAAACAGGTTGACTTCTTTGCCAAAACTGTGTGGAAATACAGGATATATATATTTAGTGCTGGTCAATCTGTTGAGAATGAGTAGGAAACCCATCAGTTCCTGAGGCTGTAGTAGATTTCCTCTGCACAACTTGTCAGCAGCCTGCTGGAGCTGAGGATATTCTCACTGTGTACTTGAAATGTCAGGAATGCATTGTTTATTTGCAGCCAAAAGGCTGAAAATCAGGGCCTAAAGTCTCTCACCCAGAGGCTGGACGGCTCTTGGACAAGCTACTGACATGAGGTATGAGCTGTGCAGCTGGTACACGGTAGGGCTGAAGCATCATCGTACTCAGACCGATGGTTGCAGTTGCTCATGAGAGCTATGGTGTCTGACCCACTGCCCCTTCCTTCTCTCTTCAGAGAAACACTCATTCTCCAAGGGCTTGGGACCCCTTAGCGTAATTTTAGCAGAATTCCCTTTACAAACCTACACAGTGCTCAGTGCAGAGCAGTTTAAGCATGGCTTGAAAAACGCACGCTTACGATCTTCTACGTGCAGCCTGAAAACCGTAATTCTTGCAGAGAATTACTGTGTCAAGGTTTTAGTTAAGTGTAAGAGCTTACAAATTAACTTATAAAAGCTTCAGGGGGGTCATACCACAGTACACCAAAGCACTCTTCTAGGAGCATTAGCAGTTGGGAGTGGAAGCCTGAGGAAGGGAAAAAGAGCAGAATAAGAACATAGGAAACTTCTCCCAAATATCCCATCTCAGTTTCCCACAATTTGCAGCTCAGAGATTTCTTGAACTTGTGATGGCATTTTTTTATATTTAGGACCTTGGAATGCTTTCTTCTTCCAGTAATTTGCTCCACAGTTTTCTGAACTGATGTAAATATTAGCAACCTGTGGAAAAGAATTTCACTGGTTCAGTGAGCACAGATGAAAACTATATTCCCGTGTTCATTTTAAACACGTCTCCTGTTACTCTCAACTGACGCTCACTAGTTCTTGTGCTGGAAGAGACAGAAAACAGCTTTTCTATACAACTTTTCCCCTTCTGTGAGATACGTACAACTCACGTGAGAAGCTAGTGAAGTATTATCGTTCTTCTCTGTAACACAAACAAAAGAAATGCAGAGAACTGTTTTGCTGAGGAGTTTAAGCATCTGCAGGAATGTCCCCATATTTACTTGAAATCTTTTCAGGATTAAGGAAGAGGGTGAGCCAGTATATACTGGACAGGGAAAGATGTTTTTCTTGCCATTTCAAAAAATACTCCAGATGGAGGACTGGGTCGCTCTCCCCCTCTGATGCTGTGCTGGAACCTGCTAACAGCTGCACAGGCACATTGTGCTGCTGCTGGAAGAGGCCACAATGGCTTTAGTTTCCCAAGCCGTGTTGGCCGGAGGCAGGAACGAAGCTGCCCCTCTCCACCGCTGCCAGCACCCACCGCTTTCCCTCCTGTGGCTGCCACGTCCCTTTTAGCCGTGGGGCTTGGCAAACTGTGTCCTGGGACTTATTTGGATTTAAAGTAAACTGAGAAAACTAAGGAAACAAACAAAAAACCCCACTCTTTGTTTTCAGTCACCCCTGTCCTTTGGCTGGATTCACTCTGTGGTCAGGCAGCTGCTTTGGTGGCACAAAAAAACCATGTGGCATTGGGTAAAGGTTAAGCCTGAGGAAAGGTAGAACAGTTTCTTCTGGTGATTTTGCCACCTTATGTCAGAGTAAGTGTCAGAGAAATGCTGGGCTGAGCTACACCGAAAGTATAGATACTGCAAGTATAGCTCATGAAACAAAAGCTGCCTGAGATGCACCTTCAGGTTTTTACACAAAAGAAAGTCAGGATATTTAAGCTCTAATCAACTGTCATATGCCCAGACCTAAGGAAATGCACGCACTTTAAAAAGAAAAAACACTATATAATGAAAAATAAAAAGCACTTCATCAATTCAGATGAGAAATCTGTCACAGACCTTTCTGTGGCAGACCGTTCTCCACCTTAGATCACCTTAGATCAGTGAATGTTTTCAATGGGTGACAAACATATTTATGGCATGGTGATTTCAATAAACATATTTATATGAATATATCAATTTGCTTGAAAGTTGTGTAGTGGTCAGGAATTTTAATGAAGTCTAGGAGTCAGAATGGGGGGAAGATGTTTATAAACATACAGCAATGATTTCGTGTAGTCTACTCGTAAAACTGTCGCTTGAATGCAAAGATTCAAGACTGAGGACAGATTTTGCAATCCTCTCTTCAGTGTCTAAGTCAGTCATCTATCTCATCATGCAAAGCCCAATTCTGGCAGAATTATAAAGATTCCTCCTTAAATTGACTTCAAAGCTGGTCCCATAACAGACTCAACAAACTGTATAGCCATTAAGAGACTCTACATTATACAATATTGATTTCTCTAATATCCATATAATTATACTGAGATGCAAATTGCTAATAAAACTTAATAAACCTCCTGAAAAATTAGTGACATTAGCCTGAAAGCAGGCTTAAAATGCCTAAAGCCATTGTTTTGATAGCATTACCAAGCCATACGTTAATAATTGCATCGCTTTAGCTGCGTGCTCCCTGCTGTTTTAGTACTTAACTAAACTGTAATGTTAAATAGTTGTTGCCGGCTTAAGAAGTTTATCAGACAATATAAAGATGTCTTTGTGATTGTAATTTAAAACTAAACATAAGTGCACCCAGAAAGTTCCGCTTGCGAAGTTATCTCCTAAGGGCTCCCTTTACGGGTATTACCCAGAGTTTAAAGATAGTTTTTATACCCCCGAGTCTTAACTCGGTAAGTAACTGATAAGATAGGCCCTGCTCTCACTCTGTTCTGCTGGTTTGGGGTAGTAAATGGTGCCCCTGCTCGAGCCATACGTGCTTTCTGCATCTTATCCCTCCCCGCAGCCAGCCGGGAGCCAGCCCAAACAGCCTGGGAATGGGGCGCACACAGGGGACAAGTCCAGCCCAACCCTCAGAAACATTTCACCAGCCAAAAATAGCAACGCCGAGAAGATGCCAGCAGGGTCGGGTCTTGACATGGACCGATGTCTGCCCATGCTGCGGTACATCCGTCACGCGAATGGGCTGACAGAACGCTGTCCCAGGTTTTGCTGACCGTCCCACGCCCCTCCTTCCTCCCGACGGAAGCTGGGTATCTCGTGGAGACCTGCTTGGGCACCGCGCCAAGCGGATGTCACCTTCTCACCACGGGGCCCTGTTTACAGGTTTGGGGAGATGCAAGCCGGTTTTACTGTGGGCTAGGAGTATTCTGGCTCAAAAAGGAATGGCTGAGGGGATAGCTGTCCATAAAATCCAAAATAACATGGAGAAAATGAGTAGGGAATACTTGGTCGGTGTACTGGGAAATAACTGGGGCCACCAAGTGAAAATCTGCATGCAGAAGTTCTTGCTGCAGGACGTCGCAGATGATAAGGGTTTTACATGGGTTCAAAAAGCAAGTGCAAAATCCATCGATGGATATGAAACATAAGGGCCCGTTGCTGGTTCAAAATCCTTGCCCACCTGATCAGCTCTTAAGACCTAGTCTGGACGTGGTGAACAGAGTAATAGCCAGTGCACCGTGCAAGTCTGCAAGTGAAGCTCTAGAAAATAGTAGGGATAAAGAGGGCCTGTTCCTGCACAAAAGATGCACTGCAAAGCAGCCTCCCAACGAGAAGCAGTAAGCAGTGACGGTCTTCCAGTCCTACGGTGCAACCTGATGTTCTCTAGCGAGCAAAACCCCTTTGGTCTTCCTGGGTTCCAAGTGCTAAAGTCCAGCTCTTGGCTATAAGGACTTATGCATATGTGAAATGGACACACACAGTCATTAAAACTTTCTTTCAGTCTTTTGCTCCTCTCCCCAGCCCCATGCCAATGCAGCACTGCCGGGTCCAGGCAGAGTGTGGGTCCCAAACCCAAGGCCACTGCTGTCCACTGGTCCCCATCAGCTGCGGGGTGAAACGGTCCACAGAGCCGGGGTCTGGTACACCAGGAACTGGTGGTGGAAAGCAAACTGCAATCTCCAGTCTCAACCGAGTCTGGGAAGAGACTGTGGGAATGACATTCTGAAACCAAAGAAATCAAACATCACAGATGATAATCTCTGCAACCACAGTGCATGACACAGGTATAATCATAGAATGGTTTGGGCTGGAAGGGACCTTAAAGATCATCGAGTTCCAACACCCCTGCCGCAGGCAGAGACACTTCCCACTACACCAGGTTGCTCAAAGCCCCATCCAGGCTGACCTTGAACACCTCTAGGGATGGGGCATCCACAGCTTCCCTGGGCAACCTGTTCCAGTGTCTCACCACCCCCACAGAAATCATGGGTTAGGGCAGCTTGCCCAGAAGGGGAAGAAACTCCAGTAACCAAACAGGACTTGCATCCATGCAGTTGTTCCTTGATGTGGATACGCTGCAGCTGAAGGTGTGACTGTGGCACATACAGAGGTGTCTCCTGTGGCTTTCTGCCAGTGAGCTTGGTGCCAGCAGCACAGGCTTTGCTGCGTGCCCCATATCAATGGGCGACGCTGTGCCAAGCAGAAGCCCAGGCTGCAGAACCCTCGCTGTTACTGCTGGGTAGCCTGGCAGGATGAAAACTACCTTGTGTCTGTCTACAGCCTGGTGCCATCATGCTTCTGACCATAGCGTAAAAACAGACTGAGAGAAATTAAAAGTAGCTACATTTCCACTGGCTTTTGTGAAACCAATTCCTAATCATGCCACTTAGCATGACTATACTGAAAGAGAGAGCCGCATGGAGCACAGGGAAACAGGTCAGTGGGATGCTGAACAGCTTCAGCTCCCCCTGCAAAACAGAATTAAACCTCAGTTCATACATTCCACCTTTTAAGAAGGCCTTTTTTGACCGAGACTCAGGAAACCGCATTGCGCTGCCATTTTTCCTGGCACCAGAGATTGTGTGCGATGCTAGAACTGGACCTGGAAACTGAATTCATTTATTTTCCCCCCAAACTTACAGAGCAGCCATCATTCACCATAACATGTCATCCTAACAAGCTGCAAGGCAGAGATACTTCACATTTGAACCAACCGGTGGCAGCCAGTGAATAACATCTAGGTAACCAGAACACTTTCCGTCATGAACCTGATACGTTTAACAGCTAATTAAATCTGTGTAGGGATTAGGCTTTACATTGTATACTTTTATGGCAACAAAACCTGAGCTTCCTAAGATTACGTTGACGAGCTCCTTATCTCTGATACTGAGATGTTTATCAGCACCATATGGTACGAGCTCCTGCTATGTTTCCCAATGACCTTCTGGGACTTAATCAGCCTGAATGTCAGAGGTTGAAGAGCTGAGGACATATATTATGACACAGAATGCAACGCTCAGCCAGGCAGAATGAAAATCCAGGGCTGAAGTCCAAAGAAAAGGTCTTTGTTGGTTAACTTCTGTCCCTAATAAATTTGTCAATTAGGAAGAACAAACGTTAACTTTGTTTTCCTTGCCCTTGCTGTTGCTTTGTGAGGTCCCATGCTGCGAGGTAACACAGGGCGTGTACTCAAGTATCAGCGATGAGGGGAAACCTCAGATGATTCACGGTTTGGGAATGTTTCACATAAAAATAGCAAATTCCGGCTTTATATCTGGAGGCTATCCATGCTGCCCAACTATATTTTCCAGCCTTAGAACCATCCGAAAGAGATGCAATTAGCAGGAATTTTTTGTCCCCAATTTCAGCAGCTCCGTGATTGTAGCCTGTTTTAGTCACATGCTGCTTTTAGAATTAACAAGCATGGTCCAGGCATGGTGCTTGGGGATGATCATATCAGAAGAAGACATGGTAGATCATCGTAACACTTTATGCTTGTATGAAATACAGTTGCTTGTGATTAGGGTTGCGTTAATAAGAAACACTTAGGCAAGGACTGGATTTGCCAAGACATTTCCATGCAAAGAATGAGACAAATTTTAGAGTATCTTTTGCAGAGAGAAGGACCTAACTACCATGCTTGAATGCCCCTGCATTCTTCAGATGGGCTGTCTTTACATTGGTAAGAGCAAACACGGGCCATCTTCAAGCCCCAAAACTGCCTATTTCAGGCACAGCTCTGCTGGATTCCCCACATCCAAACCCACCAGCAATTACAGCTCCTTCTGGCAGTTCTTCTGAACAAAAGAAGACAACCCCATCACTACTCCTCCCCACTCCTCCCCAGCTGCTCACAGTGATATGTCTGGATCCCTAATCTCATGAGGGTCCCTTCTGTTTGCAGCTCATTGGGCTCAAATCCAGGCTGGAATCTCCCATGCATTTCATGGATAAGGATGCTGATCCAAATGCTGACACTTTGCTGCATGGCTGCAGAATGGAGATAAAGCCAGGACTGGCGAGACATTCGCAAATCTGTGCACTATACATCTGTCGTTTCATTGAAAATATCCTTTTTGGAATTTAAAAGAGCTTCCAAGACAGATGTGGCCTGACTGGGGTTTAGCTGAACGTGCTGTATTCAGAATACAACAAAAAGCCCAGGTGTTGTAAAGGATGTAATGGCCATGGTCTAAGAAAAGAATTGTGTTACTGGATGCCAAATATATGAGCACATTTACAGAAACATTGCTTGCTCCTGAAACTGAATATATGTAATTTCTTTTTTTTTTTAAAAAAGAAGTTAATTTCCTTTCCTAAAGCAGGTGTGTGCTAGTTCCCACATGTTCCAGGCATCTTTAAAATGATTTGGACCCACCAGAGAGTTTAATTGGCTGACAAGGATTATAAATGAGAACCCATTAGCTGAAATGGTTATATTGCAACTTCATCAGTCTGCATTGTGGTGGATGACTGTTTTAGAGGTACTACAAACACACAGGGATGCATCTGACTATGCGAATGTGGCACATATTGTGTGTTATACCAAACTGGAGAGGAAACAAAACTACAAAAATTAGATGTTTAAATTGAACATCCCAAACCTTGGGAAGCTCCAGATCTAGGGCAGATGGACATCAATGACAAATGTCCATCTCCACCTCTGTGCCAAGACTCTCCAACATGCAGCTTAGCTGGGTATCCATCAAGATTCTGCCAGTGTCAGTATTTTATAATATGTATAATTCTATTGTATAGTAATACATAGAAGAACACTTTCATTAAAGATATTGAAGAATACTGGGGAGGGGGGATTATTAAGAATGTAGCATTGTCTATTGAGCATTCTCTACTGGCTAGACTCTTGCCTGGGAAGCAAGATAAATGTCAAATATATACACGAAAATACAAGTCCTTCCTAGAAACCCTTACAGCAGATCTAGGAAGCCTCTCCCTTATTTTTCTAGCTGACCTCCCAGCTCCTGTTTTCCTGGCTGTAAAATGCTTTAGATTCAGGGAGAGGAATGGAGAAACATTTGAAGCTTTACATCCCACAGGCTTGTAGCTGTGTAGAAGGAGCACGCACGTAGTGTGTAGAAGGAGTTATTCCCATATTCAGCCTGAGAAGAGTTTAGCAGTGAGATCTCCTACTTCCTAGACAAGTGCTCTCACTGTGCAGTAGCCTACAAAGGTCTCTTTTCAAACTGTAATAAAGAGAAGTTGAGTTAAAGTCTGCAGTTTGTGGTTTAGCTTCCCTTGCGCTTTTTTTAGCATAAGCTGTTACGATTCTTTGAGTCCTGATACCCCAGGTGGTCAGCCTTGCTCTGAGAACAAAGGTGTACATGGTGCAGAAGAGAAGGTCAAAAAGTGGACAACAGAGTGAGAAGGTGGGAGCTTTAAGTACAGATGTAAAATAACGGAAGACGCTGTTACAGAAGAGCAGGGATGACATTTCAGCTATACGAAGTGAGACTGAAGAAACACAAACGGGAAAAGATCAGAGAATCACAGAATCACAGAATCTTCTTGGTTGGAAGGGACCTTTGAGATCATTGAGTCCAAGAAAAAAAAAAAAAGGAAACAAAAAAACCCCACAACACCAAACACGAAAACCAAGACAAAACCAAAACAAACACCCACAACCACACACCACACTCACCCACAGACAGACGCAAACCAACAATTTCGGGCACTAGAGCATGCCCTGAAGTGCCATGTCCACACGTTTCTTAAATACCTCCAGGGATGGTGACTCCACCACCTCCCTGGGCAGGCTGTTCCAGATGAATAAGGCTTTAAGGGAAACTGCTGCTCCCCAGGCAAAAGCCACAACACAATTAGATCAACCATTCCCTAACTGAACATAATAAGTTCTTTCAGAGCAGCTTCAGTCTGTACAAGCAGTCTACTCCTCTGACCATCTCTCTAAAGGCACATTGCCAACTGCTAAAAATCACTGAAGTTTCTTTACTATAGGTACCCACAGAAATATTCATGGACCCGCACAATGGTATAAAGAACTAAATTCATTAGTAATTATTTTAGTTCTGCTTAAAATAAGTAGAACTTGATAAGCTTCCCTGTCAATAGACAGGATATAAGAAAATATATGCAAGTAAAGCAAGCAGATCTACTCATAGCCCCCACCTCTCAATTTCCAGTCTTTTTTAATAAAGCAAAAAGTTTTAGCTGTTAAAAATTTTGTTGTGACCCTTGTAATGCTACAGAACCCCAATACAAAATGTGAACAGTAAAATATCCATTATATAATATATATATTTATATTTTAATATATTACATTTATTTCTACATAAAGAGGCTATAAATACTGTATATGCCTTATATTCATGGTTCCCAGCATTTGACATTATAGTAAGTACAAACAAAATAAAACCCATTATAAAAATACAAAAAAGGACTCAGTAGAAATAGCTTTACATTTTAAAATCTTGTAGCCTGCATTGTGTCTATCAACAGAGTGCCGGGGCTACAAGAGCACAGGTAAGAAGTTGTCCAACAATCAGTCACAATCTCACCACTCGGAGAAGATCAGAGCTGCCATGAAACCAGTCACGGATTCCCAAGACTACATAAACCAAGATCCCTGCCAGTGCAAACAGACTTGGAGTTTGCAAAGTGAAGGAGTCAGACCTACATCGGAGGGATGGGGGGATGAGATGAGAAGGTAGGGTGCCCTTAGCACACCCCATCAGGGCCACAGGGCTCCCTACAGTCCTAAGGTAAATTATATTGCCCTTTCTACCTCTTGTAGAGGATGCCCCAGTGGTGATTCAAAGCCAGGGGTATTTTCTGCAGCCGTTTCAGGCTAGCTCAGAAGCAGGCAAGTGCCTGGCATGAGCCATGGGTGCCAGGGAGGACGAGGGGGCAGAGCCACCCCGAGGCCACCCCCAAGAGAGGATGCATAGAATCATAGAATGGTTTGGGTTGGAAGGGACCTTAAAGATCATCGAGTTCCAACCTCCCTGCCACGGGCAGGGACACCTCCCACTAGACCAGGTTGCTCAAAGCCCCATTGCATGCCCCCAGCATCCACGTCCCACCACTCGGCTCGGTGCTCTGCCTCCTCCCTACTAACCAACCCCACCGGGCAAGTCTTCCAGGGAAACGCAGCTCATGAGGGCTGGTACAGCAACTTTTTTTTTCCTCCACCGAGGACAGAGAGCATCGCCCCCACCTATATTTAGCCCAACCTATGTTTAGTCTCAGGCTGTCAGTGAGTGCCACAGCCTTGAGCTGGAGGTTCCTTTTTTTGTTTGTGGAGGTGCAGGCAAGGGATAACTCTGAGAAACAAGGAGCCAGTGCCGTGCTGTTTCCTTCCTGGAGTCCAGCCGCAAGGGGAAAAACAACAACAACAAAAAAAAAAAGACCAACGAGCAGGGCTGTGCCGTTATTTCGTACAACTAGAAACAGTTAAGTTGAACGCTGCGCTGCTGTCTGCATCGGGCAGACGCTCAGCATGTCACCGGGGTCCCAAAGGCCACCACGCTGCCTCTGCCACAGCACCCACACACCGCAGCCACCAGTGTCACTCGGGGTAAGCAGCCTGGCACGGAGCAGTTTTGCTGCCGGATGCTCCTGCATCCTCTTCAGGAAAAAAATAAACGTCTTTTCTTAGTCTCGTGGACGTGGTCTTTCTATACATCAAGGCTGGATACCACCAGCCCTGGAAAGGAAGGCACATCCCGGGGGGGACCCGGAGCTTGGCCCTAGAGCGGTGGGGAGGTGAGTGGTGTGGTGTTGTCGTAGCCAAGCCCGTGCCCCCGGCAGAGCGAGGGCGAAGCCTCCCGGGCGCACAAGAGTTCGGTCTCCTCGCTGGAGTAGATGGTGGTGTCCATGTCATCCGAGTGGTACCCGGACTGGTAGCCGCTCGTCTGGTTGGAGGCTTCGGACATGACGGACTCGTTACTCTTGCTGGGCACCAGCGTGCTGTGGAAAGCAAGGAGAAACTGAGAGAGCTGTGGAGATGGTCTTCTGGGGAGCAGGTGGGCTATTCCTGCAGGCAGCTGCTTTCCATCACAGCAACAACCAAAGCAAAGTGGTGCACTTAGCAAATCTGGCTTCAAGCCTTTTTAAACATGCATTTGACTATAAGGAGAGAGCCTTTTATACACCCTAACTTCACTAACGCATGAAAAGGATATTTAATTTTATGACAATACAAAGAGTTAGATTGCAACCACAGATGAAATGGAGAGAAAAGTTTGAGAGGCTTCACACGTTCCAGCCGTGGTGCAATCGTAACTGCAGTATACATTTTTTTGAACTGAAGTTGTCCTAAGAAAAATAATTCCTGAGAAGCTCTGAGGGAGCATACGTGAGATCTCAGCTCCATGAAAGCCACTGTTCTTCCTGTGAACAGCACAATGAAACCCCTGTACAATGCTCTGAAAATACACCCAGGTACATCCTGAAAACTCAAGTCAGCTTTAGTAAAAAAGAAAGAAAAAGAAAAAAAAGAAAAAGAGCTCTTTGTCATTGCAGATAGGCCTTCACAAATATGGTCAATTGTGTGCACCATCTCAGTGCCTTCAAGGGGTGGTTGATGCTGTTGCAGCTGATAAATACAAGTCCTTCAGCCAATGCTTCCAACAGCTGCATTACCTTTCGTCTCCTGGTACCAAATGTAGATAACCAGGCACGCAGTGCACAATTTTAATTTTTGTTTTTAAAAATACAGTAAAAAAATATTTTGTCTCCTAAAAAATTTTGCAAACCAATCAGTCTTCTGACATACTGCAAGCAAAAGGTCATATTCAATCCTACGTACAGCCTGAGCCTTACCTAAAAGGTATTTTCACTTGTTTATCACTCTCTTCCAATGTCTTCAGCTCTTCAGACGCAAGAACCATCCCACTATCTGTCTGGTTTTCCTGAAAAGGTGTTAGAAATGCATTAAATGGAAAAGGGTGAAAAAAAATACAAAAAAAAAAGACATCAACAGAAGGAAAAGACACACAAACAACAGACAAACTCACCTCCTGAACAACTTTTACAGTGGTTACCAATGGGACATCTTCAAATGTTTTGACACTCACAGGGCGGCTTTTTCTTTTGCTACCTTGTCGGTACTGACTGAAAACAAAACAAAACAGAACAAAGTTTGGTGTCCACTATCCACAACTTGGCTGCAAACACCACAATGATATCAGAATCCTTTTATCTCTCTACAGAGAAGTTAGTCCTTTTGTCAAAACATATTATGCAAACCACAAAATATCCATTTATTGAAAAGGATGAACCGCCTAGAAAGTGGCATGTTTCTGACCTTCTGCTCCTGACAACCTCAATCCCTGAGCAAATTCTAAGAAATGGCTTTGAGAAAACAGCTCCTTTCCTCGGTTATACGGGAAGGCTCCACTTCCTGCGAGCTTTGCTTAGAAGTATAACAAACAGAGGAGCCTGGAGCACAGACATGTGTCTCTTCCTTTGGACCACACTTCTGAGACCCCTGGCTGGACCTAGGACAACAACAGCAGACTCAGCAGACTGCCGCCCTCAAACCATGGGGATCGGGACAGGGAGTGCTACATCTCTCTTGAAGGCTCTTCTCCAAAAGAAGCCCTCTGGTCAGGATGACATCCATAAAAAATACTGGACAAAAAACTATAAAATAAAATTGACTTTCACGGAGGTACTAATAGAGCAAACAAAACAGCTACCCGCAGCTTTCTGTCTAAGTGGTTATGGAATGAAATGGATGTTGTCCCAGTTAAACATCACAAATTTATGTTCCTAACAGCTAATGAAGAAAAAGCCATGGAGGTAGAAGACAAGCCTGCATCCACCTGAAGCACAAAGCCAGAAGCAATTAAGAGCATCATTCATCCCATCTCCCAGCTTTGAGTCTAGCTATGCTAAGCTCTGCCCATCTCGTCTATTTAAACTGGTGGGGATTTTACAAGTTCCCTCTGTAGCCTGCTCACGTGCTCAACCACACTTCACAATGTTTTTCAGATATTAAACCCAAGTATTTGCTGCAAATAAAATTTGCTGAGGACAGAATAATTAAGCAGTACCCTCTTTTGAGAAACTTTTCATATACTGAAAACTGTTATTATGTTCCTTCTGCATTTTCTCCTCCTAGACTTAACAAAACCAGTTATTTCAAGATTTTTGCAGTGATCATGTCTTCCATTCCTATTATTCTCCAATGGTATCTAATCCATTCCCCATCCAACCCTGCCAGGATCAAAAGTATCTAATGGACAACCTAGTCCACTCACCCTCCTGGACTATCTGACCTTGAATGACGAGAAGTTCGTTCCACAACTTGCCTTCTTAGTCTGAAAGCTCCCTGCGTGCTTACATTTAATTGCCCACACAGGCCCAGAACTACATGGCCAGGAGGACAGTTACCAGGGCGGTGAGGACTGGGAATCCCAGCTGCATGATCTGAACAACCTCCCAGGAATGGGAGTCCTGCTTGGCCCAGAGAAGAGTCAGATGATGTTTTCCACCTGGGCTACCGTGAATGAGATCCTCCTGGTTAAGCCGAGCCACTGCGCAAGCAGGACCAGAAATAGTGTGCAGGCAGAGGGGCCACACGTGGAGTCTGACTCCTCGTGCCAGACTGCCGGTGGCAGCGAGGGCTCAGCTAATGTCCTGACAGTATTTCCTGACACGTGTTTGCATTTTGCTATAGCCTGTCCCATAAAAAAAGGGCCAAAAAATGCCCTACATAAAATCAAAATCCATCTTCCCTGCTATCCACCAGACCAAATATGCCCCCTAAAAATTAAATTTAGATTGGTTTGACTTGATTTCTTCTTGACAAATCCATGCTGGCCATTTTCAGTCACTTCACTTTCCTGTAGGTATTTATCATTATTTATCGAACCATTTTTTTCCACGATCATTCCTAGGATTCAAGATAACCTGATTTAAGGGTTACTCCTTTTCTGTTCTTTCTGAAAACAGGCATTATTTTACACTTCCTTAAATCTTCTTTACTTCACCTGACTGTTCTTAATGACAATATTTCATAGTTCAGAAACTGCATATCTATTTCCTAAGCCAAATACGGCAGATGTTAGGAGGTCCTGCTGATTTTAATTTACCTCAGCAACCTAAAAATTCTTTAATATTCTCTGTGTTTTCCCTGTGCTTGCTTTTCCTCTTCCAGCTTTGATTTAGCGACTGTATTTATCACCCTCTCCTCACAGTTAGTACTTCCATGAAGATTGAAAAAGACATTACTGAGTAGATCAATCTTTCCCACTATGTGTATAGCAAGATTCATGCCTACAAAATCCTTTTTAGCTACCAGAACAGAAGAATAAGGCCCCTAAGCATGTCTTAAGCTCCCCACTTTGCCTCTCCCAGCATGGTTTCACAAGTGTTTTCACAACCCTGTCACACTGTAAGACAAGAGAAAAGAGGTTCAAAGTCTCTTTAAAAGGTTGATGGAGAGATTTTAGTTCTGTTCATAACAGGAAGTGGGGACCAGGAAAAGCCATATAGGAAGTATTAGAAGTGGAAAATAACTGTGATATTTTAACATCAGTGTTAAATCATGTTTTTGTGCCTTTTAAATATTTTTATTTTGGACTGTCCCACTACTAAAACATGGGGTTGAGAGTTCAGCTCTAGGACCATAAGTTCAACTGAAGTGTGAAAGGTACTTTGCCTACCTAGTCTTTCCCAGGATCACATATAAATGTTATCCTGCAGAACCTAAAATCATTGGGAACTTTGTTTGCCTTTGGTGGATATTACAAGCAGCGAGGGAGAGGGCTCCACTTTGTGGAAACTACGTGAAACCTGCCAAGAATCCATCTCTGCCCTGATGGTTGGATCCATCCCCTTCTATCCTCCTCCTTCTTCTGAGATTGCAGCAAGCAGCCCAGGGCTCCCAGCATCTAAGTGGCTGAGTTTGATCTTAGGCAGCACTGGATGAGAAAATAACTTTCTCCTTACATCCCATGCCCAAGGTCCACCCGAGGTCCTCCCAAGGTCCAACATAAGCCCTGCTTAAGTGCAACAAGTACAAACTCCTTACGGGGAAGTCACCTCTCCCATGATACCCAACAGCACCTACCACTACTGGTCCATTGTGGATGCCCCCGCAGCCCACCAGAAGCAAGCAGTGGACAAAAACCAGAGACAACACTACTTAGGTTGCATTGCCCTTGGTTATCAATTCATGACCTATTTCACTGAATTTCACTGAATTTTTTTTAGAGTTGGAAGGGACCATAGAGATCATCTAGTCTAACTCCCCCGCTGAAGCATATTTACCAACATTTCACTTTAGCAGGCAAAATGCCAGCAAGGTTGTTAATGATAAACCTCTTACCAATAACATTTTAGGGATCTGCAATACAAGAGTATGAACACAACTGAATTGGATTGGTAAAACTTTGTATTTGTTCTGGTTCTTAAAAACTAAATAACAAATACTTTCGCATTGGTGTTTTGTTGGGGTTTTTTTTGGATGAGAATACCAAATCTTGAAAGGGTAGCAAAAAAAAACACCACAAAACATACAACCCCCCCCTCACACACTAGCATTTGGAAAGGTAAGAAACTAGTTTTTGCCTACAAAAACTCTACAGATTCCTTCTTATCCCTATGGAGGATGTTAAATATGGACCAGGCAGCTGAAGTCTCTTCCTTTCATTTTCCCTGCCCCCAGCATGAACAAAACCTGCCCAGAGGCCCCAATAGGATGTCCACCATATAAAATACCTAATTCCTGCTGTGTTGTCATAATGGAATTTAGGATCACAGACTTCCTCTTCCTCCCTACAGGAAGCAGGTGAAGTTGGGAGAGAGAGACCCGAATCCTCTTCCACATTCAGCGATACTGACAGAGGAAGGACAACGTAGTCTTTACCATCCTGTAGAATGCAGTGAAAAAAATACAAAAATTAAATAGGCTACAGAGATACACAGACATAAACAGCTACACACACGTACACAGAGAATGTATCAGTCCAATGGTGCTACCTTGGTTGTTTTATTAAACTGTGAACATTACACTACCTTTGCAGGACCAGCTACATTAAAAGAAGGAAACTTAATAAGAGCCACTGCCAAGTAGTTTTAGATAAAAATTTGAGAGTTTTATATGACATGCTGTAAAATAATGTATAAACTGAACTTTTTATCGATGTCTTTGAAATAAAAAAAATGTAGGTTTTAGCAGTGTTTGAATCCCAATGGCACAAAGAACATGAACCTGAGAAAAAAAAATAGCCTTAAATTGAAACTGAGACTGAATCAGACTACAGTGTATTAATCAGAAATACTAAATTAAGCATAAGAAGTAAATGAAAAAAAGAATGGAATGGAGAGAGCAAAAAAAAGGAAATTTTCTATTAACACTTTGGCATCTAATTTGATTTCTAGTAACGAGGACAGGACATCATTTTTAAAAATTTCTTCCACTTGTTTAAATTTCTGCTTTAAAGTATGAAGAGAAAAATGGATTATGCATCCTTTGCATATCCTATGCATACCTATTTATAGTCCCATAAGAAATCGTTAGTAGATTCCACCTTTTCTCTAATTTTTTTGCATCTATCCCCTTTGGATTACAGTAAATCATGTTTGCCTTTCATAGTCACAGTACATTACAGCTCATGACAGGAGGGTCTAAATCATTAGCAATCCAACTGTATTAGGATATGGGCAAATATACACAAAGTATGTTCTGATCATACAAGGAAACACTTTTTAGGGTGAGAGTGACCGAGCACTGGCACAGGTTGCCCAGAGAGGTTGTGGAGTCTCTCGCCTTAGAGATATTCAAAAGCTTTCTGGACATAGTCCTGGGTAACCAGCTCTAGGTGGCTTTGCTTGAGGTTGGACCAGATGACCTACAGAAGCTCCTTCCAACCTCAGCCTGTCTGTGATTCTGTGATACGTAAGATTCAAGCTGATCTCTAGGAAAGTGAACAAATTGTATCCTTTCTGAGTTTTGGTATGCACAAAAGACATGATAGTTTGGAAGGGCAGGTAATTCCCATCATTACCAATAGGTCAGAAAGGGAGAACTCATCTAAAAGGAGAGCCCGTGGCCAAATCCAGCCTCCTTCATCCGAATGCTCACATCTATTGCCTTGGCTTTGTCCACTTCCATAGTACACGAAGAGGGAGCCACAAGATGGAGAACCTGGGAGGGAGTCCCATGTACCCCACCTGGACAGTGGGCTCTCTTACCACACTTCCTGCACACACAGCCCACACCCTCACATATGCTAAAGATATCCATCTTTGGCACAGGAAGATCAACGGGAGCTACCTGCCGAAATGCCTCTGCAGAGAAATCCTCAGCAGAACAGGGACTTGAGCCTGTGCCAACACCTCCCCAGCAAGACAGCTAAGTAATGACAGTGGTGGTGTCATGGGAAGCCCTTGCAGGTAGGGTAAATTGGTTTTTGGTTACCACAACAGACTTCTATGATCTTTCCCACCCCCAACTCATTCTTCTTTGCAAGTTGTCCCAACTGCTGGTCAGTAATGGGAGCGGTGGAAGAAGGCCAGGCTCCCCAACGGCTCCAGTGGATGGTACCCGACTACAGTATTTTGTGGTGGCTGGCAGGATAGGAAGGGTCCAGCTGGTGGTTTAAGCAATCAGAGAATACATTTCAAGTACCTGACGGACGTTGGCTTGTAGTAAATTCCCCAGGTGCTCCACCAGCTCTGAAAAAGTTGGTCTCTGCTTAGGATCTCCGTGCCAGCAATCCAGCATTGTTTGGTACCTAGAAGGACAAAGCCCATTAAAATATCAGCATAACGAAAAGAGCACCTATTGTTTGCTCCAGCAGTTGCTATTATTGTGGGGTAAATGTGGGCAGCTGGAAGAACAGTTTCTCACATTTCTGGTGTTGTATAGTCTGGTGCTCTCATTCTTGTTCCTTCTTTCAGCCTTCTGCAAAATTCCTCATCAATTTTCACTCCAGGGTATGGTGACGCCCCTAAAATGAGAGCAACGGTAAATTTAATGCATTAGACTCTTAAATTCTGGGATTAATTTTCAAACAAATAATTATCTGTGGGCTGAGCTAATAAGGTAATTTACTATATTTGGATGTGCAAATGATTTATGTTTCTGATGGAAACAGCAACTGATTGAGTAAATGAGGCACATCATCACATACTGAAATTGTATGAAGAAGCGTTTCAAGTCCATGTTCCTCCATTTACATTGTTAAGGAAATTTGAGCATTTTATTTTGATGGAGAAAATAAACAAGAAATTTTCAAGAAGTAAAAAATAAAAAAAGCTAAAGAGGATCCAAGAACACTTTGACTGCTTTCTTCAGGCGCTGCGGTTTAAAATTTAAGATGGCTCAGCAAAAATTAAAGTGACTCACCTAATGAAAATATTTCCCATAGAAGAACTCCAAAGGACCATACATCACTCTGAATGGTATATACTCTGTCAAAAATGGTTTCCGGTGCCATCCATTTTAGGGGTAGTCGGGCCTGAAAACATTTCCATAAACAAAAAGGTATCACAGTTCAGCAAATCATTGAGTTTCCACAAACCCATTTAAGGCGAAACAAAAAAGAGGAGTCCTGACTTCACATTAGTTCTCTCAAATAGAGAATCTGAAACTTACATCTCCTTTCCTGACGTAATCGGGGTCTTTGTAGATGTCTCGAGCCAAGCCAAAATCACAGATTTTGACCACATTATTGTCTGACAGGAGGATATTACGAGCAGCCAGGTCCCTGTGGATGCACTGCAAAGAGAAGTAAACAACTTCATATGCTGCCTGTCGTCACAGCTCCATCCACAGCACTGATCTCTTTCACATATGTGCTCTCCTACCCTCAAAGGCCAGATAATTCCTAAAACCTTTTAAGAAAAAGAAACCTCAGCATCAACAGTTACTGATTTTAAGTGCTTTTTTTGATGGTCACAACTGATTTGGCTCGGGGAGACTTGTGTTCCCAAGTCCAAACATACATCTGTTTATCCACTATGCAGAGAGGGCCTTTGAAGTTAGCTAATTAATTATCCTAAGAAGCTGACACAAAACAGGTTCAGATCTGATTACCTTGAGATTTACTTAGGTTCACTCAAATCTGTGTGCTTCACTCTCTCTCTGAAAAACATACCACACTAAAACGCCGACTTGATTCCAACACAAACTACTCTTGACTACAGAGAGAAAAGTCCATGTCTTTACCTATGCAGAACAACAGCTTAGGCAACGACCCAAAGACTTCAAAACTCAATCCTCAATAGCTTGAAGTAAAAAAGCCAGGCTCTGAAAGTAGCTGCAGATTTGCTTCTAGTACGGACTAGAACCGCAGATGCTGGAAAGACATATTTTTACATATACCCACCAGCCAGGATGGATGAAATGTAGACAAATGCATGTTTTTAGAAAAGATTCTGAAGCCTTCTCTTGGACACCTAACCTGCACTCTAGAGCAGTGTCGTATTCCCAGCTTCTGTTTCCTTTTCCCATTTCTAAGTACTTTTTGTTTCTATACAGCTGTGGGCAATTCCTCGCTCTTGCTGGAATTTACATCCTTTGAAACATGTACTATGTGTATTTAGGATCAAACCACAGAAAAGCACTTCTAGAAGACCAAAATGCAGGTGAGGTGCTACTGACTGCCAAGAGACTCGCCAAAGAGTCATCCATGAAGTTTCATAGGTGGGCGTTGTCTGTCCTCTCCTCACACTGGCCTTCCAATCCTACTGCACAAGATACAGGCGACCTCCTCAGAGCAAACTCCTTTGCTCTAGTTTAGCTCCAGTTACCAGGGATTTGTCCCTAATTCCTTTAATCGTCCTCATAAGTCAGCTCCCCTCCTCCAACTACGTAATCACTCTTCTATGAATCGGTGACCCATAAACCTTATACAGATCACTAACATTTGTGTCAATAGAAGCATGGGCTGTTTCCCTCTGTAGTATTAATGATTCGGGTACGTCTTAGGGCAAAAAGAAATTGTTGCGGGTGACTGCTAGTCCAAAGATGAACATGCTGTTTCCTTCTATAGACCTACAGCACTATTTCCTACAGTCAAATAAATAACATGCCACTCTTCCTGAGAAGTTCCTTACTTTGCGTGAAGCCAAGAACTCCATTCCCCTCGCCACCTGGAAGCTATAACAGATGAGGTCCTCCATGGTCAAAGGGTTCTTGCAAAGGTCTTCAGGACCAGCTGCAAAGAATCAGACAACAGTCAAACATGCCCTTTGTCACTGATTTCACCCATAACTGCTTTTTAGGTAAAAGTCCATCTTAACCTTACGCCACATTGAACTGGAAGAGCAAACCTAGCCTTTTTTTGGCTGAGTAATTATCACTAACAACCCATTTTATACCAAACCAGTCCTGTGTAAAATAAACTTTGATATGATGGGTTATACCCCAGGTCTCCTTGCTTATTTGCAGAGGTCCCACCAGTGGAAAGATTTACAAAACAATCCCAAAAGAAAAACAACCCAAACTCACAAGTTCCTAGGACAGGAAAGGCTCGCTGTGGTTTCAGCAGATGTATTTGGAAACCAATGAGAGGGAGGCCCCACCTAGTCCTTACGGGGGAAGAATATGCCATGGGGAGAAAGACTTGAATTTGGCACAAAGCCCTGCTAATTTAGGGTAGAAGAAGCCTAACCTCATCCTCTAGTGACCTGGAGAAATAATGTACTCAAGTATCCAACAAAGATACCTAGGCATTTAGCTCCTGCTGAAATAAACAACTCAATGGCTTTGCTCAGCTCTTGATTTTAAGAAGAAATCTACCAAGAAATTCAACAACGGTGGCTAAAAACCTCATCTCAAGGCCTGCTATAGGTCTACGTACTTCTTACAGCATCCCAGCTCAGAGGGTCAGTGGTTACACCAGAGAGGTCTGAAAAGGACCAAAATGGTGCGGAAATGCATAAAATGCATGCTTGACATTAGATATTAGGATCAAATTGAAACCGCAAGATCATTTTCGCTGTTAACATATTGATGTTTTCTTTGCATGAAATGATTTTTAGTGGACATTGAGGCTACAGCCTCCCTCCTGACCAATCTGATCCAACCGCTTGCTGAAATTAGTGGTCTCTGAAACATGTTGGCAGCACTGAGCACTTTGCTATCTCTGCCAAAGGAGAACATGGCAAACGCATCAGTGAAATGCCGAGGGTGTGTGTATCCAGGGGAGGCTTTGAATGAGTGGATAATTCAGGTTTCCTGTTCCTGACAGACCACCTGCACAGTGGGAAGGCAAATCAACCCCTCTGCTAATCAGCAGTGAAGCAGATGGCATTGCATGATATTTAACTTCTGGGTAAACGTTGAAGAAATTAAGTTAGCATCCTGGCGCATCCCTCTCTGGCCTTCAGAGTTTGTGCTCTGCAATTTTCCCTGAAGACACTGGGACATTAAGTAGATGGATCTCCAAGAGGCAGGGCACTAAAAATGCACCCTTTTCAGGCAGGACACTACCTGGGGTTGGACTGAGGGTTTCTAGGATGCTGCACTAGATAATCCACAGCTTGGGAACTTTGGTCATCTAGGAATTACCCTGCACACAGCTTTGAGGGAGCTTTGGAAATGACACTGTCCCCAGTGTCCCTCATCAGCCCCCACCAATGACAGCTGTTCCAACACCAGGAGAAGACATATCCTACCATCCTCCTCTTCCACGTCACTCAGGGACCTCTCCTCCACAAAGCCAGAGCTTGCTGAGCTCTGACTGCTCGTGATGCTGTCCAACCGTCGCTTCAGGTCTGCGGAGACGTCACCAACATAGTTCTCCTTCCCCTGCCGAAACCTGGCACTTTTGGTCTAGAAATGGGAGGAGAGGGTGGGTGAAATCAGAAGCAGAAAGCATGCCAGAAGCTTCCTCGGGAGAGACTATGATGCTCCCCATGGTCTGTGCCACTGGCACCACCAAAGGCAGGGAGGGCAGCCCAGTGCTGGAGCGACCAGCAAATGCCTCTAGGGAGGATGCCAACCCCACAGGCTTCCTCTACCACATTTCCATTTTCTCCTGCTTTGGTTTGGTGACTTTTCTCCCCTGGGAGGGCTGTTTTTTTCCGTTGCCGATTCCTATCCCCATAGCTTATGTAAGCAAGGGTCAGCACCCTTGTGAAACCCTGCCTCTTCCTTCAAGGCCTCTCAGATATTTGTTTATCCTTTTTACCTCACAAGAGGATGCAGCGAGTTGCCTTTGCCAATATAAAATAGTAAACAATGACTCCAAGGATAAAGAAAAATAACCCCCTGGAGAACTGACAAGCAGTTTGAAGAAGCTCTGACCTAAACACGGCGGCTGCAGGAAGACTCAGGTCTACCAGCGTGGCAGAGCAGAGCCCAGGGGCTTCCCTCTGAGCCCTGGGTGAAAAAGGGTAGGGTCCCGAGCATGATGCTCAGAGCTGGGTACATGCAGCCATGTCCTTTATCAATCTGACCCTTGGAGGGGATGGGTCCTCCCAACCAACCCTCTGCAGATATCAGACCCCCTCTCAGAGGCATCTAGAAATGAGTTTGAAAATGCCGTCTCCATCCTCCCCCTCCTTTCAAATGGGGGTGCTGTGATGGAGCTCCCCTTTGCAAAGGACTTGGGAGGTGAAAAGCTGAACATGCACTCATGAGATACATCAATTGCTCAAAATGATTAACAGCACAAAAAAAAAATAAAATGTATAGCCTGGTTCTGCAAAGAGCCAAGGGGATCATGGAAAGGATAATAGCATGACAGAAGACACCTATGGATATCTGATGGATATATACAATGAGCAGGGAGTGCAGTTATTTAAGGTGGTCTGGAGCTTAACTAAGAAAGGAAAAAATTCAGGCTGATAATCAGAAAAAACTTCCTGACAGATACGGCCAAGTGTAGAACAATCTGCCAAGGGAAATAGTGGAAGCCCAGTTCCTTTGCACATTTTAAGCTAACAATAACAAAATAGCTACATTGCAGGGGCCAGGGGAAAGACTAGATGACCTCTGATGTCTTTGCCATCTCTCATTCCCATGAGAAGTACTAGATATTCAGCATCCCCAAGGATTGCCACTTCAGTCTGCACCAGGAACAGAAACATCGCGTGTGGAAAAAACCCACCAAGTCAAACATTATGCTTTTAACCTTGACTCCTTACCTTGTACGGGACAAATTCACTCCTCTTGCTCCGTAGGTAAGCTGAGAGATTTCCGAACTTGCAGTATTCCACGATCACCATGAGTGGGCCTGTAAAACACATAAAGCAATTCCTTAGAAAGACCATTTATAGACCACCTTATCTCACAGCATAATTTATGGCCAGAAATACATACATTTCAAAAAGCATTCTACTACCCAGAGGTTTTTAAAAATATCAGTAACAAAAAAATATGATAATCTAATCAAAGCAGGGAAATTATTCCTTTTCTGCTGTATAAGGAAGGAAAAGAAAGCACAGACTTTTGAAAATCACTGGTCTAATTTGATATGTGAAAATGTATAGCCGTGTGCTTATACTTAAAGTGCCAATAACTGCCTACACTAATTGACATTGTAAAGATGCGACATACATATTTGAATGAACTTCAGTGCAATTAACCACCCATCTGCAATAAAGTACACACATGATTATCCCTGCTCTTTTTGTGCAGGCAGTTTAAGTCCTTAAAACTTAAAATGGGAATCTTGGTTTCAGATATAGATGCCTTAATGTACAGTCCAAATGTGGTATTTCATGCTCAAATTGCTTCATATAGACATATGCTACAATGATAAATTTCCGTCCCAGGTTCCAGATACCGGCCATCTCTATTTTATTATGGAATAAACAAGAAAAGAAATATTTATGGATTATGTTTCCCTCAACTACTGCACTTCTGTCATGGAATTTCACAAATTAAATTCTGATCCTACAGTAAGCCAACAAGTCAGCTTCCCTGAAAAATTATTACTGAGTTACTTTACACTGAATTTCTTCCAAATTAGTGTGCAGTACTGGATTTGTTAAACAAAACATCTGTCCTCGATTATAAAATAAAATAGATCCACCCAGAGCTGGACTCCAAATTGCAATCTTCCCTCCTACACACATACAGAGGCACCCACAGCCCATCCAAAGCCAGGAAGGGAAGTCACAACTTGCAGTTGCACTGTAGCCGGTAACAAGAATAAGACCAACTTTGTCAAATCTGGTACTAGACTTAGCTCCAAAGTCTGTTGGATGTCCACTATAAAAGTGGATCTGAGGTGATAGCAAAGTGACAGAACAACTAAGGGATGGAGCTGGATGTGGAATTCGGATCTTGAGCACTGACCTTCTGGACCTTCTCACTCTTATTAGAATTTTTTTTTAAAAAAAAGACTATGTTTTCCAGCCCTTCATTTTGAAACTCAATTTTCTATGCAGCAGAAATGGCAGAAATAGGGTTTTCATTAGCACTTTCCCACCCACCGAGAAGTTACTCACCTCCTGGCTTTGTGCAGGCTCCAAGTAAATTGACAACATTGAGATGATGGCCAATATGAATGAGGATCTTCAGCTCTGACATAAGAGCTCTGTGCTCACTATGGGTTGCACCCTCTGCAGAGGTAAAACAACACAGATCAGGAGCATCACAAACAGAAAGATTTCCCCTCCTCTGTGTTCTCTGCTGTTATTTTTCCAGCCCATCTAATTAAAAGTCTTGTTGGTTGGTAGCCTGGGTCAGCTATGCCACAGGACACTGATGAAAGCTCAGAACGTGCATGACAGGGTTGGGTTTGCTCTGCTTTTAAACATTTTCCAAAGTTTGCCAAGGGCGGTACATCAGAACAGCGACACAAACAATCCAGATTAGCAAACACCTTTTTTCCTACAGACCTTCCAATGGGTCCACAGACTGGAGGAGACAGGGCGAGGGCCAAACATGCCTCACCCTGCAGCCTCACCAAGAGCACGGAGACATGGTTGGTGTCCTCACCCCACGGGGACAGAAGGGGAAGAGGAAAGAGCTGAAGCTGTGGGGAGAGAAGGGCAGAGGAGGCAGCTCTCTGGAGGTTGCCTGAGCACTGGGAAGCTGGAGGGACAGGGCTTCCCCATTTTTATTGTCATTACTGCACCCTCATCCCATTGCAATGAGTCTGCAACAGGTTTTGCCTGCACTTGTGACTTCTCACACTGTACTGTCAGAATTCCCCTGGGTTTCCCACCCTTCCTCCCGTACAGCAGAGGGTGGGATACAGCCCCCGGCTGCTGGCAGCCACATTTTGCTGGCCCAGCTATGTCTTCTTCAGGAACAATGTGTCTGGGAACCGCCGCTTTCAACTTTCCTGTGGCGAATGTGAGGCAATATAATATAATTTAAAGTGAGGAGAAAGCTTTTCAAAACTATGACTCGTTTTGGAGCGTGCCTAAGCTGTTGTCTGAGATGTGCAGCAAGCTCCCTACCAGGCTGAAGAAGGGAAAAATGGACACGTGCAAATTGCTTGCAGGAGCAGGTTTATATTCCGCACCTGAGTAGATCTGTAAAGCAATGGCTAAGAAACCACGCTCACATCGCTCCAGTTATTGATGAGGGAAAGGGATGTGCTTTCCCTAATCATTGCTTCATGACACCAACTGTTAAGCTAAACTTGTATACACCATTGGTACAAACATTTTGACTTTTTTCTATCTACTGGTTACATTATAGGCAATTCTCACTCTATTGTGTATTCAAGGTGAATTTTTAGTCAGCATTTTTACCTTTAAGCATCTTGACTGCCACTGTTTTGCAGGTAGCAGTTTTGTCGATCCCAAATGCGTCTGCTTCTATGACCTGGCCAAAAGCTCCACGCCCAAGAGGTTTACCTTGAAGTGAGAAGATGAACATACTCTGATTTATTTGCCTGGCACAGTGGGAAAAAGGCACAGAATAAACAGCAACCCTAAACTGAGTTTATATATCAAAAATCAACACAGGCTGATAACGGGGAGAGGATGCATTATATCCTAGGGGACCGCAGAGCCCACCCGGGGGTTCCTGTATCAGAGCAGCCCCATGGCAAGCCAGGACCTGAACTCCCCCCAGCACAGGGCTGGTTGCAGTATCACTAAATGGCCCGTGCAATGAAGACATACCTAGTTTTAACCGGTCTCTGGGAAACTCCCACTTGCTGGCATCATATGGGAGCCGTTCGCAGTGCTCGTCTATAGGGACTTCATCAGGATCCATGATGATTGACAAGTAGCCAGTCTTCATGTCCCCTCCGTTGGCCTGGAAAATTACATTAGTTGCAGTTGCACAGATTTTTTGCTGGCAATATGCAGGTAAAGTGCCATTTTCTCACTTTGCAGTGTTTCACCAGTTCCCAGAAATGCCAGGCTACCATTTCCCTACGCCATGTCATCATGAGAGCGACCATCATTAATTACTTGCACTTTTTTTTTTTTTTTTTTTAATAAGCAAAACCAGCTGAAACATTTTTTCTCTTGCAAGGGCCTGTTCAATTAAAAACAAATTTCTTTGCCCCCGGTTCCAGTCAAGAATGTTATGGCATGGAGAGAAAAAATGTGTCTGTTGATTTAAGAACAATGGAAAGAAACAACACAAAAGGCCTCAAGTCAGCTCTCATTTGTCATGCAAGACCAGTGCTGATAGGACAGTATGAGAATTTTTTCATTACCCGCTTAACGGTCCGGAGGATGATTACAAGAAGCAACCAGAAGAACATGGCAATCACTGCAGTGCCAACGAGGATAATGAGCTCCAGATTTGTTTTCTCTTCAGCGCCTGGGAAGAAATAAATGAATATCTGAGTGATAGTTGGAAGCGTATTGGTTTTGTTCATTCATTAAAGGAGAGAATGGAGGTCCTTGTTCTGAAGGTTCGTTTTAAAAGTGCAACACGGAGCAAGGAAACGAAAGCAAAACAAAACAAAAAGCTTGTGGGTTTATGTTGGAATATTACGCTTAGTTTCATGCTGGTTTACACACCACCCAATTTCTTACCATCAGCTTTGTTCCAAGGACATTATCTGGACCGTTGGAAAATAATAAAAGTAAAATCCCATGTTTTCAAATAAATCATTGTTTTGGAATACTCAAGATCAGCGACTCCTTCTCCAGAAACCAAAAAAAAATCCATCATACAGTAAATAAGCGCTGAGAGAACAATCTCTCTCTTGTCTCTTTACATGTTACATCTGGGGCATGAAAAAAATGTGGTTCTACAACCACACATGAAAATAAGGACTTATTTACAACATCCCTTTTCCAGTAAAACAGTCTCCAGCAGATATCACTTGAACATCTATCAATGTGCAAGAGCAGCTCTCTTTTCCAGCTCCCGTTCACCACACCATGCTCCTGTATTTCACCCCTTGCACCAGACAAATTTTCCTACAGTAGCATACTCTGTTGCATGACCTCAATGAGCTGCACTATAAATTTCCTGGAGTGAAACAGTACGTCCTACATAGATTTCTAACTTTTGCGGACGTGCCCCAGCCATATTTACCACATAGCTGAAATCTACATTGATGTCAGCTGCAGATAATTTCCACCCCATGTAAACATATTGCTCAACATCTTAATATCCTAATCTAATGGGACCAATAAGAATAACAGGATGCTGCTTTAATTACCTGAACAGAACAGATTGGACAATCAATCTGACTTACAAGACAGAGGTTTGTGAAGGATTCAGTGCCTAAATTTTGCAAATATACTAATATCAAGGGCAAGGAGTATTTAGCTCAAGGTTTCTCATTGCAGTTCTTGGTGGAAAGACCGTTATGGTTCCATTTAATCAGACTGAAGACTAACCTCTTGTTAGGGTTTATTGTTTATCACTGCAAATTGCCTTCCAATATACCGCAATAGGACATGTGAGAGATAGGTCTCACAAGCACTACTTTCAGACCCTGGTGCACTAAGGCTGGATTCCCCTAACCCAAAACTGCTACCTTTTCCTATCACCGAAATGGGACGGCCATCACAACAGACTGCACAAAGTCTTCACTCAGTTTTTCTTAGGTGCTATGACCGTAATTATATAGTTTAAAAAGTTACAACTGTTAAACAACGTACTATAACAATTACATTACCAGGACAACAGAGATGCCCCAGGTTATCTGCAGGTTTAGGTAGGCTCTGTTGCATAGGTTTACATGTCATGTAGACTGGCAGAGTTTTCTTTGCAACCACAAGTAAGACAGATTCAGCTTTTGTTGAAAAGCACTAAATAACATTGTGGAGAAGAAAGCATCAGCCTCAACAGCTGAGATTACAATGGCCATGACAGCACTCAATTTGAGCTTGATAGGAATGGTCAGGACTTTTTGCAAATCTCATGGTGTATTTTCAGATCTCCGATCAGGATAGCCAGTAGATTTTTCCTTTTAGCAATTATAAAGATTTCATGCACACTCAGGAAAGAAGCTAACACTAACCTTCCACTGAAAAAAAAGCCATTGCTTTTCTGCATCCAAGGACATTGCAGGCAAGGCAGGTGTAGAGCCCTCCATCTTCTTTCCTCACTCGACGTATGGTTAGTGTTTTGTTTCCATCTTTCAAAACAATACCTGGAAAATATCATGATTCTTTTAGTTCTGTTATTTTTATGCTTCTTTCTGTTAAAAATTCAAAATGAGGCTTTTCATGGTGAAAATCAACAGCGAGTCCCATGAAAGAAAGCTCTTAAGTGACAGACAATTCATAGCAAAGAAGCAATCCTCACCTGAATCTTCAACAAGGGTTTCATTATTTTTAAACCACATGATGTTTGGAGGAGGAATGCCATTCGCTGTGCATGACACTTCTATGGTTTCACCAATGTTTGTTGTTTGATTTTCCAGATTTCCTACAAGAGTGGGTGCCATGGGCTCTGTTGGTTTGAAAATATGGCAAAATTACTGACCATAAAGAAAATATCCATTTTACTAGCACTTGATGACACTCTACATGCTTGGCCAGGTAACATAGTCTCAAATCCTTTTATAACACCAACAGCTACAGTGTTCATGTTAAGATCATAGTTAAACTTCCACATGACATAAAAAAATGATAATAGCCAAAAAAATTTTAACAGTATTGATATAACCTGCTTTAGATGGTTTAAGCTGTAACTGCACAGGCTGCTGAGGGAAGAAGGAATAGGTGAGAAATTGCTTCCCTCACATTTCTATTTTCAGGGTCATTATGAGAAGTCTGATATTGCTGGTGCATCAGGCGTCCACCCAGGACAGCCCTTGAACATGTGTAGGTATCTATCTGAATCTGCCTACTCAACCCAGACATCGAGGCCCCAAAGCAAAGTCATCTCTCTTTGTGTGAAAAGCTGATTGATTACCAGCTTGCACTGCTTGCACCTGAATACCAGCATCACTTCATGAGAGTTTTAAGTTGTGGACACTACTTCAAACTCAAGAGTCAGTGACACAAAGCAGTAGCATTAATGCTATGAATACACACCCATATACAGCTAGAGGGAAAAACACATTTTGAAAAGTAAAACTAAGAAGTTATTGAGCTAAATATGTGCTGTTATTTGTGCAAAAGCCAGACTCATCTCCTTGCACAGCATGGTGGCTCGCTCAGTGTTTCCTCACTGGTACTGATGAAATAAATAGTAAGTCCCTGCTGCCTGAACAAGCCCCAGGCTTGTGTGCTACAACAAATGGTCTAAATCTGTTTCACAAACTGAGTGCACCATTGAGCCAGCCCATGCAAGACCTGAAGATACCAAAAACTCACACTACTGCAGTTATTTTCATACGCAACCACACTTTTTGGTTCACAGTAAGAGATCCGTACCTTGGACAGTAAGGTGCTTCACCAGGCAGTGCTGTGTTTTAGCCTTCTTGTCCTGAGCGATGCAAACATAGTCTCCTCCATCCTGCAGGGAGATGTTACGGAGGATGAGCTCTAAGGTGACATTTTCACCGTTGGTATTGGAAACCGTCGCATTCAGCTTCTGGAGAGCATTGAGGTTCTTGCAAACAGGCATGGGCAGCCCTCCAAAGGGAGTCTGCGAAGTGTGAGCACTGAGTTTGTACCACGATAGCTTCTCAAAGGTGAATTTGTCTGCTGTGCACTGCAAGGACATGTTATCTTTCTCTGTGAGTTGATTCCGAGGCTGGAGATTAATTTCAAGACCTCCTGCAAGTTAAAAAAAATAAAAGAAATTCCTATTAGGTTGCACATTTTGTTGCCAACACTAACTTGAAACAGCCTTTTTACAAATATCCTGACCTTATCCAATTGTAAATAAGGAAACAAAATATTGAAAAAATCAATCAATCATCTAAAGAGTACAATCTCATTAAAAGCAATACATTTAAAAAGGATCAAAGGAAAGCCTGTGTAATGAATAGAGTTCCTCTTCCTATAGAAACTAACAGCGTTGTAAGATGATTCTTAGCATTATCTTATAGACTTGGCTTAAAATAATATTTCAGCATCTGAACATGGGGACTGTTTTTTAAGAAGACAAAAGCGCTTTGCCATTGTTTTCAAAAATGTTAGTCTTAGCTTTTACAGTACATCTATACTCATTTTGTGACACTACCATAATTTCTCTGTAGCTCTTTTAAGTGACTGCACAAGCCTAATAGCAATCACTCTCGGGACAACAGTGCCCATTTTGCATCATTTTCATGGGACTGCCACTCCAGGGACGCCAGCGGAACTAATCACTTGGCAGCACTTAAAGTTAAGCGCTGACTTTAAAGGCTGCTTTAGGAAAACCTTAGGAAAACCTAAATTCCTAAAGAATGAAAGGATTTTATAAAGGATAGGAATCAGACAACAACATTGAAGCACCTATCATCGGCGAAAGGGATGAGATAGCATTAATTTAACATGGCTGTCCTTGACAGGGAATACTTACTGGTGACATGAAAGGAGATAACTCTCTCGCTTGACCCAGCTCTGTTCGTAGCCATACATCTATACAAAGCAGACACATTCGCTGCTTGGATCACGAGGGTGCTCACGGTCTACGGAAGAACAACCGAGGAATTTCATACCGCATCAGTGCTAAAGTGCATCCGTGAGCCTGACCACCCTGACAGCTCAGCAAAGTGCTCTGCAGGTATCTGCACAACCAAAAATCCCTTCAAAGCACAAATCGCCGGCACAGGAAGAGCACAGTCCCGTCCTCATGTCTACATTTTTGTCCTTAAGTGTGTAACAATCAGGCAAAAGAAACCAAGAAAAAGCAGCCAGCCAGAAGGCAGACTTTACTATATGTGTTAATAAATGCTGCACCCACAACTTTTTCTGCTCTTCAGTCTCTCCCGCTTCTGCCTATTATAGTTAATTGTCAAGATTAACTCGACTAACTTCAGACTGCTAAAAGGTAAGCACTGAAAACTAAGTAAGTTCTGTTCATCAGTGGAGACTCACTTGGAGTCAGTGTCTAAAGGACTTGAAAATGTGTATCTCTGCCAATTGGCTTCAGTAGGAGCTTGCAGGACTAGCTGAGAGCAGATCCCCAAGTTTAACGGCAGGTGGAAAGAGTCTCGTCTCTAGCGATATATTTCCAGATATGTGGACTGCTGAACAGGGCTAATCATCCCCAACCAACAGAAAAGAAAATCTGCTCACCTTTGTTTTCCCAGCAATAGTAACGACTCGGTTCTTAATTTCAAGCTGATTCCCACCCTTTCTCTCTGAGATCACTTTCCATTTTCTGCATGCGTATGGATTGGCTCCTGAGCGAACTTTCCTGATATATAAGTAGAGATATATATTAGATAAGACAAATATTTGCCCTTCAAGAGAGTGGTTTTGTGCTCTCTTTATAATATGTAGATATTTATCTATAAATCAGACGCATCACTGGCCACAGCCTGCGTCTGGGAGGGAAGGGTTTGTTTCTGGAAACATTTCTATTAAATTGCACCCTATAGCCTTCTGAGACCTTTGTGCTCTGTAAAATAAGGAACCCCCAAGCCTAAAGGTGAATTTCCTAATTAATCTGCCTGTGTCAACTCAATCAGGATGCTTGGAGGGAAGCAGCTATTCTGGGAACAAACCTCCATTCATAAATGGATGATTCAAGTTAATTTAGTTCAAAGGAAGACAGACGAGACATAGAAATCACTGAACTCCCTACAAGAATTTCTTGAGGACAGTAGCCATTGTGCAGGAAGCAACCAGGCACCAAAGGAAGAAACTAGTGGAAATCACTTTAAAAACAACAACAGGAAAGAAGAATGCTTTTTTTTTTTTTTCCTGGCCTTTTTTTTTTTTTAAAGGAAATCTGGGCTTATGGCAGACCCAGATAAGGGAAGCTGCGTGAATCTCAGTCAGGCACTCTCTCTATCATTCCCCAACATCAATCAGTGCACCTCCTCCCAGATACACTTTCACACAGATAAGGAGCACCATCACACTCAACACTTGAGCCTAAGACAAAAAACAAAACAAAACAAAACAAAACAAAACCAAACACCACAAGGATCTGTAATCAGCATAAACAGCAAATTTCCTCTGTTTGGGATGGAGATTTGGGCCTGCAGCCCATGGGGAGATCTGAGGGGAGGGCCCACATATTGAAACGCCATGCAAGCCAAGATGCCCTTCCAGAAAGCATGATGGTAGCATGAAGGCATTGCAAGCTCCTTGCTGCGGGTGGCCCTTGCCTCTGCCGACAGCGATGACCTCAGCAGAGCCTGCCTGGAACAATCTGCCTATTAAGCAGAATCATAGAATCATAGAATTGTCTAGGTTGGAAGGGACCTTTAACCATTAACCTAACACTGACAAAAAACGTCACTAAACCATATCTCTAAGCACTACATCTACCCATCTTTTAAATACCCCCAGGGATGACAATTCCACCGCTGCCCTGGGCAGCCTGTTCCAATGCTTAATAACCCTTTCAGTGCCAAAATTTTTCCTAATATCCAATCTAAACCTCCCCTGGTGCAACTTAAGCCTGTTTCCTCTTGTCCTAGCGCCTGGTACTTGGGAGAAGAGACTGACCCCCACTTCTCTACAACCTCCTTTCAGGGAGTTGTAGAGAGCGAGAAGGTCTCCCCCCAGTCTCCTTGTCTCCAGGCTGAACAACCCCAGTTCCCTCAGCCTCTCCACACAAGACTTGTGCTCCAGACCCCTCACCAGCTTTGTTGTCCTTCTCTGGACCCGCTCCAGCACCTCAATGTCTTTTTTGTGGTAAAGGGCCCAAAACTGGACACAATACTCAAGGTGGGGCCTCACCAGTGCCGAATACAGGGGGAAAACAATCAACAATCTTTTCTTCATTGGCCATTGGGTTTGCACTCAGTAACAAGCCTAGACAAGTGATGCACCCAAAAAAACCCCAACCCAACCCAACCATGCCATAGGAGCTACGTAAGCCTCAGAAGTTGGCTTAGGACTCACTGGGGGCTGAAGGTGCACTCCTCCTCCAGCTGCCAGTGCCAGAGGATGGTGGTGGGAGGCGGGACGGCGTAGACAGTGCAGGTGAGTGCCTGCGTCGAGCCGTACTTGTAGGAGTCGACGGGGGCCATCAGCGCGTTCTCTCCGATCTGTGGGGGGACTGGAGAAGAGAGCAGAAGGTTACACCTCCTGCTAATGGCTCCCCAATGGCACCACGTTAGACCCACAGCGACTAATTCACAGGGTGCCCCACATCCAAGTGCAACACAGAGTATCTCCAAGGTTATGTTGGGAAGAGGTGGACCTGCCCAACACCTTAAGGAACAGGCCTTCAAGACACAGTGCTTAAGGATGTCCTATAAACTCTCCTTGCATTACCTCCTGGTTTAAAATGCAGCTGCTGGACTCCCACCACCATGCCCAGTCATTAAATGCATATTATTCCCCAGCCCTGATCCCACTGCACGTAGCCTCCCTGCCCTTCCCAAGACCTACTGGCTTCAAAGCGTGGGGGCTAAGCTGTTTCCTGGTGAGCAGAGAGGAGGAGGAAGAGGAGGAGGAGGGTTGCATGGGGCAGGGCAGAAGAGGAGGGACAGCCTGTGTGGGGCAGGAAGGATGGGCGAGTCGGGAGAGGGCCAGGATGGAGCAGGGTGGGGGAGGACTCCGGCAGCACGGCCAGCAAGAAGGGCAGGAAAAGAGCAGGATGCAGAGGCAAAGGAATAATATACAGAAAACAAAAAAAAGACCCACACACAAAGTATCAACACAACAACACCAGGACCCTGCAGCCTCTCAAGCAGCACGTCCTGGGGCCAGGAGAGAAGGGCCACCTCTGCCCTCCCTGGGCTGAGGTTCAAATGCTCTCCTCCCAGTCACCATCCCCAGTCTTCACAGCTCTGGGATGAATTTAGTTCTAAAAATGGTAATACACGACATCCACACATGAAAGAAAGGTACCTTTTTGGTACAACACTTACCATTCACAAGCAGGGTAAACGTATGTCTCTTCTGCATCTTGTTGGTAGGGTTCGTGAGGACAACAGTGTAATTCCCAGCGTCCTTTTCAGTGGCTTCAGTGATCACTAATGTGTAGCCAAGTTTAACTGTATGATTTGCACTGATGGCTTTTCCATTTTTATACCTGCAGGAAACACAGAGCACTTTGAATACTTTCAAGATTTACCTTAACTAAGAATAGCCCAGTTTTCCAAACAGCTCGTGTCCCGGTTCTTACCATTTCACCTCTGGTGGAGGATATCCTTTAAACTTGACAGGAATTTTGACTATATCACCCAGCTTTGTCTCGACCACATTCTCCATCCTCTCCAGGTGAATAAAAGGACTTTCTGCAAAAAATCAAATGAAATTGTCTTTCCATGTGGACAAAAGCATAAGTGGTCTCTGTTTGGGTTAGCACTTAACAGCAGATGGCAAATAGAGGACAGTGACAGGATGCCACTGGTAAAGCACAGTTGGCTCCAAACTGGGCTCTGGAGAGAGCTGGTGGGCTCTGGACCCACCATAAAAACCCAGTCCTTTCCCTCACACAGAGGAGCAGACCAGCTCCCCTATCGGGGAGCTCTGGAAAGCAGAGACAAGACTCAGCTCTCAGGATGGTGTGCCAATTGCCAGACCTGTATATATATATATACATACATATATATGTATATAAATAAATAAAAATCATAAAACTGGCTTGATCTACTCGTTCCAGGAAATAATACTATTCAAAACTACAATGTGATAAACTTAGATACTTTCAGCCTCTTCTCGAGTATGAATTTGAACTGTTGCAGTCACAGAATACTTTGAAATTATTTACATTGCTTGTTATATGTTACAAACTTGCATTCAGACTAAAACAGCGATTAGCCTTTTGGCTAAGATTTAGCATGGTATGGACTTAGTATCTGATACACTCACTATAGCACATGGTCTGGTTTTGGGTCCTGAAGAGAAAGAACCCAGGAGAAAACTGAGTCTATCTTGAATGACTGTGCCACGTAGTAAATTTGAATGTTAAAAAAAAAAAGAAAAAAAAAAAAAAGAAAAAAGAGCCATTAATATTCTGGCCCCTGAAATCAGATCTCAGGAAAACCAGTCTCCTTGAAAATATAAACCCTTTGTCTGAGTCAGTGATTAAAAATGGGCCAGTCTCATGCTGGCAATTTTTTTTCTAGAAGTAAGCTTGTGGAGCTGCTGGGGCTGTGCCCAAGAAGGGTTTGAGAAAAGGCTGTAGGACGTGGCCTCGTACTTATCTATGCGCTTAGCCAAAGTTGTTTCCTTTGCATCATTTCCGTACGATCAAAACTCCATTTGATTCATCTATTCATAATGTAAAAGTTCAAAATTTTATTTTCCTAGCTTCATTCTTGCCCACCCAGACTCTTGTCCCACAGAGCCACCAGAATCCAGCCTAAGTTCACCTGGGGTGAGAACAGACAATCCATGTACAAAGTCACCTACACAAATTCAGCTTTACAGGACCTCAAGGAGGTCAACACTGAGGAGGACCAGAGCCTTACTTCAGTTTATTTTACTGCCCATTTTCCCATTCTATAGCTTTCAGTAACATACAGCATCCTTTAAAATCTTATTAGCTAAACTTGCGGTATAAAAATAATCCTACAGTGGGTGCAAGAGAAATACTGTAGCTGCTGTTCCATTCATTTGATTCATCCCCAAGATGCCTCTGCATCCCAGCAATCGATCCCAAATCTGAAGCAACCAACAAAACTGAAGTGGAAGATGCAATACCATGGATAATGAAGTAACTGCTGTTTTTCATGTTCATACGACCACTGGATGCTGCGCAAGTATATCGACCTTTGTCACTTAAGGACACGCTGTCGATGGTAAGAGTGCTTACAAACTTCTTTACTTCTCCTGCAGTGGTTTTTAAATCCCTTATGGTGGCACGTTTTTCCTGCAATAGATAAAAAGACAGGGGTGTTTGGGAATTTTATTGTTATTCCTCTTGTCACCCTTTGCACACCTGTATATACTAGCAAATTCTTTGCGTGTTATCATCTGCTTTCTCAATATGATAAAGGGGGGAGTAACATTATACCTAAATCAAATTTCATTGTGATGTTGGCACCTTTAAGTTATTACGAAATTACCTTGATGGAAGGGTAGTCCCATTTAAAATCGATCCCTACGTTCAGCTCTGTCCGTACGGTGCAATTGAGAACAAGTTTTTCTCCCACTGCCAGCTCTACTTGGTAGTGCGGGCTCATCGTCAGGTCATAAATGCGGTACCCTAGAGGAAGAAAAAGGCACAAGCAAAACACAGGGGTAAGAAGAGATTTCTTTACAGCACCTGGCACCAAATTTCCCACATAAATTCACCGAAACCCCAGCTACAAAGAGGCCTCTCGATGCCCCAATGCAGTATGATGATGGGAGTATGAAAGAGCCTGGAGGGAAGGGATGTGCCTGCCCTGAGCGTTTCCCATCTGAGAGCCACGTCAGACACGGCACAGCAGGATGTATGCACTTGATCAGAGCCCCCCCAGCAGGAGACGGTGACCCACATAGTTCCTCTGCCTTAGACACCCTCTTCTCACCCTTTCAAGTGAGACCTGAAACTAAAGGAGATATATCCCCCTCCCCAGCAGTAAGCAGGAATTTTATTAAGAATAATGGTTTGGCAGTGGCAAAACTATCCAAAGTTTACTTTGTGCAAAAAAATATTTAAAACATTCCAAAACATAATACTCTGAATGCAGAAATTCTGAATTTGCTCCAAACCAGAGTGAGGACTTGTGAATTTGGTGGAGAGGCAAGAGCCTGCAGCACAGAGTAAGGGCTAGAGGGTTACTGCGCCTTCCTGCCAAGCAAGGTGAGATTGCCTTGGTGCCACCCAGCTACTTGAAGTGGTCACCATGTCCTCGGCCAAAAGAGAAAGAGCTGCAGTTTCAGCTCAGGCTTGAGCCTCCACAGAAGCATCACGTTATTTCTGGGCTTTGATGAACAACTGACAAAATACACCAGGAGAGCAAAAACCCCTGTGAAAGTCAGGACACCGGCCTGAAGGAGAGAAGACAACCTAGCTCTTAGTGTGACCTTCAGATCTCTCATTCCCTTGGTAACCCCTCAGAGAAACTCCCTCCCCTCTGCTGCTGATGGATACCTGCCTCTAATTCCCTTCAACTATGACTCGGATTCTGGATACGTGAATAAAGTACAGAACAGAGTGATTTTAGGAAAAAGGCTTGCATTGTTAGGAAAAAGAAATAATCCTTGGCATCTATGTAAAATGATAAAAATAGAAGCACTTATCCCAATGATCAACCAGAAAGAACACAATACATTGCATTTAAAAGAAAAGTAATATCTATCACAACATCCATTTTGCATTAGCTGCATTGTCAGTATTGAATAACCCTGAGTCCAACCAAATGTAATTGGTTCAGCATGTTGTAGCAAGCAAAATAACATTGGCTATAGGGAAAAAAAAAAAAACCCTTTGGCTTACCTACAACTGCGACTATGTATATCACAGACTGGTAGCTTTCATCATCTATTTTAGCTTCACAGAAGACCATGCCCGCATAGTTGATTAAATGACTGGGTATAGTGAAGCCTTTCTTATTATTCCACGAAATTGATTTACCATCAGGAACAAATATCTTTTCTGGATATTTCTGTTGGAAATGTTGATAAAATACGTAATCAGATTTAAAAAAAAATAAAGTCAAACAACCCTGAATTTTCAAGTCCAATGTTTTCTGTAACCGCAGGGCCCCAGTTTTAACATCCCAGCTCAGGCAGTATCTCCCTTTCCCAGGCGATCACTCTGCACTTTTAGAGCGCAGGAGCATGGATGAGTGCCACGACAGCACTCACCTTGTAATCACAGGCTGTAAAATTCCCAAAGATGGAAAGAAGTTTTTCAGAAATGTATTTATACTTCAAGCAATGTATTTATGTCACGGTGATTTCAACAAACTCTTATAATAATAATAATAATGGGCTTTTTCCTTACCGCATGTAGGGATACGTTGAGATTTGATACAGTTCCAAGGCACGGCACTACAACGGTTTTATTCTTAGTGATGTATACGATGCCAAGCTGATCACTAACTGAAGTCACAAATGGAGATCTGTAATCTAGAAGAATATTCAATTGGTAAATCAATATTATTTGTCATGTGATTACAGAGGAAACTTTTCCAATTTTGTCTTTCCCTGAATATTTCTTCTGAAATCAATGTTATTCTTTTCTATGTGGTGAAACACAATGACACTAAATAGAGGGTACATATTCTGACAGACACCCCCTCTTGGCTTTACAATATCGCTGTTCTCAGAACAGTTATCAGCAGCAGTGCGCACTTAGGAAAATAGCTTCCTGCCACCGCAGTCTTCGTGCCGACAAAAATATCTGATTTACCTTCGTGTGACTTTCCTTGCATAAGTATTATAGGCAATACCAGTTAAAAGCAGTGACATGCTGCATGGGCTCCCCCAATGGCAGCATCCTTCTCGAAGTCAGACACACAGATAAAGTTCATGATCTTATAAAACAAGCTAAGACATGTACATAATAGCACCCCATTTTTCAAAATGGTGACTATAAGTTACCAATAAAAAGGAAACAAGGTGCATAAGAAACCGAGTGTGAAGCCATTAGTGCAGAAAGGCGGATGCCTCAGTGAATGCACTTACTTAAGCTGAGCGTTATCACTGGAGGCTTCGCAGCGCCTGGGACACTCAGCTGCGCTGCCACCCACACGGCTGACAGCCGGAGTCTGAAAACTTTGCTCTTTCAGCCTCAGTAGATTTTACCATGACAGTCAGCAAATGTATGAAATTTTATGGTTTGGGTTTGTTTGTGGGTTTTTTTGCTTTTTTTTTTTTAATAGATAGTACAAATTGTAAAAGGGATCAGATCTGTCATTTTTAATAAACGTACAATCTCTATCATCCTCCCTCGTATGAAACTCCTGCAGAGGTCAGGAATAGCTCTGCATTCATGACGACAGGCTCAGAGCCCAGCGGAGACATGTATGCTCAGTTCTGGGTGGTGGAGAAGAGCAGACCAAGTACTGCATGTGGCAGGTCAGTTCAAAACTACAGCTACAAAGGCTTTTCTATTGATGGCAACTAGCCTACTGGCATGTAATTCCTCAATAGGAAAACAAGAAAAACAATAGTGTCACAGGATCAAAAATTCTAGGACTAATAAATTTCAATGTCAAAACCGGTTTGAGATACACGATATCCCTTTTTTTCTCGAGGGCAGGGGAAGAGCCACCTAAGAGATGTGTAAGTGCTTACCTTGAACGTAGACATAAATGGTCGTAGCTGCCTGGCTGTCCCTGTAAAGGCACCTGTAGTCCCCTGTGTCATTGCCGATGACTTTGAGGACAGTAAGTGTCTTGCAGTAGGGGCCATCACTACAGTCTGTCACGGAGATACGCTTCTCAGCACTGCTCTGGTTGCTTGGCCAGGACCACTCCAGGGGTCTCTGACCACTGGGAAAGCAAATGTTAGAGGAGCATGAGTGTGTGATGAGCGCCAGTACTGATGCCAAGGTGGCCAACCCCTGCCCCACTGCCCTCTACGGTTATGGAGAGGAACGGGCTTCATCCCATCACGGGGAGCATCAAGCCATGTAGGGTAAATTCAGGTAAATCGACTTATTATTAACACCTATAAGGAAGCTAATTGAGATTTACGTTCTGCTGAATCGAAGTGACACAGCTCCCAAAAGGGAGCATGACGAGCATGGCTCACCAGTGGGCTGGAGGAGGACACAGCTGATGCTTCCTCCTCCCAGCCACCCTGCACTCCCCAGCTCTCCCTTACTGCAACCTTCTGAGATCATTCCTAAAGTCTGCCCAGGAAAAAGCCAAGGGGGGGGGGGGGGGGGGCACAAAGGGAGTGAGGAGAAACAGGAGCGATGATGGGAGAGAGACTGAATCACCTGCGATTCTGTACAAAAACTCACTACATAAATTACCCCCTTCAAAATCAGGCTGGACAGATTGGCCCTTACCTGCAAGTAATATTTAGAGTGTCGTTTGCCGTTATTGTGAGGACATCTTTTTGGATGCTAAGGATTGGCTGATCCAGAGAAATAAGTAAACCTGCAAAAACATGTAAAAACGCCCTCAAATCATTGCAACAAACAAAGTAAATGCTACTCAATCAGAAAAGCGTTACATACAGGAGTATGCAGCATGTTTTAAGAGGACACTTTCACATCACCTCCTTAGCAGTGAAGGGTAAATAATGACTTTTCACACATCCCAGAAAGTTCAAAAACTCTGTCATAACAGGAAGCAAAGGCAGATGGTCAGGAGCTAGCTGCAGAGCACTACAATTCAGCCAGCCAGGGTGGAGTTCCTGTTTTCTTGCGTTGCCAACTTCAAGGTCTAACAAGAGGATGTGGGACATTGAAACGAAGTGAACCTTCATCTGATGATCTCACTCCCTGGGGAAAGGGATTACCAACTTTTCTTACAATAAGTTGCATATACTTATGTTCTTCGAGACTGCTGATCAATGAATTATGTAAAGAAACTATTTTACAGTTTGTCACAAATTCGAGATCCCATGAATTTATTTTAATATGATTTTCTAAGGTTATCTCTTTCCTCCTAAGCAGTTAGGCAAAAATCTATCACTACCAGACCTTGTCTTTGCAAGGGCTTGCAACGATGCCCACCCTGAGCCACCCGCACTCATGAGGGCTGCAATCTGGGAGCCAGCGCTCGCCCGGAGGCAACATCCCAGCTTGAGCAACATTCGCAAATACCAAAGGGAGAGATTTTTGGTCCACCCTGCCTGCTCCCATCACCATCAGGAATCCTGCCTCACCAGAGTGAGCCACCAGCCCCGACCGGGACAGCTCAGCCAGCTACCACGGGCAACAAGAAAGCGTGGCCAGACCGGGACCTTCCTTATTTCCCTAGTATTTCCCCATGCTTTAATCACTGGCACCCCGAGCAGGTTCTTCGCTGATGACGGGTTTCCCGCATTTAGCTCCAGGGACATTTTGCTCTCGGAAACGATGGCTGATGCTGGAGCCAAATGAGCAGGACTCTATGCTGTGGTAGGCAGCCCTCTCCAACGGGCCAGCACTGGCTGGCCAGGAAGGAGAAGGAGAAGGAGAAGGAGAAGGAGAAGGAGAAGGAGAAGGAGAAGGAGAAGGAGAAGGAGAAGGAGAAGGAGAAGGAGAAGGAGAAGGAGAAGGAGAAGGAGAAGGAGAAGGAGAAGGAGAAGGAGAGGAGAGGAGAGGAGAGGAGAGGAGAGGAGAGGAGAGGAGTACACAGCAATCCCGCAGCATCCCGCCCCGTGGTTCGCACTGTCTCATCAGCCCTGACAACCCCAAGGGAAACCCGCGCTGTTCCCGGCACCCGGTTACCCCCGCGATCCCTCTCCTTGGAACTCCGTGGGGCTGCCGTACCCCGGCGGCTCTCCGACGGGTCGGGTCCCCGAGTGCTCCCCGAGGGCTTACCGGGAGCCAGGCACAGCAGGACCGCCAGCAGCCGCGCCGCACCGAGCTCCATCCCGCGGCCGCCGGGCGCTGCGGGAGCGCCAAGCGAACCCTCTGCCCGACGGCACCGGCGGGCCGGCAGCAGAACCCAGCCGATCCCAGCCGGGCTGATCCAAACTGAGCCGATCCGAGCCCAGGCGAGCCGATCCCAGCAGATGCTCGCCGCACGGCGGGGATGCGGGAGCCCGGCCGGCAGCACCGCCTCTCTTGTCCCCGGGGGCGGGGCTTATCGCCGAGGCCCCGCCCACCCCACCCCGAGGCCCCGCCCCCGCCGGGATGCTCTGGTTTAGAGCCCCAGGATCTCTCCCCCCTCGGAGAGAGGGACCCTAATGTGCCTTTGAATCACAATTATTAACCGGGGACCCCTGAAAGAGGAGTTCCTGAGGTACTCCTTTGGGAAAAGCAACTCAAATTAATGCTCTGTCCACACACACGATCGTAAAGCCTCTGGGGAAAATAAATACATCTGCATAGACAGATACATAGATACATAGGTAGATAATCGGGTAGATAGGAACACAGCTATGCGTGCATATAGATATATGTGCGTCTACATGCTACGTTTTTGCCTTTGCCCACAAACCCGCACGTGAGCGTGGCCACAAATGACTAAGTTAATGAAGCGATGGTTTTATTTTGCACGCTATGCAATTCCAGCTGTTTTACCGTACCGGGGGATGAGTGTAATTTCCTTTGAAATTACACCCCCGTTGCTCACAGAAAGATATAGGCAGTGGGAGAAACCAAATTTCTATACTGATTTTTCCCAGAGATCCAATAAAATCCGTGAAAAGTTAAAGGAGACTCATGTGGTTCAAGAGGCAGCAAGTCAGCAGCCTGCAAGTAAAATGTGTCCTTGCTATTCTTGCGAGCTCTTAAACCAGAAAATTGGTAGCCCTCATTAATATCCCCACCTCCACTGTAGGGCGGGTCAGGTCATCGGTATTTCTAAGTGATTTTGGGAACTCTGGCAGTGATTACTAAACAACTGACCCTTGCTGAGACTAGGCTGCGCGTGGGGTTTATGCGGGAGTGGCAAACACCTGGTGAGAATCAAGGGCACCTACTGCTAAAGAGCCAGTTTTGATAACTTTATTTGTGGCATTGCTGGTTTTGTTGGGTTTAACTACAAAGAGAAAAAAAATGATAGGGGATGGATGACCTGCAAGAACTGGTTTCCTGCAAAGCAGTTCAGCTGGTCAACAAAGCAAACGAAGTTATAGGGGTAAGCTGAAAGATATTCACGTTAAATTATTACGGGATCCATAGAACACAGTTAAATCACTGGCAGCTCACTTTAGTGCTTTCTACGTTCCTACACGAGCTTCCAAAAATGCAATCTGTAGAAAATATCCCACTGTATTGATTTTAACATGTGACTTTTCTGAAATTTAGTCAGAGGATACGCAACTAGAGCTTACTGCAATACCACTTAGGCTCTGTTTTCATGCACAGTCATTGCTATTAAGCGAGTGGTTTGGAGGGGGATGGTTGGTTTCATTGTTGAAAATTATTTTGGTGCCTGAGCTTTATGGGAACAAATACCCACTGTTTGCCCTAAGCGTATCTAAGCAAAGATAGATGAATGCTAGCCCTCCCCAGGCCCTTTGGCATTTGCCATGTCCCCTGCCTCCTTCTCCCCTGCAGTGTCCTGAGGAAGGGAAGGAAAGGAGGGGGGCTGTCCCCTCAGACACAGAAACCTCTTGGCTGGTGAGTGCACACACCGAACTGAGCAGCCGGCAGCCAGGAGTTTGCACGTTGTGGATGTTGGGCATCCTCAGGGAAGCACACATTTCAAAAGCACACAAAGTGTTTTTATCTCCCTGAGTGATCCCATTGAGATCTCATTTTTTATACTGTGCTTCCTTAGTGGGACACAGTCCTTCGGTACTTTGCCTGGCTGTCAGTATAATCTTGTTAACTAGAATAATGCTGCAGGAACTGCTGCTTCACTGTGTGAGTTGCCATCCCTGTAGTACCAGGGACATTTGTGATACCAATGAGCAAACTAGAAGATAACCTCTTTACACTCCAGATACCTGAATGGGGTAAACATTTAAGCGCAAGAATAGCTTCACTCTGGAGAGTCATTCTACACGATGCAAGGCTTTTCATGTGAATCAAATTACTTATCTGCATGGAGTTTGTGGGACTAATCCTTTAGTAATATCAAGTAAAAACTATAGCCAAGAATCACTGGAAATGGTGGGTGCCTGGGGAAAGCAAGAGCTAGAGAAGATGTGAGGTGACTTCACTGACATGGGGTGGATGGTAATATATGTGCTTTGCTACACTGATTTTTCTATTTTGGGCTCTGATGGGGCTTTCTTAAGTGGGTTATCACTGGAAGATGGTGTGTGGGACCTCTGAGAGAAAAATCAACATGAGCATATAAGACAGACAGTCACCTGAAGTCCAAGTGACAGATTCATCTAAATACACTGCTGCATGCGAGCCATGGGACAACTGATGTTTGGCTACAAACCCAAAACCCCGGGATTCAAGTGATGGCAGCTTTCTTATCCGGCCTTTTAGGCTGTAATCTCTGCACAGCCTTTGTGCCATCTTTGAGGCTTGTAGAGTATCTAGCATAGATACCTGGGGCTGGAAGGAGCTCCATGAATGTTCAGCCCTCCTGCCACACCGAGCAGACCTCAGCCCAGTGTGGGACCAGACCTGGAGATTTGCAGAAGAGCTGATAGCATATGGATGGGATGTGATCAGACCACGTGCATCACTCAGTGGTTCATCAGATCAATTCTCTCAGCCCCTCGGAGAGCAGCTCCCATCCTGAAATCTGTGTCCAGCCCCTGGGGTTATTTTCCTCCTTCCCTGCAGCCTCTTTCTGCCATAGCCCTTGTGCAGGGGATGCTCTGTGTTGGTGGACAGTCCCTGGGAACGGTCTGTGGGGCGGGAGGGGGCATGAAGTCTCGCCTTGGCCAAACAGGGCTAACAAGCTTTTGTTTATGCATCTGCTCCTCCGGTCGCCAAAAGCTCATTAAAAACAAGACACAAAGAAGCAGCAGAGGAAGCGGACAACCCCCCCCTTCCCTCTCCTCCCCGACCTGTCACGACTCTCGCAGGCTCGCCGGCTCCCTCAGTGCCTCCAAGGAGCTCAGCCAGCCTTTTTTTTTTTTTTTTCCTTTGCTTAATTATTCAAATAACAACCTGGAGGAAGATAAGGGCTGGCACTGGGAACACTGATTCTGTGCTTTCTGGCTCACGGAGCTCAAGAAGTTTGCAAGCGGTCAATGTCCCCTTGCAGAGCACATCTGGGATGTGGCAGCTCGTGGTCACACTTGCAAGCCACATCTGGGGCTGCAAGCCCTGATAAACATTGCTAAGGCAGACGTGGAAGCACATTCAAGATGCCGCTACAAGAAGAAAATGAGAAGGCATCCATTTAATATCGGAACACCATCAGTTTTCATATAAACTGCATGCAAACGCAGAAATACATTTAGCATGACATGTATTCCACGTGTAGACCCCAGAAAATGTGTTGGTTTTCAAGTGGCACTGCAAAGGACAAAATCAATCCTTCCAGCTAGAAAGAAAATAATAACTGTCCCAGGTAGGAACAGGCACAGAAGTAGGAAGGAGAAAGCATAAACCCACTAATTTTCAGATAGATCTGCCTAAAGGAAGAGATTTGAATGACCCTGTTTTCAGGGGATGCCGGGAAGGTTGGGACGTTTTGGTGGAACCTGCGAACATGTCACTTGTATTTGGCTATGTCCAGCTATAAACAGGAGGTGTGAGTTTGTCACGTGTGGACATCCCCAAAGCGGCTTTATTCTAGCTCAGCTGGATGCTGATGGTAACAAAACTGGAGGAGCAGATTCATTGCTGTCAAGGCCCAGACTAGTCTAACTCGCCTTGGATACGTCTCTCCACTCCTTCGCACCTAATTGTGGTTGGAGACACGTGGAATTTTAGGGACACACCTTTGAAAAATACAGTTTCTTTCACCGTTTATTTGCTTACCCCCATCATGTCCTAAAAGTCCAAATAACTGTTCATGCCAGGACAACAGGGTCCTATGCACCCTTCATTCTGTTCACTTTTTTCCCCCACCGAGCTGGTTTTCCCCACCAAACCCTTTGTGAGGGCAAAGGGTTTGTGGGGAAGGGAAAAACGCCTTTACTTGTTTATGTGGCTGAAGCCTCTGGAAATTTCTCTCCCGCTTGCAGCAGGAAGCAGCGCTGAAGCATCACTTTCTGAGCAGGAAGCAGAGGGTAATTCAGTGTCTGGGCCCCTGGACATGTGGTCAGTCAGGCTAATGGATGGGCAACTGGTGACAGGGACAAGCTACAGATTCTTACACAGAAGTAAGTGATATGCAATATTTTTTTTTCCTATTTTTTCCCCTCTTTTTTTTTTTTTTTTTTTTTTTGTGGGGAAGCTCAAAGTTGATAGATCTGTGAAAAAAATCCCAAGGCCTACGTTGACAAAACTGCTGGAGAAAGACAAAATCTTTTTTTTCTCAATAGCTCACTGGCTTTGCATGCTCTCACTGTGTCTCCTCCCGTGAAGAGATTCGCATCCCACACGAGTACCCTCACCTCTGTGCTCTGTTCTCTGCATCCTCAGTCGCTCTGTCCACACGGCTGTGTTTTTATGCCAATTCCTTTAATATCCGCTGAAGGAGATGGAGAACGAGGGAGCAACCGTCACATTATTCACAAAGAAGGTCCTAGAGGGGAGACCTGAATTCTGGCCCTCACGCCTGCAAATAATGAAGGATTTTGTTCAATGTGGAACGGTGCCATCAAGAAACCTGAAATGCCCATCCGCTATAGCGTGGTGCCTAAGGCTTTCTACTGACCTGAAGCCAGGTCTCCCACAGGTGAATTTGCTCTGGGGTGGAAGTCCAACTGCTTGGGAAACTGTCTGCCAAAAAGTATATGTTACTGGTTAGTTATGAAATAAATAAAAAATATGAACTTATCTGAGAGGGAGCCAGCCTTTCCGATGTATTCTTACAAGAAGGCATTGTGTTAGGAGTAGAAGCAATGCACCCCAGCTCCCAGGGAGGTTGTGTCCTCCATATCTCATAAGGAACAATCTCCAGCTGAAGGTTTTGGGGTTATTCATACCACCTTCCTGCCATAGAGGTGCCTCAGTGTCTGCTAAGGATTTTATCATGTTGCAGCTTTTCACTGGTGAGGGCTCTAACGAGATCTCTCCAACATCCTACCACTTTTTAAATTAAATATATATGGATTTAATATCTTAGAGATATTTCACCACTGTCATGTTTGCTTGAAACTGGCAGAAGGGTTAAAAATTATGAGTCAAGTAGGTAGAAAAAATAAACAGACAGACATAAAATGTGATTAGGTAAGTCCTGTTTCCCTAGGAAACCAGCCTAAAATTTACAGGTCACACCAACTGGAAAAAAATGCCAGCACTTCATAGGAAAGGATTAGAAGTTGAAACTCAGAGGCAACTCAAAGGAGAGCAAAGCGTTGTCAGAAATTGTGAAAACCCAGCCTACGAGGGAAAGCTGAAAGATTTGAGACTGTTCAATCTAGAAGAAGAGGAGATCAGACAGACGCATGTGATAACAGCCTTCCAGTGGGGAAAGACTGGAGGTCCCTGATCAATTATCCTCGTAGCCACCAAGGGCAAGAGGGGAAATAATCAGTCTAATTTTCTGGACGGGGGATTTATCTCAGATAAAGTGGAACATTTTCTGATTTTCAGAGCAGTTAAGGACTGAATAAGGTTGTCTGGGGAGTCTGGGACTGGCATCAATTGAAGTGTTTAAGATTGGGTCTGACAGATCTCTGTCAGTGATGAAATTTAATTCTGGTTTACAATAGAAGTAGGTTTCAGATAGTTTTCCCAGGTTTGTTCAAGTCCCACATCTTCATAATTAATAGGAATACAATTTGTGGTTTCCTGTTCTTTAATAAAACAGCCCAAAAATGAAGCACTTCTTTATTGGGTCAAGCGTAACATTTTATCCAGCCTACAACAGCATTTCGGTATTTCTTTTCAGCAGGAAAAATTTAATATGGTCAATCTGGGCTGATATCTCTTCTACTTCTGTTTTTTTTTTTAGGAGATATCTTGTAGTGAGTTTTTTTGTTGTCATGTTTTTGTGTTCAGCAACTAAACTGAAAAAAAAAAAAACACTGACTTTCAACCCATTATTCCCACAGCCCTCGTTCCAGCTGAGGAGGAGGAGAGACCTCAGGGCAGAAGTTGATGGGGACTTCTGAAATGTGTCAGTGGTCGCCAAATTACAGGGGGTGCTGTATAGTGATTGCTTGAAATGATGTCAAATGACTTTCCCAAATCAGTGCCAATGGCAGTTTACAGTGCACGTGTCCAGAGCGGGTGAATTCTCTTTCAGCTAAAGCTTGCCAGTCCGTTTAAACAGCACTTGGGGAAATGTCCAAACTGGTCCCTTCCAGGTAATTAATTTTCTGCCCAAATATTTTCACAGCCAGGAGAACTGGATGGTAACCGAATAGTCTTGCGGGACACGATGCAGGGTCCCCACAATGTAAGATCATAAGGAACCACATGATGCGGAAAAGGGCACAGCAGGGGCTTCTGCAGACATAGGAGGGATTTCCATCACTCTACCATTCTTCTAAAGACTTTCTGGGGTACTAGCACACCTGGCTCTCACGGTCCCTCTGAAGAAGGACTTTTATCTCAGCAGTGAGGAACCCTTGTTTCAAGTATGCTACAGTCAAGATTTATTTTCACATACAATATCTTAAATGTGATTAATCACTTTAAAGTTGTAATACACAAGTTGATTTTTAACACCCATGTCCCAAAAGCCTTTTTCTTACAAAGTATAAAAGTTCATCACAGCTATTTGTCTTTTTGGCTGTTAATTTTTTTCCTTGTTTTACTTTTATGAGATATTTGCCATCATTTGTCCTAAAGAAAAGAACTGTTCCACTAGTGGCAAGTTCAGCTTCTGCTCAGACTCCCTTTCCAGGACACAAATTAATCAATCAGGTCTGCAAAGGAACAGGGAGAACAACTCAGGTTATTTGTTGATCAAATTCCTCAATTTACAGGGGTGCAAATCACCTTTCTACAGCTTGGGGAAGCAGACTACCTCAGTTCTTGCAACCAGAGTCTTCACCCCAAAACCAGAAACCCAAAACTCTCTTTTCTACATATTTTGCCTATGTAAACAAGTTAACGTATTGATTACACTTTTTTTTTAAACACCTGCCTATTTTCTCACACCTCTCATCCAAGCAGAAACATCATAGCACATATCATGCCACCTTCTCACTGTTTTCTGCTGTGGGCTGTAGCTAAATGAACCCTCTGAACATTTAGTAGCTGGTGTGCAGCAGTGTGGCTCCCAGAAGAAGAGCATCAACAGGAAAGAGAAGGAAGTGACCAGACACTTGACAAGTTTGTCTCATCAAAGCTTAGAAAATACATTCCAATTTGTTTTCTGGAGGGGGACGCCCGAATGCGCCGTGCACAAAATTCATAAAATTGTCATTAAGGCTAAAAGGAAACATTAGGACATGTAGTCACACCTTTGAAACCGCAGGCAACACAGGGGCCCACTGGGGCACCGGTCTTCATTATTTAAGTGAAAATGCTGTTAGAAGAGAAGAGGAATATTTACCAGAAGCTTGAGCCTGGCTGAAGTTAGAGCCAGACAGTGAGTAGTTCGTGAAGGACTCAGAGCCTACGTGTTATCCAGGAGGATTTTAGGATCATATATAATAGCAACCTTAGCACTGTGTTGAGGTTATTCTAAAATGACAAACAATAACTGTACACTTATATATATGGGGGCTATTAGATATACATATATGTATATATACATATATATCTGTACTTTGTGAGAGGTCAGGAATATTTCTGGAATTCTACTAGTATAGCATTTATTAGCTAGAAAGCAAACATAGCTGCTAAGCATTTTGAAATTATTTCATTTCACTGAATTACTGATTCAATGCTTGCAAGAAATGCACTACCATTCCTGTCCTTTCGGTTGTGGGAGTAAACAGGGTCACCCTTCCCTGTAACACTCACAGCAAGGAATGAGGACACTCCTTTCCCCTTGCCCAGACTCAAGGGGAGCTGGTTAAGGCCAAGGAAGCTCCAAGAAAAGCCCAGACCCTTGCGAGGGGCTTGAGGGTTTCCTAGAGACCCATCCTGCAGCCGAGGGAGCAGCCTGGGAGAGCGCCCAGCTCTGTTCTTTTCCATCTCCAGGATCATATTTTCCAGGCGAGCCCTGGATACAAAACAGCACAGACCAGAAAAACTGATACACAGAGGGCCAGATGATGGAGCATGGCCAGGCTGTCCTCTGGGGTGTTGCTTTCTCTGCAGAGAGAGAGAAGCAGAGCTTCAGCAGTAGCATTTCCAGCTGAGACCAGCAGAGTAGCGCTGGGCCATGGAGAAGAGGTGAGATGGGGAACCGTGAGTCCAGGAACTACATGTAGATGCAGAGAGTGGACGCTGCACAGGTGCAAAAGGAGGCAGGAATGGCGAATCTCCAGGCTTAAATTGGTAGGGAGGACTTTCTCCTGAAGCCGCAGCTATCACCACTCAGAAATGAGTGGTGCAAGCAGCTGCTAAGGGTGAAAACCTTGTAGGAATCTCAGGGACCTCAGATTATCTGGGTTTGGACTTCTGTCCATAAAATGCCACAGGACGAGAGTCAGCAGGAATTCTCCACAAGCCTGAAATTAGACTCTTTATTGCAGGAAATACTGTGCCAGCACTGAAGCATTGGCACCACACACCTCCTTATTCTTTGACATCTGCTGACTGTCGTGTGCCAAGAAAAAGGTAACTGAGCACTTCAAGGAAGGAAGACATTGAGCTCAGGGTCACTGATACCTGCCAACAAGACTTATTTTAGATTAATTTGAAATACAGGAATATTTGTTTTATAAAGGGTGAGAATCTAAGCATAGAATCATCATTTCTAAATTTTTAAAAATCACAATAATATTTTTTTTAACCCAGAAAATTTAGCAACTGGAGGCTGTGAAGAATGAATCTCTCTAGCATCCACAGATGTATGAAAACTCATTATGTTGAATAATCCTCTCTGTCTCCCCATTCCTTTACCTCTGACTCATCCATAATGCCATCACAGTTTAACTGTGGGTTTTCTACCCTCTTGTCATCATTTCAGTCACTAGATTTTTTTTTTCATGTGAACCTGTGAAAATATTTTGATTGAACTGGTGCAAAAATATTTCAGGCAAACCCAAGGTACGGATGTCAAAATATGCTGGGAGAATAACACACCTACTGATATATAACAACATTATCCAGTTATTAGAGGAAGCAAGTGGGAAAATATAGGTGTATGGTTTCTAGCTAGTAGGGGGAAAAAAATGACAGGTCCTGATTAAAAGCTGTTAAAGGACTTTGCATTCTGCTTCCCTTCCTTAATCCATTTGACCTACTGAGCACAGCCCCAGCCAGCCAGGGGAGCAGAGATAAGTAGGGAGGTTCACTACGCTCGCCCGGTGCAGTCAGCGAAAGTCACTCTCCGTAGCCTCCAGCCTTCCTCTTGGATGTGCCTGTCATCAGGAAAACCAAGCCCGGGCTCACTACTTTCTCTTCCGCCCCTTTAGCTCCACATGTTTCCTGACCCTTGGCTCCTCTGCCGAGAGGGACTGCCACCTGTGCACCGGCTTTGCCAGCACAACCACATCCTGTACCTTCCCCCTCTCCAGGGTTCATTATTTTCATTGGTCCCTATGATAGTTGTGTGATGGGAACATATTTGGGTTCAAATCATCCTTCATATTGGAAAACAAAGCAGTGTTTCCACTGCAATGCACTTCTGTCCTCTCCTTTCAAGGGGCACGCTGCTGTGAGTGCCAGAAACAAACAAACAGAAAAGAGTCATTTGCACTTTATTCTAAATTACATTCTCTTTTCCCATTTTTTTCCCCTGGTAAGTTTTCCAGGGTAAGCATCTCTCTTATGAGATACTTCTTCTCACAAAACAGAAGAGAATAGCTGCAGCTGGAGGGTGATCAGGAACCATCATCATGGAGGTAGTCTGACAGAGAAATAAACCAGCTTAAAAAGGCAGAACTAGGAGGAGAAATGTATCTTTCCCCAAACGTTCAGGCTTGGAAGAAAAAAAATAAATCTCTGCAGTCCCATTAGAGTTCAACATGATCTTTTTCTTACCTTTATTGACCCAACACATGTCCATGGGAAACTAAGCTCTGCTGGTTCTGCTGCTCAAAAACCCAATGTGTTAATGCATCACTTCATTCAGATGTACTGCAGGTGCCAAGTGCCAAAGTTTCTTGGGTTTCTTTGTCACATGTCATCGCCAACTGAAAGGCCAGTGCCTTACAAAAGAAACCACAGCGCTTCCAAAGGATCTAGGCTTCTCTCAGTCCAGTTCTGCGCTCCTTTGCATTGATATGGGCTATGAAACCCTGCATGGGCATCCTTCACTTATTAATGCTAGCACGTCTAAAATGCCACTTAAAACTAACTCCCACTGAGAGCACCAAAAGACACAGAAAAAATCCCCAACATTTCTGATAGGCTTATTCTGCTGTATAATCCTTTTGACAGTTACCCAAATCAGTAACCCTTAATTTCTCTGAGGCTGATAATGAATTTGGCTCAGTGTGATGAAAGAAGAAATGCCAAGTAGTTCTTCATCTGAGATATGATATTCTGGTTGCTGTGTCTAGAGTCCTCACACGGACACATCTACCAACAAGTAAACGGAGTTTCACCCTTGGGCTGATATCAGACCTCTTTTCTTAACAAACAACGGTCAGAGTTACATGTGAGAAAGGACCCATGCAAAGAAGGACACTGACTTTCATCTATGATGAAGTGTTTGCACAGTCTGTAGAAATCTGTTGTGTTTATAAAAAGAGGAACGACAACTTAAAAAGCTGGATCCCCAGGGCAGGAATTCAGCTACAATTGGTTCGAATACATGGTGAGGTTATTTCTATCAGTGGAGTTAATCTAGATTTCTGCAGTATGAACAGGTTAGACTTCATACTTGATGTTTGGCTTTCATCTATCTGAAGTCATTACTTCTATCAATTGGAGTAGAGAAAGATTTAATCCTCCACCGTGAGTGTGGCAGGGATTTTTATGCAGTAGGAGCAGGGAGCTCATCTTCCTCCAAGTGAACATCAGCACCCAGTGACAGACAGGTGCATTTCTGATACAGGAAAACCCTTGTCTCAAATTTTGGAGATGATATTTGGGGACAGCCTTAACATGGAAGAGATTTACTCTGGGAGATGAGGTGGCGCAACAACAAATCAGGCAGCTCCACGCTTTAACCATTCCACTGAAGATGTTGTACACTGTCCTCTTCCAGGGGTAGACGAAACCACCTCTATGTTTATTTCAGTCACTGTGATCATCTTTAGTGAGAGCCATATGGCACTTTGAAAACGCAGCCTTTGAGCCTCGGAGGAATTGTAATGGACGGCGTGAGGGAGAGCTTTCATCTCGGTGTCAGATGCCAGAAAAGGCTCTGCAAAATAAACTTTTATGAAGGCTGGAAATCTCTGGGTTTGGTACACTAACTTTTTGGTAGAAAAATGCTCTAGTTGTGAGAGAGAATGTCATGGTGGGAAAATGGCACAGTATGTGAATAGTTAGATGATCTTCTCAACATGGTAGTGAGAAAAATATCTCATGAGTCCCCACCTTACTGATAAAGGTCTTACAGGCAAAGAAAATTTTCCATCTGTGAAACTCTTCTCAAAACGCCATTTGTCAATCAAGAAGTCATATTCTCTAAATATTCAGGTTTTTCATGGGTTATGTTAGAGCCTGACAATCATCACCCAGTGTTGGTAACTACAGTTTTGAATTACCATTAACCAGAGAGGGCATAAAACCCAAGCCACCCACTTCTTGGATATGTGAACTGGCTACTGTGTTATGTGTAAAAAGGGCTACCATGGGCAGCCTTTCCAAAAATAAAGGGTCTATAGTCATGTAATAGCCTGGTGAATCCAGCATAGGAACAGTTTCTGAATCGCAGTGGAGGAGAGGGGTATGGAGCTGCCAAAGCCAGCATCGCTCTGGCTGTGGAGGCAGCACAATAAGCAGGTCTGATTTCCAGGTCCTCCTGGAAAACCTCCACCTCCAGACCAGCTCAGATGGTAGACTGAGGTGGTTGTTCAGTGGAAGTTCTTTTAAATCTCAGCTTTGGATGGAGAGTCCACGTAAATCCTGTTTGAGGTGAATAAGTCCTTTTTGTGCTTCTGGTCCTTTGATGCACAAAAGGATTTAAAGAGCAGCTGTGTATTTATTTTACAACGCATTCAGCGTGTATACTTTTGAATGATAAGATGGTTTATCTGTAGTTTGCTTAATCTTTTCCTGTCATTCGTGGAGATTAAGTACCATTTTCACTGTAAACATTCCCTCTGCTCCCCTCATGTATCCCCTAAGGATACACCAGTTCAGATATCCCTCCAAATAATGAACAGGCAAGGACTAATAAATATTTCACACATAAAAGGGATCTTGTAGCACAAGGCTGTGATAGCCCCCTTCATTATGGGGGATACTGCCATTTGGTTTTTACTTCTTGAATCCTTTTGTAAAACTCAGAACCAAACGCAGATTTCCAGTGAAAGTGGCAAGCACACCCAGACCAAGATAAAATAAAGTGATGGCAAATAAACTGCCAGGAAGCAGAGCCTTTATTTTATATGCCGAGTTCCACGCCTTCCCACTTCTATAGCGCATTTTAAAGAAGGGGCTGCTCAATATCCCAGCCCAGTGAAGATTACAATACATTTCTTCATTAACATCTAAAGCACACTGCGCTTTCAAGACTAAAGATTAAGTAAGGGGAAAGTGAAAACATAATTTATGGTGAAATTTCTGAACTTATCAACTCTGAGTAAGAGTAAAGAAAGAAAAATCTAGGAAGACTTATATAATTTTCCTTCAGCTGGTTTTTCATTAAGAGTTGCCAGTCTACTGCATTTATAGTCATCAGAGAGCAATTAATTAGTAAGGCATAATATAAGTTAAAGGATCTCAAGGCTCTGAAATGGAACTAGACTTACAGAAAACACCAGGCTCTTCATCGATAATCCAGCACACTGCACAACTCCAAATCCAAGGCTAAATATCCTTGGACCAGTTACATTCATTTGAGGTTTGATTCTTTTGGTGGGGAGGGAAGCTGAAATCTTGCTTTCAGTTTCAAGGGTTCTATACATTCCAAATGCTCAGTCTGGGTAGAAATTATGCACAAAGCTTTGGTATTTTTTTCCCACATTTTGAAGTTATTCCTTCCTTCATTTTGTCTACTGCCCAAGTACTCACTATATGAGAAAAAAAAATAGAGGAAGCTGTATATGTCTAAACATCTAATTCCTTTTTAACAAGTTTCTTTCAGTACCTTTACTTGGGGGAAATAAGTCCACATATATCCAACATTTTTTGCATAGTCTCTGGTTTAAAAGAAATGAGAATGGTTAAGAAAACAGGGAAATGCTGCTTTTTCTTTGAAAGAAGGTCTGATGCATGTGTAAAAAAGTTCATGATTTCTGTCACCTATTTCTCAGAAGCTGTTGCTTTTGCTTGAAGACATCTCACTGGCTCCTGCGACAACTTTTGAATCCTTGTGGGTTACAATCCAGCAAAATAAAACACCTCAGAATGAGTGCCTATTTTGTGAAAAGACTATAAACTGCAATGGTTCGGTAAGGGCAAGAGCCTTTGGGAAAGGAGAAGACTGAACAGATAGGGACCTGGACACCCAAATCCATCACATCTCACCAGGTATGTATCCTCTCCCGAAGTCTTTCACAACATGGACTCAGCCAGAGGCCTTCCAGCCATGTGACAGTCACAGGCAGATAAGCACCTCTAGAGGCAGGTGAAGCATCACTGAACACAGAAGTAGTTTTGGAGCTCCCTCTTCCACTTTCTTATATGTTGCTGATACCAAGTCATGCTCATCATTTGCTAACAAAAAATACTCAACAATCAGTCGCTGCCAACATGGGCATGAGACCTCTGCATTCACTCAGAGGTGCACTGCTGATGCCATGGCTTGGTGTCTCCTCTTCCCTGTACGTAATAAGTGCCACCACTGCCTGCCATGAAAAGGAACTGCAAATGAGTATGAAACTATGACTTTTGGGAGCTAAACATGTTTTTGACCACATTGCTGTAGTAATAGCCAAATCTGCTAGATGGTCAGCTTTCAAAATCTTGTGGTTGAATCATTCACCGTGACACACATGTACTGATATTAATGGAAAAACATTGGTTTAGGACTTGTGTTTACTAGTAGTGCTCACCTGAACTGGACACAGCAGCTTTCACCTCCATTACCCACAAACAGCGGCAGGTTCAAGCCCTGACGTGGCTTCACAAGCGGCGTGAGCTGGGACTGCTTCAGAGAAAGAAGACCCCAGACTCTCCCCCAGCCTCAGCCATGCACCCCTGTGGCTTTCTTAGGGCCAGCGTTACTGCTACAGCCCTAGAGGAAACACAGATCCTTCCCACCCTCAACGCTGGTATCCCCAGTCCTGGTTTTAAAGCTAATCTGACCACCATTGGTCCAGCTGATGGCTCAGACGTAGCCTCTGAAAACAAAGCTGAGTATTTCACCTATTCCAGCATGATCCAAGCTGCACTGAAAGGGATGAATCCCTTCTTACACCCCTAGGCATAAGTTGTCATGGCTTCTCTTTGCAGCCATAATCAGACAGTCAGAGCGAGTTGGTCCATTGAGCTCATCTGGCAGAAAACAAACCCACTTCCAAGAAACATTTTTCCATCAGATCAACTCAACGGACCCATACAACCCATAATCACGCAATTTCTCGAGGGTAGGGAATGTGTGGTAAAAACTGGGAAGCAGAGATCACCCCCTTGTTGGCCACGAGCAGTTAGGTCAGTTGGTAAATCATGTAATGGCACCGTAATGCTGCTGCCTCAACTCAGCCTCGTGGTCCGTGTTCCCTGCAAAGCTTCCCATTCTCCAAAAAATCGTCTCCAGAACTGTCATAAGCAGCAGCACCGCTTGCCTTTGTAGACTGAATCACATTCACGATTCCCTCTTGGTACTCGCCTTTCCCTTCCCAAGGGCACAGAGCCTGGAGGACTGCTCTGCAAACAGCTTCCACCAGCCTTGACTTCATACAAGAAGTTTTGCTTCTCTTTCTCCCTTTTGCAAGCTGCTGATTAAAATAAGTCCATGCGTCCCTAAAAAGCAGAGTCCTGATCCGATACAATCACATTTCAAGAACGTGTCAAGTTTTGCCTGCTCGCCAGCACCTCATTACAGGCTCAGAGTGGAGGCAGGACTTGAAATGAAGAGGAAACCTCCTCAGCAAGCAAGGTGTGCAGGGCAGGCAAGATGCAGATGGGGAAAGAGACAGCTCTGGGGCTCCTGGCCTGTTTGATGGAAATGAATTAGCATCAGCAAATTCGTAAGAGCTGACGGAGACCTTTTTCAAAGCCACACACCAGCTGCAGGGCTGACTCTGGGGCTGTCATCCTGTGCTGCGCCGTGCACTTTGACCACGTTCTCACAAACACCGTCTTACAATTACAGCCAGGCTCAGTCGCTTTGCTGGAGAAAATACTGCGTGAAGGGACACACCAGCACTGCAAAACACCCAGGCCCTCTGTATATAACAGTTAGCATCAAGGACATCCACAGTAAGATCAATAATAGTGAGGATGATCATAACAACTAACCAAAGCAGCAGCACCACAGTGCAGGAAGAAGAAGTGGGAGAGAACATATAATTTAACTGGGTTCATTGACAAAAACCCGTGTTTTTCAATAAGCAACTTTATTCCCCAAAGAAGGGAACTGAGTTTGGACATCACCCACAATAAAACCTGTGCTCTGACCCCGCACAGGTCCAGTTACTTATGGTTTGCTCCAGCTTGGTCTTGCAAGGTCCTGCCCTTGTTACTCCTGACGGGGTTTGAGCATGTGTGCTCAATTTTAAGCATATATGTTGTCTCCCGTGCCTTCCACAGACAGGAAGAGTGTTTTGGGGCTGAGGCATATGCTGACACGCACTATGGGACTGCAGCTGGGACGCTTGGCTGCAGCACCTCCCGAGACTGAGCCTTACATGATTAAAATCTGCAACTCAACACATTGTCCATCTAATATGGTCTTGCTGGTCTCGCAGAGTTGACATTTGCCTGTGTATCATTGGGTGGAAAAGTGACTTTTGCACTGAGAGCAGGGAAATGTCTTAAGGAGTGATTAATTTTGCTGCGTGCTGCAGCTTCCATTACAGCTCTTTACTTCAAGTGCTGCTTCTTGCCTCGGGGAATATTTTCCCACTCTCCAGTTGTTTATAATAATGAAAAGGCTGGTCTTGATTTGGAAAGAGCAATGTGCACAGATAAGATAAAATTGCTGCTGAGGAACTAAGAGCAGCCCTTTCTTTGCGTTATGGCTCTCTCTGGTATCCAGCCTCTCTCTATCTCACCAGCAAGCAGCAGAGCCCAGCGCCGTAGATGCTGCTCAGCCACTTTCCCAGACATCAGGAAATGAACGTTTTGACAACTTAGCCAAAATAACAAAATTGCTAAAGTTAACAGGATAGCAGCTGTGAGGACTTATTTCTCACATGGGGCTTACCCACAACTGCTGTTGCATGCTGGGGTGGAATGGTGGGACCCCCATCATTAATGTTATGTATTTATTAATAGAAATAGCTTTTGCAGAAGGCAATAGGCCAATGTTCTCTAAGTTTGAATTCTGAAGCCCTCTGCTTGCTGACAGAGAAAAGACAAGGGCAGCCTTTCTCTGTTGCAACACCAGCATTTTCAGTCATCATCCAGGTGACCACATTGGGAAAAGGAAGATAAAGTTCTGTTTCAGCGTTAACACAGTCCTAAGTCTAAAGATCTTTGCAAGAGGGTTTTTATTTGCTGTTGGATTAGGTTTCTTTTGAAAAGGGGACAAACAGGAAAGGGGGATCTCTCCTGCATGAAGCCATGTCCCGGCTGGGCCGTTCCACCCCACCGCACCAGGCAGGAGCAGGGCAGCCCCCGTTTCGCACCTCCCCGTGGCAGCCTGATGAATGATGAGTTCCCAGGGCTGGGGCTCAGAAGGGAGAGACCAGGAACATCCTGCATCACTGTGAACTGTGAAGACAAGACAGGAGTGCAAAGCCTTTTGTTGAGGGGTTAGGAAAGTTCCTGCGCATCAGGACTATCTACACCAACACAGGAGCTATGATGTCCCAGACTCAGCCAAAATGGGCCAACCTGGTTTCTTGCTACACCAGCCATCACAGCAGGACTTGTGGCCATCTATCCTGCTGGAACGGCAAGCAGATCCGTGAGTGCACAGCATCACCATGTGTGACCTTAATTCCCTCAAAGAATGGCTGAATGATGAATTACTGGAACAGGGAGTTTTGTCCAGGAGTAGAAAGTTAGATTTCTGGAAATTTATGCAGGTGTTCAACCTACAGCTCTGGAATGAGCAGCTGCAGGTGGCAATTAGGGAGGACTCAGCATCTTGGGGCTGTGCGATGGGTGAAGTGGGATGCAAAATGCTCCAGACTACCTCCTGATGAGCGGGTCTGTGTGCACTGCCATAGGAAAGGGCTTCCAGCTGGATTGCAGAGGCATCCTCATCCCCAGGTTGGTCATGCCTAGCCTGGATATTTCTGTACTGGGCTCCAGAGTGTGCTCATATCTGGTTTTCACGTAATTAGTTTTAGAAAGGGGCAAATTTTCTCTTCTAGTGAAGGAAGAGAAGTGTTGTGGGAGAAAGCTGGAGCTAGTATAAACTGGTGTAATTTCTCCAAAGTCACTGAAATCACCTCCATTTATACCAACCAATTTGGCCTTTGAGGGATGAGAGAAGAAGTTAGCAAGTGAGCAGCTCGATTAGAAGAGCTGACAGATTACTTAGCTGGTTTTGGGACGGCATTTTTGTACGAAATTCTTCCAATAATTTTCAAACATTAATAAGAAACATATCATAAGGCAACAGTGTCGGCAAACTTTATCCTTGACCCCAGCTATGCTATAACACAGAGAGAAGGAGAAGCAAAGGCTGGTGTTTGGGATGCGAAACAAGTCCCTGGAGAGCTCTGCCATCTATACAGGCTCCTTTCTGCTACAGGACTTTTTTGTCAAGCAAGAAGCATTTCTGAAAGGTATGGCTTGTTCATTCTAGAGAGCTGCAGAAGCTCTCATTGTGGTTTTGTAAATATTTGGCATTTCAAATTGATAACCTTGGCTCTTTGAGTGCCTTGGACCGTAGGCTCTTCATAATGTCACTGTCCTTAAGACAAACCACAGCCCCCTTCAGAACAGGTAGTTGCTTTGGTAATTTTTTCTGCCAGCTCCAGAAAAAATAAAGTCATGTTTCATGCTATGAAAAAATAGCTGCTCTGTGGTGCGATTCTGCACCAAGAGAAGAAAAAACTCTGGAAAAGGCTACTACAAATAGAGGGCATTTTTTTTTTCACCATGGTGTGCTCTTTCCAGTGGTGAGACACTGGAACAGGCTGCCCAGGGAAGCTGTGGGTGCCCCATCCTTGGAAGTGTTCAAGGCCGGGCTGGATGGGGCTTTGAGCAACCTGGTCTAGTGGGAGGTGTCCCTGCCCATGGCAGGGGGGTTAGAACTTGATGATCTCTACGATCACTTCCAACTCTAACCATTCTATGACTCCTTTAACTTGGTACAAGAATGAAGTTGTGTCTCAAACACCTCAAAACTGCTCTGCTTGGACACAACCAGGAGGATGCTTGTCTCGTGCTGACTGAGGGTGGAGTTGGGTGCAGTGTTTTAGGAGTGATGGAAAAGGTGAAGAGGCCTCAAGAGTTGGGGAGCACAGCCCTCCCAGAGCCACCACGGTTTTGGTGCTGAGCAGAGAAGTGGGGCAGGGGATGGCCGGGTGGGGTGAAGGTGACACGAGCACGGGGCAAGAGCAGGAACAGGACTCGCGCTGCAGCATCATTTTCAGGACAAAGAAGGGACAAGCATTTTTTCATGATCATATAACCCTACACCAACTTTATTGCTTTTTCTCTTACACATGCTCAAATTAACTTTGGCTTGACTTCTGGGGAACTAATCTTTTCCTTAAAGTTAAGCACAGGTATAAGTGGTTTTTTGGAGCAGGGACAGTGTGCTAAGCCCCTGGCAGGATCAACCACACACTACAAAGGATCTGAAGAAAGTAAATACAGATTTTATACACACAAGAATTTCTGCAAGAAACCTGATTCTAGGAGTTGTATTCATCCAGCCAAGAGAACAGAAATTTCTCATGCAACCCACAGCAAATCATCTCAGATCTCCAATATTAATTGCAAACTATTTGCAAATGGTCTGCAGCCAAAAGTTATCTGCAGAAATCACTTAGCTAAAAATTTTTATGCCAAATAAATCCATTTACCAGTCATTTCTCTGGGACACAATTGGCCAAGTTCAACAAGTCTTTCAAATGGATCCATCTAGTTTTGTCTGTGAGCAAAAGCTGCTTGCTCTCATGCTGGGAACATCAGAGCAGTGCCCAGAGCAGGCACACACATGTGCATGTAAGACTGGGTATAACCAGAAGCATGGGCTGGGGCAGAAGGAGATCATCAGAATCTGAGAAAAGATTTAATCATCATTGAAATCACCAGAAACTGAGAAAAGTCACGATGAGAATTCAAGTCTTGGAGGGATGGAATAAACTTGGGTTTTCTTATTTTAACTACCCCCTCCTTTGTGACACCAAAAGAGTATTTTACTCAGCTGACCATGACTGAACTATGTTTGAACTATTATGCTAATTATGCTCTTATCCTAATGCATATTCTATTAAAATACTCCCCAGTTGTGCATGCACACAGGCTTGCCCAAATTCATCTCCTGTCACTTCTGAAAAACACCACCCAGACCACAGCCCGGAGGTCCTGCTTTTCTTCTTGTGCCAGCTGGATCCTCACTGAGCAGCTCCCATGGCCATGAAACTTGCTTTCCTCACAAGAGACGGGATGGTGCTGCCTCCATCCCAAGGTAACAGCCTGTATCTGCTCCAGTGTGGAGAGAAAGAGTCGGCATGAGCCCATTAAGCCACTTAGCAAGATGATATTCTCCAGGCACGGTCCTCGTAATCTTGGATTCATTTTACTAAGTGAAAGCAACTGATGCTTTCACACTCATGGTGCGGGTCCCCTCTGGTAGGGCAACTGACACTGAGTCCCTGAAGCCTGGGATGAGGGGATGGCTGATGAGGAGGTGAACTGATACGCCAAGGAATCATAGAACGGTTTAGGTTGAAAGGGACCTTAAAGATCATCGAGCTCCAGACCCCCTGCCATGGGCAGGGACACCTCCCACTAGATCAGGCTGCTCAAAGCCCCATCCAGCCTGGCCTTGAACACCTCCAGGGATGGGGCATCCACAGCTTCCCTGGGCAGCCTGTTCCAGTGTCTCACCACCCTCGTACTGAAAGGGTCTGGGTGAACCAGAAAACCAGTGTCTCCACCCGGTGCAGAACAGGGCCGGTGGAGAAAGCGTCAGTTGTTTTTCCTGACCATGATTTGAAACGCAGCTGTGATACAGCTGCACGAGAGGCTTAGACTGTGTTGGGATATAATGTATTACCAAATAACCTCGCTGCATTTTACCAGCAGTTACTGTGTCTTGTTGGCCTTGTAGTCACTTTCCCCTTCTCAGAAGATGGCAGGAAATTTTAATGGATAGGGTCCAATTTCACCATCTTCCTCAGCAGCCATCCTTAACTGCAGTGCATGCCCACTGGAGGTAGCCTCGCTTACTGTCTGCCTATCGAGCGCCTGTTTAGTCATCACTTTACCGATACTTACAGGAAAGAGCTATTGTTCCTGGGCTTCCTCGTCGATAACAGAAGTTCCTGAATTTCTCCTTGTTGTAAATGAAAGAAAACACATCTGAAGAAAGCATTCCTTTCTGATTCTTAACTGTCAATGTTTTCTGACTATAAAGCATATGGAATGTTCTAATTCTTTAACTCATAGCCTCTGAAATAGCAAGAGGAATTTAAGCGAACCTCTTTGAGGGGGGTTGAGGTGCACCTCAGAGGAAGAAAACCTCCAAACCAAAAGCAACAGGCACAACCCGTGTGACTGCTCGGAGGGGCCCTTCGGTTTTGCAAGACGCTCAGCCCCGCATCAGTGTTTGGAAGGGGAGAGCAAGGTGCTTCTCAAGGGCTATTTTCAATGTACCCAACATGTTTACCAGGTTAGTTCACGGGAAAGGAACATGAGCAAAAATGGGCCATTTCAATTAAACAAGTTGATAAGCACAACAGGTGCCTTGTTCAATATAATATGGGGCACAAATCATTCAGTCATTTGCCAATATCCTTCTGGTACATTGGTCTGATTTATAACACTCATATTGTAGTTCAGTGAGGAAAGGAAAGAAGCCACATCTTCTGGAAGTTAGGAAGAAGAGGAACAAAAGATAGGTAGAAAGGTGGCAAGGCATCACGAAAACTCAAAAAAAAATCACTACATTAGATAGGAATCTGAAAAGGCTGGGTAAGAACAAGTAATTTTGAATAAAGCAGAGTCCCATATGATACTATATTTTGGTAAGAACTTTTCTGCAGGCTGTTTCCTAAATACACAGTAGCCTTCTTTACCTGACTGACATTGGAGACATGGAACTTAACTAGTTAAATGTGCTCAGATAACAAGCGTTTTGCACGTAAGTGCTGCTCTCTAAAAGACATGCCCTTCACTGAGATAATGAGTGATTTGGATAAAAGATGGGCATACCGTATCAACTTTGAAGATACAATCTTCATTAGAAAATTCTGCAAACTGAAACTAAATTACTCTTCTAATAATTGCACATCTCCAGGAACATTTCAATAGATAAGTGCGATAGTAGCAGCTGAAAGCTGTTAAATTCTTTGGCTGCTAAAAATGTGATCTACATGACATCTACATAAAATTACAGGCTCATATGCATTCACGCCAAGCAAAAAGAGGCCATAATGTTGTAAAACATTTTGGCATCGCTTTGGGTCTTTTCATTGGTAAAGGTTAGGAGTTCCCAGCAGAAGTGAAGATGTCACTATTGCCCAGGTCCATTATATTAAGGCTTTTAGAGACCCTGGTTATGGTTCTGACTGTATTTTCCTCTCAGACAGACATACTTGCATCCGTACAGCCCCGTGCACACCCAGTTTAACAGCACAGGCACAGTAAGGGTAGTATATACCCTACCGTTTGTCTGTGCGTGTGCAATAGCCATTTTTCCCACCAGCCTGGACTCCCAAGCATCCGGAAGAGCGGCTGGTAACTGCAAAAATACAGGAAAAGACATATCCCATGTGCTTGTCTCATGGGATATGGTGTTTGACCACGCAGTACAGGAAATCCTATGCAATATAAGCAGCCCAGCAACCCTGTGTGTGTAGGGAAGGGGACGACGACTGGTCTGGGTTGCCGACCCCCGAGCTCATGCTTTGAGGGTCCCTGTCCCTGCCTCCTTGGGGTTCAGCCATATCAGTGCCCCAGCATCCTTCTCCCGGAGCCAGCAGCTCACTCTGCTACTCTCACTGACTTGAGAGAAGCTTCTCATATGCTTAAAATTAGCCCTGGAGCTGGGCCAGGCTTCTCAGCACATTATGGGATGGAGCTGTTGACAGACGTTCTTAACTCTCGTGCTCGTGAGAAGTTTGCACACACGCTCAGCCGAGCTGCAGCACCAAGGTCTTGGCCTCTCGTTCTTGCAGAAGGGCCTGTGGTGCTTTTCGTGAGAATTAAGATGTCAGGCTCATCCGTCAGATGAGATCAGATGCCAACGCGAGTAAAAGCCTCCTGCCCTATCTTCCTTGGGTACCTATAGACAGAGGCAGTAAACCACTCCACCTCCCCCCAGCACCAAACAGACCAACTTTAAAACAGTCTGGCATTAATTAATTTGCTTTTAATACCCAAAAAATGGCCACATGAATGATATTGCTGCTATTTGAATTTGCACGTTCTGCTTTTGTAGCATACAAACATTCGGAGACAGGTTGTAGGGCACAGCACAGGCATTCAGAAAAAGCAAGGTGCTTATCTGGTGGGGTGTGCCAGCAAGCAAGTAGCTGAACAGAAAAGTTTAACAGGGGTAATATTTCATTGGGGTTGGTTGGCAGATTTTTCTGCTGCTATTAATTTGGGAAGAATAATTTTTGGAGATGGAGAGGAGAGAGGAGAGGAGAGGAGAGGAGAGGAGAGGAGAGGAGAGGAGAGGAGAGGAGAGGAGAGGAGAGGAGAGGAGAGGAGAGGAGAGGAGAGGAGAGGAGAGGAGAGGAGAGGAGAGGAGAGGAGAGGAGAGGAGAGGAGAGGAGAGGAGAGGAGAGGGCAAATACACATTCTGGACTTCGCAATACGAGTGCAAATGTGCTGTCTCCCACGGTGTTATGCTGCATCCATAGAGCGATGCTCTGGTTAAGAAAGAAGACCAAAGGAAGGAAGACAAACTGCTTGGCCCCAACAGGACAGCAGCCTTTTGCCTTGCTACCCTTTCAAATTCACCGGGGATGCAATGAGGTGCTTGGGCAGAGGTGCTGCACCAGGCAGCCTCCACAGCAGCAAAATTAAGGCTGGCTGAATTAGCAATATGGAACATGTTTCATTTCCTGGGCATTTTCTTATCTGTATCTTACTTGGGTTTTTGATCTATGGATGAGTGGGTCAGGAAGTGGCCTGAAGACACCCCTTTTGCCTCATGCATGGAAATTTTCTAATTATAGGGCTGCATTGACAGGCTCCCACTCCTGTCATGACACTTGGCGTTGTTTATGTCATTTAAACAAGAGAGAAAGAACCCACCTCCCTAAACCAGTGAAATAACGAGGAACAAAATGCACTCTTTTATCTTTTTGTCAAGTGAAGCAAGTCTATTATCTGCCCCAGCCTGCGGCTGGGATCACCGTCTCCCCCAGAGCAGGGTTTTACAGGCTGATTAGTGTATAGCTTCCTGCAGTAAACTGCCAGCAGGGACCAGAACACAGGAGGGGAAAGGGAAATTCAGGGGCAAGAGTTAAGCTCCGGCCTTAGTTTTTATTGCCTACACTGCATGTCAATACATATTTAACTGATAATCCATGCATAGTATATGCACATGCACACACATAAACATGCATGCAAATATAAAGTAGCTTATGTATGTCCCAGGATTCAGCCCCTGCTGACTTTACACACAGAGGGATGCTAAAGCAGGAGGGATGGAACCAGCTAGCTTTGAAAAAAAGCACCCCTGGATGAGGTTGGTAGAAATGCCAGACAAATTTGTAGGACAGTGCTGGAGTTGTGTAGAGCCATGGGCTTCAGGCTTGAAAAGACCTAGAGTCAATGAAGTTGCAAAGACCTTCTGCTGCACTAAAAAAAAATTAGCTTTTCATGTTTTAAGTTCTTGGAAAGTAATTATAGCACCTTGAATTTGTAAAGGATTTTCTTTAATAATCTTATTATTCAAGTAGAAATACCCGTTAAAAAAAATGGCTTACTGTAAAGATACAACCAGACATATATAATTGTGGCAACAGGAACAACCAACTACTCATTACATGTCTAATTTGTATGGCAGAACAGTGATATGACAATAACTTTCTTACATTTCCAAATTGCTAATGCTCTTTTACACATGCTAATGGAGACTTGGGAAGGTAACATACAGCTTTAATTCCTTTAAAATGAAGGCATCACCTGTGGTTTTGGGTGATAAAATAAATGTCTAGCTGTTGAGTAAGATAATACCTCTGTCTGCAAAAATGTCAGGTTGAAGTGGGTGAGGGAGTGCTCAGTAAAGACACAAGATGCTACAATTATAATTTGGGGGTTTTTCTAACCCTGTCACTATAGCCAGATGTGTGGCTGCATTGTGTGAAGCAGGACAGAGCTTTAAAGTCATCAGGATCCTTTGGTTTTAGCCACTACAAATCTTTGAAAGACTTGAAAATAATATTCAGTGTCAGAGTCCGGACTGCAAGGAGTTCATAAGCACTGTAACAGGAGGACTGTCACAATTAAAGATGAGCAAGAAAGTGGCACAATTACCCAAAAAAGCTTTCTGAAGATGTCTCAGCAATGGAAAGAAGTGACTTGAAGACTGGCTGGGAGCAGCTTGAAGCAAATGTCTCTCTGTATGAGCTGAGGCAAAGCGCACTCAAACCAGCTCTGGTTTTGTGGATGCAACTTCTGCCAAGGCTTAGCAGAAGGAGTTTTTCTTCACTGAAACCAGACAAATAATCAGCTTTTAGATGCTGGATGTGATTTTCTTAGGTGTGTTGATCTTGATTTGGAGATGCACTTCAAATGAGCCTTTGTAATAAAAGTTAAAGAGCCCAGAACCCTGGTGCCTTTTATTTATTTATTATTAGCATCATTGTACAATGTATTTGTTCAGATGCAAAGGTTTATTCCAGGTAAATGGGATAACTTTGGAAAACTACGGTGAGGATACTGTATGCATTAACTCTGTGCATTGAGCAACTCTGATTCACTTCAGATGTTTCTATATCATCTTGGCTCAGACAATCACAAAAATGAATTGCATTGGTCTCCCCACTGAAGGTGAGTTAATATTACTTCCCTTATCCGTCTGAATCCGGAAGGGTTACAGAGGAGACAGCTCGCGTGCAGACCTTGGGTCAGCTCCCCGAGCTCTCAGCTCCCTGGGAGGTGCTGAGAGGTGCTGCCTCACAGAACACAGATAAATGAAAAATGAGCAGCGAGATGGTGGGAAAGATAAAACTGCACAAAACTTCTCCCTCACCCTCTCAATGAGCTTTAACATCCACTGACCTTGAACTTGTCAGGCACGCAAACCTTTCATACATCCAGAAAGGAATTATAGACCATACGATCAGCTGTTGTGAGGAAAAGAAGTTGTCCTAGATAAACTATTTCAGCTGTTTTCACAAAGAAGAGCTGTTGCAGATATTGCAGCTCTGGCAGGTGGCTGGACTGGACACTCCCTTCGCATTCATTGCCATTTGGCCCTATCTTAAATTACTACTGGTATTTTTCATAAATGTCCATTTTTACCAGTAGATTTTCCTGATGCAGAAAATTTTCTAGATGACCTGACTATTGCCAGTACCATATTGAGGGTATGTGTGCTCTCCCAAGCAGGCTGTAACATCGAGAAAGCAAATTTAGCTCTAAACCATTGCCAAGACAGGGTATTGACCTGCCTCACCACAAGATCGTTCTCTCTCCCTGAGGCAAGTCCAAACCAGAGCAAGTTACTCCTGTTGCCTGCAGAGGCATAGCATGAGCATCAGCAGCTCCTGCAGAGCAGCTGGTCATTGAGATAACTCGCCCATGGTTGACCCTCACTCATTTCTTAAACCAGAGGGAGCAGGTTCCAGGAAAATAGTTTTCTCAACTTCTTCTTTTTTTTTTTTTTTTTTTTCATTACCCTAGAAGCAGGACAAGCTATCTCGGGGCAGGCTGGGGCACCACGAGCAGTCAGAGCACAGGACTGCAGTTCAGGGATCTTGGCTCCATGAATGCTCGGATGCACAACTCACTGCCTCGCACTCCCCAGCTGCAGCTCTGGGAAAAAGAACCTTCAGATCTACACACCTGAACGGCAGCAGCAGAACAGCGAACTATTCCATCATTTTAACATTTCTTACTTCGATATGAGATTAGATTTTTCAAGAAAATAACTGCTGAGCAAGTACAGATGTTTATGAGAGAAATCACAACGATCCCTTCAACAACATCTGAAATGAGAGCTGGACGATGCATTTGGCAGAGGAAAGGTTGGTGGTGGTATAGAATCATCTCCAAAGGATCCTCAAATGGTGTCAGCTCAGAGAAGGAAAAAAGCCTAATTTTATCAAGGCAGAAGAGAAAGGAGGAACTGTAGGGAAGGGATCACCTGTGGTGATCACGAGGTGAAGACGAAATCGAAATCCAGCCCAAGAGGGACTCACAAATTGCAATGAATGGCAACAGGCAAACTACCTTTTTATCCTCTCTCACATACAAAACAGAAGAGGAAAGAAGTTAAAAAACAGACACATCAGTTTTAAAACATAATAATTTCATTCAAAAACTCAATATAACATGAATTTAAGTTAAGCTGCATCCGTTGTTTGGGTTTTTTTTATCCCAATGGATTGAAGTGGTTGGTGATTTGACTGACAGCAACAATGGGGACTTTCAGAGAATGAGAAAAACCTATACTACTCCCCAACCCAGCACTTGCTGAGGGAGAGGAGTGGGAGAAAGCACCTGGAAGAAAGCTGGGCTAAAACCATCAGGAAAATGTATGTGATCCCGTAAAACCATCCTTAGCGAAACCCCATTTAACAGGTTTCTGCCCAATAATAATTATTACCTTATTAACTCCTCATCCTGCCCAGGGCCAGTAAAGGACTTCACGGTCCTTTAAGATGCATCCTTGTTTTATCTGCCTTCTTCATAGAAAGCACACATGTGTATACTAAATGTGACATTTTATCAGCTTCATAACACAGAGGTGGATCCCCTTCTAACCTCGTGAGTGGAAGAGACTGACTTGTATCAGATTATATCTGAAAAAGTGCCTTCACTTGCAAAGTATCCGGGAATGCAAAAAGACAGCTGAGAATGAGACTTTTCTTTCCTAGCTCTTCCTAAAATGAGATGGGATGGTAGCAGAGCTACAAAGGGTCATTTGAGTTCACATGTTCCCAGCACAAAGCCTCTGCGTGTGTTCACTGTGCCTCAGATTTAAGCATTTAAGCCATAGCATGGCACTGAGTGGGAGAAGACAGGATTAGCAGGAGGCTTTCCTCAGTTGGACTCATTCATCAAGGATCTGGCAAAATGAAGAGTCCATAGCATATAATTCAGTGTCTTTTTGGCACACGAAAAAGGTCAGTGCTGACGGTGATAATCTGGAGTGGATGGTGAGCATTGGTTTCCAGGGCTGGGAATTCAAGCTCTCCACTTGTTCCCGCGTAGAGTGACTTCTTTTTTACCAAGTAATTCCGCAGAGAGCTATGACTCAAACTTTGTGTTTACCCAGCAGAGGTATAGAATTTTATGTCGGAAATGCAAAGGAAACAGGCTTTTCTCAACTGGCTTTGCTCTGTCTTCAACCCCAGCCAGTGGCTGGTCCCAAAATTCAAGTGCCACAGCACAACATGAAATGAACTTTACTCAGGGATTTATTTCTTTTATTTTCGTGTTGCTTTCTCGTGTTCCCTACCCATTTTCCACAGGGACAGTATTTCCCATTGAATAGGGAATTTATCTTTAAAAATGCCTAATGACATGTCATGCTCAGGGGAAACGTTCATGTGCCTGAAGTCTGGCCAGCTACACTCTACAGCTCATTAAATGAAGGCTTTATGCCACTTTTCTTAGAGGAATAATTTACTGATGTAACTGTCTGGTTGAAGACATGCTGTAGAGTTCAAAAAAACACCATATTTTTTTGTTTCGTGGCCACTAGGTGTCAGAGCATGGTGATGTTGGGGTTTCCCATGAGGACCATAGAGCCCACCATAGCAGCTGAGGCCGAGCCAGACTCCTCAGCTCAGCACAAGGACTAGAAAAATTGAGCTTTAGATAGTTCTACATGATGAATATAAAAAAAAAAAAAAAAAAAAAAGTGAGGAGAGGTCTTGTATCCCCTGGTATCTGCAACCCATCTTCTTCCTGCTCTACATGGTGGTTGCTGCCTGATGAGGCTCCATGGAGGAGGTGTTTGTCTGCCAGCAATTTGCAGCTTGATGCCTATGGTGGAAAACATACACCCCAACATATAGTTTGATGTCAAATCCACGTTCAGAAATGCCTATTTTTTTTCTACGCAGGTGCTTACATTGGCAACCATCAAGGTTGCTGTTAAGTGCTGTTGGCTGCTTAACAATACAGTTTCATCCCTGTGTCATACACAATTTGGATTAGAAACTGGCAGTGTTTTCTCAAGAAAATGCTCCAATCTCCATTGGGATTTCTGCTCTTCTGCATTTTATGTAAACCACTTATGCTTGGATCTGATGATGGGAAGTGTACAGGATCCTTTTCTTTTTAAAACAAGATTAGTTTAAGTCCAGCAGGAAGAGCTTAACTATGGAATAGTCTATATTTAGAATATTTTCCTTTTGTGTGCAGCTGAGTGTATTTCCAGATCCATTGAGTGTCCGTCATGCTGCGGACAAATACAAAACATATCCCACCTTGAAAGTCATTCCAAAGGCAGAAGGAAGGCAAGAAAAGAATAATTGCCTCCAATGATCACAAAACTCTTCCTTCCTCCAAATGCAAATATACCTTTTTTGACAGCACAGTTGTTGATCTACTTTCAATATTTTGTTGTGAGTGTTAAAACTAGGCCATATAAGCACAGAAATTTTGAATAATTTAAGTTAGAAGGGACCTCTGGAGATATCTCAAAGCATAGTCAGCTCCTAATCTAGACCTAACATAAAAGTTATTCAGGTTGCTCAGGCCCTTGGCTAGTCCAGTTTTTAATATCTTCTAGGAGAGAGATTACATGGCCATTTGGGTCAACTTGTTAAGTGCCTGATTAACCATACAGTGTGAAAAATTGAAAAATTGCTTGAACTAAGTATAACAAAGAAGGACTGATTTAAATAGAAGTAAACCAATTGGTGCCATACAAAAAATAAGAGGTTTTTACCTCTTCAAGAATGTATCAATTCCAAAGGCCTCAAATGGGAAATTTAGCATTGTCAGCATCACAGAGCTATAACTTTTATAATTAAAAAAAAAAAAAAGTTAATTCAGCACATACTCAGGTTTCTGTTCTTCTTGAATGTGCTTTCTTTTGATGCAGTCAAATACCTGTAGAGAATGAAATTTACAGTCTCCAGTGGTAATATTTTAAAGACCAAAAGCACGTTAACAAATCTTCCTCTCCTCTTTAACAGAAAAGAGCTTTAGGATATGATATTCCAGAAAAACAAAACAGTTCTATTTTTGCTTAGCTGAAATTAGTTCGATTTTAACTTCTGATTTTTATTCTAGTCTTTGTGGCAATAATTTTCCAGATGGATTTTCCTTGTATTTATTGGACATTGCTTCTCAGTACTGTGATGAATAATAAAAACTATACTTGCTTGTGCAACAAACAGTAAGACACAGCAGAATAACTCAGACTTCTACAAGCCCTTCAAAATCAGCCAAGCATAGAGTAAGATGGTCAAACAGCATTCAAAGATGTGAACATGTGAAACCTAGAGACAAAAACATAATCATACATGGATCTTTAGATGGGTCATAAGTAGTTTAATTGAGAAACTCAAGCAATCTCATAGTGGAGATGATGAAAAAGATGGGGTCACAACGACTTCAAGGTGACCTCATCGAGAGGTTAAATGTCGTCTTTCACACGACCTTGTAGTTTAACCAGGGCTCTGTCACTACTTTTACTTGCACGATCCTAGCACTCTGGTTTTCATATACCAAGGCACAGGTTTGACCTTTGGGCTGCTCACACCATTTTGGAGGTTTCTGAAAAAGAATTCTCTTCTCTTTGCGAGAAGCATGGTACAGGTGAACAGGATCAGAGAACCTTATCTCTGTTGCTAGGGACAAAATAAACTGTCATTACGAGCTGCAAAGAAAATAAGCTCTTCTGCAAGCAATTCACACATATAAAAATAATGCTTTAGGAAGGAATAATGTGCTATGAAAAACAATTGAATTATCCTATGGCTGAGAAAAGAAAAATCCTTAGGTATCAGACACAGGTTGAAGACTGCTGACGGACCAGTAGCATCATTCACACAAAGTCCATTTTTATTTCTTTCTAAAGTTCAAGATTTCAGAAGCAAACGCCTGACTGGCACACAGATGTATGCAGTGGATGGGACACTTGCAGCCACAGGGAATCACAGGTTGCCTACAGTTATCAGAAGCAAATGCCCAGCTCCGTGCTCTGTGCTCGGCATGGTACGCAGTGGCGGATGGAGAAGCAGTTAATCTTAGCATTGCTGCAATTATGTCAGAGAGCACACATGCTAATTAAATACAGACTTAATGGGTGTAGTTAATAAGACACTGAACAATGTCTGACAATTTGCACAGAGAACAACAAGTTCAGGCTGAGTAAGCAATTGAGCTACTGCTTCTAATGTGATAGTGGATAAAGGGTCCAAGCAGGGATTAAATCCTCCTTCAGCTGGGTACTGTGCAAACAAATAACAGAAAGAGAATCCTTCTCCCGAGTTCACCACCTTGAGCAGTGCCTTGCCAATAGCAGTATCATTTACAGCTGAGACTTGGCCATGTTTCCCAGGTTAATAAGCAGGGAAGCAGTATTAGCTGAATTTTGCAAGGAATCTGGAAGCTGGCACTTAAGAGAAAAGCACTGGCAAGCAAACGGTAAAGGAACAGCTTGTAATTTAGAACCCAACCACCTCTTTAAAAGGACCAAAAATCTTATTAGGTTATGGTACGACTGACTGATAGCCCAAGGAGAACAGGTACGACAAAAAAAGAGCGTGGAGTGGCACAGCATGGCATTTAAGGGAGAGGGACCTGGGAGTCCCGGTGGACAACAAGTTAACCATGAGCCAACAATGTGCCCTTGTGGCCAAGAAGGCCACTGGTCTCCTGGGGTGCTTTAAAAAGAGCGCGGCCAGTAGGTCGAGGGAGGTCATCCTCCTCCTCTACTCTGCCCTGGTGAGGCCACATCTGGAGTACTGTGTCCAGTTCTGGGCTCCCCAGGTCAAGAAAGACAAGGAACTACTGGATAGAGTCCATGGGAGGGCTATAAAGATGATCAAGGGACCAGGGATTCTCTCTCAAGAGGAAAGGCTGAGAGACCTGAGTCTGTTTAGCCTGGAGAAGAGAAGACTGAAAGGGGACCTCATCAATGCTCATCGATATCTAAAGGGCAGGTGTCAAGAGTCTGAGGCCAGGCTCTTTTCTGTGGTGCCCGCTGACAGGACAAGGGACAACGGGCACAAACTGGAGCACAGGAAATTCCATCTCAACATGAGGAAAAACTTCTTTACTTTGAGGGTGGCAGAGCCCTGGAACAGGCTGCCCAGAGAGGGTGTGGAGTCTCCTTCTCTGGAGATACTCAAAACCCGTTTGGATGCGTTCCTGTCCAGCCTGCTCTGGTTGACCCTGCTTTGATGGGGGGGGTGGAACTGGATGATCTCCGAAGGTCCCTTCCAACCCTGACCATTCTGTGATTCTGTGATTCAAGTAATTAAAAAAAAAAAAATTGGGGTTTATTTCAGAGCAAAGACAGTACAATTAATTTTCTCTTCTGTTAAACTCCCAGATGTTATTGCAGAAAGGCATGACAAGAGAAGGAAAAATCCAAAAGTTGCTCTCAGGAGACACCTGCCTGTGCAGTGGGTGAGGAAGGCAGAAGCCCAGGAGCGCCCAGCCCTGTGAGCATGGTGGGGTGGTGGTGGGGTTGTTCCTTGCTCGCTCCTTGCTCAGCCCTAGCTCGCTCCTCACCCTGCTGACACCCGAGGCACTGACCCTCTCCTCACGTCACATCCCCATGCTGCCATGTCCTGCATATTAGCTTTTCCTTTGGACCTGTGCAACTTAGGTTGCTTAGATCTCCAGCGCGCTCACCACAGACTGCAAGGGCTGTCCTAGCCATGGAACACCCAGCTCCATGTTCCGTACTCAGTACGGCATTCACCGCCAGACAGAGACGGAGATAGTTTGTCTTAGCATTGCTGCAATCAAGTCATAAAGCAGATTCCAGTACAGGAGAGCTGGTGTCCTGGCGTTTAAGTTCAATCAGAAGAAGGACATGAGGGATTGCTCTCTTAATCCTGGTAAAAAATACACTCAACGCCCCGTGAAATGAAGGCATTTGAGGTGCATCTTTATCGTAAACAGTAGATGTGATCATTCCTTTAGTCCTACCTCAAATTCACTGTTCTATTTAATATTTTTCAGAAAACATTTTACGGAATAAAAATACAAATACAAATATGGTCAGACAGAGTGTTACCCTGTAGCACCCCAAAACCCTTCAGCTAAAATAAAGCCACAGATGTCCATCAAGCAGAGGATCTGCCTCGCAGCTTAGACGTCTGCAGGGGGACGACACGGGGACGATTATGTTACAGAGGCACCGTGCGAAAAACACGAAGTGTCACAAGTAGTCTGGAGAGCGATTTTTCACACTTATCGGCTTAATGACAAGCAGAGGCCATTAGACGCACTCTAAAAAATTCCTCCTCGCTCTTTGCGGGTCCCCGCAGCGTGCCGCCGCAGACACGCGCCGAGGACACGCCGCCTCCTGAAATCCTGCCGTTCTGGGAAGGTGGAATCAATTAGCATGTAAGATGTGTGCTTAGGGAGAAAAGGCCTTGCTGCGAACACCCGACAAGAGAGGTATCAGCCGGGCTGTTTGCTCACATGGAGCCTGTTAGTTACACAAACACGGGGGAAGGAGATAGTATTACAGGTGAAATCCTGCAGCTCTCCTAATGAAAGTGAATTTGTTTCCCTTCCTGTTTTTCCTGCTCACCCCTACTATTTGACCGTTGTTAGACTGTGGCATGTACGCTGGTTGAATGTCAGTTTTCTCCCTCCCATTCGGCGTTTTCTCTCTCTCTAACTGGTTTTAACTCAAAGAAATATTTTGACTTTTCTTGGGAGCAACACCCAAGGAAGCTGGCTTTGAGGCAGATGAGGGCTGTTTCGAGAAACAGCTGGGGAAAAGATACCCTGAGAAATCAGATCAAAAATGGCAATTTTGGGGAAGAAAAGCATGCTTTTCCAATTTGCATTTTCCAGTGAAAATGCATTTCTCTTCTTGGGCTTAAGAAGGAAGCAGTGTTACCAATACTGAAAAAGTAAAGCTTTTCAAAGAAAGCCCTGAGATTATTAACCTCTGGGGAAGGAAGACTTGCTTTACTCAGAAGTAGTATAACCTGTACAGTGAACATCCTCTTAACGCAAAGCTGAGGAATGAAATTTTCCTCTCCACCAGAGGATCTTCTGACGAACAAACATTAATTCCCGCTGTCTGATTTGGTGACACCCTTACGCACTACTCAGTCCGTGCCGGTAGTGAGACGTGAAGTCTGTGTTAAATTCACAGAATCACAGAATGGTCAGGGTTGGAAGGGACCTTCGGAGATCATCCAGTTCCACCCCCCCCATCAAAGCAGGGTCAACCAGAGCAGGCTGGACAGGAACGCATCCAAACGGGTTTTGAGTATCTCCAGAGAAGGAGACTCCACACCCTCTCTGGGCAGCCTGTTCCAGGGCTCTGCCACCCTCAAAGTAAAGAAGTTTTTCCTCATGTTGAGATGGAATTTCCTGTGCTCCAGTTTGTGCCCGTTGTCCCTTGTCCTGTCAGCGGGCACCACAGAAAAGAGCCTGGCCTCAGACTCTTGACACCTGCCCTTTAGATATTGATGAGCATTGATGAGGTCCCCTTTCAGTCTTCTCTTCTCCAGGCTAAACAGACTCAGGTCTCTCAGCCTCTCCTCATAAGAGATATGCTCCAGTCCCTTGATCATAGCGCTCCCATGGACTCTATCCAGTAGTTCCTTGTCTTTCTTGACCTGGGGAGCCCAGAACTGGACACAGTACTCCAGATGTGGCCTCACCAGGGCAGAGTAGAGGAGGAGGATGACCTCCCTTGACCTGCTGGTCACATTCTCTTTAATGCACCCCAGGAGACCGTTGGCCTTCTTTGCCACAAGGGCACCTTGCTAGCTCATGGTTAACTTGTTGTCCACCAGGACTCCCAGGTCCCTTTTTCTTATTCAAAAGGATGAAGTCCATGAGCAAGGAGAGATAATCTTGGCCTGAACAGGGAACAGTGGTTTTCCACTCCTTCAGATTGCCCTCTTACTTCCTAAAACTCGGGAGCTGGCAGTCAATACACCGGGCGCAGTCTCTGCCCTGGCATCCTGCTGTCAAGTGACCCAGGTGCGGAGCAGAGGTGGTGTGTAGCAAGAGCTGACACAGAGATAATTCAGCCAGGAAAGACTCTTCTGAGATCTTGGCAAAAAATCCTAGATCAAATTTTCAGATCATGGCTACTTTTCAAAAGATGTATAAATTGAAAAAACAAAAAAAAAAAGTGCAGATTTTTTCAGGACCAATGCACATCTTAAATTTAATTCTTTATTAAGCTAAGAGCAACAGTTTTCCAAATAACCCCACCATTTTAAGCATTGGAAAGCAGCATATTCTTATTTCCTAGCCTTGAAAACAGCTAAACTGTTTCTAGCCGTGCCATTTTTTTTTAAAGTACCCTGAAGTAGACAACCAGCACTAGCAATATCAATTCAAAGGGCTGACATCCACAACACAAAATCTCAGGTTAACTTCAATAATAGTTAATAGTACCAAGCAAATCAAACTGCATCGCTCTAACTTGTAACAGTCTTGGAGCAAGTATGGTGAAGAATCCCGAAATGCTTCTCTCAGCACAGAAATACAAAGACTAGTAGTTTGCTTGCATTTTTTCTGTAAAACTATACAAAGCCTGCCACAAATTGAAAACTCCAGATTTTTTTCTCTGAGTTACCAGCCTGAGTGACATTGACCTTAATATCACTGCATTTAAGCTTTCAGGCAGCAAGGGGACGAGCAGAGTCTCTTGAAGAGAAACCAATTGTAAATTTCAATGCAAAAGATAAATACACTGAAGAATACATTAAACAGAATTTATAACACAAGCTCTTTTTATCCCTTCAGCTCTGTAACACACAGACGTGATGAGACTTGGGAGAAATCCAGCTGAAGATGGGGGGCATGAGATCCACTCTCCTTTACGCAGGGTACATGCACAAAATATTTAGGCTCTTGAAGGAACAGAATGGGTTAAAAAAAGAAACAATCTCTTAAAATATGAGTTACCTGCAAGGACTGGGATTGAGCTGCACAGTTGCAGGGGCTGAGTGAGAGCTGAAAGTGGAGCAGGAAGATGAGATTTTTTTGTTCTGCTTGGTTTTGTTTGGGGCAGTGGGGATGGGCTGCTTATGTCTAAATGGGTATCATCTAAATAAAAGGATAGAAAGGAAGGACCAACCAAAACCACCCCAACTCAGACCAACAGTTTGGGTCAGAGAAGGTGTCACTAATTGCACTTATTGTTTTTCCCTGAAATGAGGAACATTCTCTGCCAATCTGATAACTCTTGCTGCTCCGCAGAGTAAGCACTCCAAAGAAGGAGTTGCTTGCACCTACAAGCAACCAAAGTGCAAGTCTCTGCAGTAAATAAAATTTCTACTAATTACTCTGCCTTCTATAAACATATTTGCTTTTAGTGACAGATCAGAGGTTTTGAAAGTTTGGAAGAAAGACTTCCCCTTCCTCCCAGAGCTTTGAAGCTGTATTGTCCACTTGAGGAAAATATGAAAATATGAGCCGTGTTCTTCATATGACAATGCAGGAGGGAAAAAAAAGGGAAATGAAAAAAATAATATCAGCTCAGCACCATAATTTCATAACATTTTGGCATATTTTATTGTTTCCTCTTAACCTCCCCCTCATTCTTATCTCATGTACAGGCCCATCTATAGTAAAGTTTTAAATAAAAAGAGATTTAGTGAGCCAACTACACCTTTCTCTAGGGAGTTCCTACTGAAATTCCTGATAACGCCAAACAATGGAACTTTTTCAAAGAGTTACAGAGTGTAATGAAAAAGACATAAATTATCATTTAGAAATTGCATCCCTTTGAATACATTTTTCCTTCATTATTCATAGCAATTTTCTAGAAAAACAAGCCATCATAGACCTTTCCACAGAGTAACTTAACTAAGCTAAGCTATTAGCAGTAGAAGTGGGCTCCCTCAGTTACTACTATTCTGTATTTCTATTTTAAATTGCTTTTTATAAAACAAACAGTTAGGGAGATGAGTGACTCAGGAGTCAAGGCAACCATGTAAAACTGTAGCAAAGAGGACACGGATTAAGTTGGTGCAGCCTTGACTCAGCTGTCCATAAATTGCATGTAGTACCTCTGGAGCTGCTCTGAGGTATCCCACTAGTCTCCTCCAGGAAGGGGTAAGTCCCTTGAAGACCACCTGCCACAGCTGACCACCCGTAGGGGTGCCCTGGGTACCCCAGGGAATTTCAAATGGCACCTTGTATCTGAGCATAGAAAACTCAGTCAAGCCCTCAGTGTCCACATCATTTTATGCAGACAAAGGCACAGAGAAAGAATGTTTTAATCTGGAGCCTAATTTTTAAGACCTGAAAAATGGCTGACTATCATTATAGAATCATAGAATCATAGAATAGTTTGGGTTGGAAGGGACCTTTAAAGGTCACCTAGTCCAACCCCCCTAAAACAGGCTTCTTCAACTAGACCAGGTTGCCCAGAGCCCCATCCAACCTGATCTTGAATGTTTCCAGGGATGGGGCATCTACCACCTCTCTGGGCAACCTGGGCCACTGTTTCACCACCCTCAGTGTAAAAAATTTTTTCCTTATATCTAGTCTAATTCTCCCCTCTTTCAGTTTAAAGCCATTACCCCTTGTCCTATTGTAACAGGCCGTGCTAAAAAGTTTGTCCCTGTCTTTCCTATAGACCCCCTTTTTGAATACAGAAGATTAAACTGATGTGGAAACTGGTGCCAAAGTATGATGATAATACTCCTCCTATATGTAACTGTGGATTTATGGATACTTGGAAATATATATCAATAACTGATTGACCTCCAAAATATAAATCCTGAACCTATCCATGCAGGTAAATCAATGCGTGCAAAAAACTTGTGCTAACTTTCTTCATTTAGGTAAATAGGAGATGGAGGGGTGTAGATGCTCTAACCCTTTCCTTTCCTTCCCTCAAAGCCATGCCTTGTCTCAGGGATGCCACTGGAAGCCCAAAGGAGACAAAGGGGAGACTTAACAAGATCAAAGGACTCTGTGTGGCACATCTTCACTTGGTGGAAAAGCCATTGCCATGTTTTAGCCTATTCATTGCCTAATTTAGGTGCCTAACTTATCTACATGGTGGTAAAATCAAGTCCTCCACCCTCTGCCAGGGTGCCCCCAAGCAGGGAAGGACTAGCTGGGGGATCCCCCTGCCTGGAGAAAGAGGACCTGGCCTCGAAGGGGCTGTTGAGGGATTTGCTCGTCCCAGCTGCTCAGCAGGCAGATGGATGGTTGCACATCCCGGTCAGATGCAGGCAGAGGGGCTCCTTCAAACTGGGGAAGACATGAACCCCATTTTCGGGGTGTTCTCTAGCAATTTGATTAGTGCAGAAAGGGGGACAGGCCTAGAAGTGTGGCTTTGCTAACATTATGTTTATAATTTCTGGCTTCAGTAGAAAGATTAACCAGCCCAAGAAAGTAGGATCAGTGTGGGATTTAGGCAGACCAAATCCTATCCCAAGTTTTATGCTATTTTGATTTCTTTAGTCTCCTGCCAGGCCAATACACAGATCTGCAGGAATCCCTCTTCTTCCAGCTTCATACACGCTCACAAATGCCAAAATTAACAAATCAAGATTGCATTTAATTCCAGATGAGCACATCTCAATTGCTCTGTCTTATGATAATATTTTGCATCTTATTCAGAAGAAATGCATGCATACTTAAACAACTAAGCAAAACATTTCAAAATCAGTTTCTAGCTCACATCTCTGTTCCTGAATCCAAGACTATGCATAAGTTCTCCCCCTCTCTCCCCAGTCAGGGTTGTCTGGTGGAAGGGGGAATTCAGGAATTGGGCTCTAACAGGCAATGGAGGACAGTGATTGCAGGTCACTCATGGGTGAGACGTGGGCATCTTGGCGCTGCCAGGACTGGGACCCTTCCAGAAGGACCACCACAGGCACTGGTGGAAGTGTGGTGGTGAAAGCTGGGGTGCCCAGGGGGGTCAGCACCGTGATCCTGGGCAGTGGGGAGGTGACCCCATTAGGTTGTAGGGCCCCCCATCCTTTAAGGATGGCAGTCCCAGGGGTTTGGCCACAGCTGCACAGGAAGACTGCAGCAGAGAAGGTCATTGCACAGGCGGAGCCTGCGCTCAAGGATAATTTCCTACCATTGCACCCTCCTTTATTGTTTTCAGTGCTTCTTCACCATGCTGATCCTCTATTTTTCAAAGGCAGGTGCAGCACAGTGGGGTCTCCCCAGGACTAACACAGGACAGCTCTTGCCGAAGCTCAGACCTGACCTGCGCCGGCCCTAAGTCATTTCAGATGAATCTCAGAGGAAGACCTGGCAGTAAATCAAGAGGTTCGAGTTCCTGGTTGTGGAGTCCAATGAGTCTGTAAAACCACCCTTGAACATTTTGTTTAAACACCCCCCTCCCACCCCAGCCTTCCCTCTCCAACCATTGTAAAGGAATAGCAAAGCTGAAACTGGGGAATTTCTTAAAAATAGTTCCCTTGTATAGGGGATTGAGACATACCAAGCAAATCACCAAGCGATGAAGACCTAAATCCCTAAGAGCTTATATATATGCATTAAAAAGAGCAGTTTGAATGTCAAAATAAATAAATATAAAGCTGATTTTACACTACAGGATTATGCTTGGGAGGGAAGGTTTTCCTCCTGTCTTACACAACCAAACTTCAAAAGAAAACTCCCTGTGAAACGCCACTGGGTTTCTGCAGTTGAGCAGGCGGCTCTTGTTGGGCAGGACAAAGCTTTTTTCTGTTGGAGGGAAAAGCTCCATTTGGAAGATTTGGAAGCAATTTCTGCTCTCCCTTTGCAAAGTGCAAATCAGGACAGTTTGTAACAACACAGAGCTATTGAGATGCGGGGAACTATTTACATAAGTAAGGTAAGCAGGATTTGACCCAGCCCCCGTGAGCCTTGCAGATAGCATTGTCCTGTCAATTTTCACTCCCTACAGCAATGAAGCCAGATAAATGGCTTCCTGCCATATGGCATCACCTTTTTACAAGAGATCATGCGGACATTGCCATTGGCCTCTAGATGCTTTGGAGGGAAGATCCCATTTCGCTTCACAACGTAAATTCCAAAATGTTTTCCAAATCTGCCATGTAGCATGAGTTCTCTGCTGAAATATATAAAGATGTCCTAGGTAAGGGTACCAGAAAAAAGAAGACCCAGGTGTGCTAGCTGTGGGGTTCCATATCTTCTCCTCTCCCCACTCAGCAGGACGGGACTCTGCATGCAATCCGCGTGATCGTTCCAGCTCATTTTTTCCGCTTTTCACTGGGCAAGGCTCTGTACATGGTATTTTGAGCCATTTGTGATGATTTAAGTGACAGCAGCTACCAGCCCAAGTTTTGAATATCACCTTTCATCACAGGGCTTAGACCGTCAAATGAACAAAGTTTAATAGGCGAGTTTAGCCTGTTAGTCAGAGAAGATATAAGTATTTCTAAGGCTGTCCTTTAACCATAGATAGAATCATAGAATCTTATAACTGTCTGGATTGGAAGGGACCTTTCAGATCATTGAGTCCAACCATTAACCTAACACTGACAAAAAAACATCACTAAACCGTACCGCTAAGCAATGCTTCATCTCATCCTCTACTGCCCCTCCACCATAGACAAGCTAGTCAGAGAAAATAAACAGCATTATTCAAACTTGACTCAAGAAAAGAGCAAATCTCTAAGGAAAGCACTCCTCCCCTCTTATTTATGAAACAAAACTCTAGAGTCTCACCCCTCAGGGAGGGATCACTTTATATTCTCACTGTATGTAAAATTTACCCTGCCAAGAAGCAGCTGATAAACTCAAATCTCTCCTCACAGCGTGAGCTTCTTAATGCCTCTGCCTCATTTGTTCATCAGCACTTTATGAGAAAATAAACAAAAACACTGTCTGTTTGCCCATTGTCATCAAGAGCATCGCAACGCTTCCTGCCGGGAGAGGTGGTTGTACCACCCTCGGAGCAGAGGCGATCGCATCTTTCTTCTGCCTCTCCATTTACAATGGCCAAGCTACAAAGCCGGAATCCCAGGGAGCTTAATCAAAAGCCAGAAGACACCCCAGGGTACATGTTATTGTCTAATAAGAGTAAGCAGTGCACATTGTTAGCACCAGCATCAGGCTAGCGTCAGCGTTTCTGCGTGCTCGGGCATCCCTGGGAGGAATCCTGCTGCTCTTACAGGGCAAGAATTGCTACAGATGTAAAAAGCAGGCTCTCACAGCCGTGCGATACGTGGGTTTTCACCAAGGTAAAAATTAAAAATAGATCCTCAGTTTTCCCCTCTGGTAACAGCTTTCTCCCTCTCGTCAGTTTGGAAAGAACATTTATGCTTTCTCTAGTTCAGCCTACCAACTGTTACAGTGAACACTGCCCCAAAATATCCCTGTCATGGAAAAGGAGGAGGATCACAGTGGTGTTTAGGTTAAAAACCACTGATTTCATTGCAAGCACATTCCTAGTGTTTTAATGTATTTTTAAAGCACAGTTCTGTGAGAGGCTCAGGGCAGCTCCTACCATCCATCCCTCAAATTAGGCAGCAGCGTATGGGCAATTTCTGTATGATCGGTGTGGTGGATTTTTTCCTAAGTGCCTTCTATTCTTCTGCCATGCTTTTTTGCGGTCTCTGGCTTTCTTTTTTTGTCACTGTTCCCCCTCAAATCCGTATTCTTTTCCTCCACACTTGGTTCATTCTAACAGTCTTGTTTCTTCCTTGTTTTTAGCTTCTTAGCTGGCTAGATGTGGATTATTTGCTCCCACTTCTGTGCCCAAAGCGTGCGTGTGTCCGAGGAGCGAGGGACAGCGGGCATGCAGCTGCGAGGCGTGCCGTTCCCGCATGCTTTGCTCGCCTGGCATCTCTCTGAGGAGAGGAAGGGAACCGTTTTGTACGAAAGATGGGTAATATCACTGCTCTGCTTCCAGCCTTCATGTAAGGAGCAGCATGGAAAAGGTTCTGGGGAGGGGATTCACAGTCCACAGGGAGCTCCTGTGCCCAAAGACAGAGACGAAACCAGGACCTGCTTCCACGGCTGCTCACTGTACCTTAAAAGTGGAAGAGAGGATGTACACGTGTGACTATAAGTGCTGAAATCAGGGGAAATATTCTGCTAAGTCCTATTTATACCATACTGAGGCAAAGGGAGAACTAAATATCTCGGTGTCTTCCCTTTGCATTGATTAACTGGTTAATAAGGGGCAGAGGGGATGAAGCAGAAGAGACCTGGGCAGACCTATAACCATGGCAGCTGAATGCCGAGATGTGCCTTCAGTAAATGTGTTGTCCCGTTACACCACAGTGACACCACGGTGCTCCTTCTCCTCCACAGCCACAGGGTGGGAAGGTGCATCTCCAGCCCGTGCGTTGCCCTGCACCATCATTCCTATATACTGTATACGCAGGCAGGTCACAGACTAAGGTGTTAAAGCCTTTTAGAACTGGTGGGAAACCTGGTGTGGAGAGCATTTTTCCCAGCAGAAGTACCTCCTGCAGAGAAGGTCTTTTCGTTCGAAGTCAATTCTAAAATGATTGTTTAAAGGACTTTGCACTCTGCTTCAGTGGGCAACAGAGACTCCATGGCAGGTTTCAGATCTCCCTCTTCTAAAGTGTTGATAGGCTGGTACCAAGTGTTTCTCACATGAGATTTTTTGCATTTTAACGTTACAAAAAAAAAATCCTTTAAACTTTAAAATTCCTCCTGCTATCACCTACTAGCAGCCAAATTTGCATAAATACAGCTAGAGACACACACGCACACAAAGATATAGTTATAAAAAAATAAAAAGAGCACTAAGAAAACTAACAAAAGCCAGGCGCAGCTCAGCAGTTCTCGCTGACTTGGTTTCTTGTACTGCCAGAGACCATTTTAAAAGGCAAATTCTCATCAGATATTGGGGAGGGAGGGAAGGGAAGGAAATTCATGACAGATTGTGCTGTGAATTCCTAAGCCTGGAGTTTTGTTTGTGATATATCATTGCTAAGCCTTATCAACCACTGATTGACTCTTTCCTCTCTCAGCCCTGGAGGGTGGCAGTCTCTGGTCTCCTGCGGTTCCCTCCCGGCCGACCAGCTTCTCTAAATGCTAATCAGATGATACGGACCCTTCTGTGATCTTGTGAAGGGCTCTATCAGCAGTTTGGTAGAAACACCGTCATGTAAAAATGATACTCCCTTGTCATCCCCGAGAGGTGTCTGCCAGGAAGCAGGGTAGAAACACAACATCAAATGGCTTGTATATTGTCAGCTCCTACAGTTCTCCCTCTGATGTGTCGAAGTGTGGACAAATACTTACCTGACATGGCGCGTTATGAAACTGGAGCTTTCGCAAAGAAAAGAGATGTTTCGTAACTCATGAATTTTGTTTGTTTGCTTGCTAAACTGAATTAAATTCAGCCAAAACCTGTGCTTTTTCCAGATAGGATAAATTTGGGGCCAAGGTCCTAGTAATTCTAATTTTCTCAGGGAAGATATTGTAAGCATCTATAGGCAATAGGGCCAGCAATTACCCAACACAGAAGCAAGCAAGAGAACAGTGCTCCTTCCGACACAGCCACGCAGCCAAACAGCTATTCCTTGGCACAAACTGCCAAGCTGAGGGCCGAGGAGGAATTCTGCTTCTCCTCTGGATGGGAAAAGGTCCTTGTGATGGGGATGTGGCTGGTACGAGAGGCGTAAATGTGATCCTTCCATCACCAGCTGCTAGGTTCTCCAAGGACTTCTTCCACAGAGCTTGTGGAGCAGTTTTCAGGTGCTCCGCCAAGCTCAGAGGGTTGCAGCTCCCAGTCATGGGACTGTACCAACATAGTTCCCATTGAACCAATATCCAAAATAATAATGTATAAGATAATCCAAGTGCTGGGCACTGCCTACCTTTCCCTTTCAGATGCTCTTCCCTACTCCACAGGGTGCCCAGCCTCAGCAGAGGAGCAGGTGGGCTGCTCCTCTCCAGCCTCAGAGGAGAGTCTGGATTGCCCTCTGGGGCAACCAGGTTCTTGGGATAGTCCAGGGAGAGAGGAAGGCACCTTTTCAGGACTGGATCTCAGTCCAGAAACCCGCAGAGGCACCTGCATACAATTCACCCAGGGGGCTACACAGGACATGCTTCTCTAGCCATGCAATGATGTTCTACTGTCCAAATACAAAAATGATGCAAAGAGTAATTAATTCCTTTTTGGTATTACCATTCAGGTTAAAGGTAACTTGGCTTGTCTTATTACATAGGCCAAAAGTTTCAATCTGGGATCAGTCACAAATTATTTATTGATTTCAGGTTGTTGTTAGCAACAAAAACTATCCCACCCTACACCCAAAAGCAGCGTGACAGCCTTTGTTTGAGGAAAAAACCAACCACTTGAGTGACAATACACCAGAAATACCCACCAAACAAGTCTGCCGAGTTGAAGATATTCAAAGAGAGATTTTCCTCTAAAAATATGTCTTAGGAACACAGGGGCAGCCTCTAACCCCAGGCCATGAGGAACCCATTCCCCAGCACAGGTATCCAGCAGCAGGCTGCCCCACAAGCATCTCACCAGCAGATTGATGGTAGCTCTAGTCTCCAGGTGAGAAATACCACTGGGGGCTTCAGGGGCAACACAGTGGCACCAACATACCCACAGTCACCATACGTTATTGGAGCGAGGTGGTTCTAAACTCACTGCAGGGCTACTTTGATTCATTAGCACCAAAGCGGTTTCAGATATTAATTACCGCTGGCACTGCAGGGCCAAGTTCAGTTCCCCAGGCTTTATCCAGAAGTGTAGGAGACTATGGAGATACAACCTGATATGTTTATCTTTGCGAAGCACGCTCTCTGCCTCAGTCGTGTGCCAGATGTAGCCACAGCTGCAGGAAGTTGTTTATCTGCCCCTGTGACCTTGCAGAAGTGTCGGGCGATGGCAAAATCATGTTTTTTTGTTGAGCATCTCTTCTCTTCAACTGGAAACTCTTCCCCATCAGTTAAAGTATATTTTAAATTCTATAAGGAAGCCAAGCACTGATATTGCTGAGCTCTGTAATCCAGTTATATCCTTTACTGTCTGCTGGTTGTAAGAATTTATTTTGGGGAGCTGGCTTGGAAAGGTTCAGTGAAAATAATTAAGTTTGAACACCTGTGGTAGCCACTCTTACTGGTGCCCTTCCTAAATCTCCTGAGTATTTATTGCTCTTTATATCTCCACATGTTATAGAAACTTACTCTATCACATGAGATGTACTGTGACATTATTTTGGAGCATAGGGAAGATGCTAATTAGCCTTTGGCTGGGTTTTTCAGGACTCCTGGGGCTTGCAGGCACTTGGTGCCCCTGGGGTTTCACTAATAGGTGAACTCACCAAATCCTCCTAGGTCCCTCTGAAAATTTTAGTCTTTACAGTTCTCTGAAGGAAAAAAAGATACTGTGTGTCAGATAATTCTGTCGAAATAAATTTACAGCCACAAACGAAGGAGCAAGAGCATTTGTCAGTAGAGCTAGATACTAATATACATTGATTGATCAACACCATGGTGTAAGTGATAGTCCTGAGCATGGGAGAAAAAGGATTAAGCAAAATACAAGTGGTATGTATCCATCAACCTTATCACTCAGGAGAAAAAATAACAGTGTCATTAGCTAAGTTTCCAAAATAGCCCAGTTTCCTGCTTGAAAGTCAATCCTTCAGAAACAGGTTAAGCCTTCATTTTGTTATGACATGCTGGTAAAGTCACAAGGGTGCCTTTGGTCTTTTTCTGTCAACATTAATGTGCTAAGTGAAAATCATTGTTCGAATGGAAAATACTTGGTTGGCTCATAATACATTATAATTATCAATGTTTCTTTTCAGCCGAACAGCAGTTGTATCACAGAAAGATCTTGTTTACCAGGAAAAAAGTGAGTAAAAGAATTTGGTAATGTTTTGTTTTCATTTTTTCCTTCTACTTTAAATCACTTTATTTGAGCCAAATTAACATTTAAATTTTAGTAATTGTTTATCTTTTGCATTTTTAGAATAAGAAATGCAATTAATAGTAATCTAGTCACTTGAATATTATATCTTCCACATAACATTAAAATCAGTGCACATTTAGTATGCCTGCTGGTGCTGTATTGAATTAGCTGCTTCTGTCTTAGCTGGTAACTCCCAGACACTGGCAGTAGCTGTGTTTAGACACATTTACTACGTGCTCATGACAAAACCACAGAGCCACGGATGCTTTAAAGCTCGGAGTAGATCCCCGTAAAGATGAGGCTGCTCTTGAAGCTTTGCACTGACTGGAGGTCAAATTTGAGAATTACATAATTTTTCATAGCAATCTCGTTTGTTAGGGCCCAGAGATAATCTGTTTACATTTGAATTCAGACCCGATTTTCTTTTCAGCTAATTTAGTCTTCTCAAAAGGGTCGGGAGCAAATATCTTATTTAGCTGCAGGGAAATGACAACTCGGGTAGGAGCAGCATAAATTCCCCACCTGTTCCTAGTGAGGTGCCTCATTTCTTTTTCTGAGAGGCATCCTGATGGGATTGAATGGGTAGGTCCATCTCTACAGTCATTTTGGCCTTGGAACATCTACCAAGCCTTTGGGAAAGGTGCCTGCTAAGAACAGCTGTGGTGTGGCTACTTGTGGTTATCAGACCCAAGAATTCCTTTCCTGGGGGACACCAAATAACCATTAAAGGTCAATAACTCTCACCACTGATGTGGCGACTGACTAAACCTACAATTAAGTTCCTCATCCAGGATCTTCTAGTTTCCCAGTGGAAAGTAAATTCTTATTTATTGATCTGGGCAATTAGATGACTGAATTGCATAGACTTAGAGTACACATTTTTTCAAAAATGTCAGCTTGAGTCTATGCTTTATATGAATCTTTACTTCCCAAAATCCCCTTTTCCAAAGGCAGAAGAGCTCCACTCTAGGCAAAGACACCCTCTATAAAAACCTAAAAGTGGACCTAGGACATAATCCAGTTATTTGTGAACACAGTAGAAACCCACTGACTTCACAAAATTATCCTCATACATTTTTAGTGACGCATGATGTTAACATGTAAAATTTTTGAGGTTTCAGTTCAACTATCAGACAATTAGTTGGACCAAATGAACACACTGCCTTACTCAAACTAATCTGTATTTAGGTATTAATGGGGTATTGGTTGATAATCATTTAAACACACTCTCCTATTGCAATAGGATGGCTTGTGCAATCCTTGAGCATATAATATAAACTGAGTAGGAAAGTTAGGAAAGTTCTCTGTGTGGCGTGGATGAAATTGCTGCCAGAACAGTGGGCAAGTGCTTGCAATCAAAGGGTGATCCTGCTCACCTGAAAGACATTCAACAAACAGCTATAAAGGAAGCATGTCTTTCACAGACAGATGTAAGTGGTGGTTCTCATTTAAATTAACAAATAAGAACAAGGATGATTTGATCACAGGTGCAGGCACTTGTGTTGAGTCTGCAAGCTGGATTTTTAAATCTATAGGAGACAATGGAACAACAAGTCGATAGAGCGAGAAGCTGAAGCCACACAAATTCATATTGGAAATAAAGTGCGAGCTTTACAAAACATTACACCTGAAATGAATCCAAAAAAGTGCTCCTAAATCCACCATTGGGAAATTTTGGGCAGCTCTAGTTTGAAAATATAGCTCGAGCACTCTGTGCTTGCTGTTCCTTTTCCTGCAGAAACCTCCAGTTGAGAGCAATGCAAACGGTGACGCTACAAGAAACTCAGGACTGGATGCTCTATATGTAATTTCAACTCAGGCATAAAACAATAGAGGTTGTATTTTATATGTGGTATTACTAATGTTCAACAGCTTCTTAAAACATGAACATTTAAAAAAATGAGTGTTCTGATCCTTTTTTTTTTTGTTATTTTGTTTCATTAAGAAACAGTTTAAAAGTTGAATAAACCCTTTTAAGTCTCCTCCTGAGATTTATCTTTTCATGTCCCTATGGTCTATATTTCTTTTGTTCACACCATAAATCTAGGTTCCAAGCCAGATATTTGTAATAAGTCTATAAAGAAAACAGAAAGAGGTGTGGTAAGTTTATCAGCTTGAACCACACATTTAAGTTTCTGGTGTACATAAAAATTCCAGACTTAAGTCTCTTGACTCTCCCTTCCAAAACATTTCCTGCATGGTTTAAAAAAAAAAAAAAAAAAGACACAGAGAGAGAAAAGGGGAGAGAAAGTAAGATTTTTGCACAGGAAAGACAAAATATAGTTCAATATTTATAAAAAAGCTAAAATAGCAGAATTTATTGGATCCTCAGTAGTGTCATGTTCAGACTAGCCCCACTGTCCTCCCATGAAGGTCAGGCTGGCTGCAGGACCCACCAACTTTGATTTCTAAAGCAGAGAAAAAGGAGGCAAGTAAGAAGCCATGGCATTTCTTGCTAAGATTTATGCCTGTTCTTTATTTTCAATGAGAAATGAAGAAAGAATCCCCTTTTGTTTCTCCGGGAGAGTATCGGGGTTTTGGTACAGACCAGACTGGAGCTCCCTCAAAGTGATGCCCCTCCATGTGAGGGCTCAGCGCTGCTGGTGGGCACCGGTGGGGTAGCTCCACGTCCGTCCCACAAACAGGAATCCAAAACCCCAGGGTGGAAAACTTAGTGTTACACAGAAACCCCTTTGTTTTCCCTCCCTGGCATCTCAAAAATCCTGTATCATAACAGCTTAGTACTAGTCACAGAGAGACTTGAGGAAGCAACAGAGAGCTGAGTAGAGTTATTTTCATTTCCTCCTAAGTAGCCTCTTCTAATTCATCAGATCACTTTCCAAGTCTCCTTAGATGTAAGTGGAAACAAATGGTGCATGCAGATAAAAGGAAGGAACTGAGCAGAGAAAAACATCCACTGTCATGGCATTTTTAGGTGTGATGAACACCGAAGCTGCCTCTCCAGCAGAGCCATCACTCGCCAGGAATTAAACTATGCTTTTCCTGAAGTTCTCAAACAAATTGGAAGCCACTGATTCCATTAGGAGATGAATTAGGCAGGACAGTGGGCTAAAACTGTCCAGATCGGGGTGAAATGAAAAACTAGACATTAGATGCACATTTCTTCAGCCAGGATGGATTTTCAGAGGAGGTCATTGAGCAGGTTGGGAGTTGGATTTAAGCCATGGTGTGGCCTTGGTAGGAAATGATGAATTTAAAGGTTTCCACCAGACCCTCCAATCACTGAGAACCAGTAAGCAGAGCAGATACTGTTAAAACTGATTTTTAATTTTTTTTTTTCACTATGAGGGTGGTGAGACACTGGAACAGGTTGCCCAGGGAAGTTGTGGATGCCCCACCCCTGGAGGTGTTCAAGACCAGGCTGGATGGGGCTTTGAGCAACCTGGTCTAGTGGGAGGTGTCCCTGCCCATGGCAGGGGGTTGGAACTCGATGATCTTTAAGGTCCTTTCCAACCTAAACCCTTCTGTGATTCTGTGATTTTTGCAGAAGTGGGGAAGAAGGAAGTGCTGTTGCTCCCCAGACACCAGCTCAGGCAGGGGCTGAGGACAAGCAGAGGGACTCGGCATGAGCGTTGCACAGATGGTCCCTTCAAAATTCAGGCGTGACGAGCAGCAGGCTGGCCATTCTGTCGGCCTTCACAGCTCTTACATACACTGCTCATAACAGCCAGACCTCCGACTATCACCCTAATAAATATGAGGGAGGCCCTGAGCTTAACTGTATCCCTGTTCAGCAAAGCCACTTAAGCTTGGGTTTAATCCTCTGTTGAATAGGGAGAGGTTCCTGAAATAAGACCTAAGTGAGCGGCAAGATAACTGAGTTTGAAGGATCAGGGAGAGTCACTCTCACCCACTTAGAGCTGGGACATGCCAGCAGTGTTCATGCCCCTCGCCAGGCCAGCCCACCAGGCACAGAGCCACCAAGCAGGACAACCAGTGCTTCTGTCCCTACGTCCCTGTCAATGAGAGCAGGAGAAAGGGCTGCTGACACCCTTCTGAAATGGTGTAAATGACTGGCAGATGAGGAGAGGTCTTTATCACTTACTGTCCTGTGCCCTGGCTACCCTAAGCGCTGGCTCAGACAAGCCAGCCTAGAAGGTTTAGTGACCCTGCCTTGGCTGTATTTCTTCTGGCACCTATGGGCTGCGCGGTTGGAAAGAAAAACCTAAATTGTTTGGACATGCTGGGCCAAATTGCTGCCGTTTTCATGTCCCCTTCTTTTCTCCCTTTAACTGCTTCAAGGCCCGGGAGTGATTTCAGTGGGAACAGTATTCAGTATGTAAAGCACGGCAGAGCCATGGGTACAGCAGAGCCAGCACATTGCTCTGTGCTCCCCGCACGAAGGGCAGAGGCACACACAAGCAACGCATCCCCATTGCTCTGACAGTCACCTCGTTGCTCTCCTTCCAAGGGTTTTGAAGCCTGGCAGGGTAAGATTTCATTAAAACAGCCCAGAAACCGGCAGTCTGGAGAGCGCAGGCTGCATCTCCTCCCAGGTAACTGTGCCAGTCTCAGCTGTGACCTCAGCTTTGTTTTGAGTCGGGGACAATAAGAATATTTATTAACTGCTTCTCGATTGCTGGTCGGCACACAACGAATCTGGCAAGTCAGTCGTGACGTTAGCCAAAGCCGCTTGCAGTATCTGAACACAAGAGCTGAGATTATTTATGGTTGGAGACCCCACACGCCTCCATCATATCTACCCCCTCATAACCGTTTATTTTTCTAGCCCCTAGTTCAGAGACCAACAGAGCAGCCCGTGTCAGTGGAAACCTGTAGGTAAGGCACTACAAGTAATTAACTTGTGGATGACCTTTTATTTGCTTTTACCATTTCCAGACTTATTTTTAAATTATTTTGCCCAGCCCTGCACACAGATGCGAATGAAGCGGGTACCAGCAGGTACCCAGCTCTATCACAAAAACCCTTCTGGCTTCTCACGTGTCTATCAACCCGAGAAGACCATTTCCACCAGGAGAATCTGCAGCGTATTTTTAAAAATGCTCTAAAAGCAGGATCAACCCCCAGCTCCCCTGGTTTGGCTGCTGCTGTTTTAAGAGGTTTGCCTCTTAATTCTGTGCCCCTGACTCGGGAGCACTGTCATGCAGGTGACAGCGCTGGTAGGTAAGGAAAGCTCAGCTCTCCTACCTTAAAGTCACCAGCTCAGCTGCATCTGAACACGCTTGCAGCACACAATGCTCTTCAGACACTCTTTCTGTCTCGGCTGTAGTCACTATTTATTACAATTCTTCAGGGGTTTGTGGTGTTAAGCCTCTAATAAATATTTCTTGAGAAAAATACTAATATAACACTTTCCTGATAAATATTTACTAGAGATTTTCGGTCGGGAAGCACACCGGAGGAAAAAAAATTCCTTTAAAAATCTGTTACTACAAAAAATCAACTAGAAAAGCAAGCCAAGATAAAAATTAATCAAGCAGCTGGCAAAAAGGAGTATACAAAATTTAGCATATGCCAACAAGGGAAGAAGAACACAGCAAAGTAAGGGTCTGCCAGAATAAAACAAGATGTGTGAGCTAAAGTGGAGCTAATTTTGTTCCTGCTTCCAGTTTCATTCAGAACTAGACTGGGATTTGTAATCACAAGCTACAGTTAAAATTAATTTCCTTTGAATAAAATCACATTCTCTTGCAGAGACACACATTTTCATTTGGAAATACTGCAAAGCCAGCACTAGTTTGTGTCATTTCCAACCCGCACGTCAGACCGAAAGCTCGAGCTCAGATGCATTTAGGACCAAGCCCTGCTAAGATCCCTCAGCAGTTTGAAGCACAAACCATATACAACTAGCACAGACCTTACACACCATCCGTGCTATCACCTCTTTGCCCTTTATAACAAAGTGTGAATACTTGTACTAATAAGAAAACAAAGACGTTAAATTATCTTTCTGATATTGCACTGAGTTAATCAGGAAGAGTTAATTTGCCAGAATGATATTTATACAATAAGGATAAATGGAAAAAAAAATTGAATATTCATAAACAGCTTTCATTCCCCTGTGACATGTTTAAGTTTAGCAACACAAATGATTTTCCACAGCTGTTTTTACAGCTGGTAACTGTACTTAGTAGTTGAAAATGTGAATTTATTTCTAATCACAGGTCATGGACAGTAAGGGTTCCTTGAGCTGCTGTATCTTTCCCAAGGCAGGATCACCAGTAAGTATGCGCAGATACATGAATGAAGCCTATGTCTTCATGTTATGGCACAACCAAGCAAAACACAGATAACATATGGAATAAAATACTCATCTGCATTCTGGAACAGGGCAATAGCCTGGCATTTTCCAGCCTAGAGTTAGCCTTGATGAAGCAGGCAGTACCATCTCTGGAACACAGGCCTCCCATACCAAGGGAGAGGGACCCACTCTGGATGATGCTCATTTGAGAAGGTGCTTCTGCTACTCAGAAACAGCATTCCCATAGCCCACGATAAACACGGGTGGTTGTCTTCAAATGCCCTGGTACAGGACTTCATGTATAGATTGGGTATCTAAAACAAACTCTGTTGCATTCACAATTCTCTGTGTTCGCAACATTGCAATACAAAATGAGGAGTCTCTTCTTTCCAAATGGTTATGGATATTTGAGATGTGACCAGATCCATGGCTACATCCTGAACCTGCCTGTATCTAGGATCACCAAAGCATAAGGACCGTTTTTTCCCTCTTTTCTCCATGGCAGATAAAATCTCAGAGTTAGAACACAGATTCTACATAATAAAGAACAAAATCATAGCCAAGATTATTCTACAACACATTTTAGAAAAAAAAAAAAAAAAAGTAGTTTTCAGTCCTTGATGCTGTGAATGACTCACATGAACAGCAGAACAGCAACTGCCCCAACTGTGCTCCCCATGACCTCTACGGACTATATGCAGGCTCATTTTGACAGCCACTGGAGAGCTTCTCCAAGCCATGGAAGTCAAATAAGCTGTCGGTCATGCTAACGCATGTTACAGCTTGGCTGCTATGGAGTTTGGCCACACATAGGCTGTGCTTTCAGGCTGATGCTCCGAATGAAAAGCAATCTCAAAATGGAAAAGAGCCATAGAGCAGTCCACAAGATGAGGCGTAGACAAAGTCTTTCCCTTCAGATAGTTTTGAAGGATCTTTTCTCCTCCTGGAACAACTTCTACAGCCCCAGAGAACAGCAGCTATGTCCCAGACTCCCTCGTGTTTCTCAGATGATTCTTATCAAACAGGTACCAGCGTTAAAATACTTTCTGTACAGTCCCAGAGGGTGTAGGAAAGGGCCACTAATGCCATCCATTTCCATGGAGAGCATAAAGCAGCATACAAATGGTCTTTGTTTCCTTGACCCTTCCCCAATTGTGAGTTATAAATGTTGCTATTACCTTTCTCATCGCCTGCCAAGTTTACTTAGAATTTTCCCTCTTCAGCTGATAGCCCTGATAACCCTCCATGGCTTTTATCAGCATTGGTCTTTCTCCTCTGGCAGGCAGTCAGTGCCCCTGAACTCTCAACTCTTGTATTTGAGTCTGAAAGTTTTGATAGGAATCTCAGGGAAAAACCTTTACTTTTGAATCCGTCTAGGCCAATCATTTTGCCAGTAAATAGGTTCTGGCATATTTCTAAAGGAACATAAACAATATACAGTAGACAGAAACAGGTAAGAATGTCTTCCACAAATCCTTTGAGGATTTTTGGTACAGAGTCAGACAATTATTTGCTACTATTAAGGGTCTGAATTCTGCTCCTGCCAAGCCCTGGGGCTGTATCATGGACCAGTGCCCTTTGACAAAGAAAGTATTAATGATGCATCCCTGGAAATTTTAAGTCATCTTCCCTGCTCTCATTTTAACCATAACTTAACTACAATCTTAACTAAATGTGTATTTATTTCTCATTAAGCTATTCTGCAAATCAAAATTATTCAAGTGATCATTATGAGCTTTAGGTAGTTTTCTCCCTTACAAACATCCTTAGATAATGATTTTTTAAAAAAAAAATCCAAATGCAGGTTCATGTAGCAAAGAACAACTTGCCCAGACTTGGCTTTCACAGCCCGTGATCAACACCATATCATATAAGCTGTAATAAAGCTGCTTTTATCCACTGAGTGAAACTCCAAACTCTCTCAGGTTGTCGGCGAGATACTTGCTAGCTGTGAGCAGTGAAAACTCATCAAATAATATAGCTGAATAGTGAATAAATCATATATCTTAGTATCATGGTTCCGAGAGATACAGAAGTCACACCTTGAAGTCTACAGATTCATGTGTATGAATTACAGAGCTATGCAAACATAACAGTTGATCCCAGAAGCACGGCACCAATCCTACACGGGAGCTCTCCTCTTATCAGAGAGTAATTCCTGCTTTCCGTCAGCCTACTGGAAACAGTCACATTTTCTAATTTGAAAGCCAAGGGCATGTAGTGATCCTTGAATGGTGGGAAGTGCGTTTCAGTGCAAGTTTCTCACATCTCTAAAGGCTCTTTTTTTGTGCTTTGTGATTTATGTTTTCTTGGCCCCAGTATCTCGGTATTATCTTCCCATGATTAAAACCAGTAGAGCGCAGGCCAGTATTTTAGCCTTCAAAATGTAGCAATCTGTTGTCTTTCTTGGTTTATTTTCCCACAAATCACAGAAGTGTGTGACTTTACTCCATTATGCTAATTAGCTGAATCAAGGAATGCATTACTAATTAAAGTTCCTAGACCCACTGGTACCAACCAACTTAATTAACATAGATTACCACATCCCATAACCGAGCATCTAGATTTTAGGGTCCTCACCCCATATTGACTTTAAGCATGTTCATAAAGGTCTGAAGGACAGTGGCCCTGATTTGTACTTTCAAGGTTGCTCTTACTCTAATTTCACATCAAATCCTGTCTCACAGAGATTACCAAAACACCTATCTGTAGTTATTTTACTCACAAAGCTTTTTGGCATTGGTTAACAAATTAAAAACCTTCCTGGGAAAAAAATCTGAACAAATCAACCAGCAAAAAAGTATCTGAGTAACTGAATAATTTCCCTATTCTTCCTTATAAATTGAAAAAATAAACCAAAATCACCACATAAAATCAGTGGGCAAGTCTATTAAGTCCAGACTTGCTGTGAAATCTGCTCTGGGCTGGCCAATAAGTGATGCTGATTTTTGTCCCTCAGGGAGATAAATTCCTTTGAATAATATAATGGTCTGAGTTGGAAATCTCTGAAGCAGACCTGTGCTCTCCCACCCCTACAGGCATTTCACGAAGTGCTATAGGACATTATGGTCCACAGTGGCCTACATGAGTCTAGCTTTGGAGTACATAAATTTGAGCTCTCGTCTGTTCACTCCAGCATTTTCTATACGGTTCAGGCAAGCCTTGACCCTCTTTCCCACATTTGCACAGCATCTTTTCAGGCTCTTTCTCCATTCTCCTTGGTGAATAAGTTTTGTGATGTCTCACAGCAGCCTATAAACTCTCCCAGCAGGTCTCCTTAACAGGCAGGAAACACAAAGCAGTTACATTCCCAGATAACTCTCTTGTGTGGCCCAGGCCTTTGTGCAAAAGTGCTTTTTTTTAATCAAGGTGAAAGCTTTTTCACATGACACTCATCAAACCAACTCTAGATTCAGGAGGATAAATAATTTATACCCATTTTTATTCTGGATCCTTTAAGATTTTCTTTCCATCAGGAGGATTTTCACCAGGGAGGACAATTCAGCTCAACGGCTGAGACATCTGTGTTTAGGAAGAAAAAACCTGGCACTCAGGAGATACTCATCTCCGTCAGTTATACTAAGAAGCCACCTAACTAGTTTCAGCCAATTAATTTTTAGATGGGTAAAGTTAGGTAAGTTGAACTTCACCCGTGAAGATGGAATAAGTATCACAGAGCTGAGAACAGATATTTGCCATGAAAAGCTAACACGCAACCCCAAACATTTGCAATTATCAAATTACAAAGCCTACAAATGCTAGCGGTGTATCGACTGTCACAAACCGCTAACGCCAGGTGGGACTGCGAGGTGAGAGCCTTGCAGTGCTGCTGGTGGAAGGATGCTGGAAAGATGCTCAGAGGATGCTGGAAGGATGCTTGAAGGATGCTCGTAGATGCTCAAAGGATGCTCAGAGGATGCTGGAAGGATGCTCGGGTACCTCCCGAGTTCTCCCGGGTAGCAGGAGCCGGAGCCCCGCAGACCCGGCAGGCTTCGAGGGAACCGAAGAGTGCTGGTGCCACCTAGAGGGAACTATTCGTCTAAAAGTAGGAAAATCAGCGCACCCGAGCGATATAACGTGTCACAGATATACAGGAACGAGGAAAAAGTTCCTAGACAGAAGGGCTTTTACTGCAGTGTAAAAAACATGAACAATTATGAGAAGTAGCAGCGTACAACTTACACCTTCTCAACATGCAAATATAAATACAGAAGGTGTATTTCAGATGACCAACTGCCGATTCCTCTCTCCTTCAAACCATTTCCCAGCCTCACGGCTGTATTCCTTCCCTTCTTCCTCCAATTCTCTAAACTCTGATGAAATAGCTGGCAAACGGACCACATCTGGAGATCGGATCCCTCTTCCCTGCGCTGCAGTCACACCGGCTGTGGCTGGAGCCAATTGGCAGCTGGGGGTGCCTTGGGTGTCTGGGAAGCACCGACTGTGTGGCCAAGAAAGCCTCGGGGATGCAACTCCGCAGCCTTCTGCTGATCACCACCTTTGCCAAGTGACCCACCTTGAAGTCTAGCATCTGCCTGTCTAACTGAAAACATGCTGTGGCTTTTACTTGCCACAGGAATAAGACAGATACTAAAAGGCATCTGCTCTCTCTGTTACAACTGTACTTCTCAGACACTCACTTCTCCCCCTTCTCTCCTATCCATCCTGGCAGAGTGCAGAGCAAGGCTTGGCTCGTGCCGACCAAATCCCTCTTTCCCTGGCTTTGCCGGTAACGCAGGTGGTGACACAAGGAGCCGAGGAGAAACAAACCCTCGATCCTACCACGCACTCTGGACCCACACATAGAGCCTTTCTGCTCCCTGTTCTTTAAATAAAGGTTAATTGACGGAAGAGTACTGGATATTAAACATTTGCTCCTTCACTGGCCTGTGTGTGAGCTGTACCTCCATGGCTCTGGGTGAGGTAAATTTAGGAGGTGACTGAAGTGCCAAGAAGCTGGGTACCTGTCACCCCAAAGGGGAACAGGGCACGATGCATGGCATGTCTCTGGGTGCATGTGGCTGTCCTGCCACAGCCCTGCTGTCATTCATCAGCTCCATCCCCAGCAGGCAGCCCCTTTGGCCACCACTGGGCACTGTAACAGCCACATTCCTTATCCTTCGCTTTACAAACACACCTAAAGCCCAAACTGCACCCAAAAATATCATTTGGGTGCAGGGGACCTGCTCACTACGGTGCTGGGCCATGCCACACACCCAGCCAGGAGTCTTCAGACCATGATTTCATGAAAATGATATCCACACTGGCCAGCAAAATTACCAAGCAAAGCTATTTTAAGTTTTAAAAGTTTACTGTTCAGACAAAGGAAGGACCCTCTTTAAGGGTCAGACCATTTCCACCAGGAGAATCTGCAGCGTATTTTTAAAAATGCTTTAAAACCAGTGTCAACCCCCTACTCCCTTGGCTTGCATGCTGCCGTCCTAGGAGATTTGCCTCTTAATTGTGTGCCGCCAATTCAGGAGTTAATCCTGCGCCGTCATGCAGGTGACAGAGCTGGTAGGTAAGGAAAGCTCAGCTCTCCTACCTAAAAATCACCAGATACCTCTTGCTGATTTGAGCTCCAACTACTTTTTCCCAAAGCAATGTTACTGATGTCATGAGTGCTTTGGCTGAGCGTGTGCTGCTTGGTGGGACTCACTGACAGGGTTTCTACCTCTGTTTAAGAAAGTACATTGGTAAAATTTAAAAATTTTCTTTCAATCAAGCCTGATCTACACCAAAAAAAAAGAGACACGATGTGGGTTTGGTAGCTGGTTGGGATGCAATTAAAGTACCCATACATAATTCAATACCACATGGGAAAAAGTCATCCACACCTTTAAAAGTACCTTGGGAGATACCACGATAAAGGCAGCCACATCAGCCTTGTGGGAAGCGTATCCCTATCGACAGAAGTTCCTCCTGAAGTTAAAATCCTGTGTGTACATCAGTGAGCTGCAAGGTGTTGGCCATTGCTTTATTCTCTTAATCTACTGCTTTCATGATGGTTTGAAGTAGCACTAAAGACTAATCAAATTAGGTTGTCCTGTATTTAAAGACTTGGAAATACAGTCCAATTATTTTTTCTTGAGAATCCTGACTTAAAATGTTATTTTACTCTAGAGCATTAATAAGTACTAGCGTAACTATGCCCACACTAAACATCATTGCTTTTGTCATATGTATCATGAAAAATTTGAAATACCTTTCAGTGTCTCCTCAAAGGCAGCGAGTCAGACAGTTGACTCAGTGATATTTGGTCAGATAACTCAGCACCTGAATGCCAGCCAAGTCATACTTAGGTCTCTCTTATGAAGGGAAGACTCGACCCACATCCCCACACGCATGGGGGAGGGATGCAGGCAGGGGGTCATTCCCTGGGGGTCCCAGAGAACTCTCTCCCTTTGGTGCCAAGCTGGTTGGCTTCTTGATTTCTCAGGGCACAAGGAAGGCAAGAAACATCTTTCCTTTCTTGTCACAGAATGGGTTGGGTTGTATTGGAGCTTAAAGATCATCTAGTTCCAACTCCTCTGCCATGGGCAGGGACACCTCCCACCAGACGAGGTTGCTCAAAGCCGCATCCAGCCTGACCTTGAACACTTCCAGGGATGAGGCCTCCACAACTTCTCTGGGCAACCTGTGCCAGTGTCTCACCACCCTCAGAGGGAAAAATTTCTTCCTGAAATCTAATCTCAATCTACCCTCTTCGTGTTTGAAGCCACTAGCTCTCATACTATCACTACATGCTCTGTTCCTCTGCTCCCCATCTCTCCTGGAGCCCGTTTAGGTACTGGAAGGGGCTATAAGGTCTCACGGTGCCTTCTCTTCTCCAGGCTGAATCCCCCCAGCTCTCTCAGCCTGTCCTCACAGCAGAGGTACTCCATCCCTCTGAGCATCTTTGTGGCCTCCTCTGGACCTGCTCCAACAGCTCCATGTCCTTCTGATGTTGGGGCCCCCAGAGCTGGACGAAGCACTGCAGGTGGGGTCTCACCAGGGGCGGGGGTGTTCCGGGGACTACCGGGCGAGGCCACGGCGTGACCAGCGGCTTTGCTTCTCCCCGGCGCCGCTAAACCCCCGGCACCTCCCCTCGGCCGCGGAACCGGGACGGAAAGCGGCCATGGAGCCAGCGATGAACTCGGTAACGGCATAAACACAGTCCCCCGCCTCAGCGGCCACAGCTCCCGCACTCCACGGTCCCCAGGGGGAGGAGAGGAAGGGGAAGGAAAAGGGGAAGCGCCGCAGCCGTGCCCGCGGTGGGCGGAGCGGGGCGGGCCTGCGGCGGGGCCGGGGCCGCGGCCATGGCGGCGGTGCTGGCCGCCGCCTGGGCCCTGCTGGCCGCCGCCTTCCTGGCGGCCCTCCTGCTGCTGCTGTGGCGAGCTGGGCAGCCCGGCGGCTTCGTCTCCGGCCTCTTCCAGGATCTCATCCGCTACGGGAAGACGAAGGGCGGCTGGGGGCAGGGCCCGGCCTGGCTGCGCCTCCTCCAGGTGCCCAAGAGGTGAGGGAGAGGGCGGCGCGGAGGGCGGGCCCCCGCCGCCATTTCTGCTCCCCTGTGGGAGCGGGGCTCTGCTTCGGCAGCCGGCGAAGCGGGAAGCGTAGGGACGGCGGTCGTACCGAGCTCTGCCTCTCCCAGATTGGAACAAAAACCTAATTCCCTTGAATCCCAGTGTCTGCAGAACCAGCCTTTCTTTCCTGCAAGGCTGAGGTGAGGGACCTGGGAGTATGGACTCCTGAGTGAGACTATGCAAATGTACCACAGGTTTACTGGCTTAAACCGATTTTCAGTCGTCTTCCTCCTTCAAGGATTTTTTTAAATCCTTTTTAAAATGTGACTTAGCATACTAATAACATAACGGTCAGGACTCGGCGTGAATAGTCTCTAAGGATGGGGCCAGCCTCTTCTCAATAGAGCCTGCTGATGGGACAAGGGGGAACGGGCACAAGCTGGAGCACAGGAAATTCCGTCTCAACATGAGGAAAAGCTTCTTTACTTTGACGGTGCCAGAGCCCTGGAACAGACTGCCCAGAGAGGGTGTGGAGCCTCCTTCTCTGGAGATATTCAAAACCCACCTGGATACTTTCCTGTCCAACCTGCTCCAGGTGACCCTGCTTTCACGGGAGGGTGGGACTGGATGATCTCCAGAGGTCCCTTCCTATCCCGACCGTTCTATGATTCTGTAATAAGGCAAAAGAACAGCTGTGTTACCCAAACACATCTCTTACCGATGTTTAATAGGATGAAAGGGGGGGGGGGGGAAACCCCTTTACAGCTTTCTGTTTGTTACTGGGATTTCATCGTATTTGATAATTCGAGATTCATGACTAGAACTAGCCTTTGATTTGGACTTAAGCATGACAGACTCTTGCCTGGCCAGCAGGACAAGACTGGGTGGCTACTTAACCCAAAGATCCGATCACCCCCATTGTAACGATCTTGTTAGCACTGACATATTTTATATGCGTAGCTTGCAAAACAAGTGTTAAAAAAATTTTGTGACACAGCATGTTATTATTCATGGAAAGGTTGTAATATAGTGTCTTGGTTATCAGGCTTCTGGTTACAGAAAATACCCAGGGATGTGTTTAAGCTCTGTGGTACCCTCAGCAAAAATAAGGGCTCGTTAAGGCTTTGTCTTAATTGCTGTGTACTGCGAAGTGCCACCTTCTGAAGGTAGGATCTCGTTGGAGTTGACCTTTCTCCAACAGAAGTTTCCCACCACCTCTTTTTGGGGAAGATGGTGTCTGAAGAAGGTGGCTTTTTCAGGGAATTGGTCTTGGGCTCTCAACATCTACAAAGCAATTCGGTTGCTTGAGTAGTGAACCCATAACCTTGCCAGCTAAAAGAACTGAGAGGATCTTGAAATTAGCCATTGAAGCATTTTGTGTTTCCATTCATCTGCCTCTTGTTTCCTAATAAGCACTGTATTTTTGCTAGCCTGGGCTTGTTTTTAACTTTGCTGTTCCATCTTGTCAAGTGTTGTGATTCGTTTCAGGTTCGTTTGGCAAATACTGAACATTTGTGTCCTTGAGGGGTGACACGGCAGTGCTGGATTGCTCTGTAGGCCAGATGCATCCCCAGCGTAATTGGGATTGCTGAACGCTCACAGGGCACGTCTCTGCTAAGCTGTAAGGGCTTGTTTGTCTGCTGGTAGCAAAAAGCAACGCATGTGGAGAAAGTTCTCTGGTGAGCGATGAGACAGAAGTCTACTGAGTTAACAGGACAGCAAGGAAAGACACTTGGAGGTGGAGTTTTTATCAATATACAAGTTCTCTTTGTCTTCGAAGCAGAAAACAGAGGAGAGGGGCTAAATTTTACTTCTGCTGTTGCAAATCAGCAGAGCAAATGTTGCTGTCTCTGCTTGGTAGGAGAAGGAACTAATGAGGAGAAGGGATCATGCGAAGGGGATACCAGCTGCTAATGGACAAGGTGCTGTGGAGCATGCAGGGATGCTCGCTGTCTCTTTGGCTCCGACTTGGCCTCTGTATTGCTGTTGAGAGTCACCCAAGGTGATTTGGGAGGGGGTCACTCTATTTAGTTTCACTAAGCAAGGGTGTTGTACCCCTGCACTCCCCCAAAAGAATAGTTTGCATGTTTCCAGAGAAATATTGTCTTCTCTGACTATACAGTTATATCCTAGTTTTGCACCAATAGTTACACTGTCAAGACAAGGCTGTCAGCATCTTCTCATCACTTCGCAGGTGTTTCCAGAGATCCTGATTTTTATTCATAGCCAAAAGGAGTTCTACCCTTAAAAGCAAAGGAAATACTGCATCACCTAGTTTGAGCTGGATATCATAAGGCTATTTAAGTCCATCCAGTTACCTGTCTTGACCATAATTGCATTTCAGTAATGCATAATGTGCTTTTATAAGTGCATTATGAGGTTGAGGGATACTTTGTTTTATTAAAAAAAAACACATGTGGTCTTGTCTTGTAGTCACCCAGTAGTTTTGGCGGTCTCTCTTTTTTTTCTATATGATTGACCTTGAATTTGCAGAGGGACAAGATATTTTGGTGAACAGCTGACTAATTAGTTCTGATTGCCTTTTACCGTCTGCATTTGTCATTTGTGAACTTTAACAAGTCATGTAATGCATCCACGAGAACTAAGGAAAGTGGGAGTGCTGCTAGGCGCAACAGCCCAGAAATGCCCAGAACATTAATTTAGAAATGCTTTCAGTGGTGTAAATTATAAAGAAAAAGTTGTGCACGTCATGATTAGTTATCTAAGTGTTGAGGAATACCTTTGCAATGCGTGATTGACACTTTCTTCTCTTTAGTGCAGCTATGGTCAGTAAGGTAAGCTAAATTAGAGGTTATTCCAGGCAGCATTTTGCTGGGGGAAGAAGGCATTAGGGTTATTCCTGCTTGGTGCCACTGGAGCGCCGAGTTGTCTACTTATTGATGTGGGAGCCAAAAGGGAACGTACTCACCATCAGGCAAGCCTGTCCTGCAGCTACATTTCCAACTAAGAAACAATGAGAACATTAATGAAGCCTCTTTTTGTTCCCACAGGTGGTTTACTCACTTTTATGTGGTTTCTGTGCTCTGGAACGGCTTTCTGCTGATCTGGCTTTTCCAAGCTGAGTTCCTTGGAGTGTCACTCCCATCATGGATTCAGCACGTGCACCGTGCTCTTGGCAGAGATTCTCAGAGCGAGGACACGGGCAAGTATTCCAGCTGTTATGGTGCAGCCATATAAATGTTAGAAAGCTGCACTACCATCCTGTGCTGAATTTGTATTTTTCAAGTGCTACTTCATCAGCTGCTTTTAAACTAGGCTCTGAGGAACTTCTCTGGAATAGCAAGTCCCTTTGTCATTATTCAAGGTAGAAATCATTCTAATTTGTGTATATGATGGCTTTTCTAATTTATGTAGATGATGGCTTTCAGCAGTCCTTTTAGCAGAAAGGGCCATTAGCACCTTCTAGAAGTAATCTTGCTGTGGTCAACAAATATTTTCCCCAGTGCATATTCTACAAATATTTACCCAGTTGAGGTTAAAATTTTGCTGTGGGGAGGGGAAAAAATAGCCTTTTTGAAACACTGTTGGGGTTAAAGTGCTCCTGTCTGTCTCAAAGCTGCTATTTTTTATCTGCAAGCAGGTTGTGAGCACTTCTCTGCGTTCCTGGTTCTCCTGCTGCTTTGGCTGCATAGCTGCCGGAGACTTGCAGAATGCCTCTGGACCAGCGTGTTTTCCAGTGGAGTCATTCATATCGTGCAGTATTGCTTTGGACTTGCTTACTACATTGCCGTCGGCTCAACTGTGCTATGTCAAGTGCCTACTAACATCAGGAATGGTAAGGGCCTGCTTGGTTATTTCCAAAGAATGCGTTTTTCCTCCCATTTGTTCCCATCGTGGCAAACGGTTCACTCGGTTTCATAGATGGCCGCTTGTGTGAGAAGTGTGTTAACTGATGAGACGTAAAAATACTTACTGGTATTGTTCAAAGTCACTAGATTTTGGTATTTTGTATCATCAACCAGCGTTATACAGACACTGACTCACGCTTTCATGTTAGCCATCACTGGTACTTCCTGAAAGACATCTCATACGGATACTTTCAGGATCATTTCCAATCAGATTTGTGTTGAGGTACATACGCTTTGTGAAGGACAGTAACAGGCACCAGTTCTCAGATGCCACTACACAACTTCACTTCTCAAACTGGAGTTTGTTTTTTTGTTGTAAGCTTTCCTGTAAGGTGACTCTGCAAGACCACCACCTTTGTTTTCTGTTGGGAACTTGCCACTGCTCTGCCTTGCATCAGTCAGTCTTTCTTTTCTTACCCTTACTGTAGTGTCTCCGTTAATACAGCAGAAATTTGAATTATATGATTTATTTCTGCCAACACATTCCGCTGAGTCTCACAGGCTGAGCTGCTGTTCCCCTGCACAGATGAATCACGGGCTGGTTGTAGCACTTCTCCCACGACTGATTTTTCTAAGGTGGTCATTACCAAGTATGTAACTTTAGTGAAGTTTTTAACCGCTTCCAGCCACATCAGCTCTAGTTTAATCCAACAATTTTTTTTAAAAGAACCCTCCGATCTCCTGTGTTTAGATAAAGCCTTTATTCTTTCTGGACCTGTCTTCTGCTTTTCACATCTTGTAGATTCTTAGGGATGGTGTCTTGGCTTGTAAATTAATAAATTTTTTTTGAAGGCCTGAGTGGTTCACACTTTGTGAGTGTCGATGTATGTATGTATGTCACTCACTGTGAACAAGACAAACAGCTGTGTACTCATACATTGACCTGAGCCATGACAACATCTTTAATTAAGACAGTAAAAATTACAAACAGTGTTGAATATTGAGGTCTTAATCTATCAATTCTGTGTTGGTTGTGCATCGTGCTGTACCTCGAGCTACTGGATTAAAATCTAGATATTTTTAGTATAGAGCAGTTAATAGAAACAAACTACCATCTAAGCACTTAAATGATGCAGGATTTAAAAGCATCTTTCAAGGGATTAGAGGCTCACTCCTAGAATTTTATAAGACAGTAATATTTAAAAAATGGATACAGTGTTTTGGGATGATGCTTGGGAAGGTATTTCCTGGCCATATATTAATGAAACGTGTTTCATGCAGGAAAAGAGCTTTCTGTGCAGATCTGCTGGTATCACATTGTAGGACTTATGATGTATGTTTGGGCCTCTCTTCACCAACACAGATGTCTTGTGATTCTAGCTAATCTTAGAAAAAGTAAATCAGGTAAGATGCTTCCTTTCTGCCAACGATTTACTTAGGTAATTTTTTCCTGGTTGTTTCAATCAGCTTGTGTAGCTTCTAATACCTTAAAACAAGTATTTTTCAGTTCCTGTAGTGGGGTGCTCTCTGTAAGACTTTCAGTAGATGAAATGAGGCTGTTTGGAAGCGAGATTGGATGGTTGAGTGGGGAGTGTGTGTGTCTCTGTGTCTGTGTATATATAGCTTTATAGAACTTTTAAACAAAGGTCTAGGTTCTGCTGTCCTAAGGACAGCCACGTGCTAATGCTTAGCACTTGTGCCACTCCTCGGGGACCTCCCTTCTGTCTCCATGTGGGCTAAAAATAGGTTTCCTTGCCCTGTATTTGTGCAAATAGCCAGAGGTGGCATCTTACTTCATTAAGAAGTGCAAAGCTGCCAGATCAGATGGAGGTGGATGATGATGATAACCTTAATGAGCCTTTTGTTCTGTAATTGGGATTAGAAGATAAAAGTTTATTTCATGTATGTTGTTCTTACCTGATTTCCTTCTGTTTGCTTGCAGGAAAGGTCGTAAGTCTGAGCCACAGCGTACCTTTCGGGGACTGGTTTGAGAGAGTTTCTTGCCCTCATTATTTTGCAGAGCTCCTGATATATGTATCTATGGCCATCACGCTTGGGTTTCACAACCTGACGTGGTGGTGTGTAGTGATGTACGTTCTTTTCAACCAGGCACTGGCTGCTGTTTTGTGCCATGAGTTCTATCAGAAAAACTTCAGCTCCTACCCAAAGCATCGGAGAGCATTTATACCATTTGTTTTCTAGAGTATTTCTTCAAAGGCGTCTTTAGAAAAAACTGGAAAATGTTTTCCATAAAGGGAATAAGAGATTTACGGTTTATTAAAGCCGAGGTAAAATGGCACATTTTCTCTAATTCTAGCTTAAAACCACATAATTTTAATGATATTCTCATCTGTTTACCAATGTGGGAAACGTTGAGGTCTCTGCATATCGTACGGGCTAAAAAAAGGTTTGCCAAAGACCTTAATCCAAACTGAAGAGATGCTAATTAGCTCTTTTCTGGTTTATAATTATGCATAAAACACTTGCTGTTGTGCAGCAAGCCAAAATGCATATACGTGGAAAGGGTGTAGTGAAAGGAGGGTGCAGGGAATCACACGAAATACTCTATCTCATGCCTTGCCTAGTATTTAAGTGTATATTTTTTTTCCTAGCCTCTCTTCTTTGAATCACTTCAGAGGGAGGCAAATGGAGTATTGTCTTTTGTGCTTCCCTGTTGATAATTAAACCGACTGCTGTTTTATGACTGCGAGCACAGCAACCGGCGGAGAAAGCTGCGGTGGAGGAATGACTCATGCTCAGCAGTGGAGATAAACAGACCCATTCTCTGCCTGCTCTCCTCTGCACCAAAGTCAGTATTCGTTGATGAAAACTCCTTGTTTATCCCTAAGCCGGGAAAATCATGGAAGGCCATCTGTCTAGGGAGACAGTAGAAGAGAATTTGCAGAACATTAATGTTCTTGGTGATGGTTCTGTCATCCTCATTGCAGGATGTTGGAATCCCTCGTGTGTTAGAGGGGACAGTTACGCAGGGTGGCCGCAACCATGGCTACACAGGTCTATAAACAGCCCGTGGGAGCGGGTGTAATGAGTTGCCGAGGCAGAGAACACGTGGAAACCGGTACCTGACAAGTGCTGCAAAGAAATTCTTTACTGGGGAGATGATGTCACTCAGCACTGGGTGGGTTTTTTCATAGAATCATGGGATGGTTTGGGTTGGAAGGGACCTTAAAGATCATTGAGTTCCAACCCCCCTGCCATGGGCAGGGACACCTCCAACCAGACCAGGTTGCTCAAAGCCCCATCCAGCCTGGTCTTGAACACCTCCAGGGATGGGGCATCCACAACTTCCCTGGGCAACCTGTTCCAGTGCCTCACCACCCTCACAGTAAAGAATTTCTTCCTGATATCTCATCTAAATCTCCCCTCTCTCAGTTTAAAACCGTTACCCCTCGTCCTATCACTGGATTCCCCGATGAAGAGTCCCTCCTGTAGGCACTGGAAGGGGCTGTAAGGTCTCTCCTGGAGCCTTCTCCTCTCCAGGCTGAACATCCTTTTTTGCACTGAACCAGTGAATGTTTCGGTCATTTTTATGATACTGGAGCGAATGATCAGTTTGCACGATGTGGCACGTGGATGCTGCTGTCTCAGCGTGTTTTCTATTTAAGTGCATGTATTATTTTGTATCTGAGAAGTATTTTTGTACTCTGAATTCAGTGTGCCTTGTGAATTATCTCATTAAAGCCGTTTGTTGCACCTCCTATTTCCGTTTTGTGTCATTTTTCAAAACCGAGCTATATATTTGCAAAACCGGAGCAATTACTTGGCACAGCGTGCCCAGAATGGGCCTCGCCGGGTCTCCCCGGGGGTCCGCACCGGGACCCACTGGGGGTCGGCGCCGGGTCCCGCCGGTCTCACCGGCCCGGGTCCGGCGGGGCGGGGCTGGGGGCGGGACATCTGTCAGCGGCGGCCGTCACCGGGCGGCCGCAGCCAATCGCCGTGGCGCTGCCCCGCCCCCTCGAAGGGGCTTGGGCGCCGCCCCGCCCTCCCCTCAGCACCGCGCTCGGCCGCCATGGCCTCGCCGCCGTCCCCGCCGCCGCTCCGGCGGGCCGCCGCGCTGCTGCTGGCGGCCGCCCTGCTGCTGACCGCCCCGGCGGGGCTGAGCGCCGCTCCGGAGGAAGAGCCCGGAAGGAAGAAGGAGCCGCCGCCAGCGCCGGCGGCGCAGGGAGCCGAACCGCGGGCTGAGGTGAGGCGGGGCTGGGCCCGGCCTGCAGGGCGCCTCGCCTTTCAGAGGCCAACGGTCCCCGAAATTCCTCTCTCTTAGCAGAAAGAGGGACAGCTGCAGGGCCACAGCAAAGGAAAACCCTGCAAATTTCCCTTTTTCTGCTAAAAGAGGGGAATTTAGGTCCGTGATGAAAAAGGGTCTAACGCTTTTTTTTCCACCAGATAAGTATTTTTGTGCCCCGCTTGCTTGCATGCTGAGGGGGCAGACCGACCTCTCCAGGTCTTCCTCACAGAAGCAGATGGAAGCAAGCTTTGTTGTGACTCAAGACCTGCCAGGTTTTTTTCCTCAATATTTAATTTTTTTGGGGTTAAAACTTTTTAAAGTGGTGTTCTTGGTTAGGGAATTCCAGTACCGGGTGAGCACACAGACGGTTGAAAAAAGTATTAACATATGGCTTGATGTAGCACATAAGAGCATGCCGGGTTTTAAATATCAAAACAAAACAAAACAAAAAAATTTACGGCACTGCTAAAGATGAAGGAACTCTGGGAAGTCACCCTGTACCGTAGAGAGCATGGAAACTTGTAAATATCAAACCCCCAAAACTTATACAGCGGGGCTGAAAGTGGAATGCTGGGAAGTGGCTGTGTTAAAACACGTTGCAGTCTGTCTCTGCTGGTGGATGTGCTGCAACAAGCTTTCTCTGGTCAAGCCTCTGAACATCGACTTCCTCGTTCTGGGTCTGGCTTTTGACTGCATGCATCTTAACCTCTGTAAAAGTCAACGCTTCAGTAAGTGAGATTTGGAGTCTGGCTGGTCTGGTTTGACCGCTGGAAAGTCTTAAAAGCTATTTTTCGACAAACATAGAGCATGTACAAAAAAAGCTAATGAAAACTTGTGTAAAGTTTTGATGCGGCTGAGATGCAAAGATTCTGCAGGGAAGAAAGCGATTCTGACAATTTTTGAAATGACTTCGTATTTCTGCTAAGCTGTCCTAGTTGCCCAATTTTAATTTGAAGAGTTAAATTTTTAATATTTATATCAGAAAATTGCTTGTTTGGTCAAGGTCATAAAGTAAATAGCCAGGGATTGTAAAGAGAGCAATATTGGAGCTGAATTAATGCAACTTTCCCCGTGTTTTGTTGCAACAGTGGTTCTCATGTTCTGGTAGTAGTGTGCACAGTGAAGTATTGCTTTAATTATCAGTGCACAATCTGATCTTTTTGCTAAGTGCCTAGCTAGCAATTTGAGGTAGGTGGCAGCCAGTAACTAGTTAATGATCATTAATGCTGCTTGAGAGGTATATACTTAAAGTGTCAGACTGCACAGTATGATATGACAGGAGAAATAGAAGGCTCAGTACTTCTGCGAACTAACTATTCAAGTATAATTAACTAGTGGGGTTTTTTTGTTGTTGTTTTTTTCCCCTCCCTCTTACAGAAGGGGTCCTCGCCAGTTGCTCCAGTTCACATTGTCAACGAAGAATCAGCTGACAAGACTAATTTGGGCTTTATTCATGCATTTGTGGCTGCTATATCGGTCATCATCGTCTCGGAGCTGGGGGATAAGACCTTCTTCATTGCAGCCATCATGGCGATGCGGTACAACCGTTTGACTGTACTGGCTGGTGCTATGCTTGCCTTGGGACTGATGACATGTTTATCAGGTTAGCACTCCTTTCTTTTTATGTATCAATAAACCTTAATTAAAATTAAAATGAAGGTAGTAGGTATATGCAGTTTTCTATTTTGAGGAGAGTGTGAAGGTTTTCCTGGGAAACATGTCTCAGATTGAATGAATGGCTTTTACCTGTAATGAGGTGTTTGCACTCCCTAGACCTCGCTATGGGTTTAAGGAAGAGGCATGGGACTGGGAGCCTAAGCACTTCTTTTGATTTTTGGGCCGCTAGTTTCCTTTCTATTTTTAGCTGCTGTTAAATTAGCATGCCCAAAGGGAATGTGGGAGTGACTACTCTTCTTCCTCCTAAGGCGAAAGATTCTTAATACGATGACAAATCTCCCTTGCCTGACTTCTGTCCCTGTACATGTAGCTGTTTGGATTTGTGCTGTGTAAGTGGAAGGTGATGTTCTGCTGTGATCCTTTGGGATGGGTGGTGCTGGCAGACCCAAGAGCTGGGGAAGGAGCGAGGTGTCGGGTGGCACTTGAGGAACCTGTAGCTGTGGGTGCTTACATAGCAGTGACTGTGAAGTAGAGCAGCCTTCAGGTATATCAGGTGCAGCATAAGTTTTTCTGTAGGTGTGCTCATTTCTAACTATACCAGTTTCAGAAATAATTGAAATGGTATTTATTGGTGTATGTGTATATTGGAGACAGACGATTAACTGGCTTCAGGCTTCTTGGCAAACATTTCTATGAATGTTTTTTGGATCTGTAGCTATTGCTATATACATTGCTGCAATTATTACTGCAGTCTTGGAGCAGTTTCCATTTGCACTGTGTGTAATGATAGCATTGTATGAGTTTCTTCGATTACTCACTTAATATTACAGTATTTGATGCTTCTTCCACTTCTGCACTGCTTGCTTCATTTAATGTTATTTAATACTGCAGGTGATGCATTATTCTGTAAATCTTGCAATTTCTTTTCTCCTGCCCATCACAACTCTCCCATTTTCTATGCTGTCTTCTTCAAGTCTTTCTTGCTGCTTTTTTATGAAAGCTTTCTTTTCAGCTTTATCCTCCTGTTTAGAAGTTCCCAACTGTTCAACTATTTCTTCCTTATTTCTTCCTTTTCTAGAAAGAAGCCTTTTTTTTTTTTTTTCCTTCTTATCTCTCTACTGCCCTTGTTTTATACAAGCATGTCTGGAAGTTCCTAGGCGGTTTTTTCCCACCTTGATTTCATGAAAACATGCTCACTTAAACTCACTGGCTCCAAATGATCACTACTTGGGATTTTTTTTTCAAGCAGTGTTTAGAGACAGCTCTACCCTTATGACAAAACAAGCTGCCTTATCATTCTGATTATTTCATTATTTCTATGATTGTATATGCAAGTAATGCTAAAAAAAAATAAAATAGTATCTTTTTATATAGTTTCTGGCATTGGTTTACTTCAGTATTTTCAGTCTTTAAAAAGAAGTTTAGTTTAACTCCCTTTTTATTTAGCTATGCAACTAAAACTGTTGTTTATATATGTATTTGCCATGTTTTCTGATAGTACAGCCTGATTAATTTTGGTCTCATAGTGTCAGTTTTGGTAGTGGCAGTGTGGATTAATTTCCAGATTATGTAGTAACTTCTGAGTGCATTTTTCAATCAAGGAAGTGTGTGCAAGAAAATGCACACGGTAATATGCTTCCTTTTAGCTAATTGGATGTGGAGTAAACCAACAGAAACAGTTGTGAGTGCGTGGTCCAAGCAGCCTTGAATGTTAGATGTGGAGTTCTAATTTCCTCTCATTTATACAGGCCTTTTTTGTCCAAAAATTTCTTACTTTGTGAAGAAGCGAGTACTTTGTCCTGGATACGTCTTTCTTCTTCTTTGAGAACTAGTGTTGGCTTAGTTTGATTGTCTTCGATACCCGTAAAAGTAGATGCACCGTGGAGGTAGCTTTTTGGTCTTTGAGGGGGATTGGTGCTTTTAAATTAAAGGAAGATCAAAGCTGGTCACGTTGTGTGTTTGTGGGGAGCGTGGGAGAGAAGGGAAAAGCAACGTGCAGGTATTTGCACTTGGCAAAAGAAGACAGACATGGATTCGTGCAGCTGGATGATTTGTGGGTATGTCTAGTAGATTTAACTTGTAGAAAATCTTATTCTAACTTTATCTGATAAATGAAATTACTGGTAAGAGATGCTTTCCAACATGTTGTCATATGTAAAAATGTAATTAACCTAACGATACAGACGATAGTTTCAATGCTTACTGGAGAAAGGCAGGACTTGCAGAGTCCTTGATGGGAAAGATAATGTTGCTTGGGCTGGCTCTTGGGAATAGCAGCCCATCAACTTTGGCTGGTGTGCCTTGTCTGCGTGTTAATGGACCTCAGTCTCTGGTATGACCAGCAATAGTTGGAGTTTCTAGAGTGTCTCGCCAAAAAAATTAGAAAATTATATAAAACTAACAAAAGACGCAATATTTATCGGTGGATATTTGAATAGCAGACTTTGCTAGCCAGCGTTTCTTAGATGTGGGAAAAACAATTATGATCCTCATGCTTATTTTTTTAAATGATACATTTGTTTTCTTTTCAGTTTTGTTTGGCTATGCCACCACAGTTATTCCTCGTGTTTACACATACTATGTGTCAACGGCACTGTTTGCAATTTTTGGCATCCGAATGCTTCGGGAAGGCTTGAAAATGAGTCCAGATGAGGGTCAGGAAGAGCTGGAGGAAGTTCAAGCAGAAATTAAAAAAAAAGATGAGGAAGTAAGTCCTAAACTTTCTGTGAATTATGGCTGATGAAATAGTTACAGCCATGAAGCTGCAGAAGGGCACTGGCATGTCTGGGGTGTTCAGCTGTGTCTGATTGATAATCTGACACAGAAAATGTGTGGTAAATGGGGCAGAAGTGGCCCCTGGAGGCTGTTTCAACAGGTTATTCCAGTTCTGTGGCAAGCCTGGCTTCTCAGGGAAAAAGGGACTTTCTCCATACAGTCCTTTTGGTTGGTTGGTTGGTTGTTTTTTAATGCATTACTAGCAGAAAGGTCCTCAACAGTTTACTCTTTTCTCTGCTTTTTATTTCTTTTTTGAAGCTGAGGTTAATAGTGTTGTAGCAAAGGTTATTGTTATAACTTTTTAAATATACTGGTCTGCTTCAAGGAATAGTGTGGAGTCTTAATCTTATTTTTTTTTTTTCCCATTAATTTTATCAAATGCTAATTTGAGAGCCACCACTTGGGAAGAGGGGGATCCCTGCTTTAAAAATAGGAAACCTGTGGTTAGAAAGCAGTTGTCATTCCTACTGACACTGCTGCGTAAGTCCAAGCGTACAAGATGGACAATAACTGGAGGTTAGAGGTGGTTACAAGTATATATATATGTGTGTATATGTATACACACGTATGTGTGTGCATATATGTAGCTAGTTTTTTAAAAGGGTGTCTAATACAAATATTACATGGATAATGCAATGGTCAGTGGCTAATAACATTCCAGGTACTAAATGGCTAGCTTTACTGTTTAAGTATTTCATTTAAGTTGTTTAGATGACATTTCTAATCTTATGGTTGGGTGGTTTTTTTTGTCCTCCACAGCTCCAGAGAACCAAACTGTTAAATGGGCCAGGAGACGTGGAATCGGGGCCAGGCACCACAATACCTCAGAAGAAGTGGTTACATTTTATTTCTCCAATCTTTGTTCAAGCTTTCACTTTAACGTTTTTAGCAGAATGGGGTGATCGTTCCCAATTAACAACCATAGTCCTGGCCGCCAGAGAGGTGAGTGTTGTAGAATGCCCCGCTGTTCTTCTGCCCTCTTTGGCTTGCCCACAGAGAAGCCGGAGAGACAAAATACTCTTGCAGGAGGTACCAGCTTCACACCTGCTGCCTTGCTGTGCCTTAGTGTTACAGCTGTGACAAGACCTGAAAATAAATGCACTGAAGCTCTGTGTATTATTTAAACTATTGTTACATGATCGGGACTGTACGGACATTTCTGGAAATAGTTGTTTTATATCACGCAGTTGAGTACAGTTGTTCTTGTTACAGTGCTGAGAGATGTTACAGAACCTCTTTTCCTTTAATCTGTGTGGTCATGTAGTTTTAACACAGGAGCTTTAAAAAGAGACCTCCATCAAAGCTAACTTAAGGACAACTTTTTAAAAATTTAAGTGAATACAGTACAGTGTATAGAACTAAAATGAACTCTAAACTGCTGTGCAGTAAGTAATACTGTAAATTATGTTGAGCATGATGATTGGAATGTATATAACTGTATTATATTTAAAGGAAAATTAAGGCTTATAGTCAACCTTTTAATAAATATAAGTAGCTTGCCTGTGCTCTTTCATACATTGAGATAACTTACATTTTCCCCCTAGCTCTCCTGCTTCTTTCAGTGGACTTTCAGACATTCCCTGGGGATAAATCAGGGCTGTGTATGAAGGAGTCTATAATCTGTAGGAACCCCTTGTCTCTGTTACAGTGCAGGGAAGGTGCTTAGAGCTAAGGAGGCAGGGAACAGCAGGACAAGAGGGTGATCTCATTGTTCAGGCAGTTGTTACATGCCACGTTGGAAAATGAGGAATCATTACTGCCTCTTCCTAAGTTTTTATATGGTGCTAGGCAAGTTCCTTAAGCCCATCTTTTCACAGGTGGTGGTTGATTTCTGCTTTGCATTTTCTGAGTATCCCATTAGGAAGTGTCCATCAGGCTCTGCCATCTCATCTGTGAAGTGCTGAGCATTGCAGCTGAAGACTGTGGGATGTTGTTCTTATAAGTGCTACAAAAACAAATACTGCAAAAAATGAATTGAAGACATCTTAGTCTTGGCTTTCAAAATCAGTGAATGATTATGATCTGGATCTTTATACATTTTATCTGTGGGATTCTTTTGTACTCCTTTGCTTCATAATATTTTTGGATGAATCTTTGTTTGTGAAGTACTAAGATACATAGCAGGAGTACTACAGAAGTGCTTATGAGGAAAAAAATTATCTTTACAGAAATTTGAGTAGTGTGGTAAGTCAGCTGGGACCATACATTCTCCAATGAAAAGAAAACAAAACACTACGTTACTGTTCATTAAGTGAGTAATGTCTGTCCTGTCACAACAAACCAACAGGGCTCTTTTAGAGGAAAAAAAAAAGGGTGATAATTTGGCTATCTGAGTGCATACACCAGGTGAATGAGTTAAGTCTGTCTTCATGAACCTAGTCCTGACAGCAGTCCTTAAGAACTTGATTTTATTCTGTGATTCTTTACACCCCAGTAGTTTACTGTGTATAAGAATTGTTCATCTGTTTAAGGAAACAGAAAAGGAAGCTCCATAATGTCCTACTAGACTGGCTTTGCCTCGGCTGCTGCGTCTGAGCACTTCTGCTCCTGGAGATGCTGCGCTGTTACTTGTTACCTTCCAGGGACAGATCTAGGGAGTGGGGTGGGGGGTGAGATCCACCCCCTGCCAGTGGGGGCTGTACAGGTAACTGCTGACCACAGGGAAATGAGGATTTCCGGGAACTTTGGGTCCCGATCCTGGAGGCAAGTGTGTTCTGCTGGCACAGCCCTGCTTCCAGCCTGTACTTCTTGAGGGGGTTTCCTGCCTGTCCTCTGCTTGATGCTCACCACCTTTTCTCATCTGCTGGTGGTTCTGTTTCTTTTGGCCAGTCAGTGTTGTCTTTTCTTCATACCATATCATTTCTTAGTTTTGCTGTTTGCCTGTTAGAGATTTCATGCGTTCCTTGTGTGATGGCAGCAGCTTTTTTTTTTTCCTCTCAGCTAAAAGTCTTACAGAGGTGTGCAGGAGATTCAGCTCCAATTTCCCTCATTCATCTTCGTACAGCAGAAAGTCATGCTCCTACCTTGCCTTTGTTATCTGTCATTAAAGATTGTTTTCTGCTTCTAATTATTCTGTTTTATGAGGTGTTCAATACGTATGCTGCCCTTAACTGTGTAATTTGTAAGTAGATCTGAGAAACGTCTTTACGTAGAAGAGTTGTTCACGTATTGAGTAGCTGCTTGTTATGCAGTGATGTGAAAGCTGCCAGCAACAATAAACTTTAAAAACAGTTCGTTATCCTCTGGGCTTAAATTTTTTCATACTTCCCTCTTTGGATAACTCGGGGGATAAGATTGGAGAGCACAAGAGCACACGCTTGTGAAACTAGACAAAGGAGTCAGAGTGTTTTAGCTGCCAAAAGCTTTCGTTTGCAGTTCATGGATTTATTTTTCTCTTTCTTTATAATTTAGGTTGGTGTTTTTCCAGCTGATGCATATCGTGTTCCTCAACAGCTGCCACCTTCCCTCTAGAGGTTGCTTAATTGTTTAAGTACAGCAGAGCGATTCCTGGATCTATATTTAACGACTTGAAGATGCTTCTTGGTAGAAACATGCCATATGCTCCTATATTAGTCAGATTTAGGTTTAAGTCTGTCTCGCTAGCTGGTGTACGCTCTTTCTGGTCTGTAAGGCAGTGATGGATAGCAGAGCAGAGCAAACACCAGAGAGTGTCTTCCATGCTTGACTGTGCAACCAAGGAATCGAGGCATTGCTCCTTCATGGCAGGAGGTTGTCATAGGACTAGTGGGTTTTCAACTGTGCTGATGTTTCTTTTCTGTGTTTTTCCCTCAGGACCCCTATGGCGTGGCGGTAGGAGGAACAGTGGGACATTGCCTGTGCACTGGTTTAGCAGTTATTGGAGGAAGAATGATAGCACAAAAAATTTCAGTTAGAACTGGTAAGTGAAAACTCCAACCAAGAAAAATACCTTAATGCTGGTAGATTTCTGGCATAAATGACTACATGCTTGAGAACAGAGTTTCTCAAAACTTCTGGAAAACCCAAAAACTTCATTGTTTTGAGTCTGTGTCTTCTGTCCCACCTCCCACTGCTCCGTAGTCAGCTCCCCTTGTCAGGGGGTGACCCTTCGCTGTTCCCCAGGCCGCCTGTCCCTCCTGCCAGGCAGAGTCCGAGCGTGTGCCACCACCCTGCACGGGGTGCTTCTGAGGGGTCTGGCCTTAATTGAACTTAACAATTCACTGGCTCAGATTTAAGGAGTCAAGGGTGTTATAGCTCCATGCTTAAAGATGGACACAGGTGGAGCACGTTTTGCTTTGCTATTAGCTCGCTTGCAGGAGACCAGAAGAAGGAAACGCAGTATTCTGGACACGTATTGTCTGACAGTGGGTAGTAGAAATTCTGTCACAATTCTGAGTGCAGGCCTTCAGGTGAGCAAGAGAACTGCACATGTACAAGTTATGCCAGCCATATAAAAGCTTTATGCCACGCACAGAGTAGTTTTTAATTATTTCTTTTTTATCATACCTGCTATCTGTAACAGGAAGGACCCGTAAGGTTACCTTGAGTTGTTTGTTTTTCCTCAGATTAGATTGCAGCTTGCGTCAGCTGTCAGTCCTGTGACATAGTGAGGTTTCTCGCTCCTGGGAAGGATTCTGTGAAGCTGCTTCACACTGTGAAGTGTTCATTCAGAATATCTGTTCTGTAGTTGCAGAGGTTGTAAAAAAAACAACTTCAGTGCAAAAACTGAAACCTGCATTGGGTTGCGTGTGTTTGCCAAGGAAACTGATGATGAGGTGCTAATCTAACGATGATTTCATATGCTTTTAATAAGCTCAACGTGGATCTTTCGCCACAGGAGTAGCCTTATTAGATTAGACCAATAGCTCGTTAGCTTGTTTAGAGAAGAGTAGAAGAATGGTCCAAATACAGTGGTGCTTTCCCGAAATACTGTCCCAGCAGATTGTGGCTGTTGCAGGCAGTTAATGTTTTTTATACTGTCTCTCTCAATATAGTTACTTAAACTGTGGAAAAAATGCTAATCGGTATGTCACTCTTAACTGATGGCTTGCCCCAGCGTGGGAATACTGTATTTTATTTCCCCCCCTACAGCCAAATACCGAACAGCAGGTGTCAGCCTCAGTTTTATACCAGCTAAAGTAATAAGAGTAAAACAAAGCTTCCTTTAAGGACCAGAATATATTCTTGTAGATGCAGTTAGACGGTGGGATGGCATATGGGCTTACTGACACAGGGCTAGAAACAACGTCCAGTGTTCGCAGCATAAATTTTAAAGTAAGATTATTTGGGAATTGGACATTTAAAAAAAAGAGAAGTTAAAACCTGTAGTGTGACTTAACTATCAGTATCTAATTTCTTTTTGGTTTGTTTTTTGTTTTCAGTGACAATCATAGGAGGCATCGTCTTCTTAGCATTTGCGTTTTCTGCACTATTTATAAGTCCAGACTCTGGTTTTTAAAATTTTTCGTCACTGCAGAAGAGCAAGGATTGGAAGCATCAAGCAGCTGTCCTTGTGCATCTTTGTATATAATGTACAGAATTGTAGTCAAACAAGCACTGAAGATGAGACACTGAACTTTTTATAGCGGGTGATTCATGGGACAGGCGTTTGTGGACAGCCTCTGCAGTGGAGATCTGCTTATTTTCTGGTTTGTTTACTCTGTGGTGCCTGCTCCCTTGGTGGCATTTACCTGGTTTTCTTGCTTGCCGGACCTGGCTCAGCTGAGTTCTGAGGATCTGCTCTCAATGAGTATTGAGGCTTCCTCTTTTCTCCCTCTGTTACACACGGCCACTTTTCCTCTTTCTTCAAGAGCTGACTCTTAAGGCTTCTCGAAGCAGACGGTGGCTTGTTGCGTGTTGCTCAACAGATGGCATTAAGGAGAAAACCGCTGGCTCCCGCCTCCAAGGACATCGGTTCCAAGGTGCGCCCAAGGCTGGATAATCGAAGCAACAAGAAACTTGGAAGCAGTTCCTATAGCATTGAGTGGCTGAGCCACCAACAGAGAGTTTTATACACTTAATTTAGAGGGAAAACTTCTTAATCAGGGATTTTTATCAGGAAATTGATGTGTGGTGATTAACAGCCTACCGTGTTCAATATGCAATCTGTCTGGAGCTGGTATTATTTGACTTTTTTTTTTTTTTAATTTTGAAATATTAAAGTATACAGAAAGTAATAAAATGGTCCAAGTTAACAATATTCCATTCCCAGGATTGAACAATAATGGAATCCTGAGATTTAGATGTGTTCCTGTTTTTCTTTTTAGGAATAGAAATGTAATCTGGAAGAGTATTAATAAAACACAGTGTCTCCATTTGAGGTTTTTTTCAGTATTGTTTTTGAAGGTTTCCATAATTCCTGCCACAGAGGTCATCATGTACTTAAGGTAAGGAAAGCTTACTAAATTTATTTTGGATATTGGTAAATGCCAGTGTTATAAAGACTTTGAAAATGCTGACCATTGGAGATCTGTGGGTTGCAGAAAATGGTGCTTCTCTCTGCTCTGCAGTGATGATTTGGATTCTGAACTAGTGGCTGAAATAACCCAGTAAGATCTACTCAGTTAAGAGTCTTGTAAAATAGAAGATAGGGTTTTAATATTACAAATTTAGGGCTACAAAGATGATTAGGGGCCTGGAGCATCTCTCTTGCGAGGAAACTGGGACTGTTTAGTTTGAGGAAGAGGAGACTGAGGGGAGACTTCATCACTCTCTATAACTACTTGAAAGGACGTTGTAGAGAGGTTGGTGCTGGTCTCTTCTCACAAGCAAATAGCGATAGAACAAGAGGGAATGGCTTCAAGTTGCAACAGGGTAGGTTTAGACTAGACATTAGGAAGAAGTTCTTCACAGTAAGAGTGATCAGACACTGGAACAGGCTGCCCAGGGAGGTGGTTGAGTCACCATCTCTGAATGCGTTTAAGAGACGTTTAGATGTGGTGTTGGGGGATATGATATAGGGGAGAACTTTGTAGAGTAGGGAAGATGGTTGGACTCGATGATCCCAAGGGTCTTTTCCAACCTGAATGATTCTATGATTCTATGAAAGGCTGAGGGACCTGGGTCTTTTTAGTCTAGAGAAGAAAAGACTGAGGGGAGATCTGATCAATGTTTATAAGTACTTAAAGGGGGGGTGTCAAGAGGATGGGGCCGGTCTTTTTTCAGTGGGGCCCAGTGACGGGACAAGAGGAAAAGGACACAAACTTGAATATAAGAAGTTCCACCTAAACATGAGGAGGAACTTCTTTACTTTGAGGGTGCCAGACCCCTGGAACAGGCTGCCCAGGGAGGTGGTGGAGCCTCCTTCTCTGGAGACATTCAAAACCCACCTGGACACGCTCCTGTGCAACCTGCTCTAGGTGGACCTGCTTTGGCAGGGGGGTTGGACTAGATGATCACCAGAGGTCCCTTCCAACCCCATATCATTCTGTGATTCGGTGACTTTGCCTTGAAGTAATACGGAGCATTACAAATTTGACTTGTGGCTCACAAACAGATCAGTCCCTGATCCTTCTCTTAGGTTTCTCTGCCCAGAAAACCCCTTCATGCCACATTTCTCAAGCTCTAAAACCGCAGCAGCGCAGTGCCTGTCATGCGCAGTGGTGTGGGAACAGCCTACGTTTCCAGGCTCCAGGCCTAAACGTCCATGTCTTGGCCATTGCTAATGACAGGGTGAGGCACTGCGTTGCTTTGGTGGTGTGGTTTTGAGGGGCTTTTTCATCATTTTGGGTTTGTGTGTTTTTTTTTTTAACTTTGGACAATGTTTGGTTCAAAACCTGCAGCCTCCTCTTTCCCACAGCCTGGAGACACACACTCTGTCCTTGGTGTGTCGCAGCCCCTGTGTGGAGGGGTCCTCTTAAAATGGGGCAGGAACAGGGAACCCAAAACAGGGAAAAGCCTGAACTTTTAACTGGGAACCCAAAACAGGGAAAAGCCTGAACTTTTAACTGTTTAACTGGGCAGCTGCTGCTTGTATTAACCAAAAGTGGTGCCGCAGGACTAGTGTGTTCGTACAGTCCTGGGTGAAGTCACTCTGAAAATGCTTCCTCAAAATCCAAAAAGCTAAACCACTTGGCCATATTCTACTGTAGAAGTTTTCCAAACTTTATACGTGCTGCTTAAAGCTGGTTTGATACGAAAACAGCTAGGATCGACAGAAAAATGAAACTATTTATTGTGTCCACACGTATATTTTACTATTCCAAACTTACACCCGATGCCAAGCGCTGCTCTTGGCTGGTCCCAGTGATGTATTTGGCTGCTCTAATGCTACCCAGGCAGGTAGGAGTTAGTTTGAATAGTGATCTCTTTTTTTTTTTTTTTTTTTTCTTTTTAAAAAAGCACAAACATGGACTTATCCTTGGAAATCTATTCTAAAATTAGATAGCTCATGAAATTTTAGTAAAAGCTTTGAAAGGTGCTTTCGTAGCTGCTGCTAATTACAGTGATTAAATGTCGTCGAGTGCCTGTTGGAATTTTTCGCAATGTGAAGAATCCCGCTGGGGTGTAACCGAAGCCCGTTGGAGGTGATGGAGCCTCCATGGATGTATTTTTAGCAGCGCAGTGCCTGCCGCGCCATCTCTCGTGCAGCCGGTGTCCTCTCCTGGCCTCGCAAAAGCGCTCCTTGCCTGGTCAGCCCTCTGGATTTTGGCAGCTTTCATCGTAACTTTTTCTTGTATTTCTAGGGCATTGCCATCTGGGGGGGTGTGTGTCTTGAAATACCTGAATATTTGGGATATAGGTAATATCTTAAGGAGTGTGTGTGTGTGCATATATATGCACAAGAAGGACATGGACCTGTTGGAGCAGGTCCAGAGGAGGCCATGAAGATGCTCAGAGGGCTGGAGCACCTCTGCTGTGAGGACAGGCCGAGAGAGTTGGGGTTGTTCAGCCTGGAGAAGAGAAGGCTCCGGGAAGACCTTACTGTGGCCTTCCAGTACCTAAAGGAGCTACAGGAGAGATGAGGAGGGACGCTTGATCAGGGAGTGGAGCTGTAGGATGAAGGGTAATGGTTTTAAACTGAAAGAGGGGAGATTTAGATGAGGTAACAGGAAGAAGAAATTCTTTCCTGTGAGGGTGGTGAGACACTGGAACAGGTTGCCCAGAGAACCTGTGGATGCCCCATTCCTGGAGGTGTTCAAGGCCAGGCTGGATGGGGCTTTGAGCAACCTGGTCTACTGGGAGGTGTCCCTGCCCATGGCAGGGGGTTGGAACTCAATGATCTTTAAGGTCCTTTCCAACCCAAACCATTCTATGGTTCTATGAAAAGTGGCTTACCTTTTAGGGTGAATTTGCCTCAAAAGCTTCCACATTTTGTTAAAGCCTTTCCTTTGCCCCTGCTCCTTAAAGAAGCGGGTCTTAATTGAGGAGGTGGGTTTGAAAGGGCAACGCTTCCTGCAGGGACGCATTTCCTGGCAGCAGAGACACAAAGGAGATGATGATGATGGATGAGTTCTACCAGGATGAAAAAAAACACATCTCGCATCAGCTGAGATGTTTAAAATAAGAAAAACTTGTGCTTGTTCCTTCAGAAGGTGCCCGTTCCCAAGCCTTAGGTAAAGCCCATGGCGTTGCGCCGTACGTGGCAAAATGCAACTGGCAGCGATTAAGGCCAACGTGTGCTTTTCCGTCCTCCCGGGACAAAGTTTTTCAAAGGGAACCTGTTGAACCCGGTTCACAGGCAGCTCCCGGGGCAAAGCAGCCAGGTAGGGACAAGGTGCTTGGGCTTGCTGGTTTGAGGTCCGTTAGCCACGTACGGAGCCTGGCAAGGGCCAGATTTTACAGCACGAAAGGGGCTGGCGCTTGAGTCCCCCACACGTCAGTCCCGGATTTGGTATAATTAAAAATAAATAAATCTCAGCTGTTGAGTCAAGAGCATCAGGCAGCTTCATCCCATCGTAACCCGAGTTATCCTTCATTTCCAGAGACGCGGAGATACCGATGGAACGGCACGTGCTGAACTGACGTGGCACTTCTTTTCTGTAGCCGACCTCGTATGGCCCCAGAAGTCGGGGGGCACCCCCCAGTGAGTTACAGCTCCGGGCTGTGGCCGGCGTTGGGACGGCTTCGTTTAACCCCGAACATTTTCTCTCTGTCTGTGGCACCCGCTACAGTTGTGTATTTCTTCTGGATTTAAATTTACTTCCCAAGTGAAAATCCAGGTACCGAAGGGGTGTGACAAGTGACAGAGACCGCCTGCTACAAAGAATGCCACCAAGACCGGGGACGTTTTTGTCCTTAGTCTATGTTACCCTCCAGCAGCTGGAATTGATCTTGCTAATGCCCGGAGCTCGGAAGCGCCGCTGACCTTTGGATCGCTAATCTTTACAGGCGCTTAACAGCGGCGTTCTCCTACGCAGCAGGGGTTTTGTTTCTGGCTGCCGTGGAGCAGCACCGCTTCAGGTGTGGCAGCGGCCGTAATCACAGCTCTTCTTCTGGATAAGCTCGTGGAAAAATATATCGATGTTTCCAAAGTTCAATTTTAAGAAAACTGATAATGGGCCTTACGGCCGGTGGGGGTTGGCAGCGTTTGACTACAACTGTAGGGCTTCTAGAGCTGATTTTGGTGTGAGCCCCAGGGGCGCGGGGGGTTTATGGCATCGGGAAGTAGTATAAAGCTCGCCCGAGTCCGATTTAATTCCCCAAGGAAAAAGCTCGGTATCTTCAGGTGGGCATCCAGCGTGGTGTTACAGAAAGGAATCTGCAGGGCTGTCAAAATAGCTCAGCGTATTTATAATTGTCTCCAGGCAGATTCAATTAATGGATTTCCTCCCCTCCCACCTTTCTTTGAACAAGTAATTAATTTCAAATTATTAACATGCATTCACACTGGGATGAGGGAGAAAGGATTGGACCCCCCACCTGCAGCTCTTCAGAGCGAGACCTGCCTGCTCTGAACAAGTCTCTGCCTCCTTTCCCAGGGGCACAGCCAGCGTCCCAGATCAAAAAGGGGGGGGTGGAAAGAATTAAAGGAGGGTGTTTAGCCCCTGCTGTGCTTGATAAACCCGGGGGGGGAGAGACAGAAGTAGTTTCCACTCGTTGGATACAAGCGCTGCGTGAGGGAATCCCAAGGCAGGCGTGTAAATACCCGAAGGGAAGGTCTCTGAGCCCTCGGAGCGGGGCATCCATTTAGGAAGAGATACAGAGAGAAGACAAGAGAAAAATAAAAATACAGTATGCGTTTTTACTGAAATCTCACAAGTCGTTCGTCTGGGGGGGGGGGTGAGGGGGGAGAGGAGGTAAAATCGACATCGAGCGACTTCTCACAGGTCGGTTCTGGGGGAGGGGTTGGGGGGCAGAGAGAAAGTGCCTCGGTTACAGTGGTGGGAAGGGTAAGAGAGCGCTTCACCGTGAAACTTGGATAAAACTGACATCAAGCAACTCGGGGGAGAAAAAAAAAAAAAAAACCAAACCCCAAACCAAACAACTTCTAGAACCTTAGAAGCTACAAAAAGCAAAATTTTAAATGAGTTACATTTATTCAGTTAAAAAAATTGACAGTTAGTAATGGTCACATGAACACCAGGGAACTGTATCTACATTTCCTGACGTCAATATGAGCGGCACCGGGGTTTTGTCTGTTTTAAACCTTTTGCGTTTACAAATCTAATGCCAGTTAAAAAAAAAAAAAAAAAAAAAGGAAAAAAAAAAACCAAACTGAAACCCAAGACACTGTGAAATCAACACTGCTGAAAAACTCAAAATTCGACCTGATCTATTTGAAAATAAATACATTTTTTTACCTTTCTCGTTAAAAAAACAAACAAACAAAAAAAGACAACCGACCAACTGCTTTCAAAGCAGTGACAAAAATCTTTTAAGACCATTCCCAGAAGCGTTTCATAAATAATTACCCACTGATTGTCTATTAATGCAGCATCTCTCAGTCTCGGCTGGGGGTCTCTGTGTTAGGCCATACAGGATTTTGTTCAGACACAGTGTTTTATGTTTAACACCCCCCCACCCCCCCCCCCCCCTTTAAATTTTATTTAGGTACAATTTCTTTGAATATAGCACGTCGTGCTGGCAAAATTCATGCAGATGACGCGGCATGAAGCGTAGCAGAGCTTAAAAAAAAAAAAACCAAAAATTCACCTCTTTAAAACAAAAACGACAACAACGACGAAAAAAAAAAAAACCCAGACGAGGAATGTAGTGTTAAAAATCATGACAGTGAAAAAGCGACCCATCCAGTCTCATGGACAACCAAGACCATTTTCAAATGTTCTCTCACAGTTGTCTCATCCGCTACGATTTGTTTAAATACCTCTTCTTTTTTTTTTTTTTTTTTTTTTTTTTTTTTTAAATCCAAATCCACTTAACTCTCTTCAACTTTTTCCACCAGGGATAAGTAAAAAAATAAAAGGTTAATTATTAAAACTAGTCTCTTTTCCCTTTTAATCAAAATAACCATTTGCCATTCCTCTGACTCTACAGCTGATTTTAATAATGATTTCAAATAGAGAAACCTATGACTCCGACACCTGTGGCATCTCCTGACGCCAGGACATTTAAGAACACTCAGAACGACACCTGCCTTAAATCTCTGAAAATAGAAACGGTTCTCGAATCGACTCCAACATTTGAAAAAGGCCACGTCTTTACACCTCCCCAACGTTTCCACCCAAATTCATAATCCTAAGGGACACTTAGAATTCCCGAGCAGGCAAAATGAGCCTCCAGATGATTCTCTCTCATAGGCAACCGTGCAACTTAAAAAGCCTCCTTCCCTCCTTCCTTCCTTCCTTCCCTCCATCCAAGGAATCCGTCCTCACCAAGCCCTTCCCCTGGCCGGATAAAACACGAAGCCAACCCGGTTTTAGAAGCCTTTTTAATCTTGCACTTTGCGCCTCGAAGGATCACCGCCTTCAAGAACCATTTTCCAGAAATGTCTCTCTCGCCACTTTCATGCGTGTTAAGTTATTCCTCGATGCCCTCTCCCACACACCCCCCAACTTTTTTTTCTTTTTTTTTTTTTTTTAACAGTTTCACTGACTAAAGAAACAAACCGGTTTTCAAATAGTCTTTTCATTAAAGTGCTTGTTATTACTCAAAAAAAAATAAAAAAAAAAAATAAAAGAGAAAGTGCTATTTGAGTCTTACGAGAATTTCTTTTGCTGTGAAAAAAAAAAAACCTGCCTGATAACATAGCTTCATTTTATTCATTGTCACGTAAAGCTGAAAGGAAACCTCTCTCTTGTAAGGATACTGGGTTGCTAATTTTGGTGTTTGGCAGCAGGCGGGATGCCCACAGAAGGTGGCGACACACGGGAACCGTAGTGCAGAAGGTAAACCCTCTAGATGAAATGGAAGGCATATGGAGAGCTCCTACTAGAATCCTTTCATATTTATATACAAATATAATATATATTAAATATAATATAAAAATAGCTATATTCTTTTTTTTCTCTGAAGTTATCCTAGAAGCTTTTCTTCAAATCCTCACCCGCTGCAGGCAAACAATGTCTGTCTCTGAAACTCCAGGCGGCTAAACCCTCTTTTTCGCTCCACCGGGTACCACCAGCCCATTTCTTCATAAATACAACCCTCTCCTTCACAGCCCCCTGGCCCTTCTGTCAGAGCCCTTCTGTGACGCCAACGCTCCAGAACCTGCAGCATCACCGCGTTCGTTACCGTGCGAGTTATTAGGAGGTTGCCAGTAAGTCTATGACTGCAGTAATCCAGCCCGGGCAGAAGCAAAGGGCTGATTAAGGAAGAGGCAAGAGCCTGCTCCTCTTCCCACTAAAGATCAAGGAGAGTTCACCAACCGGTTCAGCAACGGGGGAAGCCTCAGAGCCTTTAAAAATACACTTTTTAGTCATCAGCCGCGAAACAAAGCATCTGCATCGTCCCTGCACGGAACCTGGAGCAAGTTCTACGCACTCGCTCGCCTGATTCCCGGCAGGAATTTCTCAAACACGTGCTGCTCTATTTTTCCAGTTTCTTTTGAGTTTCCCCGTCTTCTACCCTTTCTCTGCTCGCTGGTAGCTCTGTGGTCGAATGACCTCTCTCTCTCTGAGGTTACAGAGAGCTTCTTGATCAAAGCTCTTTCAGCATCACCTAATTTCTCTCTCACCTCGTTTAGCCTCCTTACGGACAGACCCATAGCAGCACACCAGAGCGCCTGGGAAAGGGGGGGGAAAGGGAAGAGAAGTTTAAACGAAGCTTTATATAAAAAGCTGCATCGTTAACTGTCTGGCTGGTATCGCTATTTTCTGTAATTCTCAGTATAATAGCTTAATAAACCTATTTTACCACTATTCAAGAGTTCTAACGGCACTATTAAAGCTCTCCCCGTTTTCTTTATTAGTGCTATGGTATTATTGTAATTGGTTAAAACAATTTTTTATCTAAATCTATCTTCCATTAAGCAAAAGTACTGCTCGCACAGACCTCTAGTCAACGCAGCTTAACTGGGAAAGGGGTGGAACGGCACGGTAGGGACAGCAGAGCGAGGCAGGATTTCTTTACACAGAACTTTACAGAAACGGGTTTCGGACAATTATTCCAGCCCAGAGAGCGCCAGAAATCCCTTTAAAGAAGGGGACGTGCTCCTTGCTGTGTTTGGCATCGGCATCCGCTCCGTGCTCCGGGTTGCAAGAGGCTTCTCGGAGCAGAAAACCATGCGATTCTCTTTGGTACTGCGTTTCTCACGCTCTCCTTCCTCCTTCGCCGCTGCGTTTTTTCTTTTTTTTTTTTTTTTTTGGTGCCCAACTCCTGCCGTGTCACTTTGGGGACAACACGGTGCCCCACTAACACCGGGACATGTCCTGAGGCCTCAAAACGCGCACAACCCCCCCCCTCCGACTGCCATCCAACGCTCAGCTAAACCGGTGTCGCCTTCCTGCGGGTTTGGTTCCTCCAGACAATAATACAATCAAACGGCTTCGTGGTACAAAATAGTCCATCGCCATTTGGTTACATTCATCCAACTCCTCCTCCCTATTCAAGATTAATCCAGCTTTCTCTCCCTAGCGCTAATTTTAACTGCTTCTACTCTTTTGTTTTGTTGGGTTTTTTCTTTTTTTTTTTTTTCCCGTTTGTTTTTAATTATCAGATCTATCAGCATTTATTCATTTTCCTCCGAAGTTCTGGTTTCCACAAACTAGTACCATAAAAACCTACTGAACGTTTACTTAAAATAGCACATCGTATCTGTTGGAACTTTTTATTTTCTTTATAAAGTGAAGTTGCCTTCTGAAGTCTTAGTTCAGCGGTATCTCTTAAAAATCAATAGCCTGGTAGTGTTAAATGCAGTCATGATCTCCCCCAACACACGCTTTAAACGCTATGAAAATGATTAAAAATAATAATAAAACGACAAAAAAAAAAAAAATTCAGCTTAATGTTCCTCCCGCTGCAAAAGGAGCAATCGATACATAGAGATTTTTATCTTTTTAAGAGCATTACCTTTGAGGTCTGAGATTTTAGAGACTCCTCTCTGCTCCTGGCTAGTGTTTGAGGGGGAGCTCCGCTCCAAAAACGCTCCTCTTCTCAACTCAGACCGTCATTAAAAAAAAATATAAATCAAAACACAGCACAGAAATAGCTATGAAATAGATACACAAGTTTGGCTGACGATGTAACTAAGACTTCAAAATTGAAAATGGTCACAGATTCCAGACGTCGTAATTCAAGATGTTCGACGTTATCACCTGAATTAAAATCAAGGCACTATGGGTTTTGTTGTTGTTGTTAAAATGACCCTGAATTAGTTCTGACTTATTTTTGAAGGAGAATAAAAAGATTCCAACATATTTTAACAAGTTACAATTCTCACCACAGAGAAAGTGGTTAAAAAGTGCCCAAAAGGTTATTAAATGTAAATATATTTTTGTGCAAATTACTCCTATAACTGAAACATTCTTGAAAATTACTGTCTTTTTTTTTTTTTTAAACCTTTTACATAAATATCTCCAACTATGAACTATATCAAAAGATAGCTTTGGGGAATAAAATTCCAACCCATCCGCAAGAAAGCAGTGCAAATTCCTATTTTTTTTTTCAAATAAAACGATGAGTTAATTATGAAATGACGGATGATATTCATGAATCCGAATGTCCTGAACCCTGATGCGATGATCACCAGTTCAAAAAAAACAAACAAAACAAACTAACAAACAAACAAAAAACCAAACACAGCTTCATCAATAATTTTAACTTCGAGAAGTCAACTGACCAACACACTGCACCTCACCGGACAAACCCTGACATCACGGACAAAGCACAAACAAGAGACTTGTGCCCACATTAAAGGGTGAAAATAACGATGCATCATGTTGTAAACAAAAGGGTAGAAACAGAGGAAAACATTAGTCTGAGTATGGCGTGAGAATTTAGGGAAACAGATTCAAACCTACAAATAACAGATTACATTTTCATGCATCATATAAAATATTTTGCTCTCTTCTCCTTTTATGCAGACATATACACAATATTTTACAGCATCTGTACAACAGAGAACTGGATTTCACACAACATTTTCAAAATATTTACTGTCCCATAATCATCTGAAAAAAATTAGATGGTTTTTGGACTAGATTCCTGGCATTTTTTTTTTCTCCTGCTAATTCAAACAATTGCTCCGTGTCCATTTTAATACTTTAAAAATGTACAGGATTGATAAAAATACCACTATTTTCAGCATCCCTCTCATTTCAGTCACATTTTGAGATTTCACCTGGACAAATTAACACATGGCAGCGAATACCCTTTAGAACACAGAAACCGGGGCAAACTATCAAAAGTTGGCCGCGTCCCCGTCACCGTCTCGTGGCTTTTCTTAAAAGAGATTCCAGAAGTCAGGAGTCGATCTCAACAGGGCGGTGTTGGAAAGCCTTCGTGCTGCTGCCTCCGCAGCCTCAGTGCAACTTGTTTTTGTGGAGCGAGCCCCCCTCCTGGTATTTTGCTTCAAAGGAAAAAAAAAAACCAAACCAAAACAAAAAACCGACAAAGGAGGCAGAGCCCCCCCGTTATTGTGGCTGAACTTTGGAAGGATCAGTCATCTTGTCAGTTCTGTGTCGCGACAGTTGCTGCTGCTGCTGCTGAGACTGATGCTGCTGGTGGTGGGACTGGGTGAAAGTGCTTTGTTGTAGCGGGAAAGCAGCAGAGAGGATGAGCTGAGCTGACTGATTTCCGTGAAGTAACCTGGACGTCTAGAACGGGCAAATAGGAAAAGATTATTTTTTTGTTGCTGCTGCGCCAGGAAACACGGGCCTCGCTGGTTTTTAGCTTTTCACAAGGGTTCAATCAAAATAAAACTTCTGATTCGGTCATTTGAGCTGAGCAAACGATGAAAAGATTAGTACATATGAGCGTCTGACCAATTAATAAAAGAGCTGTAACTGGTCTTCGTGATTTCCTGTGACGATGGGGAGGAACACGTGGCAATTTGTCTCCATCTCAACCCACAAGAGCATACCAGGGCTCAAGGAATCTATCAGAAGCAGCGCAGGCGGCTGTCACCGCAGTCAAATGAAAACACGGTCCGTGGCTTGGCCCAGGTCACGTTTATCCCCCCACCCCACCCCTGCCAAAATGACCATGGAAACCGCCGCATTTGCAGACCCAAACGTCCCCTTTGAAGGGGATTAATTACTATCAGAAACAGTAGGTTTTTTTAATACTAATCTTGGAACCAAAAGCTGATGGTTACTGAAGGAAAGCAACGAAGGCCGGACATAAAAGCACTTGGATGTCTCCATCCTGAAAGACGTTCCTCAGCAGAAAATAAACAGCATTGACTGCTGCACCTACAGAGCCAGGCTGTGAGAGGCCCCAGGGAGCAGAGGCAGGAAAAGCACTTTTCTCCCTTTTTAAAGAACATTTGCTTCACTTCAAATTCTAGCACTTTTAACAGTTTGGATTAAAAATACTAAACTTTTGCTGGAAAGAAACTCTAGGCCAGGAACAGACCTTTGGAGATCTTCATCTTTCACAGTTCTGGTTTTCACCAGAATGAAGTCAAAATTGTACAAACTTTATAATTTAGAATGAGAGTTACAGACACCACCAACCTACTGTTCACCAACCTGCTGAACAGTATGGCTCTTACAGTATTGTTTTTATATTATATATATATTTTTAATATATCTATCACAGACTTGTCAGAGAAGACATTCAGATCTGTGCTCTGGTTTGATTCAGTTCAAGAGCCTCCCGCTACATAACTGAGTGCTGAAATTCAAATCACTGGGTACCCTTCAGCTCTTTTTGAGAGTCAACTTGCAGCTGAAAAGCCTTTGCCCGATGCGCGACTGAAATCGCTATGTTCCCATGAAAGACTTTTTTTCAAACGAGTCAATAGTTTCATCGATGACCCAGCAAAAGAAAATTTTCCTCAGCCCTAAACAGAACCATAACCCTTCCTTCTGGATATAAATGTAGGTTAAACCTCCAGCTACTTACTGCATTTATATATATTCCACCTATGCACAGGGTCCCAAATGTAGGGCAAATGGGAGACCAGACGTAGCAAGAAATACTTGCAAAATAAGGATTTTTTTCTTATGTATACTCTTAGAGAGTAAAAAAAAAAAATAGAGCTGACAAACCCAAAGCAGTTAAAGAATGTTAAGTATGTGCACAACCTACATTGTGATAGTTACCTGGACTTTATCTTTCTTTGGAGAAAGCAACGTCAGAGGCTAAATTAACATTTTTCTAACCCAGGCCTTCTTGGAGACACTTCCTCTCTAGTGCTCTCGCTACCACTACATCTCCCCCACCAACATCACCTGCTGGTGAGCTACGGGCCAGCGATAAACTGGGCTCAACAAATGGCAACAGAATTCCCCATCAATTCTTTCTACCTTCTGTTCCTTTTCTTTTCGATATTTTCTACCTCTAAAATAAACTCCTTGGGTTTTGCCTTCCTTCTTTTTTTACCCAATCTCTCCTCTTTTCCACTAAAACAAGGTTCTTCTCTTTGCTTACAAGGTTACTTGCTGCTCAGCCTCCCCTGTAGCCCAGGCAGATGTTCGTGCCCCACGTTACGGGGACATGTCTTGCTCTGGGCTGCAAGTTGCTTTCTGTTTGAGATTCTCTCTCATACCTTCTTGCCTTAATACATGAAAGCAAAGAAAAAGCAAGCTGTTTTAAAGGGAAACATCCATTTCTTCATCCCATGGACAATCAATAGCAGTGATTCAAAGGGAAGAAGATATAAAACAGGAGAAAGCATAGAGTGAAATTGCAGGAAAGACCACCTCTCCTTAAAGTAGTAAGATTTTACAGAATGGCTTCAGAACATGCAAAATCTGTAGAGAATGCTGCTTTACCTGTAGGAACTGCTGGGGGTGCTGGGTGAGCTGCGGCTGGGCTGGCTGCTGAACGGTGGTGAGCTGCGGCTGCGGCTGGTCTTGCTGACCCGGCTGCTGCTGCTGCTGCTGCTGCTGCTGTGTTATGGATAAAGTCTGCGGCTGCTGCTGTTGGGCAGCAAAAGTGGGGTAAGCCGTCACCACCTGTCCCATAAACATCGTACTTGGGACCATGACCGCTCCACACGCCACTGGGGCCGTGACCAGTTTTGTGACAAGTTGCTGACCTTGAGAAAATCTGTTAATGGAAAAAAAAAAAAACCAACAACACATTTGGAGTCCCTTTAGGGAAAAAAAAAAAGCCTCACGTGCACTTGAGAAACGCAGACTTGTCAAGTTTATACTTTGTTATAACAACAGTGGCTTTGATAAGCCTGTGAACATGTTATTTCGGGCAAAGTTTAGTTTAACAGTTGTATCTATATATAGTTAAAATAAATCACGTGATTTTTTTTTAATGCTACTTTAGTTCCTTTTGTGTATGATGCAGCTATGTAAGCATGTCGTTACAGCAACTCATCCGAATATTGGTCTTGAAGATTTACCTGATTTGTCTTTCCTGTGTAAAAGTGGTGACTGCAGCAGCATTCTGGTTGTTGTTCTGTGGTAAGCTCGAAGGAACCTGGACCACGTTTCCCGTCGTTGGCTGAGAAATCACCATAGTGTTATACAAAGGTGCCGAGACTGTGTTCTGGGACTGGCTGGCAAGAGAAGACTGTTGATTGTGTCCACTAATTACATTTTGCTGATTATGCTGAAAAGCAAAAATATTTTATAAGATAGTAGTTTGAACATAGCCAGGTACTACAGCTGTCCTCATTGTCACTGCCCGTTAGTCACAACTGCCAACGCTTTTCTATTACAAATGAATTCTTAAATTTAAGTACACGGGTATTTCTACTGACTGAGGATTTGGAGGTGGGACAGGCCCTCAGACATTTGAAAATCTTAGATTAACTTCTTCTCCTGTTCAGCTATTTTTTTTTTTTCCTGAATTTCTCAGCTACTTACACCCTGTTTGTTCAAGATCCTATTTTTCACTTCTTAAGCATCTCTGTGACAGAACAAAACGTGCACATCACGTCAATCAATTTCTTACTTGAGAGTTTGGAACTAGCTTACTGCTGAGATGCTAACACTGAGCACCACTGTCTGCCTCTTCATAAATCTCAAAAAGGAAGTATGGGATTTAGATAAAGATACAAAGGAGGGTGACCACAGAGTCGGAGGTATAAACAGCCTCCATACCCAAAATGGTCAAAGTCAGTAGAAATGTTCAGCTTGGAGAACAGGCTTCTGTGGAGACACACGTAACAGAGAACTTTGAAATCATGCATGACTGAGAAGATGAAAAGTGAATTCCTGGTATATGAGCTGGGTGGCAGGTTGAAAAAAACAAACATAATTATATTTCACAGATAGAAAAGCTGTAGAACACACTATGAGATATTGTGGATTTTAGAAGTTCACATGGAATCGAAAGAAACTGAACAAACACCTAGAAGAAAAAGGCTATTACATTACAGCTGTCATACACCTACGGCATCTAACTGAAACTGCTGAGGAGTCAAAAAGTCAACTGCAGAAGCACCAATATATGCTCGACCTGTTCCTACACTTCTCTAGTTACTTGCTGTCTGGACACGGGGTTTCAAGCTCACCCAGCGCAATCCTCATGTTGTGCGTTCTGTCAACTGGAAATTCATAGACATTCAAAAAAAGGCAAGCTAAAAGTTTGCTTGATTGTGGTCTTTCCAAAAAGCTACTTGTTATTAATTATTTACATGCCTAAGTCCTAAAATAAAAACAAGATCTGAAAATGCATTATCAAGAACACCAACGCATTTCAATTGTAAAATCTGGAAGATCAAGAAATTAATATGACTCAAAGGACATTGGTCAAAAAAAAAATTTGGGAGGGGGATGTCAGGGAAGCTACTGCTGCGTTTCAGCGATGGTTTTGAGCTTATATTCTATCCAGCAGTATCAATAATGAGAATTTTACCTGCGTCGCAGTACTCTGCAAAGGCTGCTGCTGTATCATGTGTGGAGTAGTTATATGGCCTGTGTTCATCCCGCTTTGAGTCTGATTAGTCTGAACAACTGGAGCTTGCATGTTTATTGGCGTGAGCTGCTGAACGCTTGAAGAATTTCCAGAAGCAAGCTGCACAGAACCAAAGTTGAGTCCAGAAGTTGACTGCTGCAGGAACATCTTTTTAAAAAAAAAATCCACAAGTTAGCTTTTAAGAAAAATCTGTTAGTTTTTCAACATGCTTTAGAGAAACTAAACTTAATTATTTTAAATCAATATAAAATAAAGTTTCATCTTGGTTACTTAGAAGTGTTGAAAAAGCTCTGCAACTAGCAAGAGCAAAATGTCCAACTCCCATAAAGGGTCAGTATTCAGAGACTCTAACTGATAAGATACTAATCAGAATCCTAATTTATAAAGGCCTAAATATGAAGGTTTAATATTTGTCCTTAAACAAAAAGTACTAATTAGAGATTAACTTGCAATGTAGACTACAACTGTCTAAAGACAAAACGAATTTGCAATCACATTTCTATTTCTCTTCCCTAAGATCTCCAGAAATGAAACTAATTCAAATGAAGGAAATCTCAGAATCAATAGATCCAGGTATAGCACCAAGAACGTAATTTTCCTTGGCAATCAAGAAATCATAATGATTATAGTGAACTTTCCAACACTGTTGGAATAAACTGAATTCAGGACAAAAATATTTGAGTCTTTACAAAGAGACAGTCCCAAAACTATAAGGAGACGGGGCAATAAGGTAGAATGTACAGCACTGTCCTGGTTTGGGTATTTTCTCAATTATTTCCCAGATATTTTCCCTTGGAATAAGGTCTCTCCACAGTGCACGGAAAGAGAGCTGGGAATCCCTCCTCTTGAGGCATTTGTAAGGCAGTCTCCTGCTGGCAGGCTTAAGCTAGGAACGATGAAACACTGAAAATGGTGCATGACAGAAACTCCTACTCTTCAACAGAATTTAAGCAACATACTCAATGTTTCCAGGAAGTAATTTTTTCCATTCTTTATTCAGAATCCACACTGAAAATATTTAGATTATTTTCTTAAGGTTTATTTTAGTTTCGGGTGGGTTTTTTTCTTGTTTGTATTTTTTTTTTTACTAGAAAAAAAAAAAAAATAGGGTCATTCTTTTCTTCCAGAGATAGCTGCTGAAAAGAGAATGGTAAAATTGGAAAAAAATATACTGGTTAAAATAAAGAGATCTAGTCGTCAGCTGCTAGACTGAGTAATGCATCCTCTAGACTTCTTGTCTGGCTCAGTAACTACTTCAGTACGCCATGCGAAGTCGAATCACTTCACCAGGAGGGTGTGTGGGAGGTCCACAGCCTGACAGGACAGTTTAAGAAACAAAAGGTACGAACTTGACACCTTTGAGCTAAAAGAGGGAGTAAATGCTTATCTTGCACATTTCGGGTTACTATTCTAATGGTTGCAAAACTTTGCAAGAAGTAACAACCACTGCATCCTTTTACATTTGGGTTTAGGCATAAGCTTGGCTGGAGCTGCTCAGCACTGAAAAGATACAGTGTGGGACTTCCAGATACATTCAGAAGCAAAACGTCAGGTACCTCAGGAACGGTAGCTTCAGATGCTATGGATTTAGAAAGAAATTCTTTACTAGGAAGAACATCTTTACGTTGAGGGTGGTGAAACAATGGAACAGGTTCCCCGGAGAAGCTGTGGATGCCCCACTCCTGGAGGTGTTCAAGGCCAGGCTGGATGGGGCTTTGAACAACCTGCTCTAGTGGGAGGTGTCCCTGCCCATTAGAAAGGGGGTTGGAACTCAATGATCTTTAAGGTGCCTTCCAACCTGAACCATTCCATGATTTTAGGCACATCAGGTCCAGCTGGCAGCTGTCATGGGGTAGGGAGGATCAACTTGTGGAATTAAGTGCCCAAGTCTCATTTTAGGTGCCTGAATTCTCTACAGATCAAACCTGTAAGAGTTAACACTAACTCACCTGGAGCCCTTGACCGTGGACAATTTGCAGCTGCTCTTGAATCTTACGCAACTCTTCCTGCTGTCGATGAATATTTGCCTCTATCATGCGTGTTCTCTGCTCTAGCTGGTCCTTTAGATGCTGCATAGCTCCTAATTGAGCTGAAAACTGAAACACAGGCTGCAGTGTAATGAATAAATTAAAAGCTGAGCAAAAATAATGACATTTTGTTTACAAGCAGTAAATCTCCTCCTCCACAGTAGCAAGGAAATCAAGCACTGCTTTTTAAACTGCTAATAAACATAATCTGTGGACAAATTCATTAGTATGAAAATGTCACAGAACTCACATTTTCATTGATGTCACATTTAATTGATGCATCAGTTGCTGAACTTAAAAAAAACCCCAAACTCCACAGCAAAAGAAACTGACTGGTGTCCAAATCATCAAGACTCTATAAAATGCCTTACTGATTTACGTGGTGCTGCAGAGTTGAAAATTAGAATTGTACCAGTATACCAAAAAAACTCACCCAGAGCTAAAACATATGCAAATAACTTGGGAATACCCTCACTCACAAACTCTATCTTAATTTGTGTTTGTATCTATGTTTATAACGGCCAAGGCTGAAAACTACACCCACACAAATAATGGAAAGAAAAAAAAATAAAGGAAAAGTGTCAAATAGAGGAATTTGCTCATTTCAAGAGAATAATGTTAAAGGTGACTTTGGCATCAAAGAAGTCAAGTTCTGAAAGAGAAATTAACCTATTCAGAACAAGACTGTTTAAAAAATATAAACAATAAACCAACTTAATCCATACCTGGGACATGCCAGACTGGAGCTGTAGAGTTGCAGGCTGAGACATCGCTGGCTGTGTTACTGGTTGTCCGAGAGACTGGGAGCTTAAAGACTAGGATTTAAAAAATTGTTCCATAACTGGAAGAGAATGAACTTCATACTTGACATGAAATATTTCTTTACATAAATTGTCAGTTCCAAAATAGCATCATATGAACATATGATACAATCAAGTAAATGTTTCCTGAAATATCTAACCTTAAATATTAGAGAATTAAGAACACAAGAGCAATTGATTATATACATTATATATATATATATATAAAAGAAATTTTCCCACTGCTTAGAAATATATAAAAGCAATAGGCATAAAACAGGAAAAAAAGAAATTACAATTACAACTGTTTTAAAAGTCTTATTTGTAGTAAGGAAAAAAAATTCAACAACTTTGGAAGTTACTCCTTTGATTTATTCTTAAACTAGTAATTTTTAAAAAATGCATATTTTAATAAGCATTTTATTTTTGCAGTGAATGTATTAGTTCAACTGGAACATGAGTACCAAGTACACGAAGCATGACATTTTCTCATCAAGATTTCAGAAACTATATGAAATTATTCACTAATATTCTTAGAGTCATAAATCTACATGAATTCTCTAAAGGGACACACTGCATTGCATTGGTAATTTTATATATATATATGTATATAAGTAGTTACATACATAAACATGTTAAAAATGCAGAATCGTACAAAGAAGTTATGTATCAGTGAAAGCAGAGATTCATACACAATCCTGCAAACCCTAATGCCAAAAAATACATACTTATATGCTTAATTATTGTATTCCCTGAAAATGCAGTATACTCAAGTTGCACATTGATGATACAATTCTGATAGTCACGTATTCCAAGTGAAATGTTACAGTTTAAATTATGTGTTTTTCAGAAGAAATAAAACAAAGGTTGTATGGATTTAACTATACCTTTTAAAGGTGAATTACCCTGATTAAATACAAAATTTTTCTCTGAAGAGTTACCTGACTACTCAGAGATGATCTTCTTTGCGCAGTCTTTTCATGACCGGATAAGCTTTGCCTCGGAGGAGTGCTGGTGTCCACCGTCATTTTAGTTGGTGTTGCTGACAAGGTACAGAGTTACAACAGAGACATGTTAGCAGTAATCTCAATTCTGCAATGCAAAAATCAAACCACAGGTACCTTTTAACGAATAAAAAAAGAAAAGGCTGAAGGCTTGGACTCTTTTTTTGTTTTTTTTTTTTGACCCAGACTATCCAACAATAATGCAATCTGATGGACTGAAACAGGCAGATATTGTACTTTTAGAAGCAGAAGTCACTATACAAACTCTGAAAATCTGAGTGGTTACCAGATCTCTGAACCCTCAAAAAGGACATTTTCATTTGCACGTTTTTCATAAAATGATGCTAAACCACTAGTTATGCATTTAATTAAAGTAAGTAAAGTAGAAAAAGCCTTCATCTGGAAGGCAATTATATTTTCAACAGTTGGTGCTTACATGAATGATCCGATACTGCAGTATGTGAAGATTTTCTTGAACTCCTGGAGGAAGCAGAAGGTGTGGGGCTGGTATCAAACCTTTCCAGTGCTTCTTTGAGACTCACTGTGTTGATGTGATTGTCAGACCCAGAGTCCTGACTCTGAAGAAGACACACACAAAGAACAATTATTTTATCTGATTCAGCACACAATGTACATTTCTGTTATCAAATATCTGAAACCGTGCTGTCTCTAATCACCCCCCTTCCACAGGTGGCTAAGCAGAAGCAGTGGCCGGGTTGACATCTCTAAGCTGAGTTTCCATTTGCAGCTTTTATCCTTGGAAAATAAACCAAACCAAAGCCGTATAAGCCTAGAAACCCAAATGCATGCAGACACAGGCCACAAACTGACTGCTGAGTTGACCTGCTTCTCTAGCAACTCATTTCACTCTGAACACTTGTGTAACGACTGAACTGCTTCCTCTTTTGAGGAAGGATGAGTTAATTCCAGGAGAAGGAGCACTGTCAAATGAAACTTCCTGAACTGCCACGGGAAAACATTTCTGAACTGCCAGGGGAAAACACGGCAGAGCATCTGCACAAGCTGGCTTATCTAAGATTCACTGAGCTTCCAAGGACAGTAATTCAAAATTAATTTTGTATACTTCAAAGAAGCAGGACAGAGTCACACAACGGAACAGCCCCTGCTTTCCTCCTGTGAATACCTTTAAGCCATCTTTGCGTGTTGACCTTGGTTTTTCAGATTACGGGTGCTTCCAGTAAGGAAGAACATTTATTTATGAATAAAACTCTGCAAGAATCAGATCTTAATAAGGACTTATGTTTGTTGCCATGTTATAACTAAATGCACGTAAACTCATGAAAAGAGTGTTCAGGGAAGAATACAGTGAAACAAACACCCTTCCTAGACTTCGATTCTTTCATTTTAAATAGTCATATTATTTAGACATCAAAATAACAACTTTATCTGTAACAGGAAAAAACATTTCTTGCTGCTGTGTATTTGCTTATGTATTCTTTTCGGTATGAAAGAAAGAAGTAGTAAAATAAAATCATGTAAGACACTCACTTTATCTGCTGTTATCTCTGGCAGAGACTCCTCAATACCAAGTTCTCGTCGTCTTTCTGCTCTAACTTCTGCATAACTAGAAGAACAAAACAAACATGACTAATATATTCTTAGATGATTTAGAAAACATACCTCTAAAAAAATAAACTCCTCGGAGGTACCTTACTTACAAAGCGCCCCAGGAAGTTTCCCAATGATTCTTTAAACTGCTATGATTTCTCTACCTCCAAAAATACCAGCAGTACAGCTCCCGTGCCGATAGAATTTCTCTAATACAGATTTTTAAAGCATAACTTACCTTACAACAGTGTGCGTACAGACAATAAACTCTGGCCTGGAATTCCACTGGTGATACGTGATATAGTAATGTGTTTGCAGCCAAATCCACTGCTGTCCCTTTGTAAGGAATCTGTAGTAACATGACTTCCCTTTCCCATACTGCATTACTATAAAAGTGAAGAATAAAGTTTACTGTCTTTCTGGTCTGTAAATATTGCAATTACATAATAAACATTATTTCCTAGTTCATACGGCACAAAGCCATGTCCAAATCCAGTATTATGACAATGACTAAGAACAGGTTTAAAACTGTAGCTTTTCTAAAAACAATTTACACTGCATTTTTCTGAGAACTGCAGAATCCTAACTTCCATTTCTCTGGGGATTTTTTTGTTTTGGTTTTTTTTTTTACATATTGTGAAAAATTTACGTGCAAAAAATTTCAATATAGCTTTATAAAGAAAACCATAACTCAACAGAAAGCTTATCCTATTACACATTTAAACAATTTTTGCATTTTTTGAGGCACCATCCCTGCAGGTATTCAAAAGACAGGCTGACATAGTGCTTAGAGACATGGTTTAGTGATGGTTTTTATCAGAGTTAGGTTGATGGTTGGACTAGATGATCTTAAAGGTCCCTTCCAACCTAGACAATTCTATGATTCTATGATCACAGAGCCTTTTAAATGCTATTGGAAGAATTGGAGAAATATTAGTCACAGTGCTGTGCATTCTAATTTACCACAAGGAAAACTCTAAATTATAAAATAAAGTTAAATCTGTGCCATAATGTCAAATGAATGGGAGTAAAGGCACTTCACTCAAATATGTCCCTAAATTTCACTACAATACCTGTACAATTTAAGAAACTTTAAATTGACATCTATAAAGCAAAACCCATTCATTGTAACAACTTAGTTGTACTCACAATGCTCGTGACATTTTGCCAGATTATCTAGATCATCCACATGATAATAATCATAGCCTGATGTTCCCAAAACTTCAAATGGAAGATAACCTATGATCGGAGGCGCCCTAATTAACACAAAAATTAATGTCATTTTATTTTCATACAAAAAATCCCACGAAAAATTATTTCATTATATAAATTTCCTTGTTTACAGTATGTGCTCTGAAAAAAATTAAAAATTAAACCCAACACAAGCTACGCGTACTTAATGCTGATTAGTGAACTCTAAATATTATAGTCACCACCGTGATTCAGCTGCTATTGCTGCTATACATAGAAGGAATTGCACCTGTGATCCAAGAATAGGAACTTCCATTCTAAGCTATGTCTAGATGTGAACTCTTCATTGGGTTCTTCAACAGTGCACATTTCCTAAAAAGTAAAAAAATAAAAATCTCTCTCAAAACTGCTCTATTCTAATTCATAAGCTCTTTCGCAATTCAGACTTACCTAAAGTTAGTAGGCAACTCCACAACAGTTATAATGTCATTTTTAGACGGCTTTATGGTTTTTGCTTGCTTAAATGCATAGTACTGAGGCAGAATCTAATCTCAGCTGTGCCAGGCTGACACTCAGTTGGTTTAAATGGAACAGCCCCGGCGTGAGATTAAACTCAGGCTCAGTATCTACAAACACAGTAGTACAAGCAGAAATCAATAGCTCCTGCAGTTATGCTTTTAACTCGTAACAAGCAAGAGATGAAACACTCCCACCAGACGCTCTGATTACAGTATATGCTTATAATGGGTAGAAAACAACATTGGCAAGATGGTCACATTCCTAAAGTCACATCCTTTGACTTTAGGAATAGGATTCTTCCTTTTAGTGGGAGCAGAGTACTCTATATGACTTTGCCTTGAGCGCACAGGCATGCACTGTGAATAACACACTCTTGTTACGTTTAGAACTCATAAGCAGTGAGAGAATGACTGTATTTCCACTATTACAACAAATCCTCAAGGTATTCTGTACATAATTTTAAATGTATTCTGCTCAGACATATGCGCAATCAGTGCATGTCAGTCAATTTCTATCGTCCCCTTCCAGAGAGGCAAAGATGCCCCAGCAAGGACTGTGCCTCCTGCTGAGACAATAACTTCTCTCGTACCACCTTACAAGAAGAAAGATGGATGGTGGAATACATACATGCATACATACAAACACACCCCTCGGAGATCTACAATAAAATTAGAGATCGGCAAATCTTTCTGTTTTGGACACCTGCACACATTTGTCACTCTTGTAGGAGCCTGCAATGACATTCCCATTGCCAGGAACACGGGAGAATCTATTGATGAGCAGATACCACAACAGTTTCCTAAAGGCTGGAGTATGGAACCCACTGCTGCACTGACATAATGGTCACGACAGATGCGGACAGATGAGCACACTGCCGCTCTGCAGACATCTCTAACTAAAATAGTCCTGGGGAAAAATACAGTAGAAGACTAAGTCTTGTTCCTACAGAGACCACCTTCCTTTTAATTCTTTCAGGTTATAATACAAAGAGTTTAAGTGGATATTTTTGCAGTTCTTTAAATAGATATTATTTCTAAGTTTTCTTTCTATGAAAGAAAAAAGTTAACATATCTAGGCAATGTTTCTTCCTCACCTTCATTGGTATAAAATCTAAAGACAATGAGCAGAAAGTGAGTTATATGATGGGGGTAGTGAACAAAATCACTCCAGGCACAGATTTGTGACTCTTGGTGTAACTTCCAGTTCGCAAAACTTAACCTTCAAAGCTGAAACTACCCCTAAAACCCAAAGGTCATCTACTTTCCTAAGATTACAGCATTTAAAGCATCACTATAGCAAAGAAATGACAGAGTGAGTGTATATCCTTGAGAGATAGTTCTGATTTGTTATTTCTTTTAATATAATTATTTTGGCACAAGTTGAAACAAAAGGAAAAATAACAAGCGCAGGCAGTAAAATCACAGTAAAACCACCATTGTTAGAGAGGAGCTGGCAGCAGGTTCGTATCTGATTACTCAACACATTTATATCAATGATTTACAGATATTCCACTGTAAAATATCCCCGGGTAGAAGTTATCTTGTTCAACAAGGCGTCTTGTTGAAGTTGTCAACAAGGCACCTAGAAAAGAATTTGTAACGAGAAATTTTCTCATAGAATCCTTTTGGCTGGATTAATCCTGCTTTCTTTGATAGGAAACAATCATTCACCAGCCAAAATGCAAGACATATGTTTTAAAGAATGCATAGAGGCAAATCCCTTCACTGGGGAGCAAAATTTGTGGCACATTTTGTCACAAAAGTGATGGGGCCATATGCAGAAAACAAAAATGTGAACTTTCAGAGATTATTCTCATGAATACTACGTCATCTACATTATCCTTCAGAAACACATTCTAGGTAAAAAAAAGAAAACAACAGAACCATACACCGTCTGAAATAAAGAGAAAAAGTGGCAGATGAGCAGGTAGGTTCTACCTTAAGTAAGGCAATCCAGTACTAAAACACACATCTCATTACTGGCTGCGTCACACATCTGTTAGTGAAGTTACCGGGATGGTAAAATTTCTGAGATAGCAATTATTTGCTAGAGTCTAGTCAATGCTAGCCTCAATAATAACAGAAAGTATCAAAAGACAAGTATTATCAGACTAAAAGCCTTCATGTTAACATTAGTCTTCTTCACAAGAATATTTCTCAGATGAACAGCACTAGTCGAAACCCTTTGAGAGGTCTTAAAACCTCTGTAAGATGAAAGGTTCCTTAGGCTCTTGGGGCTCAGAAGTTCAGGTAAAGAGGAATGGAAGTCTGGACAGAGTATAATCTGTAAGGCTGTCACCCTCAGGAGACATAAAGATCATAAATGGATGTTCCTCATTTCCCCAAGTATTTCATGAAGCCAAAATCACGTTTAACATCTCTACCAACTGTAGGCATAACAGGAAAAACATTATTTAGACCCACATGGGAAGAAAACTGTGAAGATGAAAGATCTCCATGGCTTCAGGAAAAAATAAACAACAAACTCTCTGGCCCACAGGCCAGAGAGACCCAGGTCCTATTCAGCCTGACAGAACTGACAAGTTGGTATGATTTCTCCACAGGATCCCTACTACACTTTCAAAGTGCAAAGTATGTAGACCATGTCTTCAGAGGATACCACCAACAACCTTCAGCTTAAGACACCAGTGCATTCAACTTACATGCACTATATTTAAATACTCAAAGAGTTCCACATGCCAGACAGCAGCTTAACCATGTGCCATATACATTTCATGGCATTTCTTTACAGCTCAATTGTAAGAAGAAATGTTCAATAGCAGACTATCCTGCACCTTGATTAATATATTTGTAGAAAACATAATCTGAATCACAATCACAGACTATCCTGTACCGTATCCTGAGTATTTATTTTGATTCATTTCGGTGAGGAATAGGCTTGTACTGGTAAAGTCTATACGTTTCAGACACATCCAATTCTAAACTTGTAAGGGTATCTTCACTGTGCATTAGCAGATAAGCAAAATGGTCTCTTGAAACAACCGAGTTATTTAATAACAAACAGTACTGAAACAAAACGAAAGATCTTTATTACCTCAAACCTGACTCCCAGTTGCTGACAAATAATTCAAGCTTTCATTAAGCCCAAAAAGATTTGCTTGTGTCAAACTACAGCAAGACCAGCAGCAGCATAAAATTCACATCCAAGTGTCAACTAAAATTATGAATTTTTCCAGTGAAAGTGGAATCTCAGTGTTATTGTTCATTGTGTTTAAGTTAAACTTGGTACATTATATTCCTATGGACTTCTAAATTTATTTCTTGCTTATTACTATTTGATATGACTATTTAGAAACGGCACTCACCATAGCAACTTGATTTGATACTCTGCACAACTTTTAACTTATTTGTATGTGAAGTACGAAACACAGACACTTTCAGTTTGATATAATAAAACGCCTTATGTTTTTCTCTAATAGTATTTGAAATGTTGTGTGCATTCTCTCTGAAGTTTTCCTGTTCGGAGTACATTTAAAAATGATATAAAAGTGATTTCATTTGTACATACCTTGATAAATTGAGGTGTAGCTAATCTAACTGTGGCTACAAAGCAAACTTTGTCTTCATACGAAGGCCGGTGCGGTCGCTGAATAGTTCCTTCAAAACCGTTGTGCGCCGAGTTGGGAACTGAGGGAAGACAGATGAGGTCGATACAGATTACGACACAAGCATGGAGGAAAAATGGCAGTAACATCACACGACAAACGGACCAATATTTATCTAATGTGGTTTGCTTATAACAACATGCATTCAGAAAAATGCTACATATAATATATATACATTTATATGCACAGGAACAGTAGTTGTACAGTAGGAATGGGAACACAACCATCAAGTAACTTTCTCAAAGAACTAAAATTACAGTTAACGTGATATTATCTGTGACAAAGCAGTTTTAAGTAACTGATAACAATTCTAATCTTTCTTGTAACTATTAAAACTGACTGGAATACATCTTCAAAAATATCTTTAAAGGTTTTATCATCTCCCTTCTCCTTTGGTCTTCAGAGTTTATTTTGCTTTGCAAGTTAGATTTTTAAATTTCTGATTGCTTTCATTGCTCTACTCCAAACTCTTTCAACTGCTTTACTTACTCCTGACAAATGGTGTCAAAAACAAAATGAGGACGGACATACGGGTGCTAAGAAGTGCAGAGGGACTATTTCATGTGGTTTAGACTGTATTTTAGAAAGACTTTTGCATTTTCAGAATTTGGTGATTTTGGTCGTGTTTCGTTTACATTCCACAGTAACTCCTTTTTCTAAAGGCCTGCTGTCTTGTTAACTGGAACTGAACGTCCCCTGTTCAAATGCCTCGTTATTCTTAAATGTAGTAACTCACATTTGTTCTTAGTCAATTTGTCTGGGTTTTTTTTCCCCTAAAAATTCTTTTCAAAGTTTGGGGCTGAATTCTTATCCTGTGTTTAGTGCTTGCATTATTTCATGACTGAAAACAATATTCCATTATTCATAACATTATTCAGTCCATTAAAACTCCATTTTTATGGCAAACATCGGTAACTGTTCCAATCACCAGTTTCTGCAGCTACTCTCCAGCAATTTCAATTAAAATGCGCTTCCCTTACATACTGGTGAGAACAGAATATGATAATTGTCAAAAGCACATTAAAAAAGTCCATCACTTATTTGTGCTTTGTCCTCTCATACACACAGTGTGTTACTCTTCGGTAGAGGAAACTGAACTGATTTGATGCTATTTCTACCTGAAAAATCACCAATGGTTGCTACTGAATTCCTTGCTAGCTTCCTGAAGCTCACATATAGTTTAATTATTTGTTCTGCAATATTTCCCAATATTGAATTGCAACCGATAGGTCTGCAGTTTCCCAACTCCTCCTCTTTCCAAGACTAGCACTGTATTGACCTTTTAAGGGCTGTTTCTTGTCTTTTCTATAATATTACATACCTGCATTTGGCGCTAAGACTCATCCTCTCCCAATTTGTGAGAAAAATATTGGTATCACATAAAAAAAAAAAGTTTATTTACAAGACACTGTCTTTGATAATATTTTTGGGGGTGATCTTTATGAAGATCTACTACTGACCCCACTGCACAGCCCCATTCGTCTGGCTGACCAAATTAATCTGCCTCTCAAGTAAATAGCACGGGCTGGCCAAACAGATTAGGGATGTGGAACAGAGGAGTAAGAGGAATAAGAGGAACTAGTACATAACTAATAAAAATAGCTTCAATGGAAGCAGAAGGAACTCGGTGTGGAAAATTGTAATGGCCCATCCACTCACCTGAGTGGTAATTCTTATCAGTGAAAACATAGAACTGAAATGGGGGGAAACCTAAATTTTACTTCCCAGCTCACTGCATAATGAGAACTGCAGGTACTTGGTACCACTGATGTTCAAGTTACTTAGTCACCTGCTTAAGTATGGATTATACATAATTAACTGAATTCAGGCTATTTATTTTAAAGCTTTTGCTTAATTCTCTCTTACATTTTGTAAAACATTTTATAAAAGGATACTACTTTTCCTTCATTGAAAGCATTAAACAGAATTACCGCACTTTGCATTCAAGCGCACAGACACGTAATACATGAGAGGTGGTTTTTCTTCCTTTTCATTAAAACAATATAGAAGTGATACAACTCTGCTTCAAGTTCTTCTTTTGAGAGACTGATTTTAGTCCACCATTAAGTTTTGCACAATGGTCTCAAGCCTGCTTAGCTGTGAAAGCATCTAAGAATTGCATTCTAACCGCTGAAATTACTTACCATTATTCAAACACTTGAAATTTCCTATAAATTTTACATATTCGTATGTAGGTTGCTCTTTCGGATCTATTGTTCCTCGCAGCATATGGCAACAGAATTCTAGTTGATTTTTTGCTGAGAAAGGAATAAACAAATTAAAAGGCTACGTGCTTGATGAAGCTCACAGACAACATGAAATGGAAAGCAGGAATAATTAAGCTGCACGGTTACTGAGATACTATAAACGTCATTACAAATAGCTACTGCTTTTAACCAACGTGATATTAACTAACCTAAAAAAATGGAGAACTCCTTTAGAATTTGTGCATGAAGGGCCTGAACGCTAATGACATAGAAACCCCCTGAACACTAGAGCTATTTTAAAGAAGCAGCTGCCCTAAAGTTAAGTTTACTAAAGCAACAAGCACTTCCAAAACCCATTAGGCTGCTACGTTTTCATTCTTGCCAACTCCTACAACTCTCTACAAAGAAGCTATATAAACAAGACGAACACTTCCAATACATGGGAAAATCACAGAGTGAAAAGCAATGCAACGTTCAAAATTTTAGGTTTTTTGGGGGGAAAAACCCACAAAAAAGTGCTTCTGTTCTTCAGGGCTCACTCGTGTTTTCTGCTTCTCACACTGCTCCACCAGCAAGTAGGCTGGGGGGGCATGAGAAGAGAGAGGACACAGTCAGGACAGCTGCCCTAAGGGCTGTCCCATATGATATGACATCGTGCTCAGCAATAAAAGATGGGGAAAGGAGGAGGAAGAGGGAGAAGAGGGTTTGTCTTCCCACTGCACATGATGAATCCCTGCTTTCCTAGAGACAGCTAAAGACCTGCCTACCAATAGAAGTCGCAAATTAATTCCTTATTTTGCTTTGCTTGTGCACATGACTTCTGCTTCACTTATTAAATTTTCTTTATCTCAATTCACAAGATTTCTCACTTTTATCCTTCTGATTCTTTCCCCATCCCACTGGGGGGAGTGAGCAAGGGAGCTCAGCCCCACGCAACCACTTACGGGGGTTAATCCACAATAGCTACTTACATTTTAAGTATTCTGGTGTCAATGAATCACTTTCCAGCAGATGAGAAGACAGTATTTTATAAATTTCTGAATGTTCCCCCTCCGGGATAAAATTAAATACGCTCTGATCCACAAGATCAGACTGAAAGAAAAAGATTTAATAAGCATTAAAATAATGGAAGATGTACAATGTCACAAAGACTACTATTTTAATGCAAACCAGTTCCATAGATCAGAAAAATCATTACTGACTCAACAAAGCCACCTGCTGGAATACACATGAATATTTTGCAAGAAAAAAAATCTCCCTTTCATCTGTCTTAATTTTGACACTGCAAAACCATTTAACAAAAACCACCATGAGCACAGCAGACAGACACACACACGAAAGTACCATGGAGCTTGTAGTAACCTCCCTGGGATGCAACAGTTCCAAGTAAAGGAGTATTTTAATTAGAAATTATAGGATGTTGTTCTAGGGCACTGTAACCTCTCAGTGGCATCCAATACATTGAAACAATACGTTGGAACAAAAGACAGTCCCTCCCTACATTATAGAGATTATTATGATACCAATAATTATATCTAATTGCAATTGATTTTATGAATAAATTTTATAATCAGTTCCCCAACTATGTACACAAAACTGGGAACAAGAGATATGCATGCAATAAAATTGAACTGATTAAATACATAAATGGCTTTGATTAAGTATTCAGAAAAGAGCGACCACAGAACGTATGTTTAGGATATATAATCATACTCAAAAGCAAAGGACAAACGTGCCTCTGAGAACTTGGTAAATTCTACTTTTTGGGAAAAAAAAATAAATCACGATTACCTGTATATTTTTCAAAATTCTTGAGCTGATACCACGCACACCTTAGTGGAATTTGTGTTTTGCAGAATCATTTTTAAAATATGCCACTCCAAGCTTAAAAAAACCTCCTTATCACAGTAAGACAATGAGCCTGTAACAACAACTTGTCCCTCTCTTCTAAAACATAACTCATTGTTTCACTCATCGGTTGTTTGCATTTTTGAGCACTAATTTGTCTCAACTCAGAAAAACATTATTCAAAGGCAACCTTAAAAAAACTAGAACGTTACACTTACCAGTGACCAATGTCACCAAGATTAAAGATGAGTAAATGTGATAAAACCCAAAGTATATACCTAGCTTAAAAAGCAGAACCGGCAGCAATGTATGTCTTCGAAGAGTTCTTTGGCAAGAAAGGAGTAAAGAAGTAGTTTAAAAAATTCCAAGGCTATAGCTCTCTTTAGCAATACCCTTCTGACTCATGCAGAGGCTGAGATAGGTGTGAACTCTACAGGGTGTCCTGCAGTCAGCTGTGTTATTTCAGTTATGCTGAAGAGACACTGATGCCGGCCTGGCACTTCATAATTCTGCCCAACAGAGTGCCGACTGCGTTCTGCATTTCCAAAGGAAACGCTTAATACAGGAGACAGACCAGTAGGAAGGAATTGTGCTGAAGAAAAAGCAGAAGTGTTGGAACAAAGCATACATCTGTTCTATAAAGACAAAAAGGCTAACGATTAATTATTACTCATAGCAGAACACCATCCATAGATAAACTGATACGTTACAGAAAGCAATTTGTACTTACTGGCAAATGTTCAAGTAAGGGAGTTATACTTTCAGACACATATATTATATTTCCATCTGTCATAATTGCTAAAAAAAAACCATCAAGAGCCTGAAATTAAACATAATGGGCAGTTAAACAAAAAGAAACAGAGCATATTAAAAATGTTAAGCTATGTTCAACATGGAAAATAATTCAGACAAATTTTAGTTTCATTTATTATAAAAATGAAATACCTTTCACTACCAAAACTTCTTGGTTTTACTTTTACGTGATAAGCATTACAATTCCCATACTGTTCTGTTCTTAAATAACCTGTGGTTTCAGAAGCAAGACTTCAGTCCATATACAGCTGTACTGTTTCCCCCATCTCCCACTCTGAATTTCACTGAATTTTTAGAGTTGGAAGGGACCATAAAGACCATCTAGTCCAACTCCCCTGTTGAAGCAGGATTGCCCAGAGCATGTCAGAGCATGTTACTCAGGACTGCATCCAGGCGGGTCTTGAAAATCTCCAAAGAAGGGGACTCCACAACCTCCCTGGGCAGCCTGTTCCAGGGCTCTGTCACCCTCACCGTGAAGAAGTTTCTTCTCATATTTGAGTGGAACCTCCTATGTTCCAGCTTGTGCCCATTGCCCCTCGTCCTCTCACTGGCAACCACTGAAAAGAGTCTGGCTCCCTCCTCCTTCAACCCACCCTTTAGATACTTATAAGCATTGATAAGGTCTCCCCTCAGCCTTCTCTTCTCCAGGCTAGAGTCCCAGCTCTCTCAGCCTTTCTTCATAAGGGAGATGCTCCAATCCTTGAATCATCCTCGTTGCCCTTCGCTGGACTCTTTCCAGTAGTTCCCTATCCCTCTTGAATTGGGGAGCCCAGAACTGGATGCAGTATTCCAGTTGTGGCCTCACCAGTGCAGAGTAGAGGGGGAGGATGACTTCCCTCGACCTACTAGCCACACTCTTCCCTATGCAGCCCAGGATTCCATTGGCCTTTCCTGGCCACAAGAGCACACTGCTTGCTCATTGTCATTTTGCTGTCTACCAGGACCCCCAGGTCTTTCTCTGGTCAAGTTCTCTTCAGAACTTGACTCCAGCAGGTCCACACCTAACCTGTACTGGTGCCTAGCATTCTTCTTCCCCAGGTGCAGGACCCTACACTTTTCCCTGTTGAACCTCATGAGGTTCCTCCTTGCCCAGCTCTCCAGCCTGTCCAGGTTTTTCTCTGCCTGCCTGTTTTTTGTAATTCAGTCATCATTTTAAACATCAGAAAATTCAGAAAAAAAGACCTAGAGACAAAAGCAAGAAAAGGTGGAAAAGCTAAGAGAAGAACATGTAAAAAAGGTGGTAAAAATCGATGAATTTCAGTATTTAAAATCTCAATTAAAAAAATAAACCTAGTAGCAAGATTTTATTGAGATTTGAAAACTGTGAGATACAGTTCTGACTGCCTTATCTTCTCCTTTACTCAAACTTATTTCCACTGAAAATAACAAATGTATCTTTTAGTTGAACACCACCAAACATAAAGGTGTAACAGAACTGTATTTCTAAATTGGAAATTTTAAAGCTCACATATTTGAAAAACATTTGTATATCATACTGTTCTAGCTTTACAGTCACTAGTTATGGGCACATATTTTGTAAGATGACTTGAGAAACACCAGAAACAGCTACAAAAAAAAATATCTCAACCAGAAGGAACTAGTTCATTAACTTGTTAGAAAAAATACACAAATTCACCACAGAGGATTTTTTGAAGATTTTTTTAAGGATAGAATAACAGAACTTTTTACTTTTTAAATCTGTGCCTCAAAGAAAAGGTTTAACTATAGAATGAAAATACAAAGTGCTTGTTCATTTACTTTAATATTTTTCATTTAGCTATTATTGGAAATTGTTCCACTAACAAGATACAAATGACTTATCCTCATTTCCAAGGAAATAATAGCTTATACAGAAAGTTTATTTCTAGTAGTAATCCAACTATCCATGCAATCTTCCCTAGAAAAGAAATGCTCACACACTGTTTTTGGAACATGTAACAAGCAAAGAAATTAAACACTTTATTGCTCACAAGTTACATGGATGTGTTGAGCCTTTTTTATAATTAAGATTTTAAGTTATGCATAACAGTTCTTTATATTACTAGTACCTTCCTTATGTTGGTAATTTAAAATACCCACTTTGACAGTAAGGATGTTCATTTGTGAACTTGCTCTGTTACAGCTCTGTTACAATTTATGTACTTGAAAACTCAGTTAAAATAAAAACTGTTTTGCGTTACACTGTACACAAAGGGATTTTGACTTTTATCTTCATGAAAACGTATAGTTCCAATATGAAAATAAAAAATTATGTCAAACTGAAAAATTTCATCATGGAATGACTCCCTATGAGGACATATTTTACTCCCAGAAAAACAGAAATAATATACCTCTAACATTAACTGTGTGAACTCTTCATTACTAAGGAATGTCGGTTTCCAGTCCTGTCGAATCTCACTGGCATCTGATTGTGCAGTAATTTCTACAATCAAACAATACAAGTATTATATTGTAAGTGTATTATATTATAAGTGTAATATAAGTATATACAATACAATATAAGTATTCACGCTCCCATAAGCCATTACTTTCCCACTAAGTTACATATACACAGTAGGAAATAGCAGAAGGTTCTCCAGTCTCCTCTGTTCTTCATTCATTACAGCTAGATGTTGTTCCTTAAAAAGAAAATAGATGTCTTCTCCCCTATGTCCTAATGAGATTTGTCTTCTCTTTCCTTCTACCAGTTTGTGCTACAATCCTGCCAGACCCCATGGTAATGCTGAAGTTAATGACAGTAAGTAATGGATATTGACAATAGAAAAATATTCTTTCCTCTGACACTATAATAAAATGTTTAATTGAAAGTGTTGTTTTTCAAAGACTTAGAAAGCCAAAATTCCTGATTGGTTTAGGTTGTTAAAACATCTAATCCTCAAGTATCTTGGCCGATCCTAGTCATTCTAACCTTTGTACTAAAAATAGTGTCCTTTCTCTTCTTCCCATTCTTTTCTGTAAAGAAATAAGGTTATTACATTAAAAAAAGAATTGCTTTGCAACAAAGACTGTTAAGAGCTGTATGACAGACTCCACTGCAGAATTACTGTCCGATTCGTACACAGAGACGGATTTTGAAGAGAGATTCCTGTAGGACTTAAGAGAAATGTATAGATTAACTTTCCATATGTAGGTGACAGAAACAACGGCTGCAAAGCAAAACAAGACCCCAGGTTCTGAAAGCTGATGCTCCCTTACCAACTGATAACTCAAACAACATGAAGCAAGACCACGTAGTACTTCGGTTTTGATGAGTAACAAGGGCATTACAGACGTACTGGTCTAAGAGCAACCTTGAACAACTAATCATGAACAAAGGATTTAAGACAAACCCAACAAACCAAACCACGTGGAGGTATTTAAAAAACATGCAGACGTGGTGCTCAGGGACATGGTTTAATGGTGGTTTTGGCAGTGTTAGGTTGATGGTTGGACTTGATGATCTTACAGGTCCCACCTAACCTAAACAATTCTATGATTCTGTCTTTGAGGCATTTTGATTGCTAAAGGACAAGCCTGTAAAAGGCCGTAAGCTGGTCTGTTAGTTCAGATGGCTCCGAGAGAAGAGAAAACCTGGACTCGAGTTAAATATGCAAAGGGCTGGAACATTTCAGAACTTTGTTTCCCAGACTGAAGGGGGAAAACTTTACGAAAGAGCTTTAGACTTAACTAAAAGAACAGTAAACAGCAGCAATGTCATGCAAGAAACTGGCAAGAAGTGGCGAGATGCAAGGAGAGGAGAAAAAATACCAACAAATAAGACAGACTAGAATTTCCAACGATCGGATTTTGCAAAAGACATTAATTGATCAGGCGTTTGTATCTGTCTTGAGATGGTATCTTTTTGAAAAGTCAGTCTGGCTTCCACAGTAGAAAGGATTTATACTAAAAAAACCCTGAAGTTTATGCCTTTAGTGAACCACTCTGAATTATCTTAGCACAAGTACGGGTGTTCTTTTACGTTTCCCGTAATTAGAACAAGTATGATATTGGAAAACAGAGACGCAGTAACAGGGGAAAAAAAAAAAAACAACTTGTTTGACTTGGTAAATTTAGAGAAATGCTTAAAAATTATGGCAGAAAGTTGCATTCAAAGATAAATGACACTGATTTCACATTCCTGAGCCAAATACAAAGAAGCAGAGCCAGGCTTGCACATTAAACTTATCCAGCCTTCAGTTCCTGGATCCGTAGCAACTCTGCATCAGCACTGAGCATCCTCAAAAGAAACTGCCAGCTGGGCCAAGATCTGTAGCATTCATCTGCGGGCTGTATGAGTATCAGCCTAGCAGTTGTAATTACAAGCAGCGTAATTCTTCAGTATTTCATAATTTTCAAAAATCTCTTGTTTACAAATTCAAAGGAAGATGACAGGCAGTATTAGCCAAGGAGAAGCTCTCAGTAATATAATTTCAGTGTGCTTAGTCTACTGTTTTTCCCCAATGAGAAACAGAATCCACCCTGGCCAAGAACCAGCTCAGATAGTTCATCTGGAGCTCCCGCTCCAGAGTACCAAGCCTGGCCAATGATGGACATGGTCCAGAAAGAACCAGAAGCAAGGCAGTTAATCAAAACCTGGTGGCTCAACACAGTAGGGTTTTCAACAATAAAGCGGATAATCAGCGCTGAACAATTCATTTATTGCTGGGGTCACTCTCTGCTTTATTGTACCAAACAGATCCAAGCGTCTCAGGACGCAAAGGGCGCTTCTGACCTCTCCCAACATTTTATCCAAAACATTTTAATGTAAATCAGTGCAGAGCAATGCTACTAAGCACTGGCAGCCCGGGCTTTAGAGACCTTTATATGATACGTGCAGTCACACAAAGCTGTTTTCTGTCCCACCAGGTGAAGGACAGGAGAGCCATGCCCTAAAAGGTACCCATCTCCAGAGCTGCTTTCTTCCCCTTTATCCTAAAAAAAAATCTTAAAAAATAATCTCAGAAAGCACTTTGAAGAACAAAGTATGACTGTTGCTGCTGGTCAGCTGACGTGTTCATTCTACACTCTAAATTTTATGATAGGAATCATCAATACGAGGTAAAGTGATTTTGAAACAGAACCAATTTTTACAAATGCCTTAGAATCTACAGACCTGACTTTTACAGAAAAGGAGCAGAATATCATACTGCTTTTCTTTTGTTATGAGATGAACATATCCCAGAGAATTAAAACAGCATAATCAATATTTAATTGGTAAAAAACTCCCAAATCCATGAATTCTTACACAAATTATTTCCTCTCCCTTTCCGTTTTAATTCTTACGTTTACCTTTTAACAGCGCTATTGAGTAAACATCTGGTGCTACTTGAACTACAACACTAATGGAAGAGATGTCCTAGGGCACGGAAAAATATTTATCATACCTTAAATTGACACACGTACTGTTGATAAGTGCTTACTTATCCATCCACTTAACAGCTTTACTTATTTTCTTCTATAACCTAATGGCTGCTTTTTTTGTCCCTACTGCTTTCTAGTTAGTATGCACAGTCAGAAATTACTCAGGGAAACAGGTTAACTAGTGAAAGAGCTCATTTTCTTGAATTTTTAATCTTGTTTTTGGCAGTGTGAACCACAAGGTGCCATATTAAGAACAAGTGTAGGAGCAGGAACAGGGATTTTTTTATATACAGAAATATCAAGCAGCCATAAATAAGTGTAAGCTTGGTGGAAGAATTTTCTCATGACAGAAACAATGAGCAAGGATGTTCGAAGACATTCATTGTTTTAAGTTTTCACATGACGGTTTACGAAACAACAAACACACACTCACTGGCTTATACGTCAGTGGATTTGCCTTGAAAATTACAAGTTCAGCTAAAAGTATTTCTAGATTTTCTGGGCTTTTTTTTCCAGCTAAAAGGAAAAGAGAAAATGCCCACGCTCCTGGTCTGTATGCCCACTCCATGCCACCCTCTCTCAAACAACCTGCCCCGATACTGCTCACTGGAGACCAGAAGGCCCTTTGTTAAAGCAGCCACTTGTGTCGATACCTGACATGAAGAGAGGGAGCATTAAGTTCCCTCAGACCAGCTTTTTCAGCGATTTATCTTGCTTTCTGTGAAACTTGGAAAGACAAACCAACTGTTCAAACCAGTCTTTTCTAAATATCAAAATAAGTACTTCCACTTGAGAGGGATCCGCAGATTTTTCCTGTGAAGCAAAACTTTGACAACTTGTGTCTTATGAAGCCACTATATTCTAAAGGTGTCCGCCTGTCCACAACAAAACACTTGAAATAAACTTCAAAAATAAATGCTTCTTGTTATAAAACAGACTTCTTTGACAACTATGGACAAAAACACGTTAGTACTGGATTTTGCAAAATATTAGCAAAAATATAGTTATATCTCTGCTACCTGAATTATTATATTAAGGATATCTTTCTTTGGGAACTCCTTACATTTTCTGACAATTTCCTTAAAGGAACTGCAAAATTGTTAATGTTTTATGTTTTAAGTGAATATAATTAAAATAAGAATTCACTTTTTTTCTTTTATTATCATTACAAAGAATTACCTTTGTGCTTCCGTAAAAAGTCAATGCTCTTCTGCAGTACAGTGGATTTATCCATCTTCCGAGCATTACCTGGAAGCATGGAACCCAGCTCTTTGATAAGTACATTAAACTGATCTCGACGTTTCTTTTCAGACTTGTTTCTAGACACTCTGAAAAACAAAACAGAAAATGTTTTATAAAAACCATGGCACCTTTTTAGAATCAGCTGCATACTACTGCCAGGTTCCTGATGCAAACAGCTCCCTAAGAATCTCTGCTGTGAGAACAGTCACAAAAACACGGACTCTGAATGTCAGACACCATTTTTGGAGAATGGCTTCCTACTTCCCATGGAGGGGTGCAGCTAAGCCTTTGGAATAAAGCATCCTTTGACAAAAATATAATTGAACCACAGTTATAAATACTCAACATATAGTTAACATATATAACCCTAACCCTGAATAATGATAGTACAAGAAATGCTGTTGAATAATATGGTTATTTATAAATGAAACACATTTTCATTGTTTAGAAATCATCCTGGTGAGCCCAAATGTACAAGTACATTGTATGCAAGGACATTTCTTAGCTTTAAATAACTTTAAAACTTACCTTTTTGCTTTATCTTTGTCATCTTCTTCCACCAGCCCATCAAAAATGCTTCCATCATTTCTGAAAGAAACAAATACGAGAGTGTAAAATTTCTCTCTTGTACAGTCCACCCACAACAAAGGAGAAAAAAAATTATTAATCATCTCCAATCATTCACCAAGAAACCCAAGCACTGTTTACTGTGATGTCTTGCAAAGACCATCATCACTCACCTGAAGCTACATCTGCTATATGTTCTTGCAGGACATTTACTGAACAGAAAGCAAAACCCCTTACCTTTCTGACACAACTCAAAGAATTTTCAGATTATTTCTAATGAGAACTTACAACCCTATGCAAACACTTAATTGAACACTACTAAATTTTGTTTTTCTATCCTCTTGATTATTTGGATTACCTTACCCTTTTGAAAAACATGAGAGAGGACAAATATAATTTATTATTACTTATTGGCAACTTCTATTACAATTACTGGGAATATTTACAGTAAGAAAATACATTTTTCTTAAACACTATAGTATCATTAATGGAAGACGGCTGAGGAATATGCTATACTTCATTCATGTATGTAATTTTATAAACATACAATTAGCATAAACATTACAGAGTAACAACAATTATTCCTTACATTTGCTTCATAACCAAATATCACATAAATTTTCCTCAATTCACAACTGTCCACTGCTAAAGGGGTGTTAAAATACCAAGATGAGAACATTTTCCTTTGAAGATGCCTCAGTATACTTTATACAACACCTCTGTTCATTTTCTTGTGTTTTAAAAATCAAAACTCTTCCTCTGTTTTCCAAAACTGCTATATAATAGATTTTCACATTTGATTTCTCTAATTTCTTCTGTCTGCTTTCAGTCTATTTAGTGCTGTCCACGCTGACCTCTGTGTGTCCACCCTTAATTTTTTATCTTAATGTTTCCTTCCCTTAACGCAAGTAAACGTCATCAAGCAATCGTACATCATGATAAGCAGTGATGTTAGGAAGTAATTATCTAGTACGCTACTACATAAACATAAGGCAATTAAAAGGAATTTGTACATTCAAAAGTTTCGGTGAAATGCCACAAAACCTCACTAAAAGAACTGAGAGATCAGACAAGTTTTACCCTTTGCTTTTATTGTTATTTATTTAGAACTGGTTTAACTTTCTGTAAATTTGATGCAAGTTTCATTTCCTGAAGTCTCAAAAATGGCAATACACAGAATATTAAGGACAGATGTTCACTTAAGCTGCTAAGAAAGTCCAGCTCAAGGAATCAAGCAGAAACCATGTCTCAGCTATTACTTTTCCCTTGAAATAGGTTAGCAGGTCACTTTACTATCATCTGCGGCATCACTAATTGTTTAAACGTTTTTGTTTTCCTCAATCAAATACTGAAGTACTCAAAAAAAACCCCACCTGAAGTAAACATGAAAAAATCAACTCAAATTGCACAGATGCTGTTCCATGGCTGAAAACAAGTAATATATTTTAAGACGCATCTCAAACAATAAAAAATAAATATTTCCATTGAGTACAAAACACAACTAACAACTATCAAAACAACTTTGTGGAAAAAAAAACAAAACAAAACCAAAGGCTCACTCCTCTATTTTTTTGCATAAATTAATATTCTCTATATATTAACCTTAAGCAAAGAGTATTAAAGAAAGCATTGAACAGTAATTCCCCCAAAACTCTTAGTGTCTATTAACATACCTGTCTGCAATGGAGCTCATTTTATGGGTGCTTATGGTAAAAAACATAACATATCACACTTTAGTCTTGTGGTAGACATTTGTACGTTTGCCTATAAGAGAAGAAAAAAACATCAAAATGTGACTCTGGAGAAACAAGCACATTCTTCACTAGAGTGCACTGAAGTTTTCATTCTGCTCTCAATCTACCCCTCTGTCCTCCTACCTTCTCTAGTGCAGTCTCCATTACCATCATAACCTGGACTTTAATGTCTCATTTTACATGACAAAGAGTTCAAGAGAACATTGTTTTATTAAATTTTATGATTAATAAGTCTAGACTGAAAGCATACAAACCTTTTTTCTGACTCTGAATTCAGACACAGCTTTTTTTAATTTATTTTAACTTTTACCTAAAAGACTCTCATAATTTTGAAGGTTGAAGAGATGTAAAATACACTCCTCGGTAGTAGTACATTCTATTTAGAAATTGTACAAACGAAAAGGAATTTGTGGTATAGTATTTTACAGCTATTATTAATTTCTTACCATATTGTTTTCTTGAGCACATCATTATAACAGACATGTGAAACGATGAGTATAAGATACCCATTAGAATGTGCTCTCCATACTGAGAAAGTTATAGTTAATCTGGCCATTTCTTAAAGCAGTCACTTATTCCTACAAAGGTTCAGTAGGAAGTCTTTCATTTTGCATGTGTATATATGATTTTGAATAAAGAATGTGATTGAAAATATTAATAGTGAGAGAAGGAATATAAAATTAAAATCAGTATTTAACTCAACAAGCACCAATTTTTAGGTACCCCAAAATTACATGACAGTATGGAAAGGCTGTAAGGTTTATGAAAATATAAACCAATGCAATTAAACCTTTCTCCTTGATAAAGAAAAGTCAGGTGGCAGAGGATGGTCAAAGGGAGCAGCAGGACTGGGACACTGTCAGTGATTATGGAAAAACTGCATGCAGCAAGGAGTTTTATATGAGCTGAACTTGCAGATCTTTGGGAATTTTTACTATGTTATAAACTTAGTAGTAAAAATGCACTGCATTTATTTCAAAGGAGCTGGGGTTAGTCACTGCAGTGACTCATAGTTTCTGAGAAGGAAGGATTTGTTTGTTTCTGAAAGTGCCAAACTCAGTGGAACGAGCAGTGTTAACACCACAAGAAAAATGGCAGCTGCAACTCCATGATCCAGACCATCTGCAAAATGTTCCAGGAATATCGTATCCCAATTTTTTTAATATATGGGGAAACTGAGGAAGAAAGCTTACGTTTCCACCGAATTGTCTCAGGATGTGCAACAGCCCCATACAATGCAGGTTTGCTTCACAGGACTGAGGTTTTTCCCCACAAAGTTTCATAACTTGAGTGCAGGAGGGGAGTAGCTGGGAGAGCTGAGCTGCAGCACAGTCTCTTTCAAGGAGCATCTCGAGGTCTGCAGCAGCTTTGCCCAGATTCCCCAGGAGCCCCCCTTACCCAATTCTTCAGTTAAGAAGGGCCAAATTCCTCCCGCCTTTATTCTCCAAAATCTAGTGCCCTGAAGACACACGGGAAGCAAACCATTCCTTTGCTCCAATTCTTCACAGTAACAGTTGCGCTGGCCATACAGACAAATTAAATTCCCCAAATTAGTTGGCCAGGTTTTATAAAGTAACAGAGTTGTGCTACATGAAAACCAGCCAGAAATGGCACGAGGAAAGTAAATTAAGAAGTGTTTGTTCAAATTTTTGTCAAAAGCAAGCACCAACAGTCAGGTTGCTGAGCAATAAAAGCAAACTACAATCACTGCCATGGAATTAGGTTTTGATTCAAGACGCCAGCTAGAAACTTGTTTTCTTTAGCTTACATAGTATGCACTAATACAGAGATAATTACGTTTTTAGCCCTTTTAAATTTTTTTATTTAATTTAGTACCTAACATCATAGGCAACAAGAGTAATGTGAAATTCTGTAGGACAAGTGATATATTGTTCCATTAAACTGCAAAAGAAAGATACGCATACAGACAAATAGAAAAACCTTTCACCTGTGACACAACTGACATCTTCATTATGCAGAATCAGAATTTAAGAATCAAAGGACTCAGTTTCTAGAATTCAAGAAAATCAATCACAGTATACATGTTGTGAGAAACTGGACGTGAGAACTGGGACCTTACACATGTCCTATGTCAGAACTAGCAACTTAGATATGGTACCCAAGACAAATAGTTAGAAGAACCTAAAGACTACAGGAAAGGCACCTGCAGTACATTTGTTTCTCTCTCTTCAAGGTCTCAGCCTTCTGTCTTTGCATCCAGGTTTGCAATACGTTAAGCATTTTCAGCACTTAGACATGCCAATGGGCAAGACCGCAGAGATAACTCCAACGAAACCACTCAAGTTTAAAGCAAACACTACAAGAAATCGAGGACTATGTCTATTTGTAAGAATCAAATTCAGACATGTTCTGAGGAACAAAAAGACACTACGTAACATCGCTACTCAGCCCTGCAGTAGATGACTGAAAGCCACAGGCTCTTTCTTAATTCCAAGAATACAATTTTACCTTTTACACTTTGGGACTTGTTAAAGTGTGAGGTTTAATGATGAAACCTGGTTCCTTTGAAGAACAACATGGAATTAGATGTATCCTCTTCTGCAGGAAAGCATTAAATTCTGAACTGTAAAAATATAAAACAAAGAGAATTTTATAATCAAGGAGCTTTACAACGATCACTTATTTTTTTAATAAAAGAGAAGTAAATAAATGTAATATTCTGCTTACTAAAAATATCTGAATTCACCTCGCTTTAAAGCTCTTCTTTATAAAATGGATATTCTGAAACAATTTCATTCTGCTTTAAGCTATCACTTTATGCCAATCTTTAATCTTGATGTCGTTTTTATTTCTGAATTCAGTATCTCCCACACCATCTACATCTTCACTTCCACTTGCTACCTTCAAAGTAAATCTTTATACCATTATTTCAACACCTTTTCTACTGAAACTCTTACTTGGGCCACTGGCTTTTTCAGTTAGGTCTTTTCTTCTCCCACTGTTCAAAATTGCCACTTTCAGGACTCCAGAATGTGTAAAATGCTGCTGCTGGCAAGTAGCAAAGTTGCCCGTCTACATTATTGCTGCTCCCTCAGACACAGCCATTAACCCCTTCTTTCAAAACCCCTTTCAACAACACTTTGAAGAACGTATTTCAAACTTACCTCACAAATGCACTTTTTCCATAAAAAACCTCAGTGCCAGTATCAGTGACAACCCAGTTTCAGCCTCTTTATGCCATTACTTTTCATTTTTACAGTTTGTTCCCTTGAACCACGCTATTTTCTATATTTTTAAGTTACATGAAATCAGTTTTTTCACCCATCTTTACCCCATTTCTGTCTTGCTTACTGTTCTTAAAATAAAATATATTTGCTATACAATGTACACATACTACTTCCAGAAAATTTTAGCATATTAGATTCTAAAAAGGAGGCTGGAATATAAAAACTAAGTCTATGCTACTCTTAGATTTATTAATGGATTTTATAGAAAACACCAAAATTATCTGCTATTTGATTAGAAAAGCTAAGTTTCTCCTCCCCCTGCACCTAATAGAGGCTCTTAAGCGGTTAAAATACAGGTGCAAATATTAACATAGGCAGTTAAAGCACAGCAGAACAATCTGCCAACAGGAGAAAAACAATTACAGCATGATTCAATGAAGCCACTCGTTCTTTTCTGGCCAAATAACCTGCTGGCCCATTGACCTACTTTTTTAGGTGCTTACAGCCTCCTCTCCTATTCTGTTTTGTTCCGTTTGACAAGTGCAAACATTAATAGTGACAAAGAGTCCCATGGAAGTCTAGGTTACAAGGACTGCAACGTGAAACCCGTGTTTTTAAACTGCTCGGAGTCCAACAACTCTGCCAACTCTCACCCAGCTCCTCACAGAGTTCCGAGGAGGAAAATTTTAGACCTCATCTCTGCAGTATGCACAAGGGCATTTAAAAAAAAAAAAAAGAAAGAAAAAAAAATCACAGCTAAACACTTAAGACAAAAAACCATAGGACTTAAGCACAGAACCATATTTGATAATGTCTAAAACAGGAGCAAAAAAAAAAAAAAAAAAAAAAAGCAAGTTTTTTTAAGGATATTTCAAAAAGGGATTCTAAGACAAGGAGGAAAGGAATATGTTTATGTCATAAATGAACACAGGCAAGCTTGAACCAGACCAAAAGGAAAGCTCGTGGCAGTGGAAAAGCTTTTGTAACCCAAACCACACAGCTCTCTAACTCAGTAGAAATGGCATGTGTGTGAAAGCCAGCAGAAAGGTTAAGACGCCCACACGCCAGCCTGGTCAGCCACAAGAGTCCAAAGGTCACGGGTCTGTCTCCACAATTCATGAGGGTTTTTTTTTTTTTAAAAATACAATGACTTATGTGTATTTCTCTCTAGATACTATGTGTTTTCTACACAATCAATGCGTGTTTTCAAACTTTTCTGCAACCAAGAAGGCTCGAAACTTACTATTTTTAAGAAAGCTGAGGTTCTCAATCAAAAACTTTAGCTGCTGCCATGGACATAGGAACTATTAATACACAACATTGCTCAATCTGTAGCAAAATCCCCAAAACTAGCTACACTGCAACTCTCGGGCTATGCTGACTTACCACTCACCAAGAGGCAATAAGTTATTGGGTGCCAAGTTACTGCTTGGCCAAAGAAACAAGGTTCTGCATAAGTCATAGGGTAAAAAGCCACAATCCAACCTAAGGTAATAGTGAAAAGTTCACACCATCCGATAAAACGTTCCATGTTTTAGACGGAAAGAATGTCAGTAACTTCAATTTTACCGTCAATACCGGTACACTCATTAGCGACATTAAATCTTCGAAACAAATTCAAAGCTTGAACAAACTGTGAAATTACACAGATGTTCTCGCAGGACCGGACTAAAAACTGGATGGGACAATAGTCAATGTGTTGCCTGTACTTAATTTTGTTTATAGTCAGTGGCTGAAAGCCTCTCCAGCACTTCACCGTAACAGTAACGTTGCTAAATATTTTTGAGAAGAATCAGTATTGCCCTTATATTGTAAAAAAGACTCATATAAATATCTTGATTTTATAAGTAATGTTTTCATGACTTTACAGATTAGTCCTTGGACGGAATTAATGCGAGGTGACATGTATTATGAAGACAAACACTTTCACCCAGGAAAGATCACAGGAAAACTAAAGGAAACAACACAGTTTTCCACCACCACAGTTTCTGCAAACAGAAACAGATTAACTTCTTTAATACAACCTGATCTCTGTGCCATAATCCTATTTTGTCAAGGGAGCAAACTAGTTATTATAATCACTGCGGATTAGTTTGAGAGAAGATCTTGTTTAAAGAAGCAAAATCACAGCAGGCTGGTCCGAGCTTGTGACGGCCCAGCAGTGCTCCACCACTCGCTCCACACCAGGGTCACCCAGCCAAGGAGCAGAAAAACCACACTGTGAACAAAGAGATGAGCCAGAACCTGACCCCCAACGTAAGCACAGCACCAAAAGCCCTGCTCATTATCACACAATCAGAGAATGGTAGGGGCTGGAAGGGACCTTCAGAGATCATCTAGTCCACCCCTCCTGCCAGAGCAGGGTCACCCCAGAGCAGGCTGGACGGGAACACATCCAGGTGGGGTTTGAATGCCTCCAGAGAAGGAGGCTCCACACCCTCTCTGGGCAGCCTGCTCAGGGCTCTGGCACCCGCAAAATAAAGAAGTTTTTCCTCATTCTAGCTTGTGTCTATTGCCCCTTGTCCTGCTACCGGGCATCACTAAGAAGAGGCTGGCCCCATCCTCTTGACACCCACCATTATACAGATTCTGAAGATACTTATAAACCTTCTTGGTACTCCTTTCCAGGAGAAAAGAAATAGTGGCTTCTGATAACTTGGATTATGAACTTCTGGAGTTTTATTCTACTGGGAGATCCCACCATAATGGGCAAGCAGAGACCCATCCATTCTTTCATGCCCAGAGTAGCGCATCACCATCACTCACGTTTTCCATTTTGCTCTTTGCTTCATAGATTTCCCCCTCCCCAGCACAACCATTTTTCTCTTTAGCTCTTTTAGAGGGGAGGAGAAGGGGAAGAATTTGCTTTGGTTTAGTTCTTCTCTAGTAACCATAAACTTTAGATCTTTAGAGGGGTGAACCATAACCTGCTCTCTAAACAGAGAACAAGCCAGCAGGTTTTGAAATACTTGCTCCTGTGCTTGCAATGGTGTACACACCAACTGAAAGCAAATTAGTGGAATGACTGATTGATCCCTTCTCACAGCCTATCAAAGGCCCTGTGAAAATATTATGTTTTTAAAACTGACACGTGTGGCACATTTCCTACCTCAAAATAAAAAAGAAAGCTGAACAAACCAACAAACAAAAATATCAGAAGATAGGGCTGAAAGGAATTTCAAGAAATGTTGTCCAAACTTTGCAGCTGAAAAGGTTAGTCTAGCAGCTGGGAATAGCCATATGGTGAGACCTTTTCTCTACCAAAAAGTAATCTTGGTCTGCACTCGTGCAGAAGAGCTGACATCCCAGAAATGTCATTTTCTGTAGATAAAGGAAAACAGAGTGGGAGAGTGCTGCTTCTAGCACAGGCATCCACACAACTTGATCCCAGATGGCCTTTGAATAGGAAAATTTGAGTGGACAAGAGTGGAGAGAGGAACGGCGGGCAGGAGCACTTCCTCTAACCATGAGCTAGAAAAATGGAAATTGCAAACTGCATTCAGTCCCAAGCTACAGAGTAAAGTTCTCCCCTGATGGTGGGACAGTCTAACATGTGAAGAATGCAGGAGAGAATTGCTTTTTCCGCAAATCCGCATCATCCATGTGTCTATGAGAACATTGTTTACAGTGACTTTTAGCCAGACTTATCTCAGCAGCTTGCTTAGGTCCATTTCCTTTGTAGGGAGTAGACAAGCATAAAGGATAATAATTAAAAAAAGTACAAACCTAACTAAGTTTTTAAGAAAAATTCGAAAGGCTGTGTTTAATGACCTAGCCATCAGAAACAGTTGCTAATCTTTATTCTCATCTAAAATATTTTTCTCAGTCCTTTGCATTCACAGCTCCTCACTGCAGATCCCCTTCTTTCAATAACAAAGCCTTAAGTGTGGCAGAAATAACGCCTGTAAATCCTGTGCGACTGGTCTGTACAAGAGGAAGTCTGTGGCTACACGTTGCGATTCCACTCGTACTGGCTTTTATTTATGAAGCTCCACCCTGCTTCTTGCCAACCTTTTTTTGTGGCTTTTACTGGAGGAGCTCACCCCTTCAGCTCTGGAGACACACTGAAGCAGACTGGTGAAATGATGTGCCTAAAAACCCACATACGACACAATTTTAAATATAATCTTTATTATCTCGTTCTTATTAAAAAGTGCGGCTTTGTGTACCTTTGATTGTTGGCACAGCTGAGGACCAGCACCCCTCGACCCCTCTTAACTACATCTGCCACTGCTGGATCCGTAACGCCAGGAGTTAGACCTAAGACTATACACCATGTTTGCAAACCTAAAATACAATTTAGCCCATCAATACTGAAAAATACACCCACTGCCTCCCCTTAAATGGTGCTTAACAAAAAAAGCAGTACTTCCCAGAGGATGAGTTTTAATCGAGAGAAGCTGACACGTTAGTGTCACTATCCAAAACTGAAAGTCTTCACGTCTCTGTACACAATCTCCGTCTCCTGGGCTGGGATTCTGGGCAGCACCAACCTGCAGCCAACCAGCTCGAGAAGAGATTCTAAATCAGTGTTCGCTGCGCTGCAAAAAACAGTGCTGTAGATGGTGTAAAAGCTGGAGATTCTGCTACTCTCTTTCACAGTTGGCATCTAAACTTGGTATATTTAACAACGAACAAAGAAAATCCCAGCTTCGTTCTTCCAGCCTCTTAAATGGACCTGAAAAGGTAAGTAATTGGCACGGGTTTTCCCAGAAATTCAAAAGGGGAAAGAGCACCACACACACACTGCTCAAGTTTAAATTCTTACTGACTATTACTAATTACCCCCCAAAATTAGCTGCTACATACAAACCAATTACTTTCTACAGAATAAAGTTACCAGACAAAAAAGTTCTTCAGTGCTTCACTCGATTTCTCAATATTAATAGAAATTTAAGGAAAAAAAAACACACTTTAAAATATGGTACCAAGATATCTCTCCTGGAGTTAACAACACTTTGAAATGATTCATCCAATTACAAATGTGCATATTTATGAAACAGAGCATTAGCACTTTTATATGTTTTGTATCGGATACAGATGTTAGTTTAAACAACAATTTGTCTAAAATGGTTTGTCACGTTTTCCTCAGAGCATAAATAATACCAAGAATACTAATAGATTTAACCGAAGAAGAAAAAAAATTGTTAAATACTTTATTCCTACACTGGAAAATATACATGAAAATTCACCAAGAAATGAGACAGATCAAAAAGAGTTAAACATTGTTTTTCCTCTACCCCAATAACAAGAGAGAAGAATGTCTAGATATAAAATATAAACTAATTTTTGAAAACTGTCACGGAGAAAATTGATTACCAAATTCAACAGACATAATTATTACACATTCAAAGCAAGATAACACCAAATAAATTCTTCTTCCATTCCGTACAAAATTTCTGCTCAGTGTTCATATAAACTCATGTTTAAATTTAGAAAATGAGACTTTACCATTATTATTACTGTGACAAAAACAAACAGTCAGCTATCCACTGCAATTAATCTTGCAGAAAAACATGAACCTGCATGTTACGTGAGGACCTTAACTGCCAGACTTTTAGTACGCACATGTGTGCTGGGAGGTGGGAAAGGCAGCTAAAAAGCAGTTTTTGAAATTCACACTGATGAATCATTCCAAAATTCTATCCTACGCCAGAAGAATCTACCCAATGAAGATTTATAAGCTTTTATATCCAAATGAACACTTGCACTTTTTACATATCTCACTATTGCATTCTAAAATCTTCAGAAATTCAAGAAGTCAAAAGGTGGCTAAGAGGGTCTGTGAGAACTTGTTATGCAAGTTATTTCTGCACCCAATGCTTTTACAGTTTATTTAGCTATATCCTTAAAATTTCTCCTATGAGTCTTAAATCAGTTTTGCTTGATTTATAATCCACCTTACCTTTTAAAGGACAACCAACTATTTCATATCAACAACTTATTCCTTTAAGATACCATTATCTAGCACATCCAGATATCCAGAAACATCATACTACTTCTCAGTTATGCACTTTTTTCTTTCCTTTTTTTAAACAGGAGACAAAGACTTACTCCTAACTCATGGAAAGGGAACTCATCTAGGATGTGGGAGAAACAGACTCAGTACTTCCTCTGAATAAGTCCGCAGGTGAAGAATTACTATAGGTAAGATAGCAAGACCAATATATACATAGACAACAGAGGTAAGACCTCATGGCTACAGATATAAGGCACTTCACACTGTAACAGTTATTCATATTTTTAAGCACTTTTACCAAACTCCTCGGTCAAGCTGCAACTTTTCATAATGTTAGCCTTTGATCATTGCTTTGACCACTCACTCCCACACCCGTATAAAATTCCCCTCTCTTCTGCTAGCATTAGTATCTGTGAACACACATTTAACAGTCGGAAACTGGTCCAGCCTAAAACTAACCCAAATATTGTTCCATTCAGCTAAATCAACTAAATTTGTTTCACCATATGGCTGCTCAAAAGCTGTGTTGGCACAGGGGAAGGGGAAGCAGTGAATCACCAGGTTAGACATCTTTTGGCAACAATGCCATTTCATGCTGACCTACGCCATGTGTTAAATAACAACCAGAGAACAAAATTAGGAAAAACGAGATTCCAATTTGTGCTCAAAGAAACAAGTGTTGTAGCTACTACTTGAGAAGCCTGCTTCATATTTAAATGAAACATCTGTACTCTCCCATGCATTGCTGCATCTCTTGTGGCAACCCGTGACAAATGAAATTTCTGGAGAGAACGAGGTTTGTTCGTATCCACTGATCCAGGCTCATGGATCAGCTTCTGGAGATGAAAACAAATCCAGAACTCAACCTTTGAGTCAATGGGAAACTCAAGCAAAACATAAAAGCACAGGAGTTTATATACCTGACGTTGCTAAGTAGTCATCACCCTGTCTATCAAGTAACATGTTAATTAGCATGAACTGTGACTGTTTTAAGATGATCCTTAGGACAGACACTTATGCAGGAGTATTCACCAAAATGAGTGATATGAAACTAAGAAAATTTAATGAAAGAATGATTTGTACCAACAGCAGCTATTTGTAACTCTTAGAGTTGTACAAGCGTCCCAAGTGGACACACACAAAAAAAAAAAGATTAGGAGAGCTGTTAACAGCAACACCAAAGAACAAATGACAGGTGTTGCAGAAAGTTAATATTTACTCTGAAACTTAATTATCCATCTCATGCAGAAATGCAAACATGTAAATAAAACATTTTAAAAATATTTAGTGATGGGCATTTTTTTTTTTTTTTTCCGAGTAGATTGCACAATCCTCAATTTGTGCAGCTGTGGAAGCGCTTCTGATGCCCAGATTTCCCAGGGCGGGTGACTCATGCACAGCTAAATTATTCTGTGAAGCTTTTGTGAACAGAGTGGACTGTTTGACTGCCTGAAGAATGGAGGAAGCAGTGCACTTCATTGGAAAGTGTCTTCAAAAAGGAAGATGTGAGACTTCACATTCATGTTTCCATAAAATGATAGAGTAGAAAAATTTTAAACTCCAACACTGAAGCACTGCCCAAGTCAAAAATTACGGAAGAAGCAGCTCCTTCTCCCTGCCTCCCCCCACCCCTTTCCCCTACAAGTCCTCCACATCATCCCGGAGACCAGAAAGCCATAACAAAAGTAAAAAGAACGAGGTAGGACAAAAACGCAACAAAACAAAACAAGGGAAATGCTAGGGGATGCTAACTTCAGTGTATACCAAAGAGATGGAAATGCAAAATACACTTCTATATTAGCATGCTGACCGTTATAAGATTAACAAGATTTAACAAAAGTAAAGACCTACTCTTCTAAAGTTCTGGTGTCTGCCAGTGGATCCTTCAGTTTTTCCCCAAATACAACCACCTGTTATAGAAAGAACAAGGTTATATATTAAATAAAAACTCAATATTATAGTTACAGAATTCCAAACCTCTACATTGCACTACCCCATATTTCATTAAACAAAACACTAGAGTTAGTCTTTTGTCAGGATTTCCAATAGAACAATCCAGGCTCAACTGGAATTACAGCAATTGCAAAACCTGAGATACAGGACAAGTCCTTCATATTACACAGGCAAGGAGTTTCCACAACAGGAAAGGAAAAAATAAAACAAAATATAAAGGATTTGCAATTAGTGCAGAAAGAAAATGTCTTAACTGTTGTCTTGGCTAAAGAATGGAAAAAACCAAGGCAGAAACACTTGAGTTTTCTTGCCTTTGCAAAACACTTCATAACCACTTTGGGGATAGATGTCAGATATCCTTTTGCCACCCTGCAATAAGCAAGTATCAAAAGGAAATGGAACATCAGCCAACATTCAGTCAATAATTAGACTTGCTCAAGCAGGAAAGACAGTGCATTATTCAAAAATAAAAATAATTAAAAAAAAGGGATAGCACAGCACGAACTAAGCAGAAGCAGCAACGCAGCAATAGAAAAAACATGTTAAGTCAGTTTTAATTTAATTTTACTGCAATCATTCTACATATATATTCTTATACATATAAATTAAAAAAAAAGGAAGAACATCTTAAGTATTCAAATATTAGAGCACCAAACAATTGAATTTCTGAATGTTCAGTAAACACAGTTCAAATGAAAAGTATAGTTTGAAGTAGCACTGTAACATTTAACCAACTGGTTTTTAGCCTTCCATGTTTCTAAAATATTATCAATTTATGTAGATATCAAATTTGCTCAAATTCTTTCTGCATTCTCCTGAGCAGCAGCAGCATGCGCTCCTCCTCAGTGGCTCGCTACTGACATGAGCAGAAACTTTCAGAGCTGGTGATAACTAAGCGAGTCCAGGAAACCCACTGAATTCACCTTCTGAGGGTCACCAAAGCAGCAGCAAAATCAGACCAATAAATTCCTTTTTCCCATAGATCACTATGATCTTCAAAATGTTGGGTCCGGTCAATTTAATTATAAATTAAGTTGATTAATTATGACAACAATATTACTCTTCAAGCATTGGGAATTTTTTAAATGAAGGCTTTCTGGACTTCGCAGACTAATTCAATGCTCATAGCAAAAATTCTGTCCATTATTTCCCATTCCTTAGCTCTTTCAAAAATATTTTAAGATCACAATATTGATTCAAAGACATAAAACATAATGTAACGGGAGGAATTTCTAAGCCAAGCTTTTTTAAGCTTTGCTGCTACCATATTTGGGATAAAAATTTCCAAGATTAGGCATGGGGGGAAAAAAAAAGTCACAAATTCATCTCCCTTTTGTATTTTTGCAAATGAGTCCCTTTTACCATCTACAATACTCAACATAAAATCATATCAACTACTTGAGACCTTACTCACTACATTAGCATGACTTTAAAACTCTTTTCCTCGGCTTTTTTTTTTTTTCCCTCTTTTACCACTTCCAGAGTTTTTCTTTCACAGAATGATGACACTACGCTATTTCTATCTACCAAACCCCGTGTCTCAGTATGCTCGCTTCTTGATCCTCAAAGCTTTCTCTGCACTCTCAAGTTCTCAACACCTCCCAAATTAGTATCACCATATTTTATTTGCAAACATTTAGAACCTTCCCTTCCAGGTCACTACTGAAGATGCTGAAATTATCACTGCTTAGAAGGCTGCCACCTTCACTAGCAAGTAAGACTTAGTTAAAATCAAGTTGCACTACATGTATTTTACAATTAATATTTTAAATCAAAGCAAACGTGGTAATTCATCCCTTATAGGCTCTTTTCCCACTTTATTAGAACCTGACTTGGATCACCCAGCACTTAAGTCCTGAAAAGCAACATTAACAACGTATTTATAAAGTTATTATAGCTATTCCAATTTTCAATTGGAATTTTCAATTTTCAATTGGAATTTTATTCCAATCATCAATTATCAAAAAGTAAAACTATAATCAGATTTTATTGTAAATGGCAATTGTTTTCTGCTCAAAACATTGTGAATGTGGTTATTTCAGTGACCCAGGATCTTGCTAGTAGCCTGTTTACCACTGGTATTGAGGAATGGGATTCCAAAAGCTGTCAGTATTCACAGGAAATCCTGAAACTAATATAAATTATATGTTGAGGCCACATGCTAACAGGCTGGTGAAAACAGCTGTACTGTATTAAAGCATACATTAAGGCTTGAAATAGTTTAGTTATGCCTAACATATTAACAAATATGCAAATAGAATAAGAATGAAATATGCACTTCAACATAACAGTGCAGTATTCGTATAACAAGATTACTTAAAATAACGAGGACTCTTCTATCTTGCTGGCTTACAATGCTGATGTTTTGACTTTCAACGTTTTGCTTCATTTTAAATTGAGTCTTGTACCTGCCTCAGTGAGGTCTCCTCCCAAAACTGCTATATGAAGCAGCCAAGTACTAAATTCTGATTTTTACTTAATGTATTGATTTTTTGCTAGCTAAAGTGCTACACACACATGTGGCAGTAATAAACGCTCTATTAGAAAGGATTATTCACATTGAATGTAGAGATGCTTAAGCCTATGAGAATAAAATATATTTTTAGAATGTTTATGCTAGTTACTGAATGAGGGAATAGATTGAATAAAAACAATTTAAAATACACGGCAAATAATGTGGTTTGAAAAAAACTAACTGGCTTTGATAAAACAAAAAATGCTTATACTTGTGCTGCTACAACCTAGATTATTCTTTAATGATTATATTAATATATAATATAAATTATGTTATATGTGATAATATGTTATTAATATATGTTATATTATGTTCTTTTAAATGTCCCTAACAACAGAAATGTTATTTGAATCTTGGAAGTTTTCTAGAAAATACTGAAAGCTAAGGCCTAGATTCTGAAAAGATCCAAGAAAAACAAGAAATATAACTGAGTTGAGTCCTAATCATTGGCTCAGACGTGAGAGATTAAACTAGCGGTCAGTGTGCAGAAGTCTTGGGAATCTCTGAACTTAAAATAACGCAGGACAGACAGGGAGAACTCTTACAACTATTACTCCAACATAAAATGGTTTAACACTGGCAACTAATATTACTTGAATTTTCAAAACCTTAACAATTGCCATCTGCAAGCTCACACTGAGGAATTCAGCCCAGGGAAAAAAAAAAAAAAAAAAAAAAAGAGTCTTGGTTCATGAGAGCTCAATGCACAGAAAGACGATAATAACTGCAAACACCTGTGAAGACCATCCATTTTCCATTTTTTATCTTGCTCCGACTTAATGACTACGATAAAACACTGGACTTGATTTTTTTTTTTTTTTAATGCAGATGAGCGGCTCAAGCAAAACACTTGGGGTGAGAAGTATACAAATTTTAGAATTCTATATAAAAATTATGAAATTAAATCAGAAGACTCCCATTTTATCAACTTAAGCATATAAGCAGAGAAGAAAAAAAACAGACTAAATGATCAAAATTTCAAAAGGCAGTTATGATTTAGTCGTTTGATTCACTGTCACTTGTGGTATTTGTCTGTTTCCTTGATAGTTTGTATTAACAAAAGTTGCAAAAAACCAACAGTGGCACTTTAAAAGTTGTAAACACTAGCACTGAAACTTAGAACTGGATTTGTAGAACAGATACATCTCACAGATGTTCATTGTCCTCATCTACTGACCTATAACCAAAAGGAACAATTTTGGCTACGTCTCCATTAGCAAGCAATGTGGAGCAGGAGAAGTGGAGCAGTAGATCAAAGCAGCTGGTGCTGGCACTCCTGTGCTAGATGTTCAAGGGGGTTTATTTTGGATTATATTTCATCTGGTCTCCAGAAGCAAACACCACCAGCACACAGGCCGTTCAAGTTTTCCCAGGATTTAATAATTGATTCAGACCTGTACGTCCCCAGCAGGGACAGAAGAGCACTTTGCACCTGCAGCAGAACTTACGAACCGTTTTTCTGGGAAAGGAATGTTTTTCGGACACGCTGAGCAAGTTATATGGCAAAGGGAGATAATTGAAGATTTTCTCCAAAACAGTATTAATGATCCAAATCAAACTGGTAATGCATACACTGGAATTATGTCCTATTTTTCCAAACCAGACTAATCAAAGCAGGTGTCATCTCACAAAACAGAATACATGATGGCACTGAAAGACCATACCATGGCAATCGCTGGCAACCACAAAAAGAATTTATTTCCCGTATTCCAGAATTCACAGAAGACACAAAATTGGATATCCCTGTCACTTTGGCTGCATTTCTCTTTGTTTCTTCACTCAACTTTTATGTCCTTTTTTTTTTCTTGCTTTAAATATTTTACTTCTTGTTTCCCACCTTATTTCTTTCAGATTTTTATCTCACTTATTTACTTCCTCCTACTACCTGTACTATTAAATATAGCGAGAGAAAACCAAAGATTCTGGCAACTCTGAACTTTCAGATAGAGCTGTCAGTGCTGTTTTTTATCTGGAAATTCAGATGGTGTTGACTGAAACAGGCATGTAAACACTATCACTGTGATTTAACTTGCTCTAACTCAAACAAAATTCAAAAAGGCCAAAGATGAACATGTGTTTGCTTCAATCATTCAAATTGACCTGTAAATCCAGCGCTAAGTAACTACATGAATTGAGAAAAACCAGATTAATGACACAGGAATATTAGTCTACTGTAAGACTGAAATTAGCCTGGTTCTAAACAACATCTCGGAGAACAGCCACTGAAACACCATGACAGAAATGCTGACAGAAACTAATCAAGCAAGTTCTGTTATGGAAGAATTTCATTACAAAAACACTAGATAAAAATATATTTGGCATATCCACAGCTTTTTACCTTAGGAGTAAAGCCAGGAATATATTGCTTAATCTTTGCCTTTTTTTTTATTATTTCTTTCTGCGCTATGTCATTTGTTTATATAATAATTTAATCTTCTAGATTTTAGGTTAAATGCCAGAGTTCCTCTTAGCATTGTAAGTTACAAACAGGACTCTGTCACACACAATTAACTCATTAGTTGCTTAGAATAATCAAAATATTCAGAGACTCACCTAGTTTCACTGACATTTAATTGCAACATCCAAGTAATTTTCCAGAAGGTTTTTGCAAATGAAAGAATGGGCTTCACTCTGCATCTGCTAAAATTTAGATGAAAAGAAAATTAGATTTCTTGAAAGAAATTCCTAAAGAAAAATTCTTTTCAAAAAAAAACAAAAACCAAACCAAAAAACAACACTATACAAACTTTCACATGTACGTAAATTGAAAATTTTAAGTATAATGACAGTCCCTTTAATTTCAGAAGCTTCCTTCTGTGTGGACCTGGGCTTCAAAGCAAAAGCCAGAGTTTCCGGTTTTAATTCTGATAATTTTGGTTTTCATAAGAAAAATCAGTTCACAGCAATTTTATCAACATTAAAAACAACTTATTCCACTGTTTTTTTTTTTAAACCCTATTAAGCAATTACAGAATTGTAATATAAATTCAATACTACATTTCTAATCCATAAAATTCTAAGAAGCAATATGTCAGTCCATTTACTCCTATACTAAACCCAAATTCCATCTTCCTGTAACTCATGAACACCAGATGCTCTTGGGTCACTTCAACACAAAAATCCCAAAATATTTGAAGAGGAAGTTCAGCGCAGCCTTATAACAAGCAAAATGAGGGAGTGGAAATGTTAAGATCATCCTCTACATTATAAATTCTAGTTTCAACAGAAGAAAGTGGAACTAGAACTTTCCAGCCTGTCTTGTAAGTCTGCCTTCGTTTGCTTCATAATTTGAAGCTTTCAACAAACAGGGTGGTGATTTCTCCCACACAGCAGCTCTCCCTGCTCTCTGCCTGGCGCAGGGCACACCTTGGCTTTGGTCAGCTTTATTTCATCAATTTAAATCGACACCTCTGATCCAAATGTAAAACCTAGGAAAATCTCTTAGCTTGCTCAGAAACAATCTCTTTTTTTTCCCCTTAAATCTCAGTTAGGAACCGAGAGACCATTTTCAGATCATTAGCTCTCTATACACTATTAAACAAATTTTGATTTAACGAGTTGCAATTTTTCTTCACTGTGACAGGCACAGCAGCCCCAATAATTACGACCAAGATAACAAACCGCCCTCAATACTACATTTCCCATTCCTTGTGGATGGGCTCCGATTGTGCTGCTGCTGCTCCTTATTCATTGCCCTTTCATAGCAGGTGTATAAGAACAAATCAGAATAAGACAGCGGTTTGATTTCACCGATCTCCTGAATAAATGTGGTTTTGCACATGTAGTGACACGGGCACGTTTCCAGAGAAGCACAAAGACACTACCGCCAGCACTCACACCTGTACACAAGTCAGTGAGAAAGAGTACAACAACTTCCAACTCTCTATTTCTACAAATCAATGTCAGAAGTATTTTCTCTCTAATTAAGTTATTTGCTTTTCACACTTCTAAGAAAAACATTAAGAAAAAAAAATGTATAAAAGGGTGTTTTTTATAAGTAAATACAGAAGTTCTGTAACTTAACAGTTTTAAACTGAGGATTTTCAGCACAAATTAAAAAAAAAAAAAAGCTCTGAAAAAGAAACACAAGCAAAAGGACTACTGAAAACATAAAGATGAAGGAAAACAGCCCAAGGAGAGACAAGCAGAAAATAAAGCTGAACTACACCCTGGAAAACAAAAATTCTTAATAAAACAAAGCAGGTCTTCATGGTCTACAAAGGTTACTTGAAAAGCAACACCAAAGATGCACAGCATCCGTAAGTTTTCAGGATGCTCAGAAAGAAGTTTTTCATAATTTTAACCACACACGGTATACATTGTTCAAAACAATCTATTTTATTATGGGCTGTTCTGAACACAAGAACAGCAATAAAGAAGAAAAATCAAAGAATATAGAAAAGTTGAATCAAAAGCACACAACAGTTATGGAAATATGCTACTGGAGTGGCATTTGACTGACAGAATCAAGAGCAGGTGGGGGATGCGGTTATGGAAAAGTACAAGGAGTGCAGAAGAAGGTCTCCTGATTCAGTGTTTGTACTTGACATTACAATGGAGTGGAGGAGATTAGGCCTGTTCTCACAGCCCAGCTCGAACATGCTCAGTAGCTCTGGCTGGTTATGACTGAAAGGATTTGGAATATATCTACCTCATCTGATTTGGACAGACAAAATGGATTTAGGTAAATCATTGAACTGGTACAAACCATATTTTCAGAAATCTATCATGCTGCCTAATGTAAGAGCTTGGGATGGCACAAAAAAAAAAACCCCGCAGCTGAAAGCACAGCATAACAGTTTAAGTTTTTCCTAAAGCCTTGAGTACTTGCTCTTACATATGCAGGTTCTTTATCTTTCCAGTGGTAAGATTTTCACTGCATTCCGAATCAAGAAAACAGTATGTTCCTCCCCCTCATCTCATTCTCAGACACAGGCTGACTTACTGCTCAATGATTTAAGTCTTGCTAAATTATAAGCAACTAAAACCGGCCTTAGAAGAGAAAGTGTCAAGCATCATTAACTACAAGCACTGCTACCTGTAACTCCATTCACTTTCCTTCACGCACGACCAAACATCTCCAATGCATGGTAAGTCATTGTATCAAGAACAGTGTGGTGAGTAGGACCCAAGAGGTGATCGTCCCCCTGTACTCGGCACTGGTGAGACCCCACCTCGAGTACTGTGTCCAGTTTTGGGCCCCCTACCACAGGAAAGACATTGAGGTGCTGGAGCAGGTCCAGAGAAGGGCAACGAAGCTGGTGAGGGGTCTGGAGCACAAGTCTTATGAGGAGAGGCTGAGGGAGCTGGGGGTGTTCAGTCTGGGGAAGAGGAGACTGAGGGGAGACCTTATTGCTCTCTACAAGTACCTGAAAGGAGGCTGTAGAGAGGTGAGGGTCGGTCTCTTCTCCCAAGTTACAGATGATAGGACAAGGGGTAACGGCCTCAAGTTAGGAAATATTTCTTTACTGAAAGGGTTATCAGGCATTGGAATGGGCTGCCCAGGGAGGTGGTTGAGGCACCATCCCTGGAGGTATTCAAGAGAGGAGTTGACACGGTGCTCGGGGATATGGATTAGTGTTGGGTGGTGTGGTGGTGTGTGGGGGGGTTGTGTGTGGTGTGTTGCGTGTGTGGTGTTGTTTTGGTTTTTTTTTTTTTCTTTTTTTTTTTTTTCATTGGTTGGACTAGATGATCTTAAAGGGTCCCTTCCAACCTAGGTGATTCTGTGATTAGGAATATAGGAAGTGTTTCTGCCAGCAAGACAAAATCATCCAGTTTCAGCAAGATGGGCACAATATCTGATCTATCTCAATAGATCAGTTTCTTGGACCCGATCAAGACGACCATGAACCATCTGAAAAAGTTTAACAATAATATCAACTTGCAAAGGAAAAGCATATAAACACATAGGTGAAGGCTACAGGGGGCCATGGCCATGATCCTCATGATGCATTGAATCAAAACCCCTTTGTCACTCCTAAAACAAACCTTAAACAAACTACGCTGTCTGTTGCACATTTCTCTTTATGTGACCATGGACGTACAAAGCAATCAGTAACCTTACTGCAAGATAAGACAAATCTTGCAAAGATGGAAATCTGCACTTCCCGGCCCATCTTCAGCTGGACAGTACATAATGTCCAATCAAGGAATCAAGCAGATGCCACCCTTTCACAAATAAGACGACATGCAACCAGAGATGTTGCTACTTGAACCTATTCAGATGCATTATTTTGCTTTCTATATCTTACATTAACAGGATATTAATCTCGTCTCCACTTTAACAAGAGCATCTGAAAAAAAAACCCAAAAACCAAACAACAAAACCAAACCCCACAAAACCCCACAACACCCAAAAAAGCTGCAACACATCCCTGGGAGAGATATGAAATTCAGTCTCCAGAACGACAGGGCCACATTAGGACAATGCATTGCCGGGGACAGTGCCATCATGAGGTCTTGTTTTTTTTTTCCTTCTAGTTTCCAAGGCAGCTCAGGTACAGTTAGTTCAATTGTTTCATTCCGTGTTCCAGTGTACAGGATGAAAGCTTATTAAAAGCTTACTTGAAGTTTATTCTTGCCCCCACACAACATTAATTTCAATCTCAAATTGAAGTGGAATTTCTACCTTGCCTGAGGTAGAAAATGAGATGCTTCATTTAAAGCATTACTGTTCTACTAGCAATAAAAATCTACATACTTACTTAAATTACCTAGAAATGCATTGTGCCTCGTAGAGTGGGTGGATAGCATTAGTAGTCCAAATGTGATGTCATCTGAGTAAAAGTATTCTTTGGCACAGTCTTCTGAAAAACAACAACAAAAAACCCCACAGTTCTGTAACGATTAATTCATTCAAAACAACTTTTAGACGCAAGCCCTTGATTGCTGCTCTCTTTTTTCTCCTGCCATTCCAGTCGCTTTATTTCCATCCCTAAACTGTCCACACTTTCACTTTCCAATTCCTCTATTCAACATAATGAAGTAAATACACATGAAGGAGAACTTCAAGATCACCCACCACCTTTTATGTAGCTCTGGCACTGCCTGAAATCCAAATCTGCAAGACAAATGCAACAGCCTAATGGTAACATGAAAGTTACAGTTCTGACTCTGCCTACAAAACATTAATTATTATATACAATTATTATATTACAATTCCTTTGGGATGTATTATGACTTTGCAGAACATCAACAATACACCAGGCAAATTTCTGGAAAGAAAATACATGAACACAATCTTAACCTTGTGTGGTTCAGACAGGACGTTTGATCGACCTCAGAACACGGTTTAGAACTCTCCAAGAACATGGCACAGAACAGCATAAGAAAAACTCAAACACCTTCCCCTCACTAATGAAAAACTAATTTCAGTAAGCTGCACTGAGCAGAAGCTAATTATACAATAGATATTTCTGTACACAAACACTATACCTATTCCACAAAGAAATAGCTCCCAGTCTAATACAAATCACAAATTCTGTATTCCTCATGTGTTTTAAATACGCGTGCACCAATTTGATAAAATAATCTCACTGCTGACTGTCCTGCTGGGAAAGCTACCTCTAGCTATCACTATTGATGCTTTCTACTCAACACTCCCATGCAGCAAAGCATAGCCTTTAAGGTATACATAGATCTATTTCCTTCCACCATATGCGAGGATAGGCAGGTTTCCGTTGACATAAAAACAACAACAAAAAAAGGAATGTCAACCCCCCTGTTCTTTACCACCGTGTCCCCCAGTACATGCAACAAAGAAAGAAGAGGCTGGGGAGGAAGAATGCCAATGTTTGAAGAAGGTCTAATGGACAAGTCTAATGGGATAAGAAAGGCAGACCATAATCATTTACTCATCTACTTTTCTGTGCAGTAAAATGAAAGATTTTGTTAGAAATCAATGTTTTGAATCACATACCAGTATATATATAAGAAATGGCAAACTATACTCTATGGGGCAGGAAAAGTGTCTGGGTGCCATTCTAAAACACAATCTATACAGAAGTTTATGAGAGATTATTTTTCATTTCTTATGCTAGCAATACAAAAACTAACATACCTCAATATAAACCAACCATAAAATTTATTGTCCATATAAAGGTAGTACCAGTTTATCTAAACTAATTTTGAAAAGCAATTTCAGTTATTTTAACGAAAAAAAGTTTGTGATTCTTTCGACTTTGATAAAGCAGTACTGCCCCAATTGCCTTTGAGGCTTCTACAGCCTCACCTCAACTGCGCTGAAACTCATAAAAATTCCTCCAGCTTATACAAAAACTGTCAAAGGAGATAGTGACAGAACAACACAAATGCCTGAGACTGAATCTTCAGGCACAGTTGCCTGTTGTTTTGCCACTCGCTTTAAAAGCAAGTTAAGTTGACAGCTAATTTTCTTAAGGGGTTAAAAAAAAATAAATCTTAGTACTAGAATTTGTGTCCTGACTTCCCTGTCAAACCAATCAAATCAGCACATTCTCAAATCCTTTTCCTTTTTTTTCTCCAATAAAAGCCAAATCCATCAACATAATTCATAAGTTTCTACATATCTTTCTCCTGCCCCATTTCCTAACACCTTCTAGTTACTCTTCATCTTGATTCAGACCACTCTTCTGATTTTATTATGCTTTCCAGATCTTGCAAAAAAACCACATTTCCCCTCTTTTCCTTCAAATCCCTGTAATATTTGGACTTGCTTTATGCTGTCTTTTGCTTCTATATTCTCATCTTCCTCTTTGCTGATCTGCCTTATTCTGTTCTTAGAAAAGACAACTTGTTTAATTCACTAACTATGACTCACATTCATTTGAATCCTTGTCCCCATTTCTGAGGTCATTCTCCTCATTTTCTATGTCAGTGCAATTAAGATCACAAGCCGTTCAAGGCTGGAACTGTATCTTACTATCTATGAAACATCATGCAAAGCTTTAGTGCAGCACAAAATGTTTAACTAATGCTTCTGAGCTGGAAAAAAAAAATAAAAATGAAAAAAACCAAACCCTGAAGTACAGTATTTTAACAAAAAAAAAAAACCAAACATTTTCAGAAAACATATTTTAAGCAAAACTGCTGAGATGTTAAGAGTTATCACTGGAACTACTACACTAGTTTCATCTTCAACCACGCAACTGCTAGTAGTAGCTCAATTACACAAAATGAATGTTGCTGCTGTGGATGGCAAGAAAAACTTTATTAAATCACATTACTACATTAAAATTGACAGCAAGAAAAGTGTATGTGTGGGGGGACACAATCTGCATTCCTATTCTGACAGTTCTGGGAAGCTGTGATTCATGCTGCTACTTGCTCTTCTACTCACAGTCAGAGGAAAATCCAGTTTCCTTTAGAATATTTGTTGTTACTATGAAAACGACTTTAAAATAATCACAGGTCAAAGTCTCCTAACTATCGTGCAGTCTATTATGATATTTTAAAACTCAAATGTTTTAATACTTGAAATTAATGAATTAAAATTTGTGAATACTATAAAGTTTGTGAAGATTATATTAGTTCCCAAAGGCTTGAAAAGTATATTTGACCTTATTGAGCAGGGAATTCTCTAGAAATGAAAGTAACAAGCTAATAGAATTTTCTAACAGACTTAGTAATGGTGAAAGCGAAGAAGTTTCTCTAAACCCGCGAGTAGGATGGACTACAATTCTCCACTGGGACTTGATAAAATCTTACAAGATGAACATAATGAGGCAAATTTCAGTCTGCTGTTTATCATGATTAATAGGTAACGCAAATATAGGCAAGGCAGGAAAGAATCACGCATGTCATTCTAGACAGAAGTCCAGCTCCTTCTGCTTTTTAACTAAAAACTCCATGATACAAGACAGGGGAGTGGACTTACAGGAAATCCCATTTGGGAGGTATTATCTTTTTTTTCCTATGCTCAAGCAAAATCTTTTTCTTTGGCTATTAATGGACATATTCCATACAATAACTGGTATAAACAGAAATCTTTAGCTGGCACCCTATCAGTTTTATGTCTCCGCTATTAAAAGTACTTATTCACTACGGCCTTTAAATGGAAAAGTCCTATTTCTTAAGCTCAAGTTACACTTTCTTTTCCTCTTTACCACTGAAAGCAAAGTCTAAGTTCGAGGCTTTTCAGAGAAATACACCAAAACTGGTTTTTGCCCCTGAAACAATGGGAAAATATGAATTTAATCACAGTTTAAAGCTATTCTGGTAATTTCAGGAGAATCTACTTTAAATACTAAACCAAACCCTGCAGTCAGTGAAACATAGTATCATCTAATTCTGATCAGGACAATAACTCCCTGGTTAAGGGTCAAAAAAAAAAAAAATGGTACCAGCTTATCATTAAGCGAGTTCTTCAGTGTAAACCACCGTTCTGACAGCTCTCCACTCCCCACCAGGAGGAGCCAGCTTCGCCTCGCATCATCCCTCTGACACGCCACCAGATCCTCAGTCCCCATCACCTTCCCAAACAGCCCTATGTCCTGCTGTCTCCTCAAGCCCCCTTGGCACATACAACCATCTCCTGTTCCTCTACCCAACGCAGACCCGGCATCTGCTGAAAAAGCAGGTCAGAGCCAAACCCGCACTGCATCATCTCTGTCTCAAGAGAGGGCAGCGACACGCGTTTCTCTCTACCAGGTCTGCCTGTTTTCCCAAAACCTGGAGGAACGTCATGGTCTTTGAGATTTCTCTCTCTCTCTCTCCTACAAACATGGCTGCAATTGGTCAAAAGTTTCAAAAGCTATCGGTGAATATGTAAGGAAAGAATAAGTGAAAACCAGGAAAAAGCATAAAACGCACTTCCTTAGGAAACTGGGCTTAAAAAAAAAAGGCAACTCCCCACAGCTTTTAATGGAGAAAATTTCTTGGTTGTTTACTGAGCCAAGGGAAATAAGCAGATTTTGGCAAAACATTTCCCGATTTCTCTGGCTTTTCACAACTTCAAACTTAAGTTCAAACGTACCTTTAGGGGTCTAAGGACTGGGAAAGTTACTCCACGTAACAAGGCAGTTTTTTCCCTAATATATCTTGAAGCTTTTGGATGATTCATGAAAACTCAGATAATCCAAATCTTTGGCACTTCTCTGACAAGATCCATCTGAAAAATCGCGAACCACTACCTTACCACACCAGCAGGAGCTTACTCTCTCCGAATTCACAACCACTTACTCGCCAGCAGCCACCAAACCGATGGAATATTATTCTGTGAGGGCACATGTCAGTAACAGCCACAACTAAAAAGGCAAAACCAGTCTCTGACACTACATTAAACATGCAATGAAATAGCCACCAAACACATCAAATACTCTTAAATGCCAGAAACTAATATTCACTACACCATTAAAACCTTTAGTCATATGTAAAAACAGCGACTTATATTTTATTTACAACAGCAGCAGCATTCTCAGAATTGGAAATATGAAATTAGCTATATTAATACAATTTATATTGAAGTATCCTTTTTTATTAGGCAGCTTAGTATCTCACACTCTCATTCTCCAAGATCATAATTTAATATGTGGAAATCTGTATTTCCTCAAGATTTCTAATGCACATGTTAGGAAATTCACACATTATCTTTCCTCCCTCCTACAACGGCCACCCGTTACAGGTCTGTCTCCTCTGTGTTCACAAATACTTGCCTTGATGGCGTTTAAAAGAAAGTGCTGGAACTTTCTGGGTATCTACCAGTTCAGCAGATAACAAGATGCTTATGGGATCTGAGATCATCCTTCTGCAAGCAATTGAGATATACTCACAAACTTGAGGAGCTACAAGCTAAAAACTCTCGTAGATGTTGTTAGCAATACTATACCCTACTATAAAGTACCTCAAATTCAGATATCGTGCTGGATGATCAGCCCATTCCCAGGTGCTCCTGATCTTCTAAGTGTCCCACAGCAACACCACAACCACGTCATGAGCTAGCAATTAAGCTCTGATGCCTGCTCTGGCTGTAACAGGCAATACTACACCAAACTATAGTCTTCACTAAAAGATTATTAGTGAGGCACAAAAAGGGGATTCCACACAACAGGATCCAAAATTCCAAAGTACCAAAGACAGTTGCACCACTAGCAAGACTTCTGAAGAAAGTCAGTAGAAATGTGAAGCATAAGGGTAACCAGTGAACATCGCATCATGCCTTCACCTTTCCCTGTTTCTGAAGGCGCCCCTGTCCTTGACGTACATAGCTAAGCTTCTCCCATCAAAACAGGAGAAATATATTCTTTTAACATGCCAGCAGGAGGAAAAAAGATGCGCTCTCATTTTGCCCAGCAGCAGGGGGTTACAGCACAGTAACCTGCAACAGAGAAGCTTTGAGAGCCAATCTCTACCCTGTCAGAAGGGGTTCAAACCCTAATCTCTCAGCAGGCTCCAGGCTGCACTGGGAAGATTGATCAACTCATAACTTCTCATTGCAGTGGCAATCTTCAGAATATGGAAGAAAAATTAAAAATAAAAAGCTTTGCTGGATGCAGCAGAACCATCAGTCTGCTGGTTCAGAACCAGCGCATGCCTCTCTAGGGAGAAGGGCAACCAAATGACAGAGACGAGTCCTGGTTTCCAGTTCCTAATGGCATTTAAAATTTTAAATGGAAGCAAATAAAAAAAATAGCTTTTGGAGCACAGACCAGAACACAGGTACTCCCCTGCTTTTTCTCCAAGAAAATAAGCGGCCTAGTATCTCTTTTTGGCCCAATTAGACTTTAATCATCTTACACACATGAAAAAGTGGATTTTTAGGGCTTGGGGTTTTGCTGGCTTGTTGTTTGTTTGCTTTTTAAGGAGACATCAACAAAACCTCTTCCTCCTCCCCCTCTTTGTGTTTCTGAACAAAAGGGAGAGTCACCACAGGGTTTTGATCTGAGTCCAATCCCATAGGTGTGCCTGAGGTGTGGTTTGAACATGCCTTTGGACAAGCGAATGCCTAATTTACAGATTGCCTAATTTATGAATAGTAAACAGATTTAGATGCCAAGATGCTCCGTTGTGACAAGATTATGGAAGATCTGAGCGAGGGCAAAATTTCAAGGTGTTTGGAAAACTTTACTAGTGAAAACCTAGAGACCTGTAAATTTCAGCCAACACATGGCTACAATTTTATTTGGGGCTAGACACCCAAAATCCATCTAAATCACAGTTTTGATCTTCTATATTATTTTATGGATCTGCCCATATACCAAAATAACATATATCAAAAGCCTTCTCAGAGATACCTGCATATATCCTTTTTAATGGAACTCTAGAAGGACCTCTATAGAAGAACAAAGCCAAATATATTTATTTTTAAAATCCACTTTAAATGGATCTGTCTTACTCCAGGAACCGTCATCTTCTATTTTAACATAGGCATAATATTTTAGCACCATTTATCTCGTGATACTAGTCTGTCATTATGGGCAAAGTAGAATTAGCTTCAACACTGAAGCTTTCTCACGTACTCTGAGATTATTAAACACATAGTTATAAGAACAAAGCATTTAAGTAGCCTAATTTGGCCACACTTTTATAATGAAGATGAGGAATGCCCATAGTATCTACTAAGCTTCATAAGATTCACTCTCTAAATAGAAGGTTTTATCAGTCTTGAATCTCATGGGTATATCTAATTTTTAAGGATCTATATTTAATAAAATATTAATACTACTAATGATGATTTTATATTATACTCAGCAATGCCCCTCAGAACATCAGTGCAGAATAAGAAAACTAATTCAGTGATTTTAATGACAAAATGTAACAGTTGGAAAGAGTCCAAATTGTGCAACGCTAAACTACTGAAAGATTCTGAGAAACCTTGTTGCTTCCACATAATATTAAATATATGACAACCGCAGAGCACCACAACTTTTTACATATATGACTGTATATTCTGAAAGCAGCTATAATTAAGAATTTATATTATACACAAAAAGTATGGTAAGAGAATATTAAGGCTATAAAATTAAACACTCAGGCATGAGGTATGCCAAAATTAAAGTGGCTTTTGCATTACAAAGGAATTCTGTGGCAGCAGTAGGGGTTGAGAATTCAATCCTTGAGGGCAGCACACAGTTGCATTAACCATGAGTCTCCTTCCTCTTCCGTGATTTCGCATTTCACGGCTTTCACTCCTGCAACAAACGAGCAGGGGAATGTTGGACAAACAGTTTCAAATGATTACAGACAGCCATTAACTGAGTTAACAAAATAACCAGCTGCAACAGTAAGCTGTTTTCCCCAGGTGGACCACCCACAGCAGTGAATGAGGTACCTTCCCAATGGATATGGCCGAGTTTGCTTGTGCCAGAGTTAGACTGAGACACCAGAATCTTTCCTTTCAGACCCTGCTCAGCGACTGAAGGTGTGCTCCCTACACCTCTTTCTATTCTGAAAGACCACTAAATTCAAAACAATGATACTAACACCACTCCTAATAATTCAGAATTAGTAGAAGGTGAGAGAGACAGTCGAATGGCTTGGCCACACATCTGTGAGACTACAGACAGACGTTTTTTTCCCCTTGCAGAGACTAAGCTACCTTCAACCAGCTACTGCTTTCCCAGCAGCCTGGCGACTCCCTCCTGTTCTTGTGCCACCCCTTCAGTGGTGCCAGCAGAGCTTTCTAGCGGGTGAACCAGCTCAATTAACACAGAAAGGTTAAAAATACATTGCAAAATAAATAAATAGGCAGCAAGAACGGCAGGAACAACGACTAATGTCTTTGCTACGCAACTATCTACTAATACCATCTATCCTCAGAAAGAGTTCTAGATCTGCTTTATCATCTGGCCTTTATAATTTCTAGCATTCATAAGGAAATGAGTACTTTAAAAAGGCTAGAACCCCTAAAACGCACTTTTCTTTCCTGCAAATATCTACCAAAGTCTTTTCCTCAAGAAAAACAAACTCATTACAATGTGATGAAAAGGAAGGCACCTTACCTGTAATTCCACTACTTCCTAATTATATTGAGTGTTTTGTATTAAAAACTGTATTAGGATACTAATTTTCTATTCTAAGAGCAGAACTATCTATATTCTTCAATCTACAAAATTAGGCTGAAGCTGTGAGGCTTCAGACAGCAAATTATACATTTCTCCAGAAGAGGTGCATAGCTGAAAAAGGAGCTGTTTTCAAACGATGAAACTACCTATAGAAGAAAATTGCATTTTTGATTCACAACTATTTTCAACAAAAGTCTACTCTTTTTAGTTAAAAAAAAATCAAAACTTCTCAAGTTGATAAAAACATTTAATATAAAGAACATGGGGGCCAATATCTCTACTACTAATTTAGATCTTCAACTTTTTACACAATTTAGAATAGGGCCAAAAAAAAATAGCAAAAGCCCAAAGCTCTCAAAAGAAGCAATTTCCTTGAATCTTCATGGGTGGATTGGTCTTGCCATGTTTTCGGTGAAATTCCACACTAACAAGATAATTAACCAACATTACAAAATAAATTTGAAGTAATTACCACTCATTTTTTAAATTGCCAAGTACAAAAAGTGTAAAATTAGCTACAACAGAGAGTTTATGGGTTCCTTAGAGCACTAATAAAGAAAACATTCTCTGCTTTCCTCCCATCCTTTTATCTTACCTATACATGTTAAACTTTTCTATGTACGAACATGAAGCAGAAGAAATAAAAAATAAGGCATGGCTGAATGACACCTTAAACTATTAAATATCAACCCAGGAGCTGGGGTGTTTTTTTTTTTTTTCCCTGTTTGGACTGTTTGTTACGAAGAGGTAACTCTTGCCTTGCCAGCAAAATTGTCAGACCTTAAAAATGCTAGCACCCACATTCAATCAAAAATCTCTAACCTGAACACGTAATGTTTGGCAATTTGAAAGCAGTGCCTGTAACACTTTTGAGAAAGTCATCTTAAGTGTATATATATGAAAATCAACGTTTTATTAATAAAAATAATTGCAGAGTTATTTGTCCTGTCAAGTAGAATTCCTCTATTATAACAGTCAAATACTGTCTACCCGCAGGTATTCATAGACAAAATCAAATTTTATTCCTGTAAGACTGAACAGCGTGAAACAACTGCAACTGCTCGCATTGAACTTTGCCAGGACTACCACAGTTGAGGTGTATTTTTCTCAAGTCCCTTTTCCACTAGAGTATTTGCTTAAACAATCCTCTTGCCTTCTGGCACACCTGTCACCCAGAGAAATGCGCTAGGTTAAATATAACCACATTTGAAAAAAAAAAAAAAGGTAGTTAATTTTAACCTGGATCATTTCCTGAACCCAGTTACGGGCCAGGGTTCCAAGAACCGTTGTGCTGAGGGGGCAGCAACGAGGTGAGGGACTGGGAGCAAGGCAGAGACAGGCCCGTTTAAGTCAACACTGCCACAAAAAGCACCGCTTGTCAAACTATGTCATCAAAAAAAAGATACTTACTTGAAGGATTTAGAGGATCAGGATCTATGATCAGCCACTCCGCCTCTACGTGCCGCTTCATATCCCAGCTAGAGCTATACCTGACTTTCCCTGTGCCTCTTAGTAGGTCAACTTTTAACATGCACATGAAAACAACAGCCTTATAAAAATCTCACTGCAAATACATTCGATTAGTTTACAAGCACTCCTCCTCATGGAAAAAAAAAAATAAAAAAAAAATCAAAAAAACCCCACATTTCCAGTTTATATCCAGGCCTGAAGTACCAGGAATTTGAAAGCAAAGCTAACCACGTATCCAAATCTACCTTAACACAAAAATGAGGTACCAGTGGGTTCCAGTCCCTCGCTGGTCACATTTCGCACAGGCACGGGGTACCTGACACACCGATTTTAAGGATGCACCTCAGCCGGGACAGGACCGGGGGGCTACCGAGAAGCCCTCACGTCTGAGAGCACCAACACGTTGCAGGCACCGCAGTAAAGTTATCAGAGGGGAAATAAATCAGCCCGTTCTCAGCCCTGCGCCCCGCGGCTCTAGCCCCGCCGCCGCCGCCGGGCCCCCTCCGAACCCCCCGCAGCCCCCAAGCCCCGCAGCGCCGTCCCGCCGCGGGGAGACCCCAGGGACCCCACCACGGCCGGGCACCCACCGCCGTGTAACCCCCCCCGGCCCGGCTCACCGCGGTCCGGCTCGGCTCGGTTCGGCGGGGGATGCCGGGGAGCCCCGCGGCCGCCCTGCCTGCGCGCAGCCCGGGCGGCGGCGGCGGGGGTGAAGGAGGGGTGGTGGTGGTGGTGGCGGGAGCGGCCCGGACGGGCGCCGGGCCAGGCGGGCAGGGCTCCAAACGTGCCCGGGAGTTGTGACAGGAGCAAAGTGGGTCACCGGGCCTAGCGGTTGCCCCGCCAGCGCCCCCCGCCCCCGCCCCCGCCCGCGCCCTGACCAAGGGCAGCCGCTGCCCTCCCCGACCGCCGCCGCTGCCCTGGAGGCCGGGGGGGGAGACACGACCCGCCGGCACTGTCAAACTTTAACGTCTCCCCTCCGCCTTTCCCCCGCCACCGCCGCAGCCGGGCCCCGCCGGAGCCTCCCGCCCCGCCCCGCAGCTCCTTACCGGGCCCAGCACGCCGCCCGACCTCTCACAGCGATCAGCTGCTCCCCGCGCCGCAGCCCCGAGCCCGCCGCTCGCCGGCACAGAGCCCTTCCTCCAGCAGCCGGGCCCACCAGTCCCGTTCCCCCCCGTTTACCCCCCCCCCTTTCCCCGCTCCGCCGCCGTCCGCCGCCACCGCGCCTGCGTCGCCGAGCCCCACCGCCGGCAGCCGCGGCGCCTCGCGCCACCGCGCGTGCGCCCGGGCGCACTGCAAGCCGCCGCGCTCCAGCGCCGGGGCCGCCGCCGCGCATGCGCGTCCCAGCCACCCGCCGTTCTACGCCTGCGCGGGAAAGGGGGCGGCTGACTGCGCATGCGCAGTGCTCGCCGCGCCGACCTGACCTGGGCTCACCTCGCCTCACCTCACCCCGAGCCGCGCCGCCGAAGGGGAAATGGCGGCTTCGGGGGTGGCCCGGCCGCTCGCTGGGCTGACGGTAGCCGGACTGGCAGGTGGGGGGACGGGACGGTGCCGCCACACGTTATTTGAGGGTACAAGTGACCCGTCCCGGCGATTTTTTTTTTTTAATCGGTGTGCGCAAACTTAACAGAGTGGCGGGGCCTCAGTCCTGCCTACAGTGGTTTTCATACCGGTTTTATCAAAGAGTCTTAACCTAACGTTAAAAATAAGAAACGACCCTAGGCGGTTTTAAAATCTCAACGCCTGATAAAACCCCGTAACTTTTAAAGCAGGGTTTAAATATTGCAGGGTTTGCACAGTTTGTGTCGTGCGGTACTGACGCTGGCTGCTGAGGTCTGAGAGGTCTCTGGGCCAGCGGCCTGAGGAAAGGCTCACAGCGGGTTAAGTTTCCCGCTTTCTCACTTGAAAAGAAACAATTTAAGTCCATTCTTCTCATTTGCTGATTCTTACCGTTTGGATTTTTGTGGGTTTTTTTTTCTGTTTAAAGGTGGCTGCAAGGTAAAAGAGTCATTGTGAACTTGATAAACTGAAGTGCCCTGTATGTACTTTAGTACTGGGGTTGAAGTGTTTTGGTTGTGCAGCTACAGTGAGGAGGTGTAGATTTGTTCAGAAAATGTATCGTTTCAGCACAGGAAGACGCAGCTGTCGTAGGAGTTTGCAGGTCTTTCTCTGATCATAAAAGTTAGCATTCCTGTGTTTGTAAAGCTTCTGAAAGCTTAAGATGTGCCTGTGCTATTGACTTTGCAGAGAAAGCTGTGAAACAGCCCAGCTGATAAATACAAATGGCATCAGGTGTCAGAGTGAATCCGAGAGGTGACTGACACATACTGCACAGTCTTTATGTACAACCGTAGCGGATTCCAGCCCTTCTGCCTACTGCAGGACTGGAATATGCTTAAATGTGCAGTGATTATGTTAGCATAAACCTGTTCTGCATGCAGCAGAACATAGCAGTGAACTGTTTCCTCTAAAATGAAACATTGCTCAATAGAAATGTATGTAAATATGTATAAGTATGTAAATATTCTCAGTTTTCTTTCTCTGTTGCGAGGATGTTTATCTTTCAGTTGATCTCCTAAACAGCAGGATATCTAAAAGCATAATTGCAAGTGTGTATCTATAGGAGCTTAATTAGCATTTGTGTCTGGAATGAAGTAAGGAATTTGACTTGGCTGCACAATCTCATGGATTTTTCTTTCTGGATTACTTTTCAGGTGGATCAGCTTTCCCATTTGATTCACCTTGTGACCAAAGTCTCATGCAGAGGTTTTGTAGGGGCAGGAACCTCTTTAGCAGTAATGCTGAGAAAGAGCTAACCAGGAGCTCAGTTTTTCCACTGGAATAATTTTAAAAAGCATTAGTAAAAACACTATTTTTGTTACTTACTGGTTCATAATACCCTATTTCTATCTTTCAATTGAGGAAAATGTGATATAAGCAAAACTAATAATTTGATTACTCGGACAAAGGATAATGCTCCTGTGATAAAATGTAGTAAAGATAATAGTATATAGCAGGAATGGAAAATCCAGGAGAAAATGCAGGAATATTTTCAGCAAAAATGTATAATTACCAAACTAGAATATGGCCAAGAAACCAGGAGGTTAAAAATAGCATTGAGCTGTAGGTATGAAATTTGCCGCAAGATCTTTAGTAACCAGTAGTAATTCTTCAGTAATTCTTCTCCAGTCTGTCTCCCCGCCTTGTATGTATGGGAGCGTAACACCTACCCACTGCAATGTTGCAGTAGCAAATTACTCTTCGGTATTTGACAAGATCAAAACAGGCAACACAGCTGTGGAAATCACACGCATTTGCATTTTCTGCCAAGGCCATGGCTTAACCAAGGTCATTTTTTTAATTCTGCTTCTCTTGAAAGTATTTTAAAGGCTCCTGGAGGAACAGGACAGAAAGCTTAGAAATGATGCGGAGTTCTTATGAAACTGTTCTTCACCTAGAAATACTGTTTTTCTGGCACTTACTGTCAATGTGAGTTTGCTCAGGTGTGTAATGATAGTTTTGTTTCACTCACAAAGGTTACTTGAGAGTCAACATAATTTTCAGACGTTGCCGAAGTATGAGCACCGAATCTTTTGTGAGTTATTGAATGATGGGACTAGACTGGGCCAAAACCGCAGAAATTTCCAGTGCGCTTCCATTAACTATAGCCATGTTTCAGCAGAACAGTCATCTGCTGAGAATGTTCCTGTTTGATCTTCACTGGCATATTCAGAGCAGGATCTGTTTGAGGAAGCTGCTTTTGGAACTAAATTTCACGTCACTCCAGAATAGTAAAATCAGGAGATTTAACAAAGATGCAGACTTTAACAATCTATGTAATCCTTGAAAAGCAAGGTTCACTAACGTTCATTTCTAGACCCTTTTCCTACAAATGGTGTAACTGGCTGAGGACCAGAAACGTCTCCTTTAAACCTGTGGATTCCCTTGGATTTTGCTTTGTCACATCCAATGGCTGCAATCACAACTGCAGGGCCATGTCACTTGGATGAAATCAGGGTAACCAAAGGGGAGCTTTGGCCCTTTCCTGTCCTATCTAGTGACACGTTCCTGTAACTTCCAGTGTGACAACACGAGCGCTTGCAGAGTTGAGCCTTGTGCCTGTACGCCTCAGGGCAGGCCCAGTAGCAGGAAGGGGGCTCACACTAAGAGGAAGTGGGGGTAGTACTCCTTTTACAGCACCCAACACTGATATTCACCTGACGTGACTGTGGAATCGTATCTGAAGTCACTGATGACCTATTTACATTTAAAACTACTACTTCGCTTTAGTTTGAAGTGGCAGATAAGCCATTATCTCTGAAATGCATCTACTAGTTATCTCTTTGAATCTGCAAAATAGAAGTTTCTAGAAGTGGTGTCTGCCATTAGGTATCTACTAATACCGCATCCTAGTGGGTGAAAAAAAACCAATGGCTAATGTTAGTTTTCTTGTTCTTAGGTATTTATGTGCCAACTGTTAAGCGAACTGTTTCTGTTTGACTTTTCTTTCTGCATCCTGATGCTATAAACCATGTCAACTATATAACTAAATCTTCATTAGCACATTGAGATTGGTTTTGTACAGTTTGATTCACCACTCATAATAAAAATGCTGAATCAGGAGCGTGGTCTCTTCATTCACTCTAGTTTTGCTTATCTGCAGTTGTACTGTAAACTTTTTTTTAGGATATACTTATTTTTGTTAGGAAGGAACAACTGATCCAACTGTCATTATTCTAAGCTAGTGGGAAGATTATCCTTGGCACTGGAGAAAATTCTTGAACACCTGTCAAACAAACGGAACTGTTAGTCAATGGATTCAGGGCCAAATCCTGATTTTGTATCACTATACACGTAATTGGCTTTGGGTCACCTTTTCGGGGGAGGCACTGAGAAGGTGCTTAGCAGAGCAGAGTTCCACTACAGACTTCTCACTGAGAGTTAAAGGAGTATCTGGCACCTGTGCTGGATAAAAGGAGGAAGAAAGTATGGATTAGAGCCCACCAGCTAATACCCTCCCCTTCCCCTTCCGTTTTAGCAGAGTTTGTATGAAATGGAGAATCCAGGCTCTCGGTGTCAATGAACAGCTGTCTATATGTATCCAAAGGTAAGTATGGCTTTCATTTACTACATCCATTTTCTTCTACCAATCAAAACCAAAAAAATATTTTAAAAAATTGTTTCAATTCAAAGGAGTAAAAATACTCAAAGGAGTAAAAAACTGTATTTGAGCTAATTTATGTCAGAACAGCAGTTGAAGGAGCTGGGACTGTTTAGTATGAGGAAGAGGAGGCTGAGGGGAGACCTCATCACTCTCTACAACTACTTGAAAGGACACTGTAGAGAGGTTGGTGCTGGTCTCTTCGCACAGGTAATTAATGACAGAACGAGAGGAAATGGCTTCAAGCTCCAACAGGGTAGGTTTAGACTGAACATTAGGAAAGAATTTTTCACAGAAAGAGTGGTCGGGCATTGGAATAGGCTGCCCAGGGAGGTGGTTGAGTCACCATCCCTGGATGTGTTTAAGAGCTGTTTAGATGTGGTGTTGGGGGATATGATATAGGGGAGAACTTTGTAGTGTAGGGTAGATGGTTGGACTCGATGATCCCAAGGGTCTCTTCCAACCTGGACGATTCCATGATTCTATGCTTTAAAATTTTCTCAAGTAATATGTGGTTTCATCACATCACTACTTTCTGTATTGGTGTCTTCATGAGCAGAAATACTCCATGCTGACAGTGTTGTCATATTCACAGTGTCCTTTTGGGGGTTTTCTTCTAACTCGGTTTCTACTGCTCCAACTTCTGCTCGTTTCCATTCCAGTTCTGTAAAAACAAGTTACAATTTATTCTGATAAATGCAATAAATTCTCACTGAAAAGGACTTTTAGTAAAAGACCAAGCTCCATCTCAACAACAACAATAAATAGAACCATCCTTGCGACAACCCAACTTTATCTCAGGGAAATATCTAACCATGGAATTGCAAAATATCCATGCTTATCCAATATTCTTACCACAAAATTACATAAATTGATTCTTTGCTTTTTTAGACTTTTTTTCCTACAAAAATAAACTGCAATTTCCTACAAACTTTAAGCAGTGATCTTTAGATCTACTGGTTACAAACAACATAAAATTTTGTATAACGTGAATTATTTAAAAATATTTCTCATACCTTCCACTTTAAGAGATATTCCCCCACATTCAGCTGCTCCAATGAACCTGCCTTTTATCTCACCAGTTTTATATACAAGTATTGTGGGTAAATATCTGTCGTGGTAATTCTGAATGCAGCTGTTTACAATGGCTTTGAGAAACTTGACTTCTGGAAACTTCCTGGCTAGCAGGCTGAGATGGTCGTTAACCAGTAAACACAGTGGGATGCTAGAAAAGAATAAGAAAGTATGATGACAGTTCCAGTGTAAATGATTTGTAAAATAACTAAAAGTTATTAAAAATCAAGCCTTTGAAGAATAAACACCCCATGGCGGGGGGGTCAGAACAAGATGATCTTTAAGGACCCTTCCAACCCAAACCGTTCTATGATTCTAAACGTAGCTTTTTTCCTATAGTCTGCTTTTACTTTAATTTGTTATAAGAATTGCACCACAAATTTTATTTAGCTGCCCGGCAGAGAAGGACCTGGGGATGTTGGTCAACTGTCGGCTGAACATGAGCCAGCAGTGTGCCCAGGTGGCCAAGAAGGCCAACAGCATCTTGGCCTGTATCAGGAACAGTGTGGCGAGTAGGACTCGGGAGGTGATCGTCCCCCTGTAACTGGGCACTGGTGAGGCCCCACCTTGAGTCCTGTGTCCAGTTTTGGGCCCTTTACCACAAAAAAGACATTGAGATGCTGGAGCGGGTCCGGAGAAGGGCAACGAAGCTGGTGAGGGATCAGGAGAACAAGTCTTGTGCAGAGCAGCTGAGGGAGCTGGGATTGTTCAGCCTGGAGAAAAGGAGGCTGAGGGAAGACCTTCTTGCTTTCTTCAACTACCTGAAAGGAGGGTGTAGCGAGGCAGGGGTCGGTCTCTTCTCCCAAGTCACAGGCGATAGGACAAGAGGAAATGGCCTCAAGTTGTGCCAGGGGAGGTTCAGATTGGATATTAGGAAAAATTTTTACACTGAAAGGGTTATTAAGCCTTGGAACAGGCTGCCCAGGGAAGTGGTTGAGGCACCATCCCTGGAGGTAGATGGGTAGACATAGAGCTTAGTGACATGATTTAGTGACGGTTTTTATCAGTTAGGTTGATGGTTGGACTAGATGATCTTAAAGGTCCCTTCCAACCCAGATAATTCTATGATTTCCACCATAGGCCAGTTCATTACTTTCATAGCTACTATTTGCAATACAATTACCATATAAACCTCAGCTAAAAAAAACCCAAAACAAACCACCACACAAAAAAAACCCCTGAAACCAATGTGGGGTTTTTTTTGTTTGTGGTTTTGTTTTGGTTTGGGTTTTTTTGTTTTGTTTTGGTTTTTTTTTTTGGTTGGGTGGTTGGTTTTTGTTCACCTCCAGCCCGTTAACCTTTTAGAAGTGCGGATCTTTGTTGTAACCGACTGAGGTTCCAGAAGCCGGTTTAGGCTGTGGACCCTCGAGGAGTTCCAGCAGCACCCTCTGCTGGCCACAGGCTGGATGGCACTTGTGTTACCAGCCGTGAGAGGCACTGCAGATCTCTATTCATTCCTAAGGGATTAGGGGTTTCCTCACAGACTCGTATTTATGCAATGGTAAAGTGTAGAATTGGTTCACCAGTAAATAAAACCAATGAAAAGTAAGAAAAGCTGCTGTTTTCTTTCTTCAGATCTGTAAATCTAAGTTATTGTAATTTGAACAATTTCATTTGATTGACCTATTCCGGTTGCTCCTGGAAATAATACTCGATTCCTGAAAACTGAGGGAAAACTCATCTGCATCTAAAAAAATGCATTAAACATTTTCAGTGCTAGTTTCCAGTGCTTTTTAAAAACATCTACTAGAGTCACTAACGTATGCTGAACTAATCATGGGAGTCCTTTGGTATTTCTGCTGGATCCTCTCGCAACTACTGCTACCATGAGAGAATTTATTGGGGAACCGATAAACTAACAAATTCCCTAGCATCCTTCAGTTTTCAGAACTGAGACTTTTCCTAGTGGACTTTTAATTTGTTCAAGTTAAAGGGGAAATAAAGGTAGAATAATTCAGCTGAGAAAAGAGTCTGCAAACGAACTTCCCCTAACACAGAGAGTGGAGGCCATTTTCCCAGTGAAATTCAGCAATCTCACAGTGAGGTTCAGTAGGTGGTGGTAAGCACAGAGAGCAAAAGAAATCTTTCACATATTTAAACAAAAGTGAAGTGATTAACTCTCACAAAGCGAATTAACAAATCAAGGAGGTCCCATGCTCTGTGATTCCGTTGCCTCCAAACAATAGCTATTTCATTAGTCTGTTGCATTTCATTTTTCCTGGTATTGCTTTTTAATTACCAGTTCAATTATCGGTATTGAAGTATTCATCATCTTAAACAAGAATGTAATTACCTTGACCGATAAAGACGAATTATAACCCAAACATCCTCTGGAGCATTTGTAACTTCCTTTACATACTGCTCTCCACAAATTTCTGTCAGCTCCCCATACTTTTTCCTCCTCTGAAGACACTTCCATTCTTGCAAGCGTTGCTGCCTAATTAAAAAGTAATAATAATAATGAGCATCTTTGGAACATTTTAAATGCATTTAAAAATAATATCTAGTGCATTTCTCTCCATTACTTTTAAAAATGCTTTGAGTAACCCTTTAGCTCAAGGTCTTCTAATGTAATTTCAGAGCTAGAAAGGTTTCTGTGCTACTCTTAATTCAATAAGATAACATTAAAATACATTTTCTCGATTCATCAGTACCAGATTTGGGAAACGAGTAACAAACACGTAGCACAAGGTTTTTTCATTTGAGACAAAGTGAGAAAAAGATTGTGCAGCTACTAATTGTTTCTATGAGTCCGAAAATCAGTTTGAGGAAGAACTACCGGTACTTATACTAAATTTTATGACACAATTTAAAAATAATTCATGAAAATTGGAATGTAAAAGCAGTAGGTGGCAGTCTTCATCTACAAAAATACTTGCAAGTTGGAAAAGGAAAATGCCTCACGGATTTGTTGAACTAAAAGCAGCAATTAATTTTACTAACTGAAAGCCACTATAGAAGATTATATAATACATATGCAATGTTATTATACTCTAGCAACAGTGCATGATAATTTAGGTTCCAACTTTCACAAAATTACGTGAACTATTATTTTCCTATGAGAATACAGCACTAGATACACAGTGCTAGCACTAGAATTATTTTAGTCACTTTAACAATGCAAAAGCAGTAAGTACAGGTAGAATGCAGACAGAGGAAATGTTTTGATTGTATTAGCATTTTTCTTCTGCGTAAAAGTTCTGTGTGTACAAATACTCAGATTAATTATTTAATTATCAAGTAAAAATACTAACCAGCTTGATCTCAGTCCTTTAATGGCACACCATCCTGATATAGCTGGCACATGGTCCATACGCACAAACTCAGTGTCTTTCACAAAGTTGGAGCCATGTATGTCGGGACCTTGTTTTTCCTAATGTTCTTGTGAACGAGCTAGAAAAGGGTTACCCACGACCTACTGTCTGTCCATTTCACGAACAGGGGCAATAGTGACATGTACACTGTTAATCTGGATAGAAATACCTTACTTTACCTGTAGATTTCAATAGCTTTCCTATCGGCCTCATCAAAGTCATCTTCAGTGTCCTTCAATTCTTCAAGATTCATTCTTTCATATGGTTTCACTAGAAACAACAAACAAAAATTAGTCACCTTTTGTTCTCCGAAGTGCCTGCAAACATTTTTAATGTATGAAAAGTACTACACAACCATGGAACTAATGAAAGAAAAAGATGAACTATTTCAGAAATTACTCAACTTTGGCATAACTCTGAAAAGAAAGAAATGTATTTAAATATAACTATAGAGGAAAATACAGAAATACGGAGTGGATTACTACCAATTTCTCAGAATGTGAATCTTGTTTATACTGATTGGTTCCTTTATGAAATTATGAAAATTAGTTATCCGTACTTGGTACATACCATAATGTTTGTCACTAACTGTGTTGTATCTTTAATTCAGAATCCTTTTTAAAATAACCAAGTGAAAGTAATTAAAATAAAAGTATAAATATTGTACAATGTTTAAGTTACAAAAAGCATTATTGAAAATACCTCTATTTTTCCAATATTGTTATACTAATAGCATGTATTTTTAATTTTACTTGCCTTCTGCTTCTTTCTGCAAGTGTAAAACCATTTCTTCAGTTTCATCTTTCAGTTTTTCTTTTGGAGGAAGAATTCCAAAATCTCTCAGGATGTCATTCCATTCAGTATCTTCATTTGGATCCTGTTTTAATGTTATGAAACAAAACTAAATCAACAAATCAGTCTTGTGTGCGTTTTTTTTTTAAACCAAAACCATCCCTTTTTCACTTTGGCACATATTAAGGATGTAACATAAACATTACTTAGAGGCTGAAAAACCTTCATGGACCCTTCTCTATCATGAATATTCATTTGCCATTTTTCACTTCCGAACAGAAAGCAGCAAGAAAAAAAGACAGAAAGAAAACTCAAAATTTAAGCATAGATAAAATTATTAGTCTCCAAAATTGTCTAAAAGATATATGGAAACCTACTTCAGAAATCCCAAACTTTACACAGCTTACTTAAACACACTTAAAGAAATAGAGCATTATACAGGCAAGATTTTTGTATCAGTATTTTTATGTTACTACTAAGAATAAGGTACTGACACTGTGAATAAACCTGTAAAAGCATGCCTAGAATCAGAAGAAAAAGACCTTTTTATTTTGAGTGAATGGTTAATATTAATATGTCAGCATAAGCTACTTCATAGACCATGTTAATAACACAGGACTTCTGTAGGTGTTAAGTCTACATTTGTGGTAAGTTTAATTAAATGGTTAAGATAAAGGAACGGTACGCTATCTATAAGACTACATTTCTACTGAAATTATCACATTAAAAAAATTTATTTATTGTAACTGGACTGCTGTTGGAATAGTAGAATAGCAACACATTAGGAGGCCTCGAAGATGGATAAGAAGCAGTAAAGCAGATTTTAAAACAGGTTGTTAATCAAAAAGTGTGGTATTTTGGGCCCTGAAATGATGACTTGCTTGAAAACCTCCATAAAGAAATCTCTACAAATATGTATCAGAAACATTTAGTGATATTCATAATTCATTAATACTGTAGCATCAAATGAACAAAAAGAACATTACAAAAATGTTACCTGAGGAAACATCCAGGATTTCCACTGGCTTACTACTGTGCCCATGAGTACTACATTGACCCTGACAGCTGACAGCTGCCTCGTTGTTATTCAAAAAATCTCTTGTACAGAACTGAGCATGAGTGTAATAAAATAAATTCTAATGAAGACCAAATGCTACACAAGCCTCAAGAAATTTCCTAAAGCTAAAAGAATTTCTTTGCATTTTATCTGAAAACATACTTGAGAAATGCACAAAGAGAGTAAACAGAATCATGCTGTTGCTTGCAGGGAAGGTAAGTAGAGCGGGTTTGCGAGAAGACTCTTACCTCTGCCAGTTTCTTCTGGCATGGGTGAGGAAGCAAGACTTTGGAGGGTTTGGAGTAGAAAAGAAGTGGCAGTAGTTCATGAAAGTTCCTCCAGCGCTCCTGAGCCGGCTGCAGGCAAGGGGACTGCTACCCATATTCATTACCAGTGGAGCATTCTGGCTTTGCCGACATCTAGTGCTTTTTTTTTTTTAAGGTAAAGAGGAGATTTCATACCTGAATACTTTAATTGACTCCTTCTGCAAAGCTCCTATATCCAGATTTTGGACTAGAAATGGCAACTCCATTTGTAGTTAGTTATAATATTTGGAAAATTATTTTCTGTAACAATCTACCTCTAGGAATATGGTTGTTTCATCACCCTGTCTTTCAAATATACTAGCAAACTTACTTTATCTACATATGAAAACATAGATAAATAATTAAGAATAAGTGATGTTTTCTCCTTCTTTGATTGAAAAGTAATTGATATAATCCATTGGAAAAAATAAAAGACAAGCTCCATGTACAATCTAATTAATTTGATGGTCACTAATGGGTCTGGAATAGGAAAAACCCAAATGAAGATTTTGCTGGTGTAATTCCGCAGGGTTTGCTTACATAAAAAAAGTCCTATAGTCAGGCTTACTGCACTGCCTTCACCAAAGCAGAATTTTGACTTAGGTACAGCCAGGGTACCAAAAAATCCACAGAACTAAGCGGGCTACTCTTCCAAGGGAGCCAGTGAAGAAACACAAGTGATGCACGTGCACTTTGGCCTCCACACAAGTGCTTTAGTGTATGTTTTCCTGACTTAAGTCAGGATCAGATTTTTCCCACTTCACAGAAAGCAAATCCTTCTCCATAGCAGAAGGATTACAAAGAATCATGAGGCATTAAAAACAGTAATAAAAATAATCATAACAACTGGACAAATAATTTCAAAACCACACAACAAAAAGGACTACTGAAACAGAATTAGAGTGTAGGTAACTTAGAAGATAAGCTCTCACCACTTTTTGCCAGGAAAGATTTTGACATTTTGTGTTTTTCTGTAAAAACTTAGTTCCTACATAAAATCTTTCCATAGTATTTTACTTAAATGGTGCATTTTGTACTATTTCTTTTTAATGTTTGTAACGTTCAATATGTTTGTGCAAACAGTTGTTCATGGGACATTTTCTAGGTGCTGCTACATCTACAAAATATAAAAGCAAAAAAAAAATAAATGGATCAAGAATCCTAGATCACAGTGAACATAACAGAAACAGGTGTGTCTGATTGGTCTGAACTCCAGTCTCAAGGAAGAGAAGATCAGAAGCAAGCAGACCTTTAACAATTTTTTAACAAATTGAGTTAAATCAATGTTTCAAAAGTTAGTGTTAAGTGATCAGATGTTCAAGGTTGCAGTAACGTGCAGAGATTAAATAAATGAAAGTGTGTGTCAAAAATTTGAGAAGATATTTGACAGTGAGAGTGCAAAGGAGCCAAGCAATGGCAAAAAGTGACCCAAAGTAAATTGATTTTGGAGTATGAAGCTAGACTGCTGAAGCAGTATTACTCTCCTAGCAGGCCACAGTCCCAAGTGAAAATCTTCTCATAACACTTCTCGCTGCTGCTAATGATGCTGTTAATTACCACCAGCTTTGCCAGGGGTGATGCATATGTCAAGTTTGGGAGCCCAAAGTCTGGATAATTTCAATCCTCTCAGCCCCGACCGCTGCCCACCCGCAGCCTCCCCCATTTCCTCAGCCTCCGGGCCCCAACTCCCTCACCGCCCTCCGTCTGCCCCACCAGGGCAGCTCGGGGCTGGGGTGACCCTCTGTGCCCACCTGCATGGCTCCCCCCGGGGCTCTGCCTCTCCTCAGGGAGGCCACTGAGCCGATGGTGGCAAGAGGCCGGCGGCCGTTGGGTCGGGGAGCCCTGCCCTCACCCGTTCTAGTAATGGCGGCGTGAGGCGGGTGGTGGGCCCTGGCTGGACCAACAGCCCATGGGTCGTTGGTTACTGCTGACAAAACAGTTTCAGAAGAAAAAAAGCAACAGAAAACAAACAAGAATAAACAAAGTCCAAACAAACAAAGCCATCAAACAGGGGGCACTTTCAGTCTGGGCCACTGTAGGCCGTGGGTGTGACTGAAGGAGGCAGCCCTGCTTCCCTGCCTGCCATTCAGCCATGGCCTGCTCCTTCCATGGGGTGGAAGCTGTCAGTCGCGTGGTATAAGGCAGCAGGGGGAAACACGTAAACAAATAACCTAACTTCATACAGTATAATTTAATAAGCGTTTTGTGGTACAAGGCCACACGTTAGCTCCGACCAGGGATCATATCAAACGGGATCCTCCGTTCACAAATAATGGCACCAGTGCTGGAGGCACAGCAAACTGCAGAGGGAAAACCAGTGGGTAAGAAGAGGAAAAGGAACATCTTAAGCCGGTTTCCACCTGTTTTCCCAGCTACCTTCTGAAGTTCACCGGCTCATCCAAGCCTGCAGGAGCAGGAGTAGTAACGCTGAGGTGAGTTCAAACTGTCACCAGCCAATACAATGTTAAGAACAATAATCTGCTTCTACACTGAATGGTTAACCACTTTCAACATAATTACAGCCTCAACATTGTATTTTAACACAACTCTGGTGTGAAAACAAACTCAGAGAGAGAAGCTAGGAATATTGTGAGGCTAACTTGTTCTTTCGAGTCGAATTTCTTTAGTTCTACATGAAAAACACTTGAGTTTTCAAATGGATCCTAATTCTTGAAGAATGTAATTAACACAATTTAGTCATCTTCTAAATGAGAATTGTACTGCATCTGTGTTCTTAATAGCTAAAAACAAGACAGCTAAAAAAATGATGTTTTTGTATTTCAGTTGATTTAAGTAAAGGTATTTCTTCAAAACAGGCAACTTATTCAATTTCCTTTAGTTAAGGGAATAGAGATTCTAATTTTTTCAGCCAATGAAACACTATTAACCTTAAGGCTTATTGAGGACTGCTGACTCCTTTATCATCAATATAGTTCTGTAAACCACCTGCAAAGCACTTATCTTGACCCTGCAGACTGCCAGAAGTCCACAGGCTACAGTGAAGCAAGTACAGGGGTAGAGAACATCATCTTGCAGAGAACATCATCTTGAAAAGCCAACCACACCTTTTGTTTTGCCTCCCTAGATAAACCATGATTTCAAAGACTGCGCAAATCACTTACAATATCTTCTGAAAAGAAATCACTGGTCTACATCGCAAACATTCTCATTAAAACAACCCTCTAACTGAGTGCTTTTATTTATAAGGGAAAATAAATGTACATAACAGTGTTGTTAGAGGCAATGTCTGTTACATGCATACACTGTGACTTTTCTACAGTCACATTACACACAGTTGTAAATATCATAACACTACAAAACAAAGAATTTTAATATGCTTTTAATATAATCAACAAAGTAAAGAAACATTTGAATCCTAACAGGATCTATTTTAAGAACATTTACATTCTAGTGATTTTTAATTGTACATTGGCGATGAATAATTTTTGTAAGGAAAACAGCATGTCCATGTACTCAGCATTCCTGCAGCATTAGTTCTAGGTCAGGAATCTAAAATCCTGAAAAATAAGAACAAGCTTTAGCTGTTGGTACAATATAACACTAAATACTAAATACTTAAAATATGATATAGATGTAAGATGTATTAGAAAACAGAGCATTATAATATTGGCATAGGGAAACTTTATTATATCACTCCAAATCCAAATCAGCTCCAGAGACCTGAATGATTTGAAGTTAAATCCTGAAGCCTGTACTTAGTTTCAGTGTGAGTCTTTTTGCTGTGTAAGAACAGGGGGATTACCCCAGGACGTCAATACGTGTTTCATAGCTAGTTGTATCAGTTCTTCCGGACATACACTTATCATCATTGTTAACTTTCTAAACTGCTTACAGATGTGGGATATTTTCCATTTCTTGCTGCCTGAAACAGCTGTGTATTCTCAGTTCTAGGAACTGAAGACCTACAGCTTCTACTCACTTTGCTTGAAGATACATGAATTTAGAACATCTGAGAAAGGCTTGTCTGCAGAACTGTAAATTGACAAAACAGTAAAAGGCTGTCTGAGACTACTCCTCAACATAAATATTGTGCCCTATTTGTATAAAAAGAAACTAATTTAAATATAGATTGTGATTAAAAGCCTTAAATAAGTACCTCCTTAGCGAAAATCCACTGATCTCCTTCCGTTGCGTGGCTGAAAGACAAATACTCAATCAGCACTCCATAAAACTGACTGGTTTCAGTGACAAAGCCCCACGCAACTTGGTATGTATAGAAATTGGGAAATTTCTTAGTTCCGTCAACGTGATCATCACTAAAGATAAACCTGAAGCCAGTTACTATTTCATGTATATCCACCTTTGGAGGAGAATTATACAGTAAACATTACTGTATACAGAGTGAAGAATGAATTATACTCATCTTGTACGATTTTATAAGGGGGAGAAAGCCACAAGAAGTCACTCTAAGAGACCATTATCACTAATTCTTTTCGCATTTTCTTAAGATGCGCTTCCAGATTGTTGTTATTATTGCAGTGTGTTTGTTGTAATTAACAAAGAAACACATGTCACTCAATGAATTTTTTAGACTGTTCTTTAATGTAGGCAAAGAGTTTCTCCCTTTTCACCATGGTCATTTTAGAAATATTTGCACTACAAAGGAACGTGATACAAAGTCTTCTAAAGCTGATAAAAAATCTCTTGCTGAGCTTGATAAGAATTTGCTTTTCACTCTGGCATCATGAATGCATAGATGTGAATATCATCAATAACTTTGGCCTGTTGTAAGAACTCTGCAGATCCAATCCTGATGCATAAGAAATACAACTATACAAACTTGCCTCCTTCTCATTAACCACTTTCTTATTTAAATAGGAAAAAAAAGATTAACCAAAACCAAGAGAATTATTATTAAGTTTGACTTGCCAACTTTAACTTGCTTAATCTTGCAAAAATGGAGTAAAAAGGCATTAAGATGAACAGAATAGTTTCATTCTCATGAGAATTTCTGTATCTAGTTTCTAATCTTACTGGGCAAAGCATAAGGAAAACAGAAAAGTGTCTGTTTCGCTACATCACAAAATGAAAAGAAAAATAGCCAAACAAACCATACCCTGTAGAAAAAGTAGCCTCTACTTTGAATCCCTCCAGGTCCTTGAAGCTCTTCCTGAAAAAAAGTATTTTAAATCATATCTATTCTTGTAAGTCAGTTCATATAGAGGGATTATTTATGTACATATTAAAAGTATTTCTTCAGTACTACTGTACAGCCTTGCCCCTTAAGGCATGCTTTATATATATTTCTCCGCATCAGTAACACAAAGTTCACGCTATCATGTAGAAATAGCAGAAAACACAGTTTTAGTTCTGTTCAGATTGCTGTGGAATGGTACTAGTAATGGCGGGCAGCCTTTGACTTCCACTTCCCAGGTTTCATTACCCAGACACAACCAGAGTCTTCGTGGTAGCGGAGTCTCTACAGACAAGATCAAGTTGGTCTTTGCACCTCACAGAAGGACAACAATGCAAAGCTTAAAAACCACAAGTACTTGGGATCCAGCCCAGGAATGAGATCCTCAACTGTTTACAAAGGTATATCTTCATCACCCCTCTCACATTAATTCCCCCAAAAAAGACCAGTCCTTATGATATTCTACCCTGTCCGTGCTGCACACAATGAGAAACAGCTGCCTACTGATCCATACAGCAAGGGAGGGGAAACTACCGATGAAGAAAATACAAATTCCATTCAAATGTAACAAGTACAAAGCATGAAGTATCCGGGTATTTTAATGAGACCTTCATGATTAGAGAGCACATAAGCTTAATGACAGTATTTTCTTTGCTTGCGTTAATACCAGGTACGTGAGTGAGGGGTCTGACCCGCAGGTGGAGAGACAGGCCAACTCAGAAACAAAACAGTTCGAATCTTCTGCTTAGCAGAACATAAAATTTAGATGGAATTTATTTAGCAATGAAGGTATTTCTCAATTTAAAAATGATGTCATGTGATCTCTTGATCACAACCAGAATTGTCATAGAAAGCAATCATTCCATGCTCTATTTTAATGTGGTAAGAATGGTGTAAAATAGGATGGCTCCCATCATTTCCTAACACAGGAATAGCTTCAACGCAAGGTAGCTTTCCAATGAAGTAGAGTTTAAGCTATTTTTTGAGTTTTCCTTTAATTTCAACTTAAGTTCATCAGGTATGATGAACCAGTTTCTTTGCCGTAGGTAAAACATGTATGATTTTTATTCCTAACGTCCGACTCATTCTAGCATTACCTGGGTTTGAAATATCCATCTCAGATCTACCATCTGTTCAATACTAAAGGGGTTTTAAATTGGAAAAGGCTAAAAATTTGCCTATTAGTGGGGGTTTGTACATTGCCATTGGAGTGTCCAATGGTATTTATATTTCATTATTTTTCTACTAATTCTATTCAATGTGTGAACAAATATAAAAACAAAACCAAAATAGGCAGCTGTTGCAAGTTAAGGAAATTATCTAGAACATTAAAGGAGCCAAGAGTACAATTACTAATATAGAATTATGATTTATTTTATGGACTTTTAACATGTTAATATGCCATTTGCTACTTAGAACCAGACACCTCTTAGAGAAGGTTACATTGTTTCCTGGTTTGATTTCATCTCAGGAGGTTGGTATTAGAAAACAACTGAAGCTAAAATTTGCCTTCATTGTAACATTTGCCTTGTAACTTCCAAGGGTTTGGAAATATTAAAAAAACCCACCCTAATACATTCTGTACTGTGCATGCATGTATATTCCCAAACCTGCATGTGTATATGTATACAGAAACATGTATTAATGAAGAAGTGTGTTTATTTAGAGTTTAGTGCCTGCCCTCTAGAAGTTATCTGGTTCAACCTCTTTGATTGACTTGCCAACAAAGTCTCTTGTGTCTCCTGCCTTAGATCTTGTTATGTCAGTCAAGATGGAGCTCAAGAGGAATCAAATTCATGACAAAATCTAGTATCAGTCCAAACTGGGAAGAAAGAATAAGTTTAATAAAGTATGTTTTCTCCTTTGCCCATCCACTTTTTCAATTGTCAACCTTGTCTGGTCAGGGAGAGAGGTGGGTGTGTTTATGTACAGCAGATTCTGGTTTTCTTTCCAGTGTGAGAAGAAAAAAATAAATTCAGCACCAATCCAACCCTTCCTGAAGCCCAGCCTGTGACACCAGAGTCATGTAGTCCAACCAGAGCTGGGCAGCCCGCAGGAACTGCTCTGTGGGGGACCGGAGTTCCTCTGCACGTCTTAGGCAGAGTTGCTTTGGTCTTCTACTGGTGTCAAAGTTTACTGATGCCATTTCCCCATCAGCCCATCTGCTATAGTCTCTGGGAAAGATGGACTTAGAGATTTCTCACAGTCAGGGAATATTTGCACTATTTTTATTATTGATGGCAGATCAATAATAAATTGCATTTGCAGCAAATATACCCAAATTTTATGACATTTTGGAAACAATGGTACTATTTCTCTCTATGAGAAACTTCTGTTCCAAAACACACTATTTTTCTATGGAAGTTCCATGGTTTCTATTAGTTCCATGGAGAACTTTCTTATCTGCACTTTAAGTTAAACAGTAAAATCACCGATAAATCACTTGGAAATTCTTAGTGCTATGTCATAAACAGTATATGTTTAAGGAGTAGATATGGTTTGAATTCCAAACAGGCTAAAAAAAAAAAAAAAACCCCGTAGAAAATATGACTCAACTGCAATATAATGGTACAGATAACTTTGCAAGTATTTTTCTTTTTATAAAAGAACTCACAATCCATTTTGGTACCTGGGCTCTGTGTTCTATCACTGCTCTGTGTTAAGTGTATATTCAGTGGGTTTCTTTGTTTTAAATTTTAAATATCAGCAGGATTATTTTTCTCTAATTAAAACACAGCAAAACCTCGTATTTCTGATGAAAGTACACTTGTGCGATATTAAATCACGAAAATAAAAACGTTATGAGCAGAAAGGTCTAGGAGGACATTTTTAGAAGAGCTAACAAATCACAAAGTGTAAGAATGCAAACATGCAGAGTTTAAGATTACATACGTCCACTTTGTATCTCTTCAATCTTCTCTCATTAAGCTGGGGAACGAGCTGCAGCAAAGGATGCAGGACAGAGGACTGAGAGGACACGAACACAGACACATAAGCAACAATGAAATTTGGAGCGTACGGTGCAAAAAAAGTCTCTTCCCACAGTATTGGCTTATGGACCAAACATGCACCAAAAAAGGACTGAAGATGTTAATTGAGAAACTTATTTTTTGAACATTTGGACTTGAAAACAAACAGATAGCAACATTTATATTTACACTAGGACTGTGACTCACACAGTGATGGAGGGAAAAGCTGTGTCCTCACCTCTACTCACTGAAAATTCAGAACCGTTTACAGACTTCTTGCCCAGGCAATTGCAATTATTCAGACTTTGATCAGCCTCTGGGAGTGGTACAGAGAACACTTCCACACACTACTCCTACTAACATTTCTACTATTATCTGTTATGGAAGTTAGCAGCTTCAATCTCCGTTGTAATGAAAAGTTCATTTGACTTCAAAGTAACTTCAGAAAATTAAGAATTTTTTTTTTTTTTTGCTAGAAAAGAGCGTACAGGATGGATCCATTCTCAGGGGAAATTTGTAACTGTTGCAGTGGCCACTGTACCTAAGAGACAAGCTCAAACCATGAAATTCCTTGTCTTCAACAAGACTTTATGCTTGCAGACAGCCTCGTTAAGCAACGGTGGCATTGTGTGCAGTGTAAGTGCCCCCCTGGCAAAACACAACCACATGGGCTTGTGGAGAGAGGTCCACCATGAGGAATAAAGTAGAAACCCCATGTTCCATCAACCAATTTCAACCTTCAACTCATGTAAACATAATTTTAAAAATATCGCATTTTTTAACCAATACTTCTTAGAAAAGTGATACGCCAAATAGAAATATAATTTATGGAATAACTAGAGCTACCAAAGTGATAGTGTATTTAGTAGGTAAAATGAACTTGCCTACTTGGAGCCAATTTTGCACTGTCTGCCCTAAGGTAGGCAACGTGGCATCATAATGGCTAAAAAAGTAGAAGTCTGACATGTAGCGGAGGACTTAAAGAGCATCTCAGCTCTGTCTTGCAGTCAGTGGAGAGAGGTTAATAAAGCTGAAGAATGATGGATCTCACCTAAGTCAGTATCTCTGAGAACGGGGCTGGAAAAGAGTCACCTGAACAGCTAAACCAGAAGGAAGTGAGAAAGCAGCAATTCCCGAGGGCAGGCAGGGGCAAAAGCATTCGGGATGGGGACGAGGGGTATGCAGTGACCTCTTAAATAGAAATAGCTCATCTCATTGTGCCCTGATTACCATCAAAACCTCCAGAGCAGTTCTGTCATGAAAACACTGACCCCAGCGTCAGCAATATCACTATCTAGGAAATATACCAATTATTTCTGAAGAAATGTAAAGACCAAGGCAAAAATGAACATTAACTTATCAGATGATTGTTAAGAAGTGAGAAAAAAATGAGTATGTTGAACTTTCTCGAAATCCTGTCATGCACAGAAAAGACACATTGATGCACAGAAATAACAGATAATGTTTGCAATTTAAAAGCAAGAATGGATCACCCATAGTCTGGTTTATATTGTTGTCTTATGGGAATATTGTTATATCAACAATACCAGGCTATTTTTAAAATCATATTTTTCATTTAAAATATAATTCAAATTCTGAGTGAGACTTAAATACTATTTTGCTTGATACATATTTATGACATGCACAAATAAATACATACAATTTAATTAATAATGAATAAAAATTCATTAAGAGTTCTTGATTCTTGATATTTATGGTCATGTTCTCAGCTTCTATATATCCACATTGTTTCACTGCATATGTTCTGTTCCAGTACCAGAAACAAGCTTTTGATCTTATTCTAAAAAATTGTAACTACAAGTTTAAGATGCGGTTGGGATTCTTTGAGTGTTTGGTTGGTTTTTTGCACTCTTGGACAGTATCAATGATCCTCCTCCATGTTATTAAAACACATTCTATATCTTAAATGCAAAGCTCCCCATTCTGAGCTCGCTGTGCAGTGGGAGAGACTGCTGCAAAAAGGAACATTGCCTTGTTTTTATGTACAAGCACACGTGTACTCACAAGGAGGTGCTATGCCACTTACCGTGATGTCTGAGTTGCCTGAGTCATGAGTCTTAGAATAATGAAATAAGAACTGTTCAAAAAAATTAAAAGTGGGGTTTTACTACAAAACAGGGCAAGGGTGTTAGGATTTTCTTGACAATTTTAGTGTGATCGTAAAACATACATAGAAATCTTACCCTTTTGGTGTTGTCTTTTTCATCTAAACCCTGTAGGAATAACAATTGGTAGAGAAGCTTTTATTTGTTAAAAAAAAAAAAAAAAGCGCAATGGGCAATTCTGATTACATTATAAACTTTTCAGTACTGGATTGGAGTATTGTCCTTCCTTGACAAATATATTACATGTCTTTCCTTATCAATGTAACTACTCTTTTCAAACTCTGTAGAGAGCACTGATTACTCTCCAGTAGAAGAGTAGGTGGGTTTAGCAGATGCTCCTCTGTATATCCCTAGACTCTCGTAAGTAAATATCTTTTTCCACTGAGAGCTCATTGTTTTTCTAATCTAAAGCAATAAAAACATCTGAAACCTCGTATTCAACCTGGAGATTGTTTTCCAAACGTTGGAGTCTCCCTGCTGTCTTTAATAGGTGTTGAGTTAGGACACAGCATTTCAGAGTAAGAACTGACAGTATCACTTCCAGCACTGAGTGACACTTCCCGTACCAGGTCCTCAGAATTCATTGTAGTCACTGGCACACTGAGACATCAGGCTTCAGAAATTCTAATTAGTCTTTTGTGAGTGTTACCTGTGGTTTCTGGAGAAAACCCATGACCAGAAAGCAAAGTTCTTCCAGTGCGCTGGACGCCTAATGTAAAGAAAACATCAACTCAGGCATCAGACTTCCAATCCTACTGCATGTAACAAACAGGATCAAAATAATAAAGTAACCTGTGTCTGACTCACCTGAGGTTGAGAAACTCTGGACAGGTAGGCAGAACATGCATCGTCTATCTGTAAAAGTTCACACAGTCCTTTTTTAGGAAGTCAGATTAATAAAAACAAGTGAAATATGTATCTTTTCAAAAAGAATTCAGTGCAGCCAAAGGTACGGCAAGCTTGTCCACCATAAGGAATTCTTACAGGTACATTCGTGAAATATTTTATATTTAAGGGAAAATAGCCCTTGACCAAATAAGCAAATTTATATTTGTTTGATCACAAAAAACACATATGTATCTGGGTCCTTTATTCTCTTACTCCACTCACATCCCTCCCTACTTTTAGCCTTCCCAGACTAAGCCATATTTTAAATTATGATTTTAAGCATCTGGGGTAGGGACTATGAACTTACATCTCTTCTGTGGTACCTTTGGATTATACAAAACTGTAAAGAAAATGACAAAGTAAGTGATTCAAAGAGCAGTCCTCCAACACCCCTCTTCCGATTGGATTCCAGCATCCCTGCAGGTGCGTGAGAACACATGCATCTCTTGAGTGATTATGTATGTGCCAGCACGTCTTATGCAGTCCAGTCAATTTGTTTGAGTCCCCAAGCAGCCAACACCCAAGGTTTGCACTGATTTCTTTGGTAAATGAACAGTCTTACAAGATTTTGTTTAAAGGAGGTGGTTCCCAAATCACAGTGCTAGTAAGAGATATATTCAATATATTTCAAGGGATCTAAACCCAAAGAGCACTGTGGAAGAAGTCATTGCGCTTGAACTTAGACACATCAGCACAGGATGGAATGTTACACACATAGACACAAAAATAAATCCACAAACCCCACCAGCCATTTCATCTGGATCAAAATAAATGTCTATTTTGCTCTGCATCTCATCTCCAAATCTGGCCATACATCAGCACGCAGGGAAACACCCAAGAAGAGACCAGTGGTCCAGTAAAACCCATGCTCTCCAGCCACAGTGGATTTCTGTGCTGTGAATTTGACCAGTCTCTCCCTGGACCATTGTAAACTTTTGGCATCCCCAGTGTCCTGTGGTTTCCTGAACACTGCACTTCCATTTGTCTTGAGCAGTCTTTTCAAAGCCACCTTCGATCAGTGCTATCACCATCTTGTCTTGGAGGAAGTAATGAGTATGTGATCCCTACCCATCGTCTCCCTGCTGTTCATGCCCTTGTGTAGAAAATTAATCATGTCTTCTTTTTGTTGTCTCTTTGCCAAGACAACAGAATCCCATGCTACTGAACCAATTTTGGTGGAGTTATCAATTGGGGAGGAAGAAGAAGGGGAATAAAGGGCATTGGAATTCGTGGAAATAATATTACCAGTGCTGAAAGCTCAAAGTTGTCTGTACGGAAAAGAAAAAAATCTCAAGTACTCCAATTGAAGCTGCATAGTTTAATAATAATTAAAAAAGAGGCTTAACTTTTCAGTGTATAACTTTAAAATCATATCATTAGCAAGCTGCATTGGTATGCACCATTTCTGGCATAGAATATTTGATACCATTTGTCTAGATGCCAGAAAGCTTTGCCAGTCATCTAGTTCATAGACGGCATTAAAATTACTTTTTTTTAAAGTAAAGAGAAGGTAATGCAATGGATTTTACGATTTTGTTATAGGTAAAAAGCCCTAAACAACACTCTTTAGCAATGAAAACATTAACTGAAAAAAAGCAATAAACAAATAATGCATATCTGAGTACTTCAAGACAAGAGATGATTCATTTCTCTAGAGACAATCTGCGAGAAAGCATTAGCAGAGAGAGTGGGAAAGCTAATAGCCCGCAGAATTCCCCCTTCAAAGAGTTTTTGTTGGTAACGCATCCTCCCCGTTCTCTTTTCCCTTCATCGTGCATTTGCTCGTCTCCGGGTATATTAGTTCAGCTTCACCACTTTTGGAGTAAGAAAATGTAGAGGGAGAAATCAGCAGCGAATGAGATAAACTCAGCTGAAGTCATTTGCAAAGCCTACACTAAAAATGTGCTTTTTCTTCTTGGTGAGGGATTTTATTGTTGTTTTTTATTGGTTTCTTTGCTTGTTTTGTAGTTGGAGGTGACTATTAGCGGACTATCATAATTCAGCAGCAGGACAAGACACCGTGCCTCAAACACAAAGCAGTATCTCTCAGCCAGAACCTGTGTGGACAAAGCAAAGGCTGAGGAAATGCCACAGTTTCTGTTAATTCCCTTAAAGAAAAAAAAAAAAAAGTAATAGTTCCTATCATCACTGATGCACTGGGGTTGATTAAATAACATAAAGAAATGAAAGGATGTGAGAGACGAGTAAAGGAACACAATACTTAGTTAGAAGGTTCCCGTATTTATAAATTTGGAGTCATTCCTGGAAAAGATTGAATTAATTTAGAGGCGGGGTTTCTCCTGGATGGTCCGCTAATAAAGTAACAAACTGGGAAGAACTGATGCTTTTCATTCCAGGAAAATCTGGTGAACTAGTATGGTTCTGTAATCATGTTGTTTTAGGGTAAAACCCTATGAGTCTAATTCTCTCTCCTTAGACCCTCTCCAGTCCTGCATTATTCTTGCTAAAATAGTAAGTATTATATTGGTTATGTTACATAATTTTACCCAGAATTTAGTATCTTCTGCATACTTTTTTGTTCACTGAAATCAATGGAAACTTTGCCTTTGCCTCCAGTCATTGTAGGGACAAATACTGTGTTACAAATCGCAAATCTTAGCAATTGATGCAGAAACGTGTAAAGCAGCAGTTTTAATCCAGAATGTCTCGTTTTCATAAACTCCTTAGAGCTACCAGAGCTACTACTCCAGAGCTACCTTACTTCCCACTTTTTCCCAGGAGATAAAGACCAGCAGGGCTTGTTCAAGTGCTGGTTTAGGTTCATGTTGGTGTTTGAGTCAACACTTCCCAAATGCTCTATGGGGAGCGGGCAGGAAGGGAAGTGCCTCCTGTAGCACCCACAGGAGGAAGAAGTTGGCTCTCTGCATCTCTACCCCCGATGAGTCCTTTGCTTCCCAATGTTACCAGAAGCTACAAAATTAAATGTCGAGGGAGGACTTGAAGGTTACAGCAACTCCAGGGCACCTGAGTTGCCAGCTAAACCCTCTCTGCGTGTTACGCCCTGTCATTCCACCTGTTCAAAAAGGGCAGGGAAGAGCCCGTGTTAACACACGTGTCACGTCCTGGAGCCAAGACACATGTTCCTTTCAAAGGTGAGAGTGGAAGTCATGATAACGATCACTAGCAAAATGTTAGAGGGGCTAATTGACACCGTACATTATCCTTTAACTAGCAAATTGAGAGGATTAAATACAGAGTCCCAGCCCTGCGTGCGGAACAGAAGAAGCAAGAGATAAGATTGGATGAGTTGAAACAATTGTGTACAGCCTATAAAAATACCAGACGGGACACCATGTTTTTTCCAGGGACAGTGACTGCCTGGTCATGGACAGTTAAATGACACCTGTTATCAAACATAGCTCTCCACTGAGCCAAGACAATCTTTTCCCTGAACGACATCTCAACACCCAACTCAACATTCTGCTGGAGCAACTGTTCAGAAAATCTGGAAAACAAGATGTTTCACCTCTTTGCTGATGTCAGGATAGGAGATGTGCGGGAGAAGCGGAACTGGAAGAAGAAGGACCTCAACTCCATGCAAGAGAAACACTGGAGAGTGAGATGTGACCGTAGGAAGGGTGGGCACAGAAGAAATGGAGTCTACTGTAGGGCAGTGCACAGATGATGCTTACCTCTTTCCACAGCTGCAAATCCTGATCTGCCTCGAGTGCTTGGGATGGCATCGGTGCACCTGGAAGCACAAACCGTGCTTAGCAATGCTGTACAGCAAAGGTCCTTTGTATAAGTATCCTGTGTCAGTGATTTAAATAAAAACCCTGAACACAAGATGGTACCTAACACACTTATCATTGCCCAGTAGTTTCTGCCTGCTCTATGTCAGCAACACAGGAGGCTTCTTCACAAGTTCACAGCAGATATGGACACTGACATCTCTTAGCAATAAACAAGTGTGGAAATCACTCAGCTTTCACCAGGGGTCAGGATGGTGTTAGTCCTTTCTCAGTGATAAGTAGCAGGCAAGACAGTTTGCATGGCAGTTCTCGAATGCCAAGACCTGCTCAGGAAAACACATTCCAGCCCCTGCAACGTGGAGCTTCCTGAGACCTGAGCTCACCTCCAGCACACACATCGCAAGGCGAGAAGGTGGACCCTACCTCTTGCTTTGTTGCATGTCACAGTTAAATAATTAAACCTGTGCTATGTAATGTATGCTTGCATGTGAATAATAGCCATGACATGAGGCGATAGTACATGTGGAACTAGCTTTATTTCCTCTCTCTGGTGTGTGTGATGTGGAAAAGCTCAGTCCTTTAGAAGACTGAATGTGTTATTAATTGCATAATGCTTGGCTTGGGGGCAGCTCCTTTCTCCAACTCTGCCCATCCAGGCTACCAACCTGGAATTCACTGTCTCTGGTCCCTTCTGACCCAGCACCAGAACAGCCACCTATATTAAACAAAAAAGCGGTGATGGTAGACTTAGCTGGAATGGCCAGGTGAGCAGGGTACAATTGCGCATCACCTCCATTTCTTTTTACAAGTAATACTAATAACTACAACAGTGTTTAGTTCCGGGCATTAAGAGGTAGATTTCAAAACCATAATTTGGTACTGGTACAAACTTAAGCTGACTAATTATTCTTGATGTTTGTTTTCCAGGGAAAAAAAAAAAAAATTAAGAGGGGTCTTAATTTCACCCTATGTAGAAGTGGGATATTTCTGAAATCTCTAGGAAGTTTGCATAATAGGAAAACTGCTTTCCAATGAAAATTTGTTTTTGGGTTTTTTTTAATGTTTACTTTAGTTCAAGGAATAACTCCAAATAAATGAAAGGTGCTACAATTCTCTTACTTTGTTTTCTGTTCTTAAATTAGTATATTCCAATTGGAGTATTGCCTGGGACTGGTGTCCTGGTTGTAGAACTGGGCAACACCTCAAATCAACACACTTTCCCCATTAAAGCTTTGCCTGCCTGTCACTGAATGCTGTTGCTACCATCGTGTGTTCCCAAGGCTTTCCAGGGGGAGCAGAAGAAATCCAGTAACCTGTAAAGCTTAGGGCAGCAGGCAAGAAAACCTGGATATTACAGCTTGCTTCGCCCCATCCAGAACAGTGCTGCAATCACTGTAGGACTTCATTCATTTACGCACATACACAGTGGCGCACACAGGGAAATAATAAGTTATTTTGTAATATACACAAAATAGCCATAGGGAGGAAAAAAAAAAAAAAAAAAAGAGTGCTATTGAGGAAAGCAGTCCTATTCAAAAGGAACATATAGGAGGAAATCCTCCTACAAAATTGATGCTGTCCATGATATATTTGTTCCCTTATCCTTCAATTCTGCCAAATTCTGAAAACTCAGCTTCTCACAAGGCAGCAGAATGGCAGCTGCAGAGTTTCAGTCAATTTTCTACCTGGGGTTCACTTCTTGCATCTTCTCTCCACTGCTCTCCCCACACGATCATTTCTGCAAGAACAATAACTAAATACTGTGTGCCATTGCCTTTCCTTGCCCTCCTTTTCCTTCCCTCTCCTCTGTCACATCTCCAGAATTTATTTTTAACGGAACATTCCGTATACTGTACTCAGATTCCTTTGATTCTTGATGTTAAAAAAACGCATCAAACCAGAACAAAAATTCCTGGTGAAAGTAACTCACACACATATAATACAAACAAAACAGAACTGTTCTTTGCACAGAAACTTATTTTGTAATGTTACTCCACAAGGTATAAGTAGTTAATCTGTCTGGAGTGGGAAAATAGAATATAAAAGAGAGTACATTTTGTTAATAAGCCCATTAGCTGTACTTGTTTGACAAGCACTCCCTGTTACAAAAAATAACATCTTTCAGGTGGAAGACGGCATTTCAAATTAAATCAAGATAATCAAGCTCTATGCTTAAAGCAGCCCTATCCTTTCCCACTTAACCCCACCCCCAGAGACTCCTCATGCAATAAATATCGCTTCAGGTTGGGCTAAGCGACTTCCAGAGGGTCCCAATTTTTCCTACAATTCTGTGGTACGTCTCAGAATTAGCTTTTAAATCAGAGTAAATCATATTTAAAATGAAATTGCTTTTAACAAAAGCAACTTCCCCAAGTTACTGGCATGTAGTTTTGCCAAGACAGGATAATCCTGCCGTGATACAGGAGGAACCCCCCCAAAACCCAACCCCTGAAGCCGTGCCCAGCAGCACCGGCCCCCTGCGCATCCCTGCTTCTCCCCCGGCCCCGCATCCCACCCCAGCCCGGTGAGGCGGCGACTCGCCCTTGCAGCCCCCTCGCCAGGCTGGCAAGCTGAAGGGTCACCTCCCTCCCCCCCCCCCAAAAAAAAAAAACCCCAAAATATCGAAGGGGTTGCGAGAGGGATGCTCCTCACCTTCGCAAGCAGACATCGAGGAGGCGAGGAGGAGGAGGAGGAGGAGGAGCGAGGACCCCGGTGGCGCCGCGCCGTCCCCTGCCTTCCTCCGGCATCGCTGGGGGGTGGCCGCGGGGGGCTGCTGGTGGCAGAGGTGTCCCATGCCCGCGGTGTCCCCTGCGCTGCCAGCCGCTCTTCTGGCCGTGCCCTCCCTCCCCAAACTTTTTAAATCTCCCTGACACGTGGACGAGCATCAGGCTGAGCCGGGGAGGGCTCTCAGCCGCCCTGCCCACGCTGCCCACCCTGCCCCTGCTCCCCCAGCCTGGCAGGGAAAAGCCATCGAGGACCTGGGTGGGTGGCTGGGATGGGGGGGCTCTGAGGATGTGCACCCACCCACCCGCAGGACCAGCCGGTTGCTGGCTTTTCTGGAGGACCCCCTGCTGCAGGGGGATGACCGGTTCCTGACTTTCCCCATGCCTTAAATACACATAAAATGCCACGCTGTGGCACAGAACTCAGTGATGTGGTGATATTTGGGGATTAAAATAGTAATTCCGTGCTTAGCAAGTCACTTTACTTAATATACAGCCGCAGACCTTGGTGCCAGGTGTTATTTATACCTGTAGGCAGTCAAAGCAGCTACATGATAAGATGTTCAAAAGCACACACACCCCAAATCTGTAAAAAGACCCTTCGGCAGCTTAGTCCAGCCGCCCCTGAAACGTCGCAAGCCCCATTTTACCAAATTTGCTACCCAAGCCTGCGGGAGCCCGAACCACCAGACCATGCCCAGTCCCAGCAGGTCCTGGCTTTCTCCAAAGGCACATGCCTGACTGTCCCCGCTCCCTCAGCATTTGATCCGGGATGATCCTGCCCACCTGAGGTGCTGCCCCAACCCCGAGATGCTGCGGAGAGCATTTCAGGGCAGCATCTCCCAATTTACAGTCTATCCTTATGATTTGTTTCCACTTTTTTTTTTTTTTTTCCCGTTCACTCCTATTTTTTTTTTTTGCTTGTTTTCTTTTTTCTGACTTTTAAAAGAAATACTACATCACGGTCCAGCAACGAGACAGCGGTACAATATTAGAGATTGTTTTTTTCCAAAACACCGTTTGGTTCTTTTTGACCATTTCACTGAATTTCACTGAATTTCACTGAATTCTTAGAGTTGGAAGGGACCATAAAGATCATCTAGTCCAACTCCCCTGCCGAAGCAGGATTGCAGTGGGTTTTGCCTTGGCAGGGGGGTGGAGTAAAGATGCTTGACAAGAGCGGTGGGTGTTACTGTGAAACCAGAGGTGATTTTCATTTATAACCGAGGCGTTGCTGTCTGCTCTTTGCCCTTACCCTTATCAGGGATGTGAGCTACAAATGGTGCTCTGCCACCGTCAACACTTTGACAAGCCGTCAACGTTTTGAAAGCTCTGCCAAGCAGCATGTTAAGATGCTATAAAATTCTCATAGTAAGAGAAGTATCTCCTCCATCAGATCCAGTAGCAGAGCGTCCTTTAGTAGGACTGGGGACACAATTAATCCTTGTGTCAATGGAAAGCCAGCACATAAATTAAAGAGCCTGTATTTTATACATATTATCGTATTTATATCTACCTAATTAAAAGAGTTGTTTTAAAACAATCCAAATGGAGGAATTGCATTTGGTTCTGGCTTCTGTTAATAACACCAGAAGACATTTATTCAGAAGACATTATAATAAACGGGAAGTCATCAACACTGAAAGGTATCTTCCTAATCTATCTGGATTCAAATACATGAATCACTGTCCTGAGCCCTGGCCTGGGGAAGGATTTAATTTGTTATGCATTTTAATTAATCCATTCTTGTTAAATATTTAATAGATTGTGAAATAAAATACAGTATTTTATAATTTGAGAGTTAAATGCCTGTAAACATTCTACACCCATGAATGCTGCACAGTGTTTTAAGAACAGTGAAAAAAAGATACATCTTGAAATAAACTTTATTTTCAGTTGAAAGAGCTCCCATTAGCCCAGAAACTGCATTTTTGTGGTATCTGTTTTAATACTGCAGACTGGAAATTTTTGTGGAGTCCACTTACACAAAAACATATTAAAAAGGATTTTGAAGATGGTGAGAAAAATTTCCAGATGGAAAAATTCTGGTCTTCCATTTACGGGAAAAAAAAAAGAGATTTAATACTGCTGCCTGTGCTTGGGTTTGTATTGCTCCGTAATCTTTCACCTGAAATGCAGTAACCATCACACACGCAATCCCCTTTGCACCCGGAGTTAAAGTTATCTGCATCTGAGCAGGCTACAGCCTTCCGGTTCTTCCAACCCAGGGTGAACTACACTTCATTTGAGACTATGCTTTTTTACTAAGAGCAGCAACCTAGTTTTGCATTTCCTGATACATGGGTACGGTAAACTAACTGTAATCCTCCTAATCCTATACTAGAAAAAACAATGTAATTTTTCGCAAATACTTATGTTTGCATTAAGCCCAAACTCAAGTTTATACAAAGACAATATTCCTACTGAAATCTCTGCAAATTTTGACAGAGCATATTCTCCAAGCTTGAATCTCAGTTTCTAGGAGGTTTTTCACAGCTTATGACGGTCATTTTTATGCAAAGAACTCACCGAAATGCAAGCGAGCATTCTTGTAAACAGGAGAAAAAAACCAAAAAATCATCTTTCTCTACGGTGTCTGGTCTTGTGTTTTTTTTTTTTTTTTTAATTGCTTGATGAAATTAATGTTACACTACTGCAGGAACAAAGCACATCCTCATTAAACGAGTAGCTTGGAGGATGTTTTGGATGCTGTAATTAGCTCCTTTGAAATATTTATGTTCTTCCTAATGTTGCTTGAATAAATGTTAATTATGGCTAGTGGAAAGGAAATCAAACAGCTGAGTATGTGAAACCATCATCCTCTCCTCCGTCTTCAGAGAAGGCGAGGTCGGGAGGTACGTCACTGACTCCGCTCACTCCCCGTGCACAGTCACACACAGCCTGTGAGGGGGTCAGCACGCACAGGTTTTTTTTCTTTGACTTTGATTAAAATGATGAGAAATCATTCCACCTACATCCGAACTTAAGCACTAAGAGAGGGTTGTTTTTTTTTTTTTATCCCTACTGCACTTTCTTCGCCAGAATATTCCGGACTTCCTGGAGAGTGCTGGAGATGGGTCTGTGTCTGCAAGCATCCTGATGTCTCTCACAACTCAGAGGGCTCCATTAATACTGTTCCTCCTTCCGTGGGAAGAACAAGTTGCATACACAGATTTTCGTCTTACTTGTTTATATTTAGAGAATTAAAATTTGGGGAGGCAAGTCTCAATAACCAATTAATGCCTGTTCAGACAGTGCACTTCTTCAAGGTACTCTCTCTGTACGTTACTGACTAATAATGCACAGGAAGCTTGTATCAGAACAGAAAAATACCCACGAAGAAAAGTCACTGGAGACTCAAGAGACTCGATTCAAGAATCAGCATCTCTGAATGGGCTTTTATTAGTGTTGACTTAACCCAAGAAGAGATTCACTTAGTAGAAGTCTTCAGGGATGTCTCCCTGTAAATAGAAAACAAACAACAGCAAAACCCAAGCCGTATAAGGCATGACAGGCCCTGTATTTTCTCAGAATATTCTTTTCTTATTTTAGCCAAGATAATGCCTCAGCTCTTCCTTTATGAATAAGTAAAATTTAAATGACCTTAGGAGCCTCTAATGAACGAGTGAGGGGAACTTGGCTGAACTACTGGAAATCAGCACAGAAGCACCAGCCCCTGGGCTGAGAGAGACTCCACTGGGGAATGGTGATGGGACTGACGGCAGCAAACGTTCAGGGCTCTCTTCAAAAGTACCAGAACATTTTGTATAAAAGGTCCTTGTGTAAAAGAGAGGCAGCTGAGCTCTTTAAATGACTAAAGAATATTTGCTCAACAAATTCAAATTCAGCAAAAAGCTGAACCTAATCCCATGCCAAATGCCTTGTGAGCTCAGACTCTAGTGTTATCCAGAACCATGGTGAGCTGGGGAGCCACGAATTTACAGGGAGTCCAAAATTTATGAGTAGTCTTTGAACAGGAAGAGAAGCTACATGGAGTAGAGCAAGACTGGCCTGGGAGAGTTTGAGGCAGCCCTCTGAGCTGATTTGTTCTCTAACAGCGTGTCCTGGACTTGGCATTTGAGGTGAAACTACTTTATTTGAGTTCACAAATACCTTAATGTATGGGAAGATTCTTTGGCCAGGTATCATTCTTTCATTATATATATATATATATGTATCTGTAAAATATAGCATAGTAGCAACCCCATCCTTAGTTACTGCTTTCTTTGCTGGACCACACTATTAATTTTTAATATTTCTTTGGGTTATATGTCACACATGGCACAGATTGGGAAGATGTAGTAATAAACTTTAAATTGATTCATTCTTCTTTCATTCAGGAGAACAAAACCCCAGCCAACTCGAGACATCCCACCCTTGCTGACACTGGGAAGCTGTAGCCATATTTCTGGTGCTCAATAGACCTGACCACTGTGACTGGCTGGACGAGCAGAGCTGACAGATTAACTCCTGGAAGTTCTCACATTTTGGAAGAAACAAGTGACACTTTCTCTGTAGAATTACCTGATACTTCGGCATCTGCATGAATATACACACAGATATATACGTAACTACTTACGGTGTATGAGTGGTAAGAACGGCTCCACAAAGCAAATGTCCAAATGAAAGCTACATGAACCGCATGTTAAAAACCCTCTCATTAAAAATCTGTATGCTCGTAGTTTGTGGTGGGTCACACAGGTTCCTCCTGGAAAAACAGAAGGTGACTTTCCTTATGAAAAATTCTCCTTAGCAGGAAGCAACATTTACAAATGCTGAATAATACAGGCTTTTACTACTACTACGAGTGACAGTTCTCCCCATAATGGCAAATAAAACCAAACTGTGGGCACCACCGTTGCACTTTACACCTCAAGTGACAGCCCTGCATTATTACTTGTTATTCCTTGTATGGAAGTGAGCCCCTAAGGGCTATAAAAAGGACACAAGCTTAAAGGGATCAGTTTTCATACAAATACTCAGCTTTGAAATATTAGTTCTTGCCTAGAAGATTTTACAAGTGGTTTGATTTAGGAGCACAGGATGGTGTTTTTGCAGGAATGTCTAGTTAGATGAGTAGTTTTCTTCTAAATGTAGCATTTTATTGAGATCATTAGGGTTAGGGTTAGAAGAGAAGACTGAGAGGAGACCTCATAATGCTTATCAATATCTAAAGGGCAGGTGTCAAGATGATGGGGCCAGGTTTTTTTCAGTGGTGCCCGGTGACAGGACAAGGGGCGCAGACACAAGCTGGAACACAGGAAATTCCATTTCAACATGAGGAAAAACTTCTTTATTTTGAGGGTGGCAGAGCCCTGGAACAGGCTGCCCAGAGAGGTGGTGGAGTCTCCTTCTCTGGAGATTTTCAAAACCCACCTGGATGCGTTCCTGTCCAGCCTGCTCTGGGTGACCCTGCTCTGGCAGAGGGGTTGGGCTAGATGATCTCCAGAAGTCCCTTCCAACCCCGACTGTTCTGTGATTCTGTGATCATTACTTTAAATAGATGATGTATTAGTGAAACAGTTGCACTGAAGACTGTTGGCTGGATTTAGAATAATAGTTAAAACTTTCTATTCTTAAACCTATGGCAAAATCAATTATTCTGGTACAGAAACAAATATATTTTGACATGAGTGCTAAGAAAATCAAAGAAAAGCAGGTGGCATTAACTTCATACCTTGCCAAAAAGAAACAAAATCAATGATAGGCAGATGGAAAAAGACAAAATTGTTCAGAGAGAATTTTTATTTTCAGACTTTTAAAGACATTTTCTTTGAACAACTGAGAGTAAAAGTACAACAAATGGCTTACTGGTTTGTTTTATGCGAACATAATACAGCCGTATGCATGTGTATGTAACACACAGGCACACACACACACAGAGAGAAAAAAATCCTTCAATAGGTGTTTCATACTTTCATATCTTCCATTATTTTCTTCTAATTTAAGAAGGTTAACAGAGGCCTACCCAGTTTAAATACATTCTATAAACACAGTAGAAACGTTCTGTGATTCTATGATTTGTAATTATTTCATTGTTTCCTTTTCAGCACATCAAATAAAACGAGAGTTGAGCATACATTTCAGGTAGAGAACGTCCTACCGCAGAGGAGCAGTGTCAGTAACACACCATCCAGTCTGCATCTATGCCTCCTGGTTGCTGTGCAGGTGTGTCACAGTGAAACAATCAGCATCACAGAATCACAGAATCACAGAATCACAGAATCAATCTTCTAGGTTGGAAGGGACCTTCAAGATCATCTTGTCCAACCATCAACCTAACTGACAAAAATAAACACCCACAAAACAACAAAATGCAACACCATCGCTAAACCATGTCTCCCAGCACCACGTCAACCTGTCTTTTGAACACTTCCAGGGGTGGTGCCTCAACCATTCCAATGTCTGATAACCCTTTCAGTGAAAAATTTTTTCCTAATATCCAGCCTGAACCTCCCCTGGTGCAACTTGAGGCCGTTTCCTCTAGTCCTGTCGTCCGTGACTTGGGAGAAGAGACCGACCCCCGCCTCTCTACACCCTCCTTTCAGGTAGTTGTAGAGAGCAATAAGGTCTCCCCTCAGCCTCCTTTTCTCCAGGCTGAATAACCCTAGTTCCCTCAGCCTCTCCTCATAAGACTTGTGCTCCAAAGCATCAGAAAGCATATGTTCAGGCAAATTAGAGTGATGCGATGAATCACAGAATCATAGAATGGTTTGGGTTGGAAGGGACCTTAAAGATCATCTAGTTCCAATCTCCCTGCTATGGGGGCTATAATATATATTAGGTCAAATTGTGTCTCTTCTTGAGAAGACACAATGAAATTCTCAGCAAGGGTTATTTAACAAATATGACTACATAGTGGGCTGTGTAGGGGTTAAAAGGGCTAGAGCTCACTTCTCTCTCCGGGAGATGTTTTATCACTTCTGCCTACGTTGGCACAAGGGGGAGATGTAAAGGTTACTTTCAAACTTGCCCTGGGCTGAGTACAGTTTTGCAGAATAACGTGATGCAGCCTTTCCTGGATGAAAAGTGAACGCAGACCACCACTAAACCAAAGTGAAAACTGTATGTAATTTTTCTTCAGTAAGAAATTGGGAGAGAAAACAACAGACTTTTTGAATTGGGTTCAAATCTACTTTTAAATTACTGTGCTATGGTTTTACATTCTGCAGATACCAGCATTAAAAAGTACCTACCTTTGAGATTAAAGTCCTCAAAGTTGCTCTCCTGAGTAACAACCACCCATAAAAAGGCTTAAAAATTTCAGTCAGGAAAGTTCAAACTAACATATGCAGCCTGAAATCTATTTATACTCACTAACCAAAGACGTCTGTCTTTACAACAATGTTTGACGCGACATCATTTAAGGTTAAAACAAAGCAAAGTTTGTCTGAGTTTGAATCACTATGTAAATTAACAGGATGCTTGAAAACAGAGGTTCAAATAATAACAGCACTCGGTGACATATAATCATGTTTCTTTTGTCCTTTCTGGACAATCTTTAATAACAGGGAGAACACGGGCAGCCATCAGCCCCATCGGGAGTGACCACGAGTTGATGCTCTCAGAGCTTTGCTTTTGTTTTTACTCGTGGCAGATTTTTAGTGACAGATCAGCTGAATCTCATTACTTCGAGGAGTCATGCTTCAGGAAGTGAACACCTTGAAATGTCATGACCTTTCCATGACAGGAAAAAATGTCACCAAAGAAAAGGGAATAGGAGTGAGAGAAAGAGACTGAGGATCACAATTAATGAAAATATATTCATTTCACTGCAATATAGGAGTAGGCTTTTTAATGGAAATGCAGTTTCTACCTGAATAGTTAAATTTCTAAGAAGACAGGCAAAGAATATGTGCACCAGTTTATCAGTCAGGCAGTCCCGAGCGAAAGAGCATCTGCTGGGCTCTTGCTCCGGTTTGACACAGGTGAAGCAAGGAAATAACGGAGCTACACTAACTTTAAGCAGATATCACAGATGACGAGGCCCATTCAGGCGTTAACATATTCTGTTCTGCAAATTTTTATTTCAAAGCTACTACTTCAGTGTATGTCAGGGTTGGGGAGCTAACATTTCACTAGACGTTTCGCTAGGCATATGTGACCTGCCAGCTCCTGACGTTAGTCCCTGGTGATGAACGCTCTGAATCTAGAGACAGCTGCTAACTTTTGAAAATATTAAAATGAGAAAAATAGCTCAGGTGCTCTGTTGGCATGAACCAGACAGTTATGCTGAGGAGAGGTATCAGTGGAATTATCGGAGTTTATACCAGCTGAAGTTTTGCTCCAGACAATCTTAATGCCTAGTGGCTCAGGGTTGAGTTCTATATACAGTAACATAGGGAGAGTTTTTCTCTATATGCATATACAATATTAGAGTTTTTCTCTATATGTATATACAGCATTTTATGCTGCATATAGAGGTTTTGTACAATTCTTTTTGTATAATAGAGATTTTGTAGGATTTTGTACACAGAATATTCCATATACAATATTTCATGCTGCATATAGAGCTTTTCTCCATCTTCCTACCAAACACCTGTGGAAGTCTTTAGGCTGAATTCCCTGTTGCCCTGATGACCAAGCAGGGTTATTACAGTGGTGCTGTGGTCTGACCCCAGCCAGCAACTAGGAGCTCACTCCCTCCTGCCCCAGAAGGGCAGGGAGAAGAGGGAGAACGGAAAGGGAAAGGGAAAAAAAGCCTCAAGGGTTGAGATAACGACAGTTTAATAGAACAGTAATGGAGGAGGAAAATAGCAATACTAATGGTAAAAGAACACACAAAATAAGGTGATACAACACGAGTTGCTCTCACCACCCAGTGATCGGTTGCCCAACCCCTCCCAAGCAGTGACACAGATCCCTGCCCACTGGTCAATATATACTGAGCATGACTTCTGCAGTATGGAATATCCCCCCGGCCAGCTTGTCCTGTCTGTGATCCCTCTCAGCTTCTAAGGAAAGCTGATAATGTCTTTGGCTGATATAAATATTACCTAGCAACAATTAAACCAATATACGTTATCAACATTATTCTCATACCAAATCCAAAACACAGCAGCTGCCAGGAAGAAAATTAACTCTGTCCCAGCAGAAACCAGGACAAGTGGTTTCCATGCTCAGCAGCCTGCCCTGCTTGTCTTTACAGCTTCACGCTCCACCACAGGGATGGTTGAGGTTCTCGTGAACTGGTGGGTTCATCAGCCGGGTACAGCTCGGTGCAGCAAAGCAAAGGGGCACCAGCACTGACTTTCCTTAGTGTGGCCAGCACCAGCTCTGACGTCCCAGGCTAGAATTTGGAGCAGATGACTCAAAGCTGACCAAGATGTTGGGTAGAGAGCTGGGGGCAAGGACAGCTACAGGGAGAACTGCCCTGCATTATGAAACCAGCCTTTAGTTATGCAATCATCACTGTGTACAGAATGATACAGCGTGACGATAACCCAAACTTGCGAAGCTGAAATTGAAATTGTTATTTTTCACCGACAAAAGTATTAGTGAAATGCCACAGAGGCTGCATGGAAATATTCCCCAGTCTAGTTGCCTGGACAACTATCTCTTGCCATTAAATTCTTGTTCATTTGTAAATCTAATCTTTTAATTAAAACATTAAAAATACAGTTAAGACCCAAATAATTCAAATGCTCTGGCTGAAGCAGCTTCAGGGATATTTACAGGGCTGTCTACCCACGGGCTGGTGTTCAGGTCCCAAAAGAGGATGAACAGCAGAAAATCAACCCTTCTCCTGTGCATTCATCCCACGCACTGATGCGTATGGGGCCATATGGCTCGAACATCTGCAAACATCTCCCTGCTGACCCGTAATGCAGTGGGAAGGCTCTGCTTTTCCCCCACCCCACTAACTGGTACTGGGCCCTTGCGGGAAGGTGCAGGTTAATTCATTCTCTCTTTCCAACAGAGATGTAGTTCGTTAAACTCCACCTGAGGCAGAAGAAAGTTGGAATCTGTCTACAAAGAGCGGCCAAGCATGGGGAACAGGCTTCGGGTGAAGGCGAAGGTGTGCGTTTGAGGGAAGACTAAAAGCAGGCCTTTATAAAAGGAATCATGGTTACACATTTGGTGGGTGTATAAGCTTTATTGACAACATATTTTTTAAACAGCAGGATTGTTTTAACCCAGTAACACTCAAGGAAAGAGTCAGGACACACTGCCGTACCAAGCTTCCTTTTCTGGACTATGTTTTCTGGAAATTTGTGTGTGTTTTCTGGTCCCATGGAGAAACACTTTTGTGCAGAATAGTACTTTTACAGCAACAGATACTTTAAAAAGTTAATTATTGCTAGCGTCCCCCAAGAAGGAAGGTGAACAGAGTATGTATTACCCACTTTCCTCAAATATGGAGACCGAAGCTAGAAAGTATTCGTCAAAGGCCAAGAAGGACAGGCATGTCAGGTTTGAATTCCTTGGCTCTTGTTTCAAAATGTGCAAGCGTATACCCTTCCCCCGGCTGATAAAAAGAGCAGATGCAAACCTCGATGCACACTCTACGGTAGTTACCTATAGCTCGCAGGCGGGCAAAAAAGAGAGAAGGGATGAAAACCTTCCACTGGTACAAGGCTCTGTACACAGTCAGGAGGCTCCTACGTGGGAAAGCAGAGAGGACCCTTCTCTTTGCCGCCTCCAAGAGGGTTTGAAGAACAGGCAGCACTCATGAGAAACTCCTGGTAACATTTAGTGATTAATACGCCCTGGTTGCGTCTGCGGAACGATGGATCACTGTCATTTGCAATTTTCCCCTTTCAGAGGGCATGATTTCATGACTGTCACTCTTAATCTTTTGGTCTGTTTTAGGATTGAAGTGCTACTTTTCATATATTTTTTAAGCTTGATTCAGAAGTGGCAGTTGGGATATTATCTTCCACAAGAATTGACACGTTCCAGTCATTTTGAATAGATTTATATCACATTGCACATTTCCAGATTAAAGTTCTGAAAAATTGTAAGTGCTTCTGTGTAATAGACAGACTTACAACCTTTCCTAGCTGAAGGACACTTAGAAAGTCTTAATGCTCAAATAGGCTTAATTCCATATACTGTAGATGACTCAAACTCTTACCTTTCTTTTCATTTTTAAAAAAATCTATGTATTGATGACTGTCATAAAGAAATTGCAATATTTGTGTTTTACCTGTGCAATAGGTAGAGTATCTAGGAATACTATTTTATGATACATTCAGTCTTTGAGAGTAGAAGTTCTTTACTTATTTTTTTTTATTCCCATCTTTTCCCCTGTTTTGGCAGCATCCCCTTCAGCAGTCCCAAGCATATGAGCCTTCTCTTTGGGATTGCTTGATATGTCCCCAACTATGAATGAATCGTTGATATGTCCCCAGCTACGGTCTTCTGCAGGTGCAAGCCATTTCCCATACATTGTAGGCAGGAGCTTTAAGAGATTTGTGCAGCCTCTTTATCTGTTTCAGTTTACTGATTCATCCCGAATTGTAATACATAGAATGGTTTATGTTGGAAAGGACCTTAAAGATCATCTAGTTCGAACCCTCCTGCCGTCGGCAGGGACACCTCCCACCAGACCAGGTTGCCCCAAGCCCCATCCAGCCTGGCCTTGAACATCATTCTATGATTCTATCTCCAGGGATGGGGCATCCACAACTTCTCTGGGCAACCTGTTCCAGTGTCTCACCATGCTCACAGGAAAGAATTTCTTTCTATAGCTAATCTAAATCTCCCCTCTTTCAGTTTAAAAATGTTACCCCTCATCCTATCGCTCTACTCCCTGATAAAGTGTCCCTCCCTATCTCTCCTGTAGCCCCTTTAGGGACTGGAAGGGGCTGTAAGGTCTCCCTGAAGCCTTCTCCAGGCTGAACAACCCCAACTCTCTCAGCCTGTCTTCAAATCCTACAATATATTCCTGCAATAGACATTAAAAGAACATCCTACAATAGACATTACCAAAAGATTTTAACTATCTGAAGACAAGTTTTTTTTAAAAAAACAACAGTCCTAGAAATAAGTGCACCCAGGAACCTGAAAAATTAGATTAGGTTTTGTAACAAGTCTATTATTTTCTCACCACCTCTAATTACTCATGAGCATTTTTTGATCTCACAGTACCAATTTAAAAGCACATCTTTCTTCTTTTGCTACTGCAGATGTGTGGGGCCACCAGGTTACTTGTGTGTCATCTCCATCCCACCAGAGAAAGAAAGGTTTAAAAAATATTGCCCCTGAACTCAGTTGATCCTAAAAGTCAAGGCTGAGTTGACGTCATTTCTCTGGGCAGATCTAAGTCTTTGAAATGCCTTTTAAAGGGCTGCAACCTCTGGCGCTGTGGCTCTCCTTTCTGAACGCAGGACACTGCTTAGCACTGCTGGTGTCATCAAGGAGACCATGGGACAGTCCAAACCCAATGAAACGGAGCATGATGTTGTGTTCAAACCATTTTAAAAGGGAGGCCCGAGGGTTTGTGATGTGCACTAGGGCTCTAAATTGAGCTTTTCGACTTCAGTTGTATTTTCAGATATGTGAGTATTACCTGCGTGGAGAAAAAGTTGCAAATTGGGGTTACGATGATGCATACTGATAATTCTTTTTAAATAAGTGTGATCTCTTTGTTTCAGTCTAGACACTCACCCCACACACCTGTTACAAACAAAAAGCTGTTTTCTTTCATATTCTCTCTACAGTCCTAAGGCAACAGTTCATTGAACTTTCAAGAAATAATGTGCCTGATGAGTTTTTTATTGCTAATATGTTAAAACAAAGATTTATTTTTTTTTTTTTGCCTAAAAAGAAAATGAATTTTAAGAAATATGAATCACTTTTGGGGAGAAAGAAAACGAGGGAAAACACCCTTGTCTTTTGCAAAAGTTTGTGAACTTGAATTAATTTTACAGGCTTCCCTGCTGCTCCCTCCAAAATCAGGTGGATGCTGGAAAACCTCAGCACTTTGCCCAACTTCACTGAGGTTTGTGTGTTGAAATAACTGATAATTGTTTAAGACATTAAGAAAAAAGCTTTTAGGTAACAATGTTTAGAACAGCAGGGTGTGAAAATCTCCAACATCAAGAAAGCTGCATTATTATTCAAGAGAAAAAGGTTATGAGAAGAAATTTGATCCACTGCTCTAAATTTATGCATGGAGTAAGCATGGATACCGCAATATTTGCTTTTACATCTTTATACCAGATCCAAATGCAGTTCATTGCCAAAGCAAAAGCTTTTTTTATTAATACCGCCCTGTAATCTTGCACTTTCACACCAGATCATTTCCAAGGACACCAGCTGGTGTGATGCCAGCAACAGGGGCCAATGCTCTGGACTGCAGGAGGTCAAATAAAGCAAACTGGAACTGAATAGCATAGGTACACGCGACCTGGTTTTTATGCTGTTAGACACGGTGAGAGATGCAGCATCTCTGCGATGAGAGGAGTCGAATTGTTGGTAAATAACCATTTGAGTTCAAACCCACACACTCGAGAGCCGCTGTCAGACTAACGAAACAGAAGCAGATGAAGTCACGAGGTGACCCCCTCTCCCTCTCTCTGCTGAGAAACAAAATGCTTGTACTGGTCACCAGTACAAGACCAAGGTGCTCCAGCTCTGACTGTGCAGCAGAGACCAGGCTACCGTGCTGCTCCCTGCTGCCTCGGTACTGGAGTCGTTACTTCACGTTAATCAGCACATAAACGGGGGATGCTGAAGAGCATCAACCTACACTGCTTACACCGGGCGGACAAAAGACACTTTAAAGGTGAATAACTCCGTGTTGCTAGGACAGCTTTCCTTGTTGTCCAGCAAACCTCGCTTTCCCTCTCTTTCCTAACCAAATGTCACACAAGGATATGCTGCCAGCAAGAATTATCCATGACAAGGCTTCATGCTGGCTTTCGGTTAAATTCCAAAGTTTCCAGGACAGGAAAGGTACCTGAGCTTTACCTTGCTTAGTTATGGGGAAGATTTCCAAAGCAGGTACGGCAGCACAAACACTGAAGTGACTGCCAGTGCGGCTGTTTGTAGGATTTAGTAGTACTAATAATGGATATAAATAGAAGTAATAACCATTTTCAGCCTGCTTTGAATTCCTTTCTTTCATAATATCAACACCACAGTTAAATTTTAACAATAACCCGTTTACATTTGTAACAATTGAAGTTGTTGGAGCTGGATCTGGAGGACACTAAGGAACAGCTCAAAACTATCATGGTTCCCCAGACTAATGTTCTCCTTTTTTATGACATCTAACCAAACTGCTAAATATTTAACAGTATAACGACTACGATTATGGAATGGGTCAATTTAATTTCTCTTCACTTGGCTAAGATGGCTTTTTTGTTGCCCTGTGTGTGTGGTGGGAGCTGTTGTGTGTCATTAACAAGAATAGAGTTAGCAATTTGATCTGCATGATAACTCCAACGGCAGGTTTCATACAGCTCTAAAGGCCAAGTTTCTTTCAGACAGTTTTCTCAAATGGAGGACAACCGATGTCAGGGTGGCTTAAGAACTGTTGTTTTCTAAACTTTCTTTGTGCTGATTTTTTTTCCCAGGTAGGTAGGCACAGTTTGGCTTCAAGGATAACCAGACTATTGTAAACCATCTTCCTTCAATTCGCTGTGCCACAAGCATCTCACACCCAAGTTTTCAAGATTAGCCAGCGCTTAAATTTTGCCTCCTCTAAACTGACTGGTACAAGTGATGGAGTTTACTAATAAATTACATCAAGCAGTCTATGATATATGTGAAGTGGTGACACTACAATTGATATCTCATACCTTAAGTACCCACCAGATCCTTTTGGATAAAGTCCTTTTTGGACCAACTCTGGTGTAGCTCATCATCTAGCACGTATCATTTGACCTCATACTCCTCTTTCCAAGTAAGAGAACAAATTAAATGCCCTCACCCACAAGTGACAGACAGAGTTATGCAGCTGGGTACAGCAATGAGCCGTTTGGTCCTAAGGCGACAAAGGGCTCTGGCACACCTGGAGGTGTGATGCCCCAGCTGGTTCTGACGGGCTTCTCTTTCACACTTCTTCCCCTTTGCCCTGGAGATGGCAAGCGGTTAAAAAGGAATAGAAGTCGGGCACTGATTAGTTTATGAGAGTGACAAAAGGAATTTTCCATCCTACAAATATAATCCCACACTGAAACTTGTAAATAAATTATGCCATATTCAGAGATGTTTTTAATGATGATAAGAATCTTCTGAATTATAGATGATGAAATGAACTCCAGATTTACACAGAGACAAAAGTGTAATAAAGTCTCATTCCCCAACAGGCCCAGGTAAAATTTGATATACTATGTGAGAGGAGGCAAACTGTTCGTTGAACATCCTGAGATGCTTTATAAGGCCTCATCAATTGTATACTTAATACATCCTCAATGGCAGTCTGCAAAGGATATTCATTCCCACTGAAACTTCAGGCTTTGTTGCGAGATCACTGTCAGACTGCAAAAGTAATCCTAAAACTGCAATGGTAAATCCTAAAACTGCCCCTAGACCTTACCAGGCAGCCTGGAAAAAAGACATTTGTTGGTGGGAGAGGAGCTGCTAGGACCCCTGGGGCAGAGCAGTTGGAAATAGTGTGCAGCTCGTGCTGTGAGGGGCACGGGAGCCCTAGTGACAGAGGAGATGGCCAGTCATGGAGCCCTGCTGAAGATGTCAGTAGGGCTGATGGCTCTTAGCAAGGTTTTGGCTCAGGGCCCAAAGATACCAAGCCAGGCTCCCTGGAAAAATGACTGGATTTGGAGAATTTAACAAAGGCTGTTGTACAATTGGGATAGAAATCAGTGATATAAGGACCTGCTCAGGGCTGCAGCTTGAAAGAGAGTCACGAAGTGTCCCAGGATTATCCTCCTGGGAGTGTCCCCATCTGGTTAACGTGCCACAACTCTCACTGAGAGAGTGCCTTGACTGTGAAACAAAGTCCCTTGAACAACAGCATGCAAACAGCTAATTTCTGCTGAATTACGCCTGAACCCTGTGTCTAACCACAGCACGGAGGATCCAGAGCAAATCGTCTGTCTCCAGTTCAGACCATGCTTGGTTCAGAGATTTATTGTTTTTCCTGCTACAGCTAAGAGCAGAACGTGGCCCTCAGCCTGCTGACTAATAAAAATCAGAAGATGACAAGGGAGTAAGCGGAGTTTGGTTCATACCAGAGCATGAACATTGTCCTGAACTATTTGCCCTTGCAGCTTTTCCTTCACTGCTGTTGTTGCATTCCCGTGTTCACACCGTGTCACTTCTAATAAACTTACCTTTAGTAAAGAAGTAAAACACGAAAGATCTACACTCCCTGACACCAGCTGTGAAGCGTTCAAGTTCAAAAAGCTTTCTCCCAATGTCTGTGTTTCTGTACTACCCTGCTGCCTGCTGTTCAGAGGTCCCAGAGACCTGTTTTACTGCTGGATTTCCATTTTCCCTGCCTGGGAAAGCTGCTTCCATCCTCTCCCATATGCTATACCTGTGCTGGGAGCATTTCTTGGGCTGGGATCACCACTGTGGGATATCAGAAGAGCAAACCCTGGAGCCCAGAAGCAGGACCAGACACCCTAAGTCTTCAGGTGAGGACCTCTGTCATCACACCCCACACTTCAATATCTCTGCTGGCACGAGCTTCTACTAATTTCGTGAATACTAATTACAGCATTACATGCAAAATAATTAAGGCTCCTGCCATGCTTCCCCACTGCTCCACCTTTGTCCTGGAGCTCAGAAAGCCTCACCGTGGTAGCACGGCTCCCGTGCCTGCCTGCTCAGCGTCCTTCTGGCCCTGCCTAAAATTGGTTTCGCATAATGAACACACTCAGGCACGGCCATGGAGCTGTTACCTTTACTTCAGCAGGGCTTTTTAGTACTCTTTAAAAATTAACTACTATGTAATCACTATCCTAAGGTCAAGTCCTGAAGGTCTTATTAGCATTGGCTGCGTAAAAGGGTGCAGCTAGCTGTTGGGAGAATTTCCCCAGGGAGATCTGGAGACGCCTGAATTGTGTAAGGCTGTCTTTATCCCCCTGAGCGCTGGAGTCCTGCTCCTGGTATGGGACCCTGAGTCTGCTCCGGTCTCCCTGCCCGGGCTTCACTCAGCTCACAGCTCTCAGGCAGCAGAACTGAAGGATCGGGGCAGGTTTAGCTTTCCTTGTGGATTCAAGACACAGCTGAGGTACATGGTATGAGTTTCAACAAGGGCAAGTGCCAGGTTCTGCACTTGGGCCACAACAACCCCGTGCATTGCTACAGGCTTGGGGAAGTGTGGCTGGAAAGCTGCCTGGAAGAAAGAGACCTGGGGGTTCTAATTGACAAGCGGCTGAATATGAGCCGGCAGTGTGCCCAGGTGGCCAAGAAAGCCAACGGCATCCTGGCTTGTATTAGAAATAGCGTGACCAGCAGAAGCAGGGAGGTGATTGTCCCCCTGTACTCAGCACTGGTGAGGCCACACCTGGAGTATTGTGTCCAGTTTTGGGCACCTCAATACAAGAGAGATATCGAGGTGCTGGAGCGAGTGCAGAGGAGGGCAATGAAGCTGGTGAAGGGCCTGGAAAACAAGTCATATGAAGAGCGGTTGAAGGAGCTGGGACTGTTTAGTTTGAGGAAGAGGAGGCTGAGGGGAGACCTCATCACTCTCTACAACTACTTGAAAGGACACTGTAGAGAGGTTGGTGCTGGTCTCTTCACACAGGTAACTAATGACAGAACAAGAAGGAATGGTTTCAAGCTCCAACAGGGTAGGTTTAGACTGAACATTAGGAAAGAATTTATCACAGAAAGAGTGGTCGGGCATTGGAATAGGCTGCCCAGGGAGGTGGTTGAGTCACCATCCCTGGATGTGTTTAAGAGCTGTTTAGATGTGGTGTTGGGGGATATGATATAGGGGAGAACTTTGTAGTGTAGGGTAGATGGTTGGACTCGATGATCCCAAGGGTCTCTTCCAACCTGGATGATTCTATGATTCTATGATTCTATGTTTAATTTGGGGAGCTGGGAAGGACTAAAGCAATGAACTTCTAAATATTTAATTCCCCTCATACTACCATGGTGGTACAATAATTACAGCACAGTAACAGGTACCATATGTAATAGGTAAGCATCTCTCACTGTACCTTGTGCTGCATCCTGTTTAAAGATCATCTGCTGTTAATATTCCGTTAATGAGACAGCTGTCTGCTTTAAAAGCACAAACAGGACGTGTTGTAGGTGACTGGGTATGATGTCCCTGAAAACCATACATGTTACAGAAACTCTTACTGTCATCATCCTTTTCAGTGGAGCCGAACACGCAGATTTTTTTTTGGCCTCTCATTACAAAACGACACTGAGGTGCTGGAGCGGATCCAGAGAAGGGCAACGAAGCCAGTGAGGGGTCTGGAGAACAAGTCTTATGAGGAGCAGCTGAGGGAGCTGGGGTTGTTCAGCCTGCAGAAAAGGAGGCTGAGGGGAGACCTTTTCACTCTCTACAACTACCTGAAAGGAGGGTGTAGCGAGGGGGTGTTGAGCCTCTTCTCCCAAGGAACAGGTGATAGGACAAGAGGAAATGGCCTCAGGTTGCACCAGGGGAGATTCAGATTGGATATTAGGAAAAAAATTTTCACTGAAAGGGTTATCAAGAATTGGAATGGGCTGCCTGGGGAAGTGGTGGAGTCACGATCCCTGGAGGTATATAAAATACGTGTAGACGTGGTGCTGAGGGACATGGTTCAGTGGTGGACTTGGCAGTGTTAGGTTTAAGGTTCTTGGGGGCCTTTTCCAACCTAAATGATTCTATGATTCTATAATTCTAAGACAGAGAGATGCAGGAGTGGGCAGGTACCCACGCAGGCTCTGCTCCTGTTGTATGCCACGGTGCAACAATCGTGATTGCAGGTGTTGCATCTCCCTAAGTACAGCAGCACCAGTCACCAGCCAAACGGACAAGTCACTGGTTCACAGGGTGGCTGAACAGGAGGATGACTACAGGAGGAGGCAGAGAGACAGAAGCGGGCAGTGAAAAAACTTCAACAGCAACACTTACAAAAGAGACAGCTCATGTCTTCACAAAACACCCGTGAACACGAGGCACAAATGCACCACAAAACCATCAGGCTGGATGTGTTAATACAGTTTTCTCTGGGGTCATCTTCCCTGTAGAAGCCTCTGGACATTGCACATACATAGCAAGTATAGTAGCTCTAGCACTAATCAATCAGTCTCTGCTGATTGCTATTCCAGGCATGATGCTGTGGGATATTTTAATGGTAAGAGTAATTTTCTAAATTATACAAGTCTCAAGAGGCACCTTCTACTTCTAGAGGCGCATTGTAAAAGAATTAGACTCCTTAAGTCTATTTCTTCAAGTGCCTCATTAAAGGCCTCATCGGAAAAAAATTATTTGGCTTTATTTAGTTCTTTTTCAGTTGTACTGTTATCTTTGGGGGCACATTAATGGATCTTGAATGTAACTTTTCTTTTGCCCCGGCTCTAACAGTGGATTTGCCTAAAAAACCTGCAACTGCAGCTCGGTGTTCTTTGAGTGGGAATCGTGAGGGAAGGGAATCTGTATTTCCAGCCTCTGTAATCCTCATGTCGTGACATAAGAGATGACAGTAAAGAAGCTGTTAATGACAACACATTGTTAAGAGGTTCACGGACTTTCCTCAAGGGGTAATAGCCTTTAGAGACTGATTCACAGTGAAAAAAAATTGAATCTTTCTCTTTCAGGGTCTGTCCTGTCTCTCATAAAAAACCCTTGGTTTCACATGATTCCTACTTCCAGGGTAACGATTTATCTCACTCTTTCTGAGGATATTAGAAAATTGGAAGTAGTGTGTACCTTCCCAACCCAGGAAGGGTCTGTATGTCCATGACTCAAACCAAAGCACTTGAGGCCATTTTTTTTAAGAGTGCATTCTAGAAGGGGTGTAATTGTGCAGACAACCTGCAAACATTGTGTCAACACACGCTTCCAAATCATGTGTTGGTTTAAAATTAACAGCTGAAAAAAAATCTATTGCCTTTAGCTCTGAAAAGAGGCAATTCAGGTTTAAGTATGCCATGCTTTAAGTCAAATATGATGGTCTACTAACTATATCTTGGCTTAGCATAAATTTTATTTCATACACATGCAGCCACAGGAGTTCACTAGGTCTGAAAAACTGAGTTTATTTTCTAAAAGGCATGTATATGGTATCTGGGTAGTGTATAGAGACCATACATACAAGTTTTATAAAATAACAGTTTATGCAAAACATATTAGAAGAATCCCACACAGCTTCTTTGCTGATGATTTATGAGGATATACTTTCACCTTGCTATAAACATTATCTACATCTTGCATTGAATATGTATGTATATACAACTGCCAGATATGGGAATTTTTATAGTGAATTTCAAGCTGCTGATAATAGAAAGAGCTGGCTGCAGATGGTTTGCTGAAAAAAGACAGTAAACAAAACTCCTCACACACACATACATAGTCCATGAAAAAGGCATAAATAGACAATAAAATAGGAGTATGCACAAATTTCTAGTGTATCTAGCTTATACAGCAAATTCTAATTACAGTAGACTTCATTTGTATGACAATGGTTATTAATACAGAGTGCTGATTTCCTGTTTTGGAAAAAAAGGTGATATATTTGATTCATTGTGTTTCCACCTTCCCTGTGTCCGTCAAATCTAAAAAACCAGAATATTTTGATTGTCCTTTGAAACATCATTAAAATAAAAATATCATTCTGGAAATACCTGAAACTAAATAGTGCTGTATCAAGTCCTTCCAATTTACAACTAGAGCACGTATTTGACTTTTGTTCTTTTCTCCTCCTGCAGATTTAACATGTTTCATTACATTCTTTCCAGATATAATGTGTTTGAAAACATTCACCTCTGGCTTTAGCAGAAATGAGGGTGTAAATAAGGAGAGAAATTTCCTCCAAAATCAAAACTTAGTTCAAACTGTGACTTGGCAGTACATGAAGACAAACAATTTCATTTACCCGGTACCTTAACTTTTTGGATCTGCAGTACGGTGTCCCGAGAGAGACAAAAGATATTTTGCAGCAAAATAAACAGACAGACAGGTTTTCCAAGGCTCTTTTAGAAGACAAACACAATTTTGAGAGCTGTGGTTGCTATACAAATCCTTAGCAAATCAGTACTTCTATCGACCATGGCTTGGGGCAGGGTTTGGACTGCTGCAGTGAAGGATCCAGCCCTCCTCCACGGCGGGTCTAAGGCTCACCTTCACCATGATGGACCAGAAAACTCTCCCACCCTGAGCTGGAAGATACTTTGTCCTTACTTAAAGCCAAGTTTGCAAACACAACCTCAACCTACAGACTGCAGCTGAGCTACAAGAAGGGCAAGAAGCCACCAAACAATGGAAAAATGTATTTGCTTGAGCACACAGAACAAGTCCCACATTTTACACACTTCAGCAAATAAAGGAGAAAGTAGGGCCAGGTTTTGCTCACAAATGAGCCAACACCACTCAATTGTATTTCATTTCCAGGATCACCTACAAGGAGCTCCAGGCTCTGTCGGGCTTCAGGTCAGTATGCCACAAGCTCATTGCTGTAGCCGTCAGAAGATGGTTGTTCAGTGTCTTGTTCTGTCATTCTTCAAGCTAATTATACCGGCCAGATCTTGGGATACATGACAATTACATGACACGTGGGAACTGTTGGTCTTTTGCTGTAGGGTGGTTTTTTTTAAATAACCTCTGACCTCTTCTTGAATTATGTACCAGTGGTCTCTACAGCGATCAGTCCCATGGGGTAGCCCCAAGAAAAGCCACCTGTAGAAACCGGGACCTGTTCACAGGCTTTCCTTTCTTTGGTTCTTGGCTTACACAGGACAAAAATGAATATTCCCTCCAATTAAAGGATTGCCACAACTGTGGGGAATGAGGATTCCTGTCCTCCCCCTAAAGGTTTGAAAAATCTTTGTAATTTTATGAAATCCTTTTTTCTTCACTCTGGATAATTGTTAAAACCTAATCCATGATATTAGTACAGATGAGAGCTGGAGTGGGCTGACCATAGGCTCAACATGAGAAGGAAAAGCACATTTGCAGAGCGGTGCATAAACTCCTTGGTTACCTCTCATATCTTTCAACGTGAAGTGCTTAATACAGCCAAGGTACACAAACAAAAAGAATCAAAGCATTTTTCCACCTTGAACAAGAAAAGTCAGTGTCTGTACTCGAGGGAAAAAGATGACTAAAGCACACACCTCGAAGGTCAACTCTCCACCGAGTCTGGCATCCATTTATTACAAAGCCTTAACAAGTCCCATTTGATTGCCCCATGACAGTCCAGTTCAGTGGGCAAAAACCAGTGGTACCTTCTTGTTCTGCCTTTGTTCCCAGGTTCAAGTGCAGAAGGATTTTGGGTCACCTCTTGCAAGGTCTCCTGCCTGACCTGCAAGATGCGTGATGGCTTGGTAGGACTGGCCAGCTCTAAAGATGTTTCCTCGCAAATGGCAACCTCTACATGCATTTTGTTACAATTCCCATTTTCCTTGTATTATTATTGGGACTGCTAGCATTACTAACATCAAACTCCCAACCCCCTTCAGTTTTCTTTGTGTGCTCCCAGACAACCCCACAAGTCTTTTTTTTTTTTTTTTTTTTTTTTCCAGAAATACTCACTCCTTATATTGGAAGAGATTGCTTGTTTCCAGTTACTGTTATTTTATGAGCATTTTCACATAGCATGGATACGCTGAGACAAAATCCACTCTTTTACCCGCATTTCATACATAGACATCACAGTTTACAGCTTCTATGTTTCTATAGGTTCATTTGCAGTAACTTTAGCAAACTACTTATAGTCGAATCCTGATCCACCTCAAATGTTGCTGACCTCAGCAAGTCAGATTCACTCCCAATTAATGGTGACAATTTGCTTTGGCAGGATGGCCCAGCGATTGCCTGAAGCAGACTCCCACAGCACTTCTTTGAAGTAAGTCATAACATATAGAGTTATGAACCTAAGGATACAGTTTGAGGATGCCGGAGTCAGGGAAGACAGAGGCTACAACACACTTACACGATTTTTTACATCTGACAATATAAAACAGTAAGAAGGATTCAATTGCAAAATAATTTTTTCCCGCCAAGTAGCAAATAACTCAGAAATCCAGTACCCGGCATTCCAGAAATCTCAAACTGCACGTGGAACATCTGAGATGTTAAACCAGCACCGCAAGGTACTTTAAGTAAGCGTTGTGGTTAGGGAGGCATTACGGCTCCCTGCAGAGGTAGGATAAGATAATGCTAGATGGAGTGGAAACAAAGAAAGTGTTGTTTTGAAGTAGGGTGGTTCCTAATTTCCCTTCCCACATTAATTGGCTGAGCGGTTATTTATCCACAGTGCAGAGGAGGAAAAAGGTGCCTCCAAGGTACAGGAAGGTACGTAGACCGGTACAACAGGAATCCAGAAGTCACGATTCACAGCTGGTTTGTGGTTGCTGGGCTGTGCGAGCCTCCAGACAGACTCACCTGGACACTTACGGACTGGGAGCAACAGGCCAGGCAGCAACCTCTTAGTCCATTCTGCAACCTCTTCCAGCTGCAAAGGTGGGAGGGTTAAAATAGTCACATTGTGCTGGGAATTGCCCATTTCAGAAATTATCTTCCTGCTCATTCTCTCACTTGTTCCAGTTGTGAATCCCCAGGCGTTGCTAGCACAGGCTGACCCGCTGTGTCTGGGAGAATGACAGCCACCAGGTAATTAGCCCCTTTGCCTTCTGCTGTTCAGCCTGTGTCTGACACTACATTAATTATTTATGTTCCGTGTACTAACCGTGTGGATGTCAGCACCACTCAGCATAACGCATCACATCTTAGAACTGCCACGGAGGGCACAAGCACCAGGGCTGGAACCCACAGGTGAGCTGGATAACCTTCACCCTGGGTGAGACAAGTAAATGGAATCATTCCTAATGGGGAAAAAAAAAAAGAATTAAAGCGAGTTTTCAAGGAAAAAACTGCTATTCAAGCCCTGCCATGCTGCCAGCTCAGAGGAACACGGGATCTGATACACGTCTGAGATGGTCAGCTCTTGCCTTCTGACATGTATGCACAGATACCTGCTGTCACCGGTAAGAAGCACGTGTATGGTCAATTGTCTTTCTCCTTTGTTCTACTGCCCCCTTTATAATATTAACAAGAAGTAATACAGTAATAGTTTCATCATAATATTTTCATAAATAATATGTTGTTAATTTAACAGCTAACTCAAGACAAAACCTGTATTTGAACTTCTATTAAAGTTGTATTTTAAAATTCTCTCGTGCTAATTTGCCTGCCTTGTTTTGAACAATGTTGGGAATGTGGGAATGTTGAAAATACTGCAACTATTTTATTTTCCAGGAAGTTAAACTGATGATGTTTGTTAGCTAGAACCAAAAATAAAATACATGATATTTTTGTTAGATTAGAGCATTTGGATTGTTTGCAAAAGTTGGGTTTGGTAATTTAGCACAAGCTGTCATAATGATAGATTAAACTGAGACATAGCAATGCAAGTTTGATGTCAGCGATTTACGTGGTCAATAAGAATCAGACTCACAAAAGTATTAATCAGCAGAATCAGTAAATGTATAGAAAAAGCGTAAAGCGGATAAATCGCTTTTCAAGATACATTAACAGTTGGGAACACTTGCCCCAGAGGTATTTCTGAGCCATCTTCATTTTGCTATTGCTCTTCTAGGATGAATGAAGTTGAAACAACTTTGATTTTAGCAATAACAAATATTAGGGAAAAAAAATCCAAATTAAGAATGTAAGTTCCTATGAAACCATCTGTAGGATTTCAGTATTAAATCCAGCAAAAGTGCTGGGTAAAGTTCAGATTTATTAGGTCTGACTTGAATAGGCGGGCTCTGATGTTTGAAGATCAGACGTCCATAACGTCCCCACGGTACCTGGTGGAGTGGGACCACGATCTGCAGAATCATCTGCATTCACGTGTACCTTGTGTTTTTCCATGGTCCTGCATATCTACAAGTAAATGGTTTCCCATGAGCGCACACCAGGGTGTCATCCCCCTTTCACTCAGTGAAAGTGAAAACATCTATTCACCGAGTAACTAATCACCACCCAGGGCTTCCAAAAAGAAAACTGAGGTGAAAAAGGCCCCGTGCATCTCTCTAGCTCTTCAATGATGAGTTTGGTCTTTCACATGCCCCCAACCTTCAGACTGGCACGCTCTTCACTAACCGTGCTCTCTGTCGGCTTGCTGCTTGCCATGGAAAGTGCCACTCGTCGGGATTTGATGGTGCTTTTATAGGGATTCTTTTTTTAGGAATAAAAGTGCACTCAGCTGCCTCACTAATGTGTAGAAGACTTAAAATAATAAAAAAAAAGCCAAAACCCCAAGCCAAGAGTAGTTTCTAAGCAACACAAAATTTTTTTCCTAGATATTCCCATGCATTGCTGATGTCAAAGACTGCTTAAATTTGCACGTGCATTTGCCACTGCTTGATCTTTATTTACCACAAATATCAGATCCAGAATTATAACTAAATCCAATCAGAGAATTGACAGAATGTAAGAACTAACGATTTTGCATTACATATCTGTAGACAAGAGATAGGAAAGGTGAAGTACCCCACCACTCAGAATAATATTTTCTTCTGTCTGAAAAACGGTGGGTTCATTTCGATCTTAATGAAATTTGCAAGGAACAAGTATGCATTTAGAGACAGGTTAAAACAAAATTAAATTAGATTATTTTCTATATCCTGTGCAGACATTTTGCTGATATGATTAGAGCAATCACTTTGGTTTGAAATGATAGAAAAATTAAAAATATTCCCCCGAGCTGCCAGATTTCAAGGCCACATCAATTTTGCCAGCCAAACTTACTCAGGGTTTAAAGAGAAGCTACTGTAGCTTCAACTGCAGTTAATTGCAGAGGAGAATGATCAGTTTTACAAAACCTCTATCTGATTTAACGCACGGAGTGGCATGGCATTTCTCAAAGATCCCTATGACACTGTAAGAAACCCCACACGCACACTTGCGACCGCAGCACGTGGAAAGGTGCCAGCGCTCTCTGCCTCTCCGACTACCGTGTGGCAGCCCTCACATTTCAAGTCTCAGGAGCATGGCTTTATAAGGTAGAAGCATAGGAGAATCTTCTCCTTAAGTGAGACAAAAAGGCTAACGTTACTGAAATTTGTGTGGCCCCAAGCAAGCTGTCTGCAGCGTTCGCCGGCCAGGGGCTGTGGATGCTAGCTCACGTCTTGAACAAGAATCATCATCTGCTGATAAGACTGGTAGCAGAAGCCATGGTGAAGAACAGGACCTAAGAAAGTGTCTCAGTGCGCTCTAATTTTCAAGCCTGCAGTGATTTTTGTCGATGAGGGATCAATTGTCCAAGACCTGGTACAAGCACCAAACAAACAAGATCTGTAGTTAAAATGTTTACAATCAGAAAGGCAGCAAATTAAAAAAAAAAAAAAAAAAAAAAAAAAAAAACACCACATGTTTTTTGGCTGGAATATTTATTTGTGGTTGACAAGGGCTGATTCGTTGCAAGTGAAAGACTTACACTAGGAAAGTGAAAAATCATGCACAAATAAAACAAAAAAAGACTCAGGGAGAACAAGGGAGCTAAGATAGACTGGCTGAGATTGCAACCGCAGTAATGTAAGCCCGGCACCAAGTTATTTTCTACACTTCTATACATGCAGTGTCAAGCATTTAATGAATATTAATTTTGTTTACAATTTTTGTCTCTGGTTAAAGTGATGGTTCTCCACTATTTTATACTTATTAAAAGAAGGAATATAATATCTGCCCTCACTCTTTGTAAATTGAGTATATTTGTGTGTGTGCGTGCTTGTGTGTGTGTACAAATGCTACAGAGCCCACATGTTTTCACTAGTAAATAGTAAGACCAAGACCCCAGACTCTTTTCTTTAGTTTCCCATGGAAGTCTCTGAAGCAGGATGAAGCAGAGTCTCAGCTATACCAAGCAGCCAGATTTCCATTTAAAGCCACTGGAGACTGTACATAGACAACTTCTCTAAAAATCCTGTCCATCAAGCCTGGATTTGTTTTTCTGACAGCAGTCATGATGGCATGAAAACAAAACATTCCCCGGATTAATGAAAAGCTGAGCACTTAAGACCAATTTTTTCCATTCCATTAATGAACGAAGAAGTTTCCAAACTAATTTGCCTAAATGCATGTGGACAAGCTTCACGGGAAAAAAGCATTTTATTATTTTACTCCTCAGTAAAACAAAATTGCTTTCAACTTGAAAATCCCACAGATTCTGGCTTACAGCAATCTTGATGACATTCTGGAGGCTTACAAAGTGCTGCCCAGTGGAATGTAGAAAGTTAGTAGGGTAGAAGCTACGGCTTTCAGAAACTGATGACTAAATGCAGAAATAGCCCGTGTTCCGCTTTGCAGTTTGAACGGCGGCAGCAGCAGCAGACCTCGGATGCTCCTGCAGTTCAAGCCCTAATTCTGCAAGGAGCTGCCTCTGCCTCCACACGTGCAGAGCCCCGGGAGGCTCTCAGGAGAGCGCAGAGGCGATGTGATGGTCACTGGCAGGTCAAACCCTGGCTGGGTGCTGCTCTTGGCTTTGGAATCCATTCTCTTGGCTTCTTCATTCAGAGCATAAGGAGACCAGCTACACCTCTGACTGTAATTTCTAGGTTTATCTGGTGAGACACATCAAAAAGAGTCAAGTTACTTTAATTTTCTAGACATTTTCTTGCTCCAGTGGCTTCAGATCCCATTCACCATTGCATTTTATTTATATCACTAGGATCTCCTCCCTCACCTTCTTCCATGTACCATTCACCTTCTTCCTCCAAGACTTTCTTTATAAGGTAGTGGCCTAATATTCTGCTTTTCAATGTGTAACAGCTATACTGATTTGTTATTATTATCTTGGTAACGAACAACCTATACTGTTCTGTTTTATATTAGGCTGTTCTCTTAAACCTCTGCTTCACTATGCATTCACACACACGAACAAAATTTTATGGTGAGATTTCCACCAGCTAAAAAGCACTACAGCCAGTGTCGATGAAGACATTTGGACTAAAAGCCTGGAGATGTCAGCAAGATTGCAGGCATATGGTATAGAAATAATCTCTCAGCTCTACTAGGTACATAAAATATTGTGAGGAACAGCTACAATTTGACCATCAGGCTCAAAATAATATCCAATCTTTTTTAAAAATGGTTCAAGACGCAGTAAGCAATCCCTGTATGACTGAGGAAAGAGGGGTTGCATGCCTTTTTTTTTTTTTAATTTTGGGAAAGAAGAGTAAGCAAAGAAGGAGATGAAGGGAATAGTAGTGGAATGTGCTTTTAAATTATTGTAGAAAAGTTTGTTTTAAGAGTTGCGTTATTTCTACAGGACTACACTGCAACACTAGATACGAGACCTTGCTGGTCACATGTATTTTTGTGTCTCTAAAGAAGTTTGAATATGTGAAAATGACCACATAGAGAGTTTATCAAAGTAAAATCTCCACTTACATTGCTGACAAAACATCCCAAGAGAGACTGTGCAGTTTGACAGGTGAAGGAAATATTTCATAAGGCAATCAGAGAGCATAAGGCTGGGCACAGGAGAGGAATTTGCTTCCCATATGAAAACATGCCAGTTGAAAATGTTGCTGGCAGCAGAGCAAATCCTCTAAGAAGAACATTTTACGTAGGGAAGCAGGGAGATGAGACTTTTACTACTTCCTTAGTTTCATAAAATAGACTTATTATGAGTCTCTGCCTTCAGCCATGTGCTGATGATGAGGAAGATCTGCCCTCCCTCAGAAGTTCTGCCTTTACCCTTTGGCTTCCCAACAGAGCTGTCGCTTCCCAGAAGGATTGCCTGCCCTTAGATCTGCCAGTGATGCCTCATTACTGTGCCAGGCTGGGTCACCGAAGGCTCCCCTGGCCAGCAGAGGATGACACGAGGCTGCCGAATTCTGCTAAACCAATTGAGGAAGACATGAAAGGAACAAAGTGCTTAAAATATTCATTAGTTTTTAGAAGCACATATATCTTCTTAATTAGCTTTGCCACTGGATCAAATTAACAAGGTTTTAATGACAGTTAGTAAGTGATATATATTAATTAATTTAGGAAATGATTCATTTTCTCTGACTTTTTTAATTCCCTTCTAATAAAATAAATTCTGGCATGAGTTTTTCAATTAGGCATGACGTCTCTATTTCACATGGTGTAATGCTGCAGCTTGAACACCAGGATAGGATGAGTACATTCAAGCAAAAAAAATAGTGTGATTAATTCCAAAGAATTGTGTGACTTCTGTAGTCAAGTTTTTCTTTTCTAAAACTTTGTGTTTTTTCAGTTTTGGCTAAAGATTTATTAGCAAATTTAGCATAGTTACAATTCTTCCATACCAACCTACAATACGCTTCAGTACTGCTTGATTAATATTATTTTTTAGGCACTTGCACTATCTCTGATTATCTGCATTTCACTATCTGCACAACATCAGTGCTACATGACTAAAGAAACATATAAAAAGTCATAATTAAGAGCCATTATTTTACCAATACCGGACTGAACCAGATTCCTGATCAAATCAATCAAACTGCTCACGTTAGTACCAGGCTAGAGCTTAGTAAAACATATTTATTATAATTATGCCTTTTATCAGTATTTGTGCAGCAACATGCAAGAAGGTCAAGCTAACACTCTGCTAGTAATTTGAACAACACAAAACTCTCTGATTTGTATTTGATTTTCCTGTCTAAAAAATTGCACGGAAGAGTCTGCTCTGTGAGGTGTAGGAATTCACCTGGTGACTGCGGGTGTCCATACAGTTTTACTTTAAGGAATATATATATCTTTTTTCAACAAGTAAAATGAAGAAGAAAATAAAAGGTACAGTATTAGTTACGGTATTAGAATGCAAATACCGGCAATACATTCTGAAATTGCTCTGATTACCCAGAGCATTTTTGTTGGAGGAAGATGCTCTCCCGTTCACATCCTCTGGGCTCTTTAATCAGCCTTTAATCAAAATATGAAATCTTAGCCATAAGTCTTGGCCCTAGAAATCTACAGTGCTTCCCAGATGGCTCTTGAGGTAACATCAATCTCTTTCCAGCCTTGAGAGACTCTTCATAGTTAACAAACCTCTGATGATTGATTACTGAGACGTTAAATCTACTTCCAGATTTCAGTGAGTGCTTCAGGTCTAAGTAGCAAGATGTGGCCATGTGCTGACACTGCTCCTGAGTACCTGTGGTTTTGCTTTTGGACAGATGAGCAAAAACCTGCATCCTGACTGCACAGAGCTGTGCAGCGGCTGCTTGGTGGGCAAGCACCAACGTGGAAATGGGGGAGATCATTTCAGCCGAAGAAACTTTAGACCTATATCTCCTACTGTCTATGAGAGCATCCAAATTACAGTTCAATAGCTATGACTGAAGGGCTCACATAGATTATAGAGACCATAATCTATATAATCTTCGCAATAGCAACAACGCAACAGTTAATTGTGCAGGGAAAAAAAGGAGAGACAGAGGGAAGGGGAATATCCAATCATAGAATCATAGAATCATAGAATCATAGAATGGCTAGAGTTGGAAAGGACCTTAAAGATCATCTAGTTCCAACCCCCCTGCCATGGGCAGGGACACCTCTCACTAGAGCAGGTTGCTTAAAGCCCCATCCAGCCTGGCCTTGAACACTTCCAGGGATGGGGCATCCACAACTTCCCTGGGCAACCTGTTCCAGTGCCTCACCACCCTCACTGTAAAGAATTTCTTCCTTATATCTAATCTAAATCTCTTCTCTTCCAATTTAAAACCATTGCCCCTTGTCCTGTCACCACTCTTCCTGACAAAGAGTCCCTCTTCAGCTCTTCTGTAGGCTCCCTTCAGGTATTGATAGGCTGTTATAAGGTCTCCCCGGAGCCTTCTCTTCTCCAGGCTGAACAACCCCAGCTCTCTCAGTCTGTCTTCATAGGAGAGGTGCTCCATCCCTCTGATCATCCTCGTGGCCCTCCGCTGGACCCGTTCCAACAGGTCCATGTCCTTTCTGTGTTGAGGACTCCAAAGCTGGACACAGTACTCCAGGAGGGGTCTCACGAGCGCAGAGTAGAGGGGCAGAATCACCTCGCGAGACCTGCTGGCCACACTTCTCCTGATGCAGCCCAGGACACGGTTGGCTCTCTGGGCTGCCAGCGCACACTGCCTGCTCATGTTGAGCTTCTCATCCATAAGCACTCCCAAGTCCTTCTCCTCGGGGCTGCTCTCCAGCCATTCTCCACCCAACTTGTATTTGTGCCTGGGGTTGCCACGTCCCAGGTGCAGGACCCTGCACTTGGCTTGGTTGAACTTCATGCAATTTGCACGAGCCCACCTCTCCAGCCTGTCTAGGTCCCTCTGGATGGCATCCCTTCCCTCCAGCGTGTCAACTGCGCCACCGAGCTTGGTGTCATCAGCAAACTTGCTGAGGGTGCACTCTATCCCACTGTCCATGTCACCGACAAAGATGTTAAACAGTACTGGTCCCAGTACCGACCCCTGCGGAACACCACTCGTTACTGGCCGCCACCTGGACATTGAGCCATTGATTGTAACCCTTTGGATGCGGCCATCCAGCCAGTTCCCTATCCACCGAGTGGTCCATCCATCGAATCCATGAGTTTCCAATTTTGAGACCAGGATGTCGTGCGGGACAGTGTCAAATGCTTTGCATAAGTCCAGGTAAATGACGTCAGTCGCTCTGCCCTTGTCTACCAAGTCTGTGGCAGTATCGTAAAAGGCCACCAAATTTGTCAGGCACGATTTGCCCTTGGTGAAGCCATGTTGGCTGTTTCCAATCACTTCTTTATTCTCCATGTGCCTTAGCAAGGATTTCAGGAGGATCTGCTCCATGATCTTGCCAGGCACAGAGGTGAGACTGACCGGCCTGTAGTTTCCCGGGTCTTCTTTGTTTCCTTTTTTGAATATTGGAGTTATGTTCCCTTTTTTCCAGTCAGTGGGAACTTCACCAGACTGCCACGATTTCTCAAATATGATGGAGAGGGGCTTAGCAACTTCGTCCGCCAGTTCTCTCAGGACCCGTGGATGGATTTCATCAGGTCCCATGGACTTATGCACCTTCAGGTTCTTTAAGTGGTCTCGAACCTCGTCTTCTTGTACTGTGGGTGCTTCTTCATCCCCAGAGCCCCTGTTCTTGCCCTCCGTGACTTGGGCAGTGTGGTTAGGGCCCTTGCCAGTGAAGACTGAGGCAAAGAAGTCATTCAGTAGCTCAGCCTTATCCACATCCTGGGTGACCAGGTCTCCCGTTTCCTTCCGGAGGGGACCCACAGCTTCCCTCGTCTTATTTTTATCCCTGATATATCTATAGAAGTTCTTCTTGTTATTTTTCACATCCCTGGCTAGATTTAGTTCTGCCTGGGCTTTCGCTTGCCTGATCAGGTTTCTGGTGACTCGGACAGCTTCTCTGTATTCTTCCCAGTCTACCTTTCCCTGCTTCCACCCTCTATAGGCCTCCTTTTTGGTCCTGAGTTTGTCCAGCAGTTCCTTGTTCATCCACGCCGGCCTACTGGCTATTTTGCCCGATTTCTTCTTTTTTGGGATGCACCTCTCCTGAGCTTGGAGGAGGCAATCCTTAAATACCACCCAGCTTTTTTGGGCCCCTCTCCCTTCCAGTTCTTTTTCCCACGCTACCTTACCAATCAGATCTCTCAGGAGATCAAAGTCTGCTCTTTTGAAGTCCAGGGTAGCCAGCTTGCTGCGCACCCTCCTTGCTGCCTTATGAATCTTGAATTCTATCATCTCATGGTCACTGCAGCCGAGGCTACCCTTGAACTTGACATTCCCGACCAGCCCCTCCTTGTTGGTGAGGACAAGGTCCAGCACTGCTCCTTTCCTCGTTGGTTCCTCTATTATTTGCAGAAGAAAGTTGTCGTCGACACATTCTAAGAACTTCCTGGATTTCCTGTGCTCTGCTGTGTTGTCCTTCCAACAGATGTCGGGGTGGTTGAAGTCCCCCATGAGGACCAGAGCGTGTGAGCGCGATGCTGCCCCTATCTGTTTGTAGAGGGCCACATCCTCGCTGTCACTTTGATCTGGTGGCCTGTAGCAGACTCCTACTGTAACATCACCTGCCCCCGTGCTCCCTTTAATCCTGACCCATAAGCTCTCTGTCTTGTCTTCACCCATCCCCAGGTGAAGCTCCATACATTCCAGCTGGTCCTTGACATAGAGGGCAACACCCCCTCCGCTTCTGCCCAGCCTGTCCTTCCTGAAGAGCTTGTAACCTTCCATTCGAACACTCCAGTCGTAAGAGCCATCCCACCACGTCTCGGTGATGCCAATAATGTCGTAGCCCTGGAGGCGTGCGCACATCTCTAACTCCTCTTGTTTGTTCCCCATGCTGCGTGCATTTGTGTAAAGGCACTTCAGCTGGGTGCCTAAAGGGGCCGACTTATTAGCTGAGATGGCAGGTTGAAGGCTCTCTTTGAGTTTTTTTCTGCTCAACCTACGCTTAACCCCCTCCCCCTTCGATCCTAGTTTAAAGCCCTTTCAACAAGCCCCGCCAACTCACTTGCCAGTATCTTTCTGGCAAGACAGGTGTACTCCATCTGTTGCTATCCGACTCGGTGCCATATAAAATTCCCTGAGTTCAGAATACCCAAAATTTCGGTGATGGCACCAGTTTCTGAGCCAATCACCATGGATACACGCACCGCGGACCATAAATATTCCTTATACCTGCAGGAGCTTTAGGTTTATTGTAAAACAAAAGCCACAACTTAAGAAGTCCACCCAGGAACAGAACAGGTGAGCATAGGTCTTGCTGAGTCTCTAGTGCCTTAAAATAGTGGGTAATTCATTATCAGGCCTGAAAGGTGAGCAGGAAACTCACCACACTTCTCCTTTCCCCATTCCCTCCTGCCCTGTTCCCAGTCCAAAGCCCTCCAGCCGTGTTTGGGTATTAAATTCACACTTTGGTGTGTGGAGGCAGTGAGGACCCTGCCCTGGGGCTGCGCTTGGCAGAAGGCACCCAAACATTAAGTAAAAGGGTGCTTCTTCGGACCACTTTGATACCAAGACAAAAGGTTGCCCTGAAAATCCCCCCACCTTGTATTCAGAACATGAAAAGCTCCAGCTCACAGCCCCTCTTCAGAGCCTGGAAAGCAGGTATCTTTAATATACTTACTGATGTTACAGTGACCATTCTGACATAACTCTTGTCCCTGTCCTAAAGAAAGCAGAGATAATACAAATTCTTGGAAGCAAGTCTCTGAAATGTCTTAGGGCGATGCCATGCCATCAAAGTGGAGGGAATTTGCACTTTGCAAACTGCAAAAAGCTGACTTGAAAACTCTGTTTTTCAACATATTTTCCAGTTTTTGGAGAAATTTGAAGCCTCATGAGTAGATACACACCACTGTTCACTTGTGTAGTACAGTTAGAAGCCTTGCGTTACATGTTCTAGTTATAGGTGGAGTTTTTAAGAGCCTGTTCTCCAGTCACTCAGAGCTATATAAATCAGGAGCAGCTTTTGGAAAGCTACAACCTGCAGTATAAATCCAGGAAAGTGCTAGCAATATAATGGTGGCATATCAAGGCAGATGAATACTCTAATAATGCTGTAAAGCAATGATTTCCTGAGCTATTAGAACTGGCCACATTTGCATCTAGTTATTAACAAATTCTCCCTTCTGTTTCAAGAAAAAAGTATTCTTTTTTAATATTTGGTTATGCTAAATTTTACTAGCAAGGGTCTGTAATATCTCCACAGGGAACAGTGAATGAGAAAGCCTCTTTTTTTTCTGAAAAGGGCACTGTGAATCTCCTGTTGGAAAAAGAAAAGGGGTTTTATGCTTGTTAATAAACCTCCTACTCTGCTCTGAAGCCTTTGGATGAAATTAGATTTTTACTGAAATAGAATGGAATTACTCTTCTTAATTGGGATCTTCAGGTCCTTCCATAATACATAAAGCAAGTCAAAAATGAAAACTGGGCTTGAAATGCAGAGGCAGTGCTGTGCCTCTCACCACACCTTCGGTTCGCTTTCGCTCAGAGATGTGAGAGGGGTTTGCACTGACCTCCAGACCCTCCTGGCTTTGTCTGGACTCATCTCAGCCCACCTGGAGCTGTGTTTTACCTCGTCTAGCTGTAGCTGCAGTTATCTAATGACCAGGTAACTATAACCTACTTCATTTTAGCTTTTGCTTCACTTTGTAGGAGTGTGTGGTGCAAGATTTATGTATTTCTATAACTAAGAGGTAGAGACAACAACGGGTTATTCTGCGCAGAGTGAACTGTCTGTGACTGTAGGATGAAAAAGAAGCCTGGAGGAGAGAGACAAAGCACCCAACTCATAAACCACACCATATATAGCTAATTCAGATGCAAATTAGCCTTGTGAACCAATGAAAAAAGAGCAAGGTGTACAGAGTGTACAGAAATGATGCCAAGCAGACCCTAAAGTGAGAAGGAAGAAACCACCACCAAAGCACTCCTCTCCACGCAGGACTCATAGAATAGAATCATAGAGTAGTTTGTGTTGGAAGGGACCTTTAAAGGTCACCTAGTCCAATCTCCCCTAAAATGAGCAGGGACATCTTCAACTAGATCAGGTTGCTCAGAGCCCTGTCCAACCTGACCTTGAACGTTTCCAGGGATGGGACATCTACCACCTCTCTGGGCAACCTGGGTCAACGCTTCACCACCCTCACTGTAAAAAATTTCTTCCTTATATCTAGTCTAAATCTCCCCTCTTTTAGTTTAAAGCCATTACCCCTTGTCCTATTGCAACAGGCCCTGCTAAAAAGTTTGTGCCCATTTTCCCTGTAGGTACTGGAAGGCTGCTATAAGGTCTCCCTGGAGCTTTCTCTTCTCCAGGCTGAACATCTCTGACTCTCTCAGTCTGTCTTCATAGGAGAGGTGCTCCAGCCTCTTCGTTGCCATCTTCATGGCCTTCTTCGTGGTCTCCTCAGGACCAGCTCCAACAGGTCCATGTCCTTCCTGTGCTGAGGACTCCAGAGCTGGACGCAGTGCTCCGGGTGGGGTCTCACCAGAGCAGAGCAGAGGGGCAGAATCACCTCCCTGGACCTGCTGGCCACACTTCTTTTGGTGCAGCCCAGAATGCAGTTGGCAGTGGGAAGATGAGACGGAGACAGGGGGAGATGACAGTAGAAAATTTGTGTGTACAACATAATACATTCCGCTGCCTGCATTTGCTAAACCTATCCATTTTATTATAATTAAAGTTATATAATGGTGTCACAGTAAAATACTGGATGCGAATAATTATATCTATGTCGGTTTTCCATGTGATCTACTCTTTTCCGACCAAGCAGCAGTATCTGGAAATTATACTGTCATATGGTAAATTTAAGGAGATCTGCAGAGGAAGGACCAATGTACTCATAAGGTGCCTGATTCAATTTTTTTTAATATCCAGAAGCCACAAAAAATTTAATTTTTTAGGGCTTCTGTCCTGCAAAATCCAGACTATTTTTGTTCTAAATTAAATTGGACCCATGGAAAGGAAGAAAATCTCCCTGTAAAGATTAGACAAATATGGAATAACATTAGAAATGACCTGCTAAATGCTTTATGAAGTCTAATTTCATGATACATCTGCTGATTAACTAAACAATACTGTATTGCATTGCAAAGCAATGACAACTCAATCTGATAATTTTCCTGGTGTCATTCCTCATAAACAACCCCATCTTTGTGCCAGCATGTAAGGGCCTTTAGAACAAAGGGAATCGGCAAAGGTTGATGCCGTGGCAATCCCTTCCCCATATGTAAGATAAAAAGGGAAACTTTGGGGGTAATAGTGGCAAGTGAAGGAAGAGGAGGGAGCCTGTAAGGTTTTTCAAGGTGCCATCGTCAGAAACTCAGAAATGTTGGGTGAGAAAAGTTCCCCTCCATTCCAGACAACCTGTTCTCTCCCAACAGCAAGATTAAAATACAGGGGAGAGTGGGAAAGGACGACAGGGAAGCTTCTTGCTTTGGCATAAAGCATGGCGAAGGCTTTCCAAATAGCATGCAGAGAGAGGGTGACCCTTCACAGGCTGTGAAAACGGGATGCAGAGCCAGCCCTGGAGGAGACCATTATGTCTGCCAGACTTTTGAATTGAAGTAATTTTGTGTTTTGACTTTCATGGCCAGTTTGGTAGTAAGTGGACCAGGGAAATTTAAAGTGCCTGCTGTGAAAGAATAGCTTGAGGCATAGCTTTGCTGCAAAATTCATGTTCTTTCTCACACACATACGCACACACGTGCTTACCCCCAGTTTCTTCTGTAATACAGAAATGAAATAACACCCGTTTTATTCGATTAGTTGCATAACTGCATCTATTTGGAGCTTTGCGCATCCTTGATAAGCCTGAAAGAGCTTCCTAACTTCCAGCAAGGCATCAGGATGCTCAAAGCCTGTGTTTGATCATGCAGCAGGGAGTCAGTGACATACACTGGTGACATCCAAAATGCCAAGGCTTTCTTTTCGCTGTATGTGGACCCGCTGACTTTGGCTACGTCATAGGAAAAAATTCTGTAGGACAAAAGACAGGGGACATCTTCCATCATTAAGATCAGGAAGTGATATTGGATATTGTATAATTCCAGTCACCAGCTCAACAGGTTTCGTATGAATCAGAGCAAAGTCAGATGTCTGGGGGGGGTGCTTGGGCACACTTGCTGCTACTGGAAGGCTGTTCTGGTGCCTCCCCTCTCGGTACCACAGGGGCAAATCTATACAGATGGATGCAACTGTGTGTTTGCTCTGCCCACGCTTCAAGCCAGCTGCCTGCAGACTGCGGTCCAGAAGCCACGTAACCACATTAGCGCTGACGGTGTCTGCAAGGGAGAGACGAACTCAAGCCCAGGGATGTGCTGTCATGGGCAGTCACCATCCTTCAGAGCAAGAACATGTTAGAGCAACGCAGAGGGTGTGTTGGGTTGAAAGTACAAGTTCCTACGTCGGTGCCTCTCGACAGGCTCATTACTCGCTAAGGCTAAATGTGCCAGACGTCATAAGTTTTTCATAAATACGGTTATCATGAACACTTCGAAGTGATCCACAGCGAAATCAAGCACTGAAGTTCTTTCCAGACAAAATGTAGCCGATGGCTGTGTATTTACCAGGGAATGGTGCTTGGCCTTGGTCTGTTTTAATGCAGAGGTAGATTTCTGCCTATGCGTACAGCCAAGGTTTTCTACACTTAAAGTTATCCCATCTTATTAGATGATAAATCATCTTGTCCAAATTACTAAAAATAAATGGATGTGATAACATAACAATCATATGAGATATTGGTTTCTTAATAAAATATTTCTTAAAGTTGTTAAATATGCTATTACAGGAAGCCTTACACTTTAATACATATAAATAAAGCAGTGGAATGAATATAAAAATCTTAGCATAAACACAGTAGAATAAATTAATGCTAAACAGATATTGGGTTGAGACTATAACTGTCTACTTTTTGTACTCATTGTCTATAGCTAGTAAAACAATAATCATACTAATCTTCTGAAAGCAAAGCCTTTTTCATTAAGAAACGAATTACAGAGCAAATAGCTTAAATTTTGAAATAATTACCTGAAGTGCTTTTATTGTTTTTTTCATAATGAACAAAAGCTGCAGTAGAAAAACAACCACACAGAGAAACCAGGAGAAATTAATTCCTGCCTCAATTAACACTTACCTTTAAGAAGAGAAATAAAAAGTCTACCTCTGCTACAAGTGTTTCCACTGGCAGAGAAGTGAGCTAAAGGAGGTGGTTTCAATGGCCCTCAATTTTTAGAAACACATCGTGTTTTTACTTGAATTTGTGCAGTTTCGGTCTCTGGTCACTGGGATGTCTCACGAGGGCAGCTGACACCTGCCTGACCCTGGTTTGCCCAGGTGGAGATTAGCTGCACCATGGATGCAGAGGAACCAAACCTGGCTCTGCAGGAAGCCAGCCTGAGCCAGACTGCTGGCTCAAACCACGGCTTTGAGGGCTCATCTCATTTCTCCATGTCCCTGGGGAACCCTGCCCTCCCGTTATCTCAGATAACAGCAGGCAGAACACATTTTGCTATTCTTTAACCATTTCTGCAGCTCATTCAATCTTCCCAAATTTTCAATGTTATTCTTTGACTCGGGTCTTACTCGATATTCCTCTTTTTTACACTTCCATAGATTAATATTAGCTCCTGTGGCTGCTTGCCCAGCAGGTTGCACTGGGATTTCATGGTCAGTTGGCTATCCATCATAAAGCTGCAGCACTTCCAGCTTTGCTGCTTCCTGGGACACTATGCAATGACCTCTGAAAATGCCCTGCCTGCTCTCCCTGTCTGTCTGTGTACTATAACAAAAATACAAAAAATTGTATCCAAATCACCAAGTAATTCAGATTCTCTTTGCTTTCTCCCAATATCTTTTGTCTTGGTTGTGCCCTTAGCATTTGCTCAGTCAATCCAAGTTGTCCAAAGACCTCTAAAGTGATGGTGTAAGGCTATATTCTTTTTAAAATTCCTCCTAATTAGGCCATGAATGAAAAATATTTCTGCATCATCACAGAAGTTATGATCTGCACTTCCACAGAAATAAGTAATGAGCAATTCTGTCTTTTCCAGATTAAAACTAAATATTCAACCAAGTACACCTAAAATGGTCCAGTACCGTTGTGAGACAATTCAAATAACTACAACTCCTTCTGGTCTTTCCAGATTTGGTTCCTTTGCCTTTTGCCTTTCCAGAAATGTTCCCTATTTTTTTCTGATTGTTTCTTAATTCTTACTTTATGATCTTCCACAACACTCCCAGAAAACTTTATGGGTTTTTTTTTATCAACAGGTTGTGGGTTTGGCACTTGAACAGCTCTTAATTGTTATTTTCCTTGTTCTGTTCAAATCCTCTCCCCACCTGAATTTGCTTACAGTGAAGTTGTGAGCTTTTGGAAACTGTTCCTCATAAACTACCAAGTGCAACTGTTCTTTGGTATGTTCATTGCATAGACCATATGAATATAATACAGAGTTATAGCAGACACCAGCGTCTCAGCATCAAATGTGACTCCAGAGTCACATTTGCTATAGAGAAGTAGACTGAAGCCTTAGACTCCACCAGTGAATAATTTCCTTACTGGGGTTGAAGTTAAACAGCAGCATTTCTTAGCTAGGAAATAAACTAAACATAGCGTGAACAATGCTGATGCCTAGTGGTAGAGAACAAAATAGTCACAGGATGATGAAGAAGAAGCTAAAGATGCATTGTAAATAAGAAAGTGGAAGGCATGTAAGAGGACTAAAAGCAGAAAGTTACAGCCAATTGTGAATAATTGTAAATAATTATGTTCTGTGGTGACTGGCTAAGTAGGACAACATCTCAGAGAAACAAATTTAAACTACCCTGAATCTTTGATTTCAACTGATTTAAAGCCAACAGATTTACTTCAAAGATAAATTCAGCTTTTTGTGATTTTCCCCTAAATTATTTTACAATGTTGAAAAAATGAACAGCTTCACGAAAATTCAGAGGTGAGTTGGACAAAGGACAGATACAGTGTTATGTCTTGGAATATAAATGAAACAAATGTTTAATTTATGGCAGGCTTTTCTCACATTTATTATTAAGTTTTGTACAACAGAAAATTAAGCCTTGGAAGCAGCAGCATTCAAATATAGATATACAAGATGAAAGATAAACTTTGCAGCCTTTTTGTTGGTAGGGTAGGAAAGAGGTAACTGGTGAATTAATCAGGACAAAGTTTTTTACTTTCTTACTATTTCTTCATGAGACCTTTACGTACAAAGAACGAAATGGGGAAAAATTCAAGAACCTGGCTTTTAGTTTGATGTATAAGGCTACCTAAGCCTGGCTTTTCAAATTGAAGCTTTGCAAAATCATTAAATCACTGTCTATTTGAAGCACCAGGACATGGATAAGTGTGAGTGGAAATCTGAAAGGGACGAATGTATAAAAAATCCCCTTTGACAACCTTCTCACTTCCTTCAGAAAAAATGACTTCATTTCTAACCAGAGGCTGTCCAAAGTTCTTTATAAAATATTAAACAAGGTTTTCCAGAGACAGTTCACCCCAGGAAGGGGCTTCCGGCCCCCTCCAGCATTGCCATGGGCAAAGCTTGACTGGCAGCTGCCCTCCAAAGGGTGCTCAGCTCTTGGGCAGGTAATATGGCACCAGATGAATCAGAAGAGGTCTTGGTCTCACACAGGTTGGTAAGAGTCCCTCAACTACAGTCCTTCAAAATCCACAGCAAAATCTGTCCAACATAAGGAAGGTTGACGAGCCAGGAAGAACAAGCAGAAGATGAGATAAGACGTGTCTTAATGGGTGTTTGAGGTTATCTCCACTTAAAACTCTGGATGCAGGTTGTATTTACAGCTGTCGTGCTATCATTTAATGGTTATTTCCCCAGAAGAGTCTGGAGAGCATCCTTTCATTTTCACCAAGCTATGAAGCCACAAGCCTTTCATTTTTGATTCATGTCCTTGTAAGATTACTGTAGCACGTGCCACATGAGTCAGCATCATTCATCTATCACAAGCCGAGGCACCTACAAAATGCAACATTAAAAGGTTCGTGCCGACATCAGATATTACACCAGATTTCTTTCAGCAACATCAGTGGTTTCTGCTGCCAACATAAATATCTGTATTAAATTACAAAGTCATTAGGATTTAACAAGTCCAAGTTATCATACTGAAATGACTAATGCCTAAATCATGTGAGAAATTTGTACGAACATATATGAGCCACATTCTTTGGAAAGAAACTGTCTCCTACTGAAGTATGAGTACATAACTGCAGTTGTTAGAGGTGAGATGTAATCACGAATATAGATTATTTTGTGCTTATATGATGTGTAAATATATTTTTAAAATATTATTTAACAGAGTTGTTTTTTTACATCTACTTTCAGTAGAATTGTGAAAACAGGGAAAAAACACAGAAGATGGAATTATTTACTTATAAAATACCATAACAATTCTAAGAGAAAATTTTTCATGTCAGCAATTATTTCGGTTCCTGCGCCAATTACACGATAATTTTATCAGTAATCCTTTTTAAGGGGATGTGTCAGTGTTTTTATTTTCCTTCCCTGCCTGAGCTGGGGTCCAGTAGCTACCACTAGCTATCATGCAGCACCATCTGCTGGACATTTTTCTACCTAGGCTACCTCATTGCCTTTTTGGTCATTGGTCGGGGTTTTTTCTGAAATAATTTGACTGGCAGGTGATGGTAGACAAAAATTTGCTGAGGACTGTGTGAGATTACGAGTTCTCATGGGCTTTAATCTGCACCAGTACTGATTCCCAATGTGTCTCTCGAGTAATTACTTAACTTCTTTGCCTCAATTTACATGTTTCAGCTTCACTAAAGTAAAAGCTAATTTTTGTTCAGTTTCATAGCGTTATTTCAAAACAATTAAGTTGACTTAAAATAATGGGATTTGCCCTGTTTTCTACAAAGAGGTACAAGCAGAGTGATAATTAAATGCTTATTACTATGGGGGGGGGAGGAATATTTCCTTTTACAGTTTACGAGACATTGCATTGCAAAGTTAGCCACATATATAAGGTAAATAAAAAATTAACAGGGAACTTCCCAGGAGGGCATGCTTACATTCTGCAACATGGAAGGATAATCCCAGTCATCAGCCTTTTTCCACCATCTACTCATTATGAAACAGACGCCAGGTTTCACCTGCCACGGGAAATCCTTTCTGTTATCTTGGCACCAGATGTCACCAGCTGCCCAATTAAAACCTGCAACTTTGTGGAAAGAAACAACACAATTGCTGAGAATCCCACAACATGTTTAGACACTGTAAAGAGCCTGACCCCTGCTACATATTGGTTTGCTACTCACAAAGGTATGTACTCCATGCGCCAAATCTCTTTATAACCTCTTTAATCTTTCAAGAATACTAAGGAGAGTAAACCTAGTGTAGTCTAGAAGGGAACAGGATGAGAGACGTGGCAACATATTGGAAAAGTGGTTAGAAATAGTAAACCATCAAAAAATTTAATTTAGTTGCACTAATGAGAAGGAACTAAAAGTGTCAGGATTCTTCTGTTTGGGGTGCTAGGCAAATCAACATGGAAGGTTTCATCTCCAAGCCCCCATTTCTATGGGCTTGATTCCTCATCAGACTTTTACTTTAAGATCAAACAAGCCAGAAGTTATTTCACCTCCCTCTGCTGCTGCTCATTCCTGCAGCTACAGCAACCTCTCCTTCTGCTAGCAAAAGCAATTTTGAGTCCAAACTGCTCGGGGGAGCTTATCCCTTCCTGCTGCTGTTGGATCCGTTTCAACTTGGATTAAGTCCCCAGTTGGGTTTCCTGCACAGCCAACATGAACTTATGCTGGCACAAGGGAGTGCATGGTACTGGATGGAGGGGCATACAACTGATCTTGCCAACAGTGACACCATTTTATGTTGAGTTAAAGGGTTTCCATAACCATGCCCCAACATGTAGCACTTCATGTTCTTCATTGGGCTCATCCATGAGGATTAATCCCCTTTCTTTGTTGCAGTCTTCCCTTTTGTATCATAAAAGTCAGTAGACATAGACCTCGTGAACATCCCAGCCACAGGCTAGCCCCTAACATAGAGGCCAAATATAAATAAATATGTATAAATGTATGCAAGTTTGACAGAAGATGGTTTTGCGAAGGACTCTGGGCCTGATGTTTCCCAGTCTTTCTACCAGAGTATGGGAAGCCACCTCACATAGCTCCAGTAGTACCAAGCATAGCCAAACAGCACTCACCTCACAGCTATGAACCACATATTGGGGGGGTTTCTGATCTCCAGTGGTGAAACACCACTGCCCGGGACTGCGATCTCCTGTAATCTAGTCTAGAGAAGCCAAGTCATTACCCAAACATTAAATGACTGCTCACTCAGTTTTTTTCTGAGTTCATGGTTCTGCATTTTGAGTGAAAGTAAACCATGAACCAAGACCTCCAGCTACTGAAACTCAGTGGAGTCTTTAGGACAGTGGAAGAGGAAAGTTTTTGTTCCTGTCTCATCAGGACAGGATACCATACCACTAGGGCAAAAAACAACAAAGTTCTTAAAATAGTGTTAACACCAAAATAAAATAAAATGCAAACTCAGAGATTTGCTCTTTCTCATTCCTCACATTGTGGAGACAGGACTACCAACTCCCTGCTTGTGGATAACATACTGGTGACACAGTAGTCAACATAAGAAAGTCAGACAGGATGACATGGATCAGTAACAGCAGCAACTGTGTCCCCCAGCTTCTCTCTCTCCGGTCTCTCTTAGTCTCCTTCATCACTTATACTAAAAAAACCCCCGAACCTACTCCAAGAATGAAAATTTAAAGTTTCTACTTCAAAGCTTTACTTTTAATACATAATGTGTATATTTCTATTCTATTACATGCATGAAACAAAACTATTATTTGATAAAATCTTTTGTCTTTAGAGAAAATACTTTAACAAATTCAGTCAAAAATTGCTGCCAAAAATGCCTGTCATATTCCAATTTTCTTAAGAAAAAGGGTACTATTTTAGGAAAAAATTAAAATAGAAAAATTCTAAAGATAGGTTTCAACACATCACATTTCTAAAAATAGCTCTGGGAACAAATCCTTTTCCCCCAGCCAAGGTTGACTGAGTTGCTGTAAGAAGTAAGGCCACATCACGTTGGGGCTCTAACTACGAGTATACATTAATAATGTGCTTAAATCTAAAAGCAAAACTAAACAGCAAATGTGGTAATGGAACATTAAGCATTATGGGTGGACATGATTTATGCTCCTCAGCAGCCACCTTTCTATCTGAGGTTGCCAAAGGAAGACCCAGAACGTATTTCGGAGTTCAAGAAGGCTGAAAGAAGGTCAGTGATATTAAAAAAGAGAAGGTAAATTTAGGAAAAGAAAAATCATCAGAAAATAGTTTTTGAAGAATGTTTTGAATGGTCTCACACCTTCAGAGGTTACACAACTCTTTTCGATCTATAGCATATGCTACAGGATCTAAAAGCATCCTAAGAACTTGCCAGTGCAGTTCCCTAGGTGAAAGGAGGTGCTTGGGGATGAACAGGAGCAGCAACTACCTGCAAGAGCTGAAGGCTGGAGCCAGAAGTTGGGCCATGGAAGGCATGCAGGAAATACCTGCCTCTCAGTTTTGTTGGTACCTTGGTACCTTGTTGCTGATGTCTCCATCAGAGTCGCAGTTCAGGTCCCTCACAACACAGAGAACCTGGTTTGTGACCAGAACCTTAGCCACCTATGGCAGCTACTACACAAACCAGAGTAGTTCATGGGGATAAAAAAATTGAAGAGATGAAAAAAAAAAATAATTAAAAGGATATATTGAAAAACATTAGCAAGTAGATAGAATAATTACTTACCCTAGAGTAGCCACATTTTTTTTGAGATGCGTTATTTTTCTTATAAAAATTGGAATCCATGTACTTCTTGTAGGTTAAAGCTCATGCTCCTCAGTACCAAATTTCTGTTTTCATCTCTGTCTAATGGCACCATCCTCTGGGATGTACCCAGGGACGTGAAGAGTGGAAGATCTTAAGTACTGCTCAGCTTATAATGTTGTGATGTGGTTGAGGTGTTACCGTAAAAAAGATCATGCAGACCCAGGTAGAGGAACAGGGAGAAAGTGGTGGCCTGTATCCAGATAACAGGAAAAAAATATTCTTTCCATAAAATTATTATAAAAATAAGAAGTGTTGTTACTAATTGAGAGTCCCTCACACAACCAACAAAAGAAAGTAGAGACTTAAGTGACGGCATAAGTCAGAAAAGAGAAACCAACAGGCTTAATATTAATATAGGCAGTTTTGAAGTCTTCTGAATGTAGGTCAATGAAGAACAGATTGCTTTTTTACATACACTTCATGCTCTATGGGAAACTAAAATTGGGATTTTTATCTGATAAAAATATGAAAGGTATTGTCTTGACAACCTTCATTCGGTTTAAAACTGGCTTTTCTTTTGATAACTTTAGAGGCATAAGAACGAATAAAAGTTTCTCTTCCAACAGTTTGTACCAGTTCAATCAAACTGCAATTAAATAAAATTTTAATTCTGTTAGATGTGACTGATGTTTGTAAATTGGACCTAGTATACCCATTTTAATTTATTTGCAACCAGCCAGCAGTGCAGTTTAAACTACTAATGAATGTGCCCCTGGGTGTCATGCATTAAGCCTCAGATCATGGCTATTGTTTGCTTTCATTTATATCTGAAAGGCAACTACCATGATATTGACACAAAGAAATTTTTTGAAAAATTGATCGATATAAGAAACAAGTATAATAGACAAGCATAACATAAAATTATGATACTTTTAAAAAATCTCTATTGTTTTCCCTGTTATACTTCTCTTTCATGTTTCTGTCTACCTTGACTTCAGCAAGGCTTTTGACAGAGTCTCCCATAACATCCTCATTGGGAAACTAAGGAAGTGTGGGCTGGATGAGGGGACAGTGATGTGGATTGAGAACTGGCTGTGTGACCGGACCCAAAGGGTAATGATTAATGGAGCAGGTTCAAGCTGGAGGCCTGTAACCAGTGGTGTCCCCCAGGGGTCAATACTTGGTCCAGTCCTGTTCAACATATTCATCAGCGACCTGGACGAGGGGACCGAGTGTATCCTCAGCAAGTTTGCTGATGATACCAAACTGGGAGGGGTGGCTGGCACCCCGGAGGGCCGTGCTGACATCCAGCGAGACCTGGACAGGCTGGAGAGCTGGGCAAGGAAGAACCTCATGAGGTTCAACAGGGAAAAGTGTAGGGTCCTGCACCTGGGGAAGAAGAATGCTAGGCACCAATACAGATTAGGCGTGGACCTTGCTGGAGTCAAGTTCTGAAGAGAAAGATCTGGGGGTTCTGGTAGACAGCAAAATGACAATGACCAAGCAGTGTGCTCTTGTGGCCAGGAAGGCCAATGGAATCCTGGGCTGCATAGGGAAGAGTGTGGCTAGTAGGTCGAGGGAAGTCATTCTCCACCTTTACTCTGCACTGGTGAGGCCACAACTGGAATACTGCATCCAGTTCTGGGCTCCCCAATTCAAGAGGGATAGGGAACTACTGGAAAGAGTCCAGCGAAGGGCAACGAGGATGATTCAAGGATTGGAGCATCTCCCTTATGAAGAAAGGCTGAGAGAGCTGGGACTCTTTAGCCTGGAGAAGAGAAGGCTGAGGGGAGACCTTATCAATTCTTGTAAGTATCTAAAGGGTGGGTTGAAGGAGGAAGGAGCCAGACTCTTTTCAGTGGTTGCCAGTGAGAGGACGAGGGGCAACAGGCACAAGCTGGAACATAGGAGGTTCCACTCAAATATGAGAAGAAACTTCTTCACAGTGAGGGTGACAGAGCACTGGAACCGGCTGCCCAGGGAGGTTGTGGAGTCCCCTTCTTTGGAGATTTTCAAGACCCGCCTGGATGCAGTCCTGAGTAACATGCTCTGACATGCTCTGGGCAATCCTGCTTCAGCAGGGGAGTTGGACTAGATGGTCTTCATGGTCCCTTCCAACTCTAAAAATTCAGTGAAATTCAGTGAAATTTGTCATTTATTTGATGCACGGTTCGCTACCTTGCCTTTTATCTCCATTTTCCAAATCAGACATATTTCTCATGAAATCAACACTGTTTCTAAAGCCACACGTGAATTTAATTGCAGTATCTCTATGGAAGGGACACAGTTAAATTAGAGATGAATGTGGCTTACATACAAGAGTATTTATCAGCACTCTGCAGTTGTGTGCTCATCATGACTTGATGCAAAACGCAAAAGTCAACTGGAGGACTCCAGTTAATACCAGTAAGGTTTAGACCTGGTTGTCAATGAAGTTAAATAAAATCCAAAGAAAATGAACAAAGACAGATAGATCATCTTATCTATGATACCTGGCAGTGTTATAGCCAGGTCTGATCATCTGATTTAAGCCAGCTATTTAAAGAAAACTTTATCTGCATATTTTGCATGTTGTTGCAGTATTTTTCATACAGCGAATCTGCAAAAATATGGTTGAAAACCTGCAAGAAAAAAATTAAAGCTATGGCTCTAGAGAAAAGTGCAGAGTAAGAAAAAAAATACCAGTAAATCTGATGATAGACAAGTTGGTGTCAGGTTCCTGGGATGTGTTAATTAGTTTTAATGTTGGTTGTTCAAAGAGGATGATACTGTAAAATAATAAAGCCAGTTCTTTGACAGTATTTAGGGACCTGAAGATGTAAGCGGGTACTCAGCAGAATTTTCAAAATGCATATTTAAACCCCAAGTACTTTCACAAACTTTACTCCTAGGTTTGTGCACGAAAAGCCTTTGGAAAACCAGGATTACCCCAGCTAGATTATGATTATCCATGTGCCTCCTGACCCCTCCAAGGAACCCCAAAAGTTCCGTGGGGCAGGACTTACCTTTACAAAAGCCATGCTGGTTCTTCTCCAGTATATCATATTTACCCATGAATCTACCTCTTATCCTTATAGTTTTTTTCAAAAGAAACCCCAACATTCTCATGATTTCTACATATTCTGCACATACATATTGACTTCTGTAATGTCTTATTCAGTTTGTATTATGAGTTAATTTAGACTGTAAACTCACCAGGCCAGTATCTGCCTCTTACACAACAGTCAGTGCTTAACAAGTAACAAATACAAATAATAATACAGCGTGAGAACTCACTGCATGCCTCCTTTAAACTCATTTTCTATCTTTTAACCACTAAAATTGTGCGAGGCCAATATCCCCACTGGAATAAGACGAGTGAGAAAGGTGGACAAACCACTGTGCACCAGTCCGTGCCATAAACTGAGACCCTTTTGCTCAAGCTTCTCTGGAGACACCAGTGGGGACACAGTGGCAGTTCCTTTCGGTGTGTCACGTGCGCTCTGGGCAATACGGTATCATGGAGACCAAGCACTGGGCAGCCACCATGCACAGACTAGATGTACCCAGGAGAGGTTTGTAAGAAACTAATGATTTTCTGAAGGAAGAACCATAATTACTTCATTTTAAGAAGACGAAACAAATATTAAAAGACTTATTAAGGATGACAGCGTAATGCCAGGATAAAAATTTGGAGGTTCCTGGGTGTCTAGTCCCTTTTCAGTTTATTTTGCTGATTTTCTGCCTTATTTTATTCATGATCACTGTTCTCTATTTGCTTTTACCTTTAGCAAAAAATTACACTGTGCCCTGACTGATCTAACACAATAAAATACACATGTAAGTCTATTTCCCATCACAGCTTTTATAAAAACACACCGAAGTGAGAGAGACAGCTTACACACAAGGTTGAGGCTTTGTTCACAAGGATAGGGCAATCAAAACCCGTGATTCAGTTTGAGCCTTTGCTGGTGAGAACTTTCATGTGGTCCCTCACTCTCAAATGGAAAGAGGACCTATCCCAGACAGGAGGGTGTATCCACCCTGGCCAGGAGACCACTCCACATCCAGGAGTTAGTGATCCACGTGACAGCAAATCTGAGTAGATAGTGAACCTGCTGCATGTCCAGTGTGGCCTTCAGGCTGGGCTGGGCTGCACGTGTCCCTTGACCACAGGGACAACCTCAGCCACCTCATTGCAACCCTGGAGCCTGGGGGCAGCTCCCACTCCATACCAGCGATTACACCATCTGCACAGCCTTGCCTTTATCTAAAAGTGCAGGAAGAAGTTCTCACATGAACACTCTTTATGAATAGAGTTGCTTTCTTGTAAGAAAAGTATATAATAGCTCAAATGTCTAGAATGAAGGATCCTCTCTCCGTGGAGAGGATCTGCACGGCGTGCTGTGGGAAAATCCACCCAGGGTCTGTCTGATGCTGCATGAATCCGGTGTGCCCAGCATCTGAAGGGGCTTTACTCATCATCTATATTCTTCTCCGTATTATGACTTATTAAAGAGCTATTTTATTAAGTCATTGTGGAGTCCCCTTTTCTGGAGATCTTCAAGACCCGCCTGGATTCAGTCCTGAGTAATGTGCTCTAGGCAATCCTGCTTTGACAGGGGAGTTGGACTAGATGATCTCTAGAAGGTCCCTTCCAACTCCAACAATTCTGTGATTCCGGGATTTGTTGTCAGGCATTTCTTACTGAGACCCAGAAAGAATGCTGCATTGTCTCTTTCTCACCTCCCCACCTCTGCTGGTGAAGAACAGAGGATTTATAGATGAGTTTGCACTGATTTAAGTAAAATTATAAATTAATATAACTTTGTTTTCAACTTGTGCCAGGAATTCTTTAACTCAAAGTTTACCTCTAAATCTGATATCTGAGTCATTGCAGCTTTCATTGCCCATTTTTTCCATCTAATGACAGGAACATCCAGCTACCTGCCTAAATACATCATACATACATCAGTCTGGAATCTGCTGCTCAATATCCTCATGAAACCCCAAACAGAGCACCACTCTGCCTTCTGAAGCAACTTCACAGGTTTTGAAAGACCCCTCAAAGCCTTCACACTCGGTTTGCTTCTCCAGTTATGACATTCTTCAAAGACAACCTCGCTTAGAGGTGAAAGCGCTGCACCGAGTAATTAAAGAACAAAAACTGAGAAAGCAAGCTGTAATTTAAAAGGCAAGTGGAAGCTCCACATTTACCTCTGCCAGGGACATCCTGTGTGCCCGGCAGCAGGGCATGCCTTTAGTAAGACAGAACCTTTACTTTAAAAATGTGCCATCAGGTCTATTAGGGAAAGCATCAATAATTAAAGTTAATGCCTGGAAACTGGCATCAGCTACGGGCATGATGACTCAACCTCTTGGAGATCCATTCATTACATTCAACTACAAAAGCTAGAAGTTATAAAAAATGCATGAATAAATTCTTTAAGTATTAACACGCTACTTCTTTAAATGTCTGTTCTGACCCAGGTGGCGCTGCTCTGACTTTCTCTGCAGCTTCTTTTCACTTAAATGACCTTAGATTATTGTAGCTGTCTCCCAGGATTAAACAAATTACTCTCTTAAAAATGTATTATTGAAGGTTCCTACTTCGTAAGAGAGAAAATGCTCTCTGGCATCTTCTTTTCAAACTGATTAGAAAATGTTAGTTTTCACAGCAAAGTCTATAATCTTAAATTTAGGTATTTTGAGCTAGATATGCCATTGGCTAAATTGACTTCTGGGCTGGGCAAAATTAAGTGATAACGTCCTGAGAACTACAGAAGAGATCCGTTTTTTGTGTCTCCAAACCTCACCAAGGTAAAGCAGGTAGACACAGCTCCACAACGTACCTTTTGGCCAGATAAGGTAGCACTCAAGTGTCTTCCACATCAAATCAACAGCAGTAACAAATGGAAACAACTCTATGGAGGTTTGGGGATTTCTCATTTGGCAGAGTGAAAACTCTTTTTGTCCTGTGATTTTGGGGTTTAAGTTTCTAGATTGCATTCATTTCCTGCTTTACTTCAGTTTCATTTTTTAATCAAGAAAATTTCAAGACTTATTTCAAGATTCCTCATTGATAGGTATTTTTTGGTGGTTTTTTCCTCCCTGCTAGGGTTTGGCTATAGTTTATAACTAGAAGATTCACAGATTATGAAGAATAATTCTCCATGTCCTTCTGCACTTGAACTTTTCTTTCCAGAGCAAGAGGAGTCAGTAGCATTTTGCAGATGAAAGAAGAGCCAGATGTTTCAAAGAAAGAAAAGAGAGTTTGAACCTTGTGGTTTCTGTCTCTGCAGCCAAATATCCAGAAATTTCAAGCTACCTGTTATTTTTTCTCAAAAAGGTAATCTTGAAAAACAACAGATTACTTAGCAACTGGGTAAGAAGTAACTGAAGTGGTTACAGCTGTATTATACTACTTAATCCAAGCTAGAAAGAGAAATCTGGACATTAAAAGAAACAAATGTTTTGTTTTAGAAGGCATATAGTAAAAGATTCAGTTTTGAAAATTATCGCTGTGTTTAAATACTGCTACCAAGTTTCAAAAAGACCCACTTTTTCATCTCACGTATCACCACTGTTGTCCTAGGTTTTATGGACCACCCACATCTTACATATCTCAAGTGCAGACTTGGCCATTATTGGCCATTATCCTATCAGATAAACGTTATAGCATCTTTTTGCTATCCCTTAGTACAGACATGAATCAATCACTGTCGATATACTGCAGTAAATATATTTTTTTTCAAGTATGCATAGAATGGGTTGGATTTTTAAGCCCCATTTACATCCTTCTGTGCAAAATTAAGAAATTAATGATAGTTGAAAAATACTGAGCCCATCCCTCCCCCACAGAGTGAGGTCCAGAAAGCAGCATGGGGGGAATTCCTTCTCTGCAAAACAGGCAGCTGAGAAAATAACCAAAAGGCTTCCTATACTGACTTAACAATTCACCACTTCTGGTAACAGCAGCAAGAATCTCGCCTGAGAGTTAATTTTGACCAAGGCAAATGTAGTAATGTGCTGTCTAACTCAAAGCCCCTTGATGAAAGCACATTAGCGCAGCACTTCCAGCAAGCGGGGAACTGCGGAAAGTGCGGTCATGGCCAGAAATGTGGGTATGTGGGAATGACACCTTCATATCACACAATACTGACCTGCAGACTGGTATAAGCTGCTATATCACATTTGTTTATCTTATCAGTAAAAATACAAAGGCACCGTGTTCTGGCTATTTTTAGTACCATGGAATGAATGCAGTTACAGAAGAATACAAAAGTTTATTTTTTGAGTCCACCTGTTCATATTTTGAAATAAATTCCAACATTTTTTACCATAAGGTGTGTATGTCTGTAAGATACATAGGTAGACATTGATCATAATTATAACTGACATAACTTCATTAGGGACAGTTATAGCAACAAAAAAAAGATGCAGATTTCCATGAGAACTTTCAAGACTGACAGTAAAAAATAATACATTTTCATTCACAAACTAAGCTAAGTGCTGATGTTTCTTATCAACACCAAAACTGAACAGCTAGAGGTACTTATGTAGTCTGTTATCTAGCTGTTAACCTAGTCAGTGGATAAGTAATACTCACTGTACGTAAAGGCGACAGTGTGGCCCAGAAATGCCTTTATGAATGAGATTAAAAGCACAAGAGCTACAAACTCCGTGTTTGTAGTATGTCTTTAAAACAGAACTACGTTTTAAGTTGGTATGATAGTTTTATTTTAACAAATCTCATAAGACACCCACGAATTTTTTTCATTGAATTCCTGAAAAATTCACCTCAGCAATGTATACAGCTGATTAATAAACTCTTACAGCACTTACTGCAGTAACTGTCAATTCAATCTAATTATACTGTATACCTTACTGTATTTAAAAGCAATAAGAATGATAAGCCAATGAAAGCTACAGAAGATTGACATTTAGCACTAGAGACAGACACTCTCTGACCTTCATGTGACTAACTACAGGAGAATCCAGAACCCAAGGCAGACATGTAATGTCTTTAGACAACATTTGGTGTCAAAATAGGATTAAGAAATTTCATATATGGTTTGAAATCCCTTTAGAAGACTATCCTACCCCCTGGCTGACTGCTTTGGCCAGGAGTAAAAGGTCTGTCTTTGGGGCTGGGGGGTCTGAAGGGCTTCAGGGATCAGTACTTTGGTACCTAGAATGACAAAAGATACAGCACTTCTGGGTATCAGCTCAGAGGGCAGAACATTACCTCACTATCATGATGTGGTCAGTACCCTAACTCCGACACTAAATTAGTTGCTTATCCTCACAGTTTTGTCTTGGCCAGTGAAAGTGGTTCTAAAATCCTTTTTAAGATCAAGTTCTTGTGCTTCATTATCTTTATGAGTTTTTCAGATCTAATGAAAATCTTCTTGCTGCATATTTTGTTTTGTCCATTTTAGGTATGACATGAAGAACAATGTCATCACCCTCGTCTTCACAGAAAGCTTTAATAACACTGGCAGATAGTTTCATTTATTCTATGGAGGAAAAACAATGAGAAAGTGAAGGCAATTTTCTCCTCAACAATCTGATTTTCTAAATCTCTGATGATAGTATTGCTGACACTTGGGATTCCTCCTTCCTAGTCTTCAAATATGGATCCCAAACTAGATGGTGTGCTCCAGGCATCTGTAATCTCCAGGAATGCCTTCAGGGTTTGTGTACCACAATTGAGGACAGGATGTTCTTGCAGTGCTTAAGGTTGAACATGAGCCAGCAATGCACCCTTGCTGTTAAGAAGGCAAATGGTATCCTGGGCTGTGTATTGCCAGCAGGTCAAAGGAGGTGATCCTTCTCCTCTACTCAGCACTCGTGAGGCCACACCTGGAGTACTGTGTCCAGTTCTGGGATCCTTAGTACAAAAGAGATCTGGACAAACTCGAAAGAGTTCAATGAAAGGCCAGGAGGATGTTAAGAGACCAGAGCATCTCTCCTACAAGGAAAGGCTGAGAGAGCTGGGACTGTTCAGCCTTGAGAAGAAAAGAATCAGGGGGGATCTTATCAAATGTATAAATACATGAAGGGAGGGTGCATAGAGGACAGAGCCAGGCTCTTTTCAGTGGTACCCAGTGACAGGACAACAGGCAATGGGCACAAATTGAAACGGAATAGGTTCCCCCTGAACACCAGGAAACACTTTTTGACTGTGAGGGGAACTGAGCACTGGAATCTCCATCCTCAGAGATATTCAAAAGCTGTCTGGACACAGCCCTGGGCATCTGGTTTTAGGTGGCCCTGCTTGAACAGGAGGGTTGGACCAGATGACCTCCAGAGGTGCCTTCCAACCTCAACCCCTCTGTGATTCAGTGGTAAAAATCTTTATAAAGTTTTGTTGCACAGAGACTTAGTATAAAAAAACCCAAAATTTGATCTTTGCCTGAATATTTTCCACTGCAATTGGTATCAGCTGTTACAGGACAGTGCTGACCACTAGGGAGTAAAATATTCAATAGGAAAGTTTACAGCAAATGCCACTGCTTTGGAACCATACAATACATCTGTTGTCTGTAATTGCCATTACTAAAATACTGGAGAAGTTTGCCCATGACTTTTATTTCTGCACCACTGTTTCTTCATGCAAGAGGTGAAAAAAGAAAACATTTACAAGAGCTACCCACATACTGGACCTCCAAATCCCAAGAGCTGAGAAGGCTTTTAAACTTTTTTTTCTATATTCCATTACCTGGTTCACCTCAAGTAGACAAATTTTTATGGAATTTGAACTTCAATCTTTCTTTATAAATGTAGAACCACAAGCCCTGCTGACTCTATGATATTAATAATGCATAAAAAGGTGGATGGACAAATACCATCTGAGTGTGAAAGATTCTCTCTGTTTTGGAGGGCATTTCCACAGTCAAAATACCTATAGTGAAATTCATAAGGAGCAAAGGGAAGCAGAAGAAACAGCCCTTTAAAATGGCTAGACTACTGCTGTCTAATTACAGACGTATTAACCGTCATGCAAATGTAACAAAAATTTTATTGTAAAAGCGTGATCATTTTCTTAAGGCCATTTAAACTCCTTAAATGTATCTGTCAACACACTGGGAGTGGCAAAGATAGAGAGCTTAGCAGTTCTGGAAGATGGTCACCATCCCCAAATGGACCACTCAAAGCACTGGTGCCTTATAGACCCAGCCATGGAATAACTGGGTGGGTAGGAGCCGATGGAGATGTTGAGGAGTTGGGTTTCCTCCTGGATATATTTAGTGCAAAACAGAGATCTGCAGACATGAAATCATACCTATCTTCCAAGGATACAGACCTATTTTGTCTTTTGTGGAAAGTGGTTTACAGTTCTGTGCGGGCCAATATCTGGCTGTTGAGCTATTATGTGGCTCTCAGACCATAAGAAATACTGATGCATTGAGAGGTTATATGAACCTCTTAGGTTCATATTAGTTACTAGGAATACTATAAATTCTCCCGATGTTAACAAAATAAATTCTTTATAAGGGATACTACTCTTTGTGCCTATAAATGCCCATTCAAACTTGGTGAAAATCTCTTGATAAGGCCAAGTAATAACACTGTGCAGGAAATGACACACACAGAGGCCACATCAGAACCATTTCATTCATTGTCTCTGTTAGAAGTTGGTTATTCTTATTAGTGAAGAAAAGTCAGTGGATTAATTGTGCTCCCTCCATTCTTTTCTACAACATTTACATATGAAACAACATCTCTTACGCATAATTCCTTTAACGGGGTATTCTGCAACAGAGGAGATTATTATATCACATTTACTACTTTTGCAGTTTTTGGAAGAGCAAGAAACAAGATTTCAATGCTTTGGCTAAGTTCTTTTGAAAAAAATAATTCACAAAACCATGACCATCACGAAACAATACACTTTCCTAAAACATACAGAATGTTTCCTTTGACATTTTCAAATTGAGTTTCATTATCGTAGCAAAGCTTGGCCATTATTCAGAGCTTGATTTATCTTTGCAAATATCAAATACTGACTTTTATTTGCTTAGTATTGACAAAAGAGTCTGATTAAAAATACTTAACCTTTTATATCCATCTAGAACCATTATTTGATTCCATTAAATAATTCTGTGAAGTCTCTCCTTGCTTTCCTGTGTCTGTCATTAAACACACCAATAACCAAAAGCACTTCTGGGCCATCACTGAAGACCACAAAGCATCCTACAGCTACACTGCAATGTTCTAATAGGGTCAGTAAGTTCCCCCATTTCTCCATTCTCAACAGAGAATCAAGTTTCTTACTTCGAAGTTCCCTACAGAGAACATAATCAATTAACTCCAGTACCAGGCACATCATGATATAAAACCTACTGCTTTCAGTAGAACAGGAACACGCTGGGTAAATAGCATTAGAAAACTACTTAGACAGACTTCTAGCTTCAGGGACTCATCCTTTGAATGAAGACTTGGTCACGTAAAAACGCCTTCAGTAAATAGTTTAGAAATACAAAAAGAATCCTGGAATGGGCAATAAAATTTGTTCCTTATTTGTAATCTTATAAAAAAAAAATAATCTTCAGCTTTATCTCCAAAAAGACTTCTATGTTAAATTGTATTGCAGTTGGCATACAAATTAGATCATCTGCTATAACATCAGTTATTTCTATACTACCACAACTTGACATGGGAAAAACTGAAAACCTTTTCTCCATGTACAAAGTCTACCCCAGCTTTCCATTTCTTCCTGTGCAGATGTTCTTTCTGCAGGTATAGAACAAATGTTGCTGTCCCAGGGGCAGCAATGTCATCTCCATGAGTTTTCCCATTTATCAATATAATACAAGCTGTGCGCACCAAAATCATCAGACATCACTCATCATTCATCATCATCAATAAGCACTCATGTACAAAAGTGTAGATTTCACTATTTTGACACTATAAATATTATCCAAGTCTTAATAAAAAGCATAGCAAATAATTGTCAAAGGACCGACTTTCCTTCTTTGCCTGTGAAAATACAACCTTAAATATTTTAAGGGCTTTTTAATTATTATTTTTTTTTTATTTGAATGTCCGTACCTAGTGCTATGAAGTCTCCCTCTTCAAAGTCTGAGCTTTGGAATTTTTACTCTCTCTGAATTTTCCGAACAGTATTAAATAGCATTAACCTGGTGCGTGTCCTTGCCTTATAATAACGGTTCCCACTTCAAACCTAAAAGAAACATATATAAAAGCAAGTATCTAAATGTGATGCAATGCCATCAGTGAATAATTATAAAGTTATATTGGCAGCAAAATGTAGACATCAGAACATTTCTTAGAAAATCACACATAAGATTCCCTCAGTGGTACTTCATGAAGTGTTTTATGGCTAGCAAGACTATCTTGATCTCACACTAGGGTTGGGACAACCCAGAAAGTCACTGGCATATGCACATCACAAATCAATATCGAAACACCTGATTAGTAACTTGCACATTTACTTCAGCAGTTGTCCAACACATCAATCACACTTATGCATTAGACACATAAATGCCAATTTTTGCACAAAACCTTTGCACACAGCATTCTAAAAGTCCGATTTTTTTGTGTACTAAGGTATTGATCTGCAAGGCCTTTCAAAGACCTAAAAAAGGAAATAGCGGAGTAATTGCAAAATTCACTTATGCTGTCTTGAGACATGCCTCACATGCAGGCCACCCTTTCAGAAGTGTTTACTAAGGAGCAAATTTTCCACGGTAATAGGTCCCCAAAATCATGGAGGCACTGCAGTTTTCCAAAGGATTCAAGCACCTCAGTTCGCTTTAAACATGCACCCTTAAAAACCATACACCTATATATATTTATTTTCATAATAAATCTTGGAATGGTAGATAAGGCTGATTCACTAACATTAATTACATGATTTTATGTTCTTATGATACAAGAAATACTAACAACTATTTGTTAATGGCTGGTGGAGTGGGGTTGGTTGCTCAGCAATCCAACTGGGATCTATCTGAAGCAGGACAGAGGGGAAATATGAAGTGACTTGACCGCAGCAAGAGCAGGCGTGTGCTCCCCACCAGTCCCCCACTAATGCTATTCAAAATGTCAAATGTTAAATAACTTGCTAGGTCCGAAGGTATGATGGGTCTAATGGACTCGTGCTGCGAGCCCAGTCTCATACAGACTTAATCCATTCTCACCAATGCTTAGGCATAAACGTGTTGGCAGAGCACTGGAACAGGCTGCCCAGAGAGGTGGTGGAGTCTCCTTCTCTGGAGACATTCAAAACCTGCCTGGACACATTCCAAACCTGCCTGGACACATTCCTGTGCAACCTGCTCTGGGTGGACCTGCTTTGGTAGGGGGGGTTGGACTAGATGATCTCCAGAGGTCCCTTCCAACCCCATATCATTCTGTGGTTCTGTGATTCTGTGTTATATTATCCCACAAAGCAAGAGAAAGGTGCCCAAAATAAGCCTGAAGACTTGTTGACATGTTCCCAGTGCTTATCAATCACTAGTTTTTGCACTGCAAGACCTGCTTTTGCCCCGTATTAGTGGGCTTTTGTCTGCATCATAAGCCTTGAAACAAGGCAACCTTCTGGAAATTAGACAAAGCTTTGGAGGTAAGTGGGAGATAGTAGGATAATAACCTACCTGAGGCTGGGAAATTTCTTGAACATTTTGAAGGATTTAAAATTTAAGTAATAATCTTTAACATTTTAAAGAGCATCCTCCTATACAGCATGCTGGTTTTGCTATGTTGTCTAGCATTGCTTTTGCAACAGTGGACAGTCAATTCTTAACTACTTTGGACACAGGTTGATGGAACTGTGGTTTAAATTGCAAAATGTCAGAAAAATACTTGTCAATGTTTTATTTTGCAGAGTCAAGAGTTTGGGGTATGATTAACATTTTCGATGAGACTTTGATTTTTGTTTTGTTTGAAAATACTGCTTTGTTTGAAGAAAGGTACAATGTTCTTTCCTCTAAATTTTTATAAACTACAGCTTGGCAAAGTTGGAGGTATGTTTTATTAGGTAAATACTGAAAGGTTCTGTTCTTCTTCAGAACTATTGGTATTTTTAAAAAAGAAAAAAATATTTTTTGATTAATAAAGGGCTTGTGGAAGCTGACAAAGCACATGAGCCACCTCCATGTACATTGTGGTGAAGGTGAAGTTAAACCCTGCGGGAAATTACTCACTGGCAAAAAAGGATTGCAAAGAAGGCTTTTGCTGGCTCAGTCACAGCAGCGCTTGACTTCCATTGCAAAGTTGACTAGTCCTGTCATTCTACGTATTTTTTTGTTTTGTTAGATCAGCCATTGCCTTAAGGAGTAAACCATTCTCCTTGCTTGAAAGTCTCTTTTGCCACATATTCCTTCACCTTCCTTGTATAGGATGCATACTACCCCCTATATGTCCTATTCCTCTACCTCTTCCAGTGAAATTATTGACCGTCTGCGACTCAGGGCCCCATGGGAGGGCTCCTCTCACATCTGAAGTGAAAGGGGACAGGGGAACAAATTGTACCAGTTGTTGCCATGCCCACTTCATTGCCATCTGGCCTACAAATTGCTATCCCTCATCAAACTGCAGCCAGGAGTATCCCATCCTAACACCTTCCAATAAAACTGAAAAGGGAGAGGGTTGTAACCTTCGTGTTAGCTAAGCAGAGGAGCAAGAGATGATGCCAGACGTGTCTGCCTCTTGGAAGAAGAAAGTGGAGTAAGGCTCAGCCTTTCCAAGGTCTGAGGAAGAAACTGGTGGGGCTGCTAGTATGGGAACGAAGACATTTATCAGTGCAAGCTACTGGTGACAGCCACTGACGATAAAGAGTTCAGAAGAATGTTTGTGGGTCCAAAAGCCTAAATAGTGCCCAAGAGCAGCCTATCACTAACACTCTGAGAGATGAACTGGAAATTGCCTCTTCAGTGTGATCCACGAGACTTTGCTTCATTAACATATTTGCCAAATTAAGAGACGTTCAGTAGAATGGAACGGTGATTATACTGTCAATTCCGTGAACTGACAAAAAAAAATGGCTTGCAATAACTTTAAACTGGCAGCATCACAGAAGTGATCTCTGGTTTATCAGTCACCTTCCTGATGAATGTGACAGCTGATGCTGCAGTCTCTTAAAGGAGGCAATATTTGTCAATATTTGCCAAATGCTATAGACCAAGCCTCACGCTTACAGAAAAGGTTTATCCTATTAGTGCAACTAAACAAAAGCCTATTAACTCTAAAAATTCTGTTTATTTTGTGTCCGCTAAAAAATGGAATCTAAATTTCTTTGCTCATTATTGCATATGAGAGGATTACTCTGTTTACATAAAGTATTAAAACTTAAAGTGCAGGAAAACATCTTGTCCCTCTATGTCCTTCTTGTCCTGCTTAATTGTGAGGAAAAACTCGACAACCCTATAGAGATTGTCCTTGAAATAGTTTGAGAGTCTAATAAAATCCCATGTATTCGCAAATAAAATCCCCATCTTGAATATTCATTGCCCTGGTATGAAAGAACTGTTTTCATGCATTCTTAATTACCTAATTTCACCCTTGTTCTTTCTCTTTCCCCTCTGCAGAATGTTTTCCCCGGTAAAATAATAGCAAAGACTCAACCCAAATTGCTGCTTCGATATAAGGAATAGTCACAGTTCCCTCAATGTACCAGCATATTTTAGCAGTGTAGTATTTATGCCTAATAATATATACTGAAGGGCCAGATTTCCCCAGAGCACACACTTTGCCAGTGTTCGATACCGTCATCTGCTCTTCTTTCACACCACAGCAGAGGCTGCCAAGCGCAGGTCCCTCAAGATCGGGAAGCTGATACCAGCAGGATCAGCACTCTCATACTCAAGGCAGGAATGACAGCTTCAAGTGAAATAATCTAAAATGTCAGAACCATCAATAATGTTGCACACTCCAAGCAAATGCTCTTTCTCCTGCTAAAAGATATTTGCATAAATGCAACGGTTGTGTATACGGGGCACCAGTATTACTGCATTAATTATTTATTAGCAGAAATCTATTTTGCTTACCTGCCTGCAGTCTTGCTGACTTCTTTGCTCTGAAAAACTCTTCAGTAAATACTTTTCAAAGCTTTTCAAAATCTTTGTTCTGAACAAATGGAATATGCAAATATTGGTCTCTGCAATTATGGGGATTGTATCCCACCTTTCTCCACAGACACTTAACGTATTTTAATTATAAAAGTTTCTACAGTAACCATGGAGAAACATCTGAGGTAAGAATTTATTTTTCTTTAGAAAAAGTACTTTAGTACATCCTAATCTACACAACAGATTCTTTATAAAATACAATAATGTACATGTTGTGAAATACTTAAGAGAAAATGGTGTCATCTGAATGCTTTATACACAAATAAAAACTCAGCCAACATCTACAACCTTCTATTTTAGAGTTTCAGTTTCATACAGTAGCCCATTTCCTACCTGCTTGGTCCACTACAGAGTCCAGGTCTGAAGCTGGTGTTGAGCTTTCCGGTCTGATTTATTTTCTTACCGCCGCTTCAAGAATATGGGAAAAGGTGGAAAGAATGTGTTGTGATCAGTCCAGGCAGATCGTTACATCTGGTCAAATCTCCTACAAGTGAAGGCGGCTGTACATATACACAGGGACAACACACATAGGCAAACTGCAGCAAAGCTGACTGAACGGGTGAAACGAAGAATGATAAGTCTCCTCACGTAGACAACATCCTGACAACATTTTGTGTCTGACCTTGCATACCACAAAAATTGGTAGGAATTGTAATATTTAACAGGATAAAAAGTAACACAGGTGAAACAACCTATCAGGGAAGAAACCATATGCTTTGTAGAGAGCAGTCATGGCTGTACATGTATTAAACTGTCCAAAAGAGCCGACAATGATATCGATAAGTTGTCCAGCTGATGGGGTAAGCATGGATTTCCAAGAGATTTCTACAAGCTCTCACCAAAGTCACTGAAGAGAACTAGAAATAGAGAGACTGACATAGCTAAGCCTGACACGGAATAAAAAGGAGATTCCTCCCATGGACCCATGAGTAGGGAGAAGAGAGGAAACAAAAGGCAGAAACAAATTGACGGCTTTCATGATGATAAAAATTACTCCAGGTCCTTCAGGGATCTGCACTGGGACCTCAACTGTCCAATATATGGACAAGTGGACTGGAAAAAAGGGAATAAAAAATGAGGTAACTAAATTTATTGAGAATACAAAGATTTTCAGGTTGGCCAAATCTAGAGCTGACAGTGAGTGACAAATAGGTGGCATTTTGATGGGCTGCTACATTCAGCTGAGAGATCCTCTCCAAAAGTATATGGTAGAACAAGAAAAAACTTGAGGCAAATGCAGCAAGACAGATCATAGACATAAGTTCAATAGTTAGGGTCTTTTAGTTTATAAACCAAACGATTAAGGAAGCAGGTATGATAAATGCCTACAAAACCACAAGCAGTTTGGAAATATAAAATAACCATTTGCTATTCCTTACAACGCAAGCACTGGGAGATGTCCAAAGATACTATCAGATAGCAGGTTTAAAATTCACAGAAGAGAATACCTTTTTATCCGACATATTAACTGAATTATGGAGCCCACTGCCCTGGGACGTAAGGAGGACAAAAGTATAAATAATTTCAAAATTAAATTAGATAATTTCATAGAAGATAGATCTACTGATGGCTACTAAACATAATGGACTGAACACAGCCTCTGGCTTAGAAAGTCCTTAAGACATTGGTTGCCAGGAGCCAGCTGAGTTTAGGAAAGACCACTCTACCCGGTCCCAACTTGGATTCTTTCCATACTGATACTCCACATCAGAGTCAAGGCAGGATACTGAGAAGCAGGGGAAATCTCCATTTTGACCTAATATGACTGTTTTATCTTCTTGGTATCAGAGCTACTGCTCCCGTGCATTCTTACTATGGACAATACACAGACATTAACAATATCAACCAGGTTACCGGTAAAATAATCACTGGTTTTGAATAACAGATCTCTGTCAGCATGAGACAGCCTAAGGTGAACTTTGCCCATTGCACTGCGGGACTCCTGCCAATGTATCTACGAAAAAAAAAAAGGTGTGCAAAAAGTTATTACTTGAATGTAAGGAAAAGACTTCAAAATAGCTAAAACATTTATGTATGTGTTTTGTTTTAAACATGAGAACGGTTAATCCAATGAGATTATTCAAATGCTGCGAGGGTAAGCAGCTGGAGAGGAGCAAAGCAAAGCAATGAAAAAAGTGTACACCAAGGAAACGGTGGCACACGTGTTTCTATGTGTACATTATTTAAAATGTACATTTATAATTTAAATGATCATAATCATCTGCAACATTCTAGCCTAGAAAACACGGCATCCGCAATCGTACAAAATGCACATGTGCAAGTGCATGCGATCACTATTGCCACATACCCAATTTTTCTGTCTTTTGGTTAATATCATTGATAGACATTTGAAAGTTTACACAAGAGACAACGCACCCAGAGCAGCCGGAGTCCATGCTCTACTAAAGCACCTGCTCCAGAAGAAACCAAAACTGATAAGATGTGGATTCTCTGGTGTCCAATAAGACATTAATTACAATCAAAACTTTTCCCATGGCTGAGATATTCACAGCAGCTCCCACCAGCTTGGTCTGATGTCTAAGCAGGGAATAGCTCCCACGCAGCCACAGTGCGACTCTGCTACAAAACCAACCAGCCACCAGAAAGAAGCTCTTTGGAAACTAAGTTTAATTAGTTTCCAGAATTGATTAATTATTTAATTAGTTCAACAGAACGGCTTGATTCTGAAATGTTTTTATGTTTGGCAGACATAATGAAATTTCGCTATCTTGTTGCAATATGCTTAAATCATTGTTGGGGGGGGGGCGTGAAATATATTTGTTACTTTTGTTCAGTGTTGTTTCCAGACCACTGGAAAAGTGTTCCAAAAAATTTTTAAGAATTGGCAGTCTCTAGGTTGGATTGACTAAATAGTGAAATTGAATGAACTCTCTCATCAAAATGACAAATTTAGGGGTATTTTATTCTTCATGAACAACGTACGTGACATTTTTTTCATGAAGACTGCTTCTGCTCTTCAAGACTTTGCAAAAAATATTAAGTACTGTGCTGGAATGAAAGATAGTGTTTGCTCTTTTCATTCAGTTGTCCTTTGGTGAAAACATTTTTAAAGGTAACAAATTTATACAGTTTTGAGTCCCAAGAGGCAAAGTAGCAGAAAAATTGTATTTATATACTTAATGCATTGTGGATATAGGTTTGCTAGGCATCTTTATTAATCACTTATATGGTCACAGTATTTAGACTACTGCCTCACGATCCAATCATTGCTTTTTATAGGATAAAATATTAGCCAGTTATTTACAATTTTCAATTTACAATTTATTTACAATTTATAATTTTTACAAAAATATAATATTTTGCTGTGCCACTTTGCACTGCATATTTTCAGCTTCAAAGACCCATAGTAATTGTCTCTAGTCATGTAATTTAGATAACACCTAACTCAAAAAGTCCACGTAAACTAGTGTTTAGTGAAGATTTTCCTGTATATCCAGCTACCTGACTTTCAGCATATACTGCTTGCAGTAAAGTAGAGGTTTCACTGCCCCTTAGCAGTACAGCACCTGAATTTTCCACTGCCAGTGTAATCAAAATAAGCCTATGCTTATTCCAGGATTTAGTGTGTAAATGAATGAGTGGAAAAGCACAGAACCTTTTCAAGCTCCCATTCTCCAGTAGCTGGACAAGGAACACTTGAGTTCACCACACATTAAAAGTCTGGAAAACAAAAAGGATTTTGCAGGTGTTATTCTGTGTGATCAGCTTTAGCAAATAAACCAGAGGAACATTACCAACAATATTAAAGACCTGAATTTGAATGAGTCTTGTGCACACACTAGAGGAAAAAGCTAGAAAACCTGACCCAGTTTTTCAAACTAATAAGGCCAGCAAGTCTGCAACCATCTATAATGACTTGAATATACTTGAAATAAAGACTAGACAACTTAGATAATAATTTAATGACCAAATTGGAAGCTCAAGCAGCCTTTTTTCTGTGATATTTTCTAATTTCAATTAATACAGATGCACTTGTTTCACAGAATCATGGAATCTTCAAATGGAAGCAAAGTAATTGCTGCTTAATTAACTTCCATGTTGATGGCAGATGAAACTACCTGGTTTGTCTTTTTTTTTTAGGATATATCTTAACAAAAAATAGGGTTCAAAGGTATTTGCCAAAGAATTCAGAAGTGTGGCAGTTGCTCTTTGGTGTGTTTCCTGAAGGGCAGATCTCTCCTAAGTTCTTTATTTCACTGATTGCAGCAACTTTTGCAACAGCAGTATGGAGAAAATAATGTCTTCCTTAATAATGATTTTACAGGTATATCTTCTTCCACACAGTAAATGCTGCAAGTGGAACAGACCTTCCAATGGACAGGACTCGTGATTTCCCGATTGCATAGTCCCAGGCCACCAGTGCCTTGTTGACTGACTAGGTTCAGTGCCAGCAGCGGTGTCTACTCATGGGTGCAGGTGCAGGGTCCCGGTCTACACTTCCACGGGGCAAGGATCTTTCTATGTCTTCATCCAGTTCTTTAGCAAGATGCTAATGGGAAGGAAAACAATTAATATATTATATGTCTGTCTACAGAAGGATAGAAATGGAGACTATGAAATGCAATTATAGGAAAATGCTAACCGTTTGTGTAAGTAACATGAGCCGGCTGAAAAGCATTGCTCAGACAGTCAAGAACTTTCACTACCAGGAGAAGGCGATGGGGAACAGATGATGCAAGTGTAACCCAGGTTATGAACTGAGGCCGCAGAGACAAAAAGAGGTTGACCGACACTTTTCCCATCTTTGTGCAATATTCTCTAGTTCTAACTCAAAATTCAGACAAGAAAAAAGGTTAAGCACTCTGGAGTTTTGTTTTATTGAACTTACACTAATATGTAATTATTTTTTTTCAGTTATGGGGTGAAATGTAAGAACTTAACAAAGACCAAGAAAAAACATAATGAATCCAAGTTTTCATCACGAAATGTTAACTCAAGTCAAAAAAGCACAAGTTTGCCCTGGACAGCTGCTCTCTTTTTCAAATGCCTTGCATCAAATCACACTTACTTTATGCATGCAGAGAGCGCTAAAGACATCAGACGGGCAAAGCAAATAGGGGGGTATTAGACTTCTTTAAGTGCTGCGGTTCAGTACGCAAGATATGAGACTTTATGACCACTATAGAAGTTGTGGCTCTGATTAGCAGCAGATCAGAGAAATGATCTAGATGGGGTTGATCCTGCCTTGAGAAAGGCGAACAATCTACTTGACTTCTGAGCAGATTCAGCTTCGAGTAGTTTCTTCCGCATCCAGGACTCCAACTAAACTGGACAACGCAGAACTGCCATTTGCCTTCATTCTGGCTCCATGAAGAGGAAGTTAGACACTAGTTTAAGATCAGATCACATAATCTGCAAATGCTGGGTCTTTACATCTCAGTTAATTACCGTTATACTGAACCGTGTACTTCATAATTGACTAAAGTTACTCTTTGACAATGCCAGCCACCTTTGAAAGCATTTGGAGATGTGTCCACCCTTCCCTTCCTAGCTTTTTTCCACGATGAATTAAATTCACTCTCAACATTTTTGTATTTTATTTCTTCTCTAAATGTATTTGATGCTAACCCTTTTGAGTAACTGACAGAATAAGAACTGATAAAGATCTGTATAGACTAAAATGTATTTTAAGCCACACAACTGTCAACTGTGTGCTCATCCCCTAAATACAATATCCATACAAATTATGCAGTTGTATAGATTCCCGACTCTTTATGAATTTTTTAAAAATGGATTAGATATCCAGCAGAAGTTTATAGTGTTTTAAGAGTGCTTTGCGTCACGTTGATGTATTGATTTTAAATATAAATCCACATTAATCTGAAGTAATTGACTATCTACATTAATAATAATGTTCAATTTTCATGAGGGAAAGAAAATGGTTCTTGTGCCAAGACAAATGAAATTTATTACTAGAGACTACAGAGGTAGAGATGAAAATCATTATTAAAAAGTATGAAGAAGCTTTTGACAGAATAACTGTTACAGTTGCTCTGGGTAACTCTTGAAGAAAAACCAGGTTTATTCAAAAAATTTACAAGCAAATGAGAATATAAAAGGGCAGTTTGGTGGGCATCATAATCTAATTTACTTCAAATGTAAATATCAAGGTACTTCTTGACTTCTTGGTCAAGGTGACTCTCTACTGTGCTTTCTCCCCTGTATTTTCATAAAAGACGCCACCAAGATTTACTGTTTTAAACACAGCTGTCAAAAGCCCAAGCTACGCTTTCAAAAGCTTCCAGTTATCAGAAGATTACCAGTCATTTGTATGCCTAGAAACTCACAGGATTTTTTTTAACTTTTTTTTACTACTTCTTTTTACTACTTTTTTTACTTTACTGCTGTCTTTAAGGTTTCACCTCCACAAAGAAAACAATACATTGAATGGGTTACATTTGAATAACAAAGTGCTGAATCCATCATGCCAGGATTTTATGCTGTTAATTAAATGTGGCTCCAATTCATCACTGCGTTATTATTTGCTTTGCTGAACAGGAACCTAAACTCTTATTTTATAAGTTAACTTACTTATGGCCCTAATTTTTAGCTCATACATGAGTAAAATTCAACACGTGTAAATTCTTCATAGAAGAATCAGATACTTCCTACTTATGTGTTATGTTTCAAAATATGCTTCTAAATTTCATCCAAAAAGCAGCATCTGGTTACTATTCTATGAAGAACAAATATGCATTTTCTGTTGAAAGGAAAGCTTTGGATGGGATGTTGGTATGATTATATTTTGAGGATGATAAACCGGTATAAACTCTATATAAACTTGGCGAATTCAAGTTTCAGTTAAATCAAATCTCAAATAAACTCTTCTGTCTGCTTTCTTCCAAAGAAAGAGAAGAGTAATACTTTTTTAAACCAAGTAGTTACATCATATTAGAGAAACCAATCACATTTGGGTTTCAGTGTTCTTTACCAGAACTGATGAGATCTTGAGTCATCCTCTGAGCACCCATGTAGTCTGAGGTTGGTACAGGACTCTTTTAATGGGATTCCAAAAGGAATTCAGGAGAAAAATAGTTCTACGAAAACATTTTAACCAACTGATGTCTTCTCCATCGTGTATTTCTATGCTTCTATTTTAAAACTGAGTAAATGACTCAAGCCGTACCTCACAGAATAGCACTTCTGCATGAAACACTGTTATCTCTGCTGCTTCAGACAGTTTTCGGTACAACTTAACTGGGACTACGCTTCACTGCACAGGGATCTAATTTTATTGGCACAGCTATCAAAACATGTGAATAACTAGCCATAACTAGGAGACAGATCATCTATAAATGTGAGAAAAGTGGGAAAAGACATCTGAGAAAAGTAAATCATTAGTAACAAGAGGGAGAAAAACAGGTGATGATCATTCAGATTTAGTTTTCTGAAGATAGCTATGGAAAACTCACTATACAGCCAGCTCATTGTAGAATGTTTTTTCCTGATTTCTAGTTTATACTCTAAAATCTCACTTATGACATAAAAAAAAAAAAAAAAAAAAGTGGTCTGGAGCTCTAAAGCTGTGAAGAATACTTACAGACAATAAACCAGGTGATAACAGAGAAAACCATGCCTGGCTGAAGCCTCAAACAGAAACAACAGTCAGAGGAAGGTAAAACCTAATTTAAATAGGATGGTAAATGGTGTTTTTCAACCTACAGTGATCTTTTGCATGTCAGAGAGATTGTTCTGAGTGTTGTATTTTCCATCCTTCTTTTTATTTCGTAACGTTGTCAAGCACGGAGCAATGGGAAAGATGCTTCCAGCAAACACTGCTTTGTAAGGGTGTGCTTCTTGCTGGGAATTTGAGAGAGAGATCAAATGTACGTCCCTCTGGAGGGCTTCAACATGCAGAACACAGTGAAGTCCTATGTAAACATGGTGACTGTTCTGCTGTTCCAGTAATGACTGTTCCGAAGCCCACCAAAATCAAAGGAAAACTTGTAACTGACTTAATGGGCTTTGGATCAAGCCCCGGGTAATCAGTTACATGTATATACTAATGCGCATTAGTAGATCCAAAGGCGTAGAGGGACTCACCATAAATATTGTTTTTAAAGCTGGTGAATTGATTTTTACCAGAACAGTGTGACTGAGGAACAATAAAGATTAGAGAGATCTATCCTTTTAAGACCTGCTACTACATCTATTAAAGTCAATGCCTTGGGTGCTGTAAGGAAACCTGTATTTGGACATGGAGAAAGTTTGCAGGGAAAAGACAGAGCAAAAAAAGGAACAGAAGTAATTCATATTTGGCAGAACGGTCTGAGACACTCCCCTGGTGACTGCTTCGTGTTGTAAAGGGTTCCTTTGTAGACCACTGTGAGCCTGGGGTAAAGGGTGCCCTGGTTTCACAAACATCTGTAATTCATCTATCTGGACAGTTACAGGTAAATCCAAGTTAAATTTGGATTTAAATTTGTTTGTGGCACTGCTAAGAAGGAGTTTGATCTGTTCTGGTTTATGTCTATACAACACACATTCATGGGCAGGTTTAGCTGGGAGAGGGACAGCTGGCCGGGATGGTGGATGCCAGAATGGGAAGTTGGTCCCAGACCATTGCTAGTGCATCCTTGCTGAACGGGTAAGCTACTGCTCAACTGTTGGCATTTGGTTATGAACTGTTAGATTTTGGGCTTGCAGTATTTCAGCTCAGGTGGATCTGAAATCCCATCACTGAAAACATCCCCTCAGCTTCTAGGAAGGTGTTTCTTTTTCCATTCAGCAGTAATAACACCAGCTAGAAGAAATATTAAAGGGGAAGCTCGTAATGGCAGGTTTTGAGTGGGAATAAATTTGAGTGACCTGGAAAGCTTCAAATTGCAAACCACCAGGATTTCCAATCATAGCCTTGAATTGTGTATGCTTCTTTTCCAGTGAAAGTAGGTTTACCCATGTATAGCAGTGCCTATCTGCTCTCAGTTAAACTCTAGCTTTGTATATCAAATATGTGTTATTTTTTGCGTGAGTCATCTAAAAAGATCCTCTAAGTCCATAAGACATATAAGCTGCAGAAGATGAAAGAAAAAAGAAAAAACAGGTGTAATATCATAAGAAAAGCATCAGGGAGAACAGAGACAGAGCAAGGAAATGGAGGACAGAAGAACGTGTAAGTAGGCAAGAAGCTCTGGGCAGGCACTGCAGATGCTCTCTATCTACTGCAAGAATCATCCTTCATAATTTTTAATATACTGATAATCAAACAAGGAGACATAAAAATTAGCTTTATGCCTGCTGTAAAGGAAGGAGATTTTAAAGCCTACCAAGCCTTATTTCCAGTCCACCCAAGTCAGCAAAGCAGTAGAGATAGAGAGGAAGGAAATGATTTTGTGAGTCACCTGCAAAATGGGATGGTCATTTCTCCCCATTGAATTCCAAGAATGGAGAACAAGGTAGATATATTTAAAAAAAATGTTTATGGGCATTATTCAAAATACCACAGGTAGTCCTGATATCAGCTGCACCAAAACTGTCCTGCTACGTTCTAACAGAAGATGGGTGAACAAAGAATCAAAAGAATGAAGAGCAATAGTGAATTATGGATTTTTCTGTTTCTTATTAAAACATTCAACATTAAAATCACTATTGTACCTGTCTGTGCATATACTCAGAGTGGTTGCTTAATGTAGTATTTGAGAATGCATTAAAAGATATTGCAGAAGTAATTTAATCTCTAGAATACTTTCTGAAATATAATTTGATTTCAGAGGAGGTATGAAGAAAACAGTTACATCACAGGATAGGATCTTCTGAGCACTATCTGCATACACAACAGCTCAGAAATAAATACAGAGGAATCTTCTACCAAGGTCTATATAGCAGTCTTCTTCTGGACAGCCGCACCTAACAGGTAGAAATGTTTAAATTTCTTTATGTTATCAAAAAATTTTACTCCTTTCCCAAAATATTTTTAAATATGAAAACTATAATTTACTATAATTAGCAGCTACTAATTACTATAATTTACTATAATTAGCAGCTACACAGCCCTAAAGCCCCACCTAAAGCCCAGTCATGGCTTTCAATGTAAAGCTCCGTTAATGTACCAATTTCTACTAGCCATGTCCTACTGACCAGAGTGGCACAGTATTAATATGCAAGAATATCCAAAAAGACAAAAATTTTAAGAGGATTAACATACAAAACCTCAGAAATCTTTTATGAAAACTGAGGTAGAGTGACTTACAGTTTTATTAAACTGTGAAAAATAAAAATCTAACCCAAGAAAGACCAGAGCCACACACCACTCTTGTCTCAGCTCCATCACTTCCAAGCCACCAGTGACGCTTCACTCACCACTTTGGCGGTTTCTCCAGTACCAACTGAACCTTTCACAGGGGAAAAGCTTGTGGAAAATTCTTCCAGAGCTGAAGGTACTTTTCTAAGGGTATTTTTGTCTGTACATTTGTTGCTTCAGAACTGAAAAAAAAATATTCAGGCATCTGAGGTGCAGCATGAGCTATGGACTGGCTGAGTCAGAATCAGCTTCCTAATGAGGACTCTGGCACTGAGTACGAACACTGAAACCTCTCCAACCACGACACTATTAACACTGGTGGTGACGAACTGAAGTCTGAGGCACAGGCCTTGACAATTCTGCCAAAGGCTGGCAGAAAAACAGCAGGGACCGTGAACGGCGAGCCAATTTGTACATCAGTCCCATATTCAAGGTGTGGCCAGGTCACCAAAATTGCGGGCAAGCATCTGGGCATCCCTGAGCCTCAGCTCTCTGGTGGAAGGTCACCATATCACAGCACTTTGATGACATGCAGTTGTCTCTGAAAGTGAGCATCATGCCCTTTTCCTAAGGTAAACTCTTGTAGTGAGGTTCACATAGTTTTTAAAGATAAGAGATTAAATTTGTCCTTTCTGTACTAATAAAATGTATCCAAAACCTGAAGCTTAGAGTAACTTTACTCTCCCAAAGCAGGGATGAAAATTAACCTATAGATTTAAGAATTACAACTGTGTTTCCAAACACATGGGACCAAAAGGAAGCAGAATAAATCAAAATCGTTTAGTTTCTTTTCAATCCCTTTCCCACTCATCCAGCCAATCTGCTGACTATCTACAGCAGAGGGCAATCATCCCTAACTTCACATCATCATTTGATTGGATTCCATTTTGCTTCACATCAGCAAAGGACCATGTAGACCCTATGGCACTAAATTATTCTAATGGTTTAGTGGGAGGTGTCCCTGCCCATGGCAGGGAGGTTGGAACTAGATGATCATTAAGGTCCCTTAACCATTCTACGATTCTATAATTCTAATAAAATTGCCCAAAACCTTTTTCTTTTTTTTTAAATTCAGATTTTTTACCTCACTTGCTAAATCTTCACTTTAGCACTCAGTTTTATCCTAAGGTTAGATCCCTTTCTCCATTTTCTTGAGACTATAAGAATGAAAATCCAATAAGGTCTTCGGACATAATAAGCTTGAGCATAAGAAATAGAAGAGCAACTCAACTTCTATAAGCTGCCAGAAATGAGTCCAAAGGAAAAAACTCTAACACAGGCTACTGCAGCCACTGAAATTAGAAGAGTACATGCCCCCAAGAACTTTACCCACACATCTGTGGAGTGGCAGGAACACCCAAAATTTCTGCAAATATACTCAGAGGGAACAGCCTGAAGTTGCACCAGGGGAGGCTTAGATTGGACATTAGGAAAATTTTCTTCACTGAAAGGGTTCTCAAGCATTGGAACAGGCTGCCCAGGGAAGTGGTTGAGTCACCATCCCTGGAGGTATTTAAAAGGTGTTTAAAAGTGTAAGGTGGTGCTTAAAAACGTGGTTTAGTAGTGGGCTTGGCAGTGCTAGGTGAACTGTTGGACTCGATGATCTAAAAGGTCTTTTCCAACCTAAATGATTGTATGATACTATGAATCTCTGCCTGATGTATCAGGCCCCTCACACCCGTAAGCATCCCGAGGATGGCAGGTCCTCTGGTCCCCAGGCTGCACCCGCCCTCGCGGGACTCCTGGTGCACCGAGGTGAGTTGACCTTCTCTTCGTAACGAGTGGCATAAGGTAATTTCCCCCTTAACTCTATTAATAGCCATGAAGCTATTAGCGCAGGAACTGTTGTAAGAGCCACAAGGCGATGTAATTCCTTTTAGAAGGAATGGCTCTTTCCTGCTAAGTCTGTTATCTGCTGATAAAAATAATTGCATTAATTGACAACTCTTGGTAAGCTGGCTTTTAGCGCGATTCCTCTGCGCGCTTACTCGTCCCCCGGCAGGGAGGCATCTCCCGGGCCCGTCCCGGGAGGGAGGGAAGGAAGGAGGGCGGACACGCGTGGGGCGGGGAGATGCGCGGCCCGGCCTCTCCCCGCTCCGGCGACCGGAGCCTTAACGGCGGCTGGCCCCGGCGACGGAGGGGGCTGGTCGGGGTTGGGGGGGGGGGGGACCAGCGGTACCCGGACCCCGCCGGGAGCGATGCCTCCCCCGCGGCCGGGGGGCAGCCTCCGCCGCTGTCCCCCGCGGGTGCGCGGAGCGGCGGCTGCGGTGCGCGGGGCTGCGGTACCCGCTGCCGAGGAGCCGGGCGGCGGCGGGGGGGGACGGCGATGTCCTCGCTGGTGAAGGAGGAGCTGGCGAAGAGGCTGTTCGGCCCCCGGCGGCTGAGGCTGCAGGAGTTCATCGAGGTGGAGGAGGGCTCGGGCGCCCAGCGATGCTACCTGTGCGCCGCAGGTAGCCGGGCGGTACACGGCGGGGTGCGGGGGGGGGATGCGCGGGTGCGGGGGGGATGCGCGGGTGCGGAGGGGCTGGGGCGCAAACCCATTGGCGCTGCAGGCAACAGTTGTAATTCATAGAGCTTTCGCACCGTCCCTTGCCTTGGTCTAACGTCCCGCATGTTGTCCCAGTTCCTCCGGTAACAGTGAACGAGTCATGTCGTTTGAATAAATACACGTTTGTGTCAGTAATTAGCAGGAACCGTGAGTAAAACAAGATTGCTATGATAAACTTGATTATCTGGTTCTTTACTAAATTTGATTTCAAGTGTATCTGTTTCATAATTTGATTTCAAGACTTTCTGTTTCGTAACCTTTTTAGAACAAGGTTTCAGAAAAGCTTTTTTTTTTTTCATTTTTTTTCATTTATTTATTTTATTTCACAACAGTGAAAGATACTAAAAAAGAGAAATGCTCTCATCCGTAAGTAGTTAGGTTGAAGTGAATGCTTCTTCCAGTCTGTTTCCTCTTTGGGTTCAAAATACATATAACAGGTAGAAATAATCTCTGTACTTGAGACATAGATTGGGTTAACATCTAAAATGAGATGGTAACAGTGCTATTCTGTGATCATCATCTTTATAAACACCTGAAGTCTTTAGAATGTTGAAGTTGTTTTACAGGTTACTGGAAACAGTCAGCAAGCTATGTTCCCTGGGCTCACGTGATTTTAGTAGAACAGGCTTTGTATTTTAGAAGTGGAAAAATAGTTTTAAGAAATGGATTCCTGAACGTCATAGAGCTTCTAAATAATAACCTGCTTCATAGTTTATAAAACTATCCAGAAGAAGTATGTTTAGTTGCATAGTATGTTTAGTAGTAGATCTAAACAGTTCGCTGTTATGAAACATCCAAAGAGAAGAAATAACACTATGGACCTTTAAAACCTTTACTAAAAATTTCTTTTTAAGGTAGAGGAGAACAAGCCATAAAGAAAGCCTCTAATCAGATTAAGTGATTGGAAGTCTCTGAAGACATCAAGGAAAATTTATGTAGAGTATTGAGTGGGATGTCTTCAGTATCCAATATTAAACTCTCTTAATATATTCAGGCATAGTCAAGTAAGTGGTGAGTAGAGTGGAAATCTGATTCTGAAAGATGGGTTGCATCTGTCTGCCAGCAGCTACTGTAATCTGCTGTGATTCTGTAGGAGCAAAACACATTATCTAAAATCTTATCCCTGCAATGCAACCGCAGTATATTCCTGTTGAATGCAAATTAACATAATAATAATAAAAAAAAATAAAATCAGTCAAACTATAGGCAAAACTTTAGAAGTCTGTGCCTTTTGAAATCTCTATTGCTACAAAATCTTGGTGTAGATTACTGAACAATCTTATTTTTGAGCCATATGCCTAACATGATTTCCCTTTCTTTTCACAATAGCAAGTCCCAGTTCTTTCGTGAAGGCAAGAGAAGCCTTTCACTGATTGCTTTATAAACTCTGGAAGAACATAAAGCTGAAATGCAACCACGTTCAGGAATGTTCACAGTCCAGTAGTGGCACTCCTGAGAAGAACAGTAAGGATAACATCGTATTATCCAACAGAGACTCTGAAAAAGGTGTTCAGTCCATGGAAGACCTTAGGAAATAGTTTGTGCTCTATGAAGGCATTGCCATAGCCCTGCCCTCCCCAAGAAAAGCTTTTAGTGTTTAATAGAATGAAATGGCAGATCTAAGCTCATGTTCTATATAAAAAATTAAGTTTTCTTTAATTCTGTTAACTGAGTGCAGGAGCAAGCAATATCTAAACCACAGGAAAAGTAAAGAAAGATTTTTTTATTATTATTATTTTTAATTTTTAGTTGAAAATAGTCAACTCAAGTTTCACCATGGGGCAGGACATGCTCCTGGTTTCATTTTTCTTAACACGTCTGTGCTCTGTCCTTGTGCCATATGGTTTCTGCTCCTGCATGAGGGTAGAGAAATGTCAGTGTGTGGGTCCTGGTGGCCACTAGGACATCCCCTTGTATTTCTGACATGACTGGGGGTTTTTGGGCTTGGGCTTGTTTCCTTTGGTTTTAACTCTTAAGGGAGACAACATACTCCCTCACAAGCAAGCAAAGAAACAAACAGAATGGGAGAAACTGAAAGCATGAAGAGAACTTTCTAAGATTAGCCTTCTAGATTTGCTTGCAAATGAAAACCATTGTAATTTCTCCATAAAAGATAATACAGCCATGGTCCTTTGGTTAAAAACCACTGAGCAACTATGACTGATAGGACCAGGAAAAAAAGCAACAGTGATTTGTATTTTCCAGACAGGGAAGTTATAGACTGAGAAAAATTATAATCAATTGATATATTTTCCACTGTTTTTCTTTGCAACAGAAAGAAGGTGTATCTCCAACATATATCCTTTATTTGTCTTTACTTGAATAACCATTTTCTTATAAATGGGTGAGAAGTAAGAGATCTCTTAACAAGAATAAGATAAAAATAGTCAAGTTTCACAATGAGTTTTCAAAAATCTGTTTAGAAATAAGAGAATTTTGCTTCTGCATCTGTAGCCTTGTGCTGTGATGCCAAAATGCTCCTGCCAGATGTAGGTGACATTTCACCCTTCCCTTGGGCTACCGGATGGCTTGGGCAAGTGGCCTGCCCTGCAGTCATCACGCTGGACGTGCAGGAGATTGTTCAGGCTCTGGTGCTTTTCACACTCATCACTGTGTGTTACAGAAATCCAACCTCCTACGCAGCACTCAGTGTAATCAATTAATAATGCTAGTTATTGCAAAGAGTGTCTTGGTGCTCTTTTTACTCTCATTTCCTGCCTAAGTTGGAAAACAGCAATTTCTACAAAGATAGCACTGGGCAACTTGAAGCTTTAAGGAATATTTTCAATGTTATTGTTAAGTGGCCTACTTACATATTTTATAGGGAAATAACAGTTGTATTTTTTTTAAAAAAAATGGCTTCATAAAAGAACTTCATCCACAGAATGGCAAGTATAGCACAAGTCGTGCAAATACAGAGCCTTGGTAGCAGTTTCCCAATTTTCTGATTCCAGTACCCCAAAAGATTCCTTTTAGAATTAAGTAGGATAAGTGGATTATCCATACAGACTCAGTGCCAGAATTAGGTTTCCATTTCAACTCAGATGAAAGGCTTTTGCACAGATAAGATCCTCTTTTCACAGGACAGGTAAGGTAAGGTAAATCCTAAATCTACTAAAAGCTGCCAGGTTTCACAGGCTGAGAACACAGTGATATTCCTACTACTGGGCAAAATAAAACTATCAAGCCCTGTACATCCCTGCCTGTCATCATTTAAGTTATCATCTAAAATGTAGTTTGCTTAAGGCCTTTATTATTAGAACTTTTGGGAAGCACTTGCCTGCACATCTAAACTATTTTCTTCTTGCAGTGACTAAAAGTGAAGAAGTAGAAATATGTATGGTTAAGCACTTGCGAGTGGATCGAGAGGAGAAATATGAAATAGTTGAAAAGTGGTTTTTGAAAGATCTGGAGATGATTGATGGAAAAGAAGCAGATACTGTAAGTGTTATGTATTATTAAATATATATGTCAGAGTATCCTTTTCTTGTGCTGCAATTTGGGATACAAGTATTAAAATGCAGTTAAAATGCATTATTCAAAAAGTAAAGTTATGTAAAACCCAAAATAAATAAAACTTCCAAGGAATCTTGGTTTTATTGCCCATGAGAGGCTCCACATCACATTTGTACTGTTCTGGGGTGGGAGGAAGGGCAAATTTTGTTGTTTGTTGCAATCTTCTTCATCTCTCCAGCTGAGATCTGAGACACAAGCTGGATGTTTTCTAATTTGTTCATCATAACTGGGAATAAAAGTTCTCCACGTGCAGCTCCCAGTGTAAACTGGAGTTAATCCCACAGATTTTCATGTGCATTTGAAAACAAAATTTTTGTTACATATTTTTATGGACACTGTGAACTTGTTATCTGTGTGACGAAGTCAATGTGTAAAACGTCTTGCAAGAAAGTTCATCCTTTGGTGTACCAGCTCATGAAATTGTGCCTCTTTCACAGAGCTTAATCTCACATTACATGGATAAATTAAATATTTGTACATTTTTGTCTGTAAACGTGAAACAACTTTGGCTACATCTGGCTAACCTTACTGCTAAAAAACTCCTAGTCTCTCATATACAACTTCAGAAGGGTAAAATGATGCTGCAAGACAGAACACCAAAAGTAGAATTAAATCCTGTTTTACAAAAGCTTATGCCAAGGCAAATATCTTACTGCATGGTTGAAAAGACATTTTAACAGTTGTCTGTGCATAATAAATGTAGTCCAAGAAAAAAATGACTTTTTTTCTCTTTGAAAGTGCTTTCAAATGAACATAAAATAGAGTTCAGATTACATTATCCCAGTGAAAGAGAAATCATAAGACCACAAGGAAGGTTTCAGAGCCTTTATCCAAGGAAAATGACCAACTGTGGTTGTTCTTCTGTCCTGTGCACATTGCCCTCAAGTCTAAAACCAGGAACTTGGGAGACAGAGGAGGTGAGCTCAGCTTCAGAGTATCCCTGCACCCTGGGAGCTCTTTGCACTTTAGGCCAGAAGAGAAAAAAAGCCAAACTTAATAATCCTTTACATCCCCTCTCCAAGTTATCTTGCTTCTGGATGTTCCTGTCCCTTCCCCAGCCAAAGCAGGCAAAGGACTTCCTCATCACTTGCCTGTATGAATTTACTCCAGCTTTTTTCAGAAGTGTTATGCTGAAATATCTTTTAGAGATGATTCAGCCTTCCGCAACCAGGATGATCAAAATCTGTCTCATTTTTGATTAAAGAAAAGCCTAAATGAAACTCAAACTCCTAATTATAGGGTGATTAACACTTCTATAAATACTCATAATAGTTATTCATACCCATAGAATTCAACAGAGTTTAGCTGGGATTAATTGTGCCAAAAAGCCAGAAAGTGCAGAGAATTACAATTTAGGCAGGAAGGGCAATCAATATTCTTCTTCTGATAGGCATATAAAGTTATAGTTCAAGGCAAGTGCTCTCCATAGAGTGTGTTTTAGGCAACATGACAAAACAGTTCATTTCAAAACAAGATTGTATAATCCCAATAAAGTGCAGCCTATCGCTTGGCCAAACTCTGAAAGTTTTACTCAGGCAAAACTCCTAATGGCAAAGAATAGCAGCTAATTATAAACCACTACTTTGTAAAGTTTTAAAAGACCTTTTAGTATGAATAGCAGAAAGATGCGAAGTCCTTTAGTGTCCATCAAATTGAGAAAAAGCCCTGGATGTAGCTAGGCAGAGAACAACAGATTGCAGCTCTAACATTTGTAATGCATGCAATAATTTCATTCTCTCTCCATATTTTTAGGATAATCCATATTTTGATATGCACTTCCACAAAGTCTACAATCTGGAAGCATATAGTTGTGCATCTAAATATACCTTTGCTCGAACGCTAAACAAACTGAATGAAATGTACCTTAAGAAGGACTTGAAGATCGTGAACTTTGATGACACCTACCTAAATGACGACTCAATCTGGTCATCCAACAACAGGGATTGCTTAGTACTGATGAGGATATGCTTCTACGCCTCCAACCTTTTATGTCTCTCCCTGTGTCCTCTGTCCTAAAGATGCATTTTCTAACATTAAGGTTGACTGGTCAACTTCCACTGACCAGCATTTCATAAACCATCTGATCAAAAAGATAGTAAGTAATATGCAGTATCTGCTTTTTAATTTTACATAGAAGTAAAAAATAGAACATACTTTTTCCATATACAATTGATCGTTCATTTATATATATTAGGAGAGCCTCACTCTGGCAAATACTTACAAATATGTGAGACTTTCAACATAGGACCGGTAATTCTCATGGTCAGTGGAGACTGCTTGTTCTGGAGGTATAAATTATCTTTCATTAATAGCTGGAAATATTTTTAGAGCATTAAGAGCATTGACAGTTAATTTAAATCCTGGAAGTAGAAAAAAGAAAGCAACCAAATGAGTTCTGTTCGAGAAGGATGCACATTTCCATTTTCAAATGTGATGAAATATAGAACTCTGTTAATCACATCACACCTACATTAATGCAAGAATCAAACCCTCGTCCTTATGAATCAGAGTTTGGCATTCAGGTACCACGGGACCAACTTTTCACCTATGCAGTTACATTGTTTTTCCCTCAGAACATTTGGTACTCCCTTTGACCTTCCCATTATTTGTGGTACTGGCTTAGAAACAGAAAATGAATGTTCTTCAGCAGAATTGCTTTGTTTGTCAGACCTTTCAAAACTTTTTTTTTTTTTTTAAATATCATTAACATTTTCCTTCTTGCACTTTATTGCTTACGTACATGAACAGGCCCAGTTAGGGAATAGATTTTTTTTATTTATGTCTCTACCTCTGGACTAAGAGTTAACAAAATACTATGTCAACAGTGGTTGTTGGCGACTGCAATTACTTTGTAGGCAAGTGATAGACTTCAAAATTCATAGAATTACCACAGTAATTTTCACCAGTTTCTAGCTATGGGTTAGCATCTTCAGTGCACTACTTAAATACCTATTAGTGCTTAGAGTTACATTGAACCTGGGGTGGAGTCTACTGAGTGGTTTGGAAGATCTCACCCATAACAAAAAATGAAAAATGAAAACTTGTGAAAGCATTCTATTACTGTAGAAAGAGAGGATGAATTAAAGTGTTGAGCAAGAGCTGAAGAGGAACAATGTTGACAAGACGAAGCCCGGTGATACTGCCCAGTGTCGGTCAGCTAAGCTTAACTGGCTGTTCTGCCCAGAGTCAATAAAGAAATGCCAACCCAAAAGGTCATTCAGAGAAGCTTCTGGTCAGAACATCCTGCAGGAGAAGACCTCCTTTCTCTTTTGGCAGCCAAGATTGTACAGGGAGACGAGCTGTGGACCAAACCAGCTGCATACCTAAAGCTGACTGATATAAATTTTCCCTCGGAAATCACGGGCTGGTTCCTGTCCTCTCTCAGAACCTGCTGTAAAATGGGAGACACAAGGGTACGGTGACTCGCACTTCACTATGGTCTTTCTTATGGACTTCCCCCTTTGAAAACATTTGTGTAAATGTACTTTGGGTTCAAAATCGAAATAACATCAAATAAGGGAGAATATCTTTGAAAAACTGTATAAAATGTACAGCTTTCTACTTTACTTTTTAAATCTTGTCCTACTGCTTGTATATAAGAAAGGCCATACCTTTGATTATCTAATCTGCAGAAGTTATATATTTATTCTAGATACATGTTGTAAATTACACTCATTCTAACCCAAATCTTAATAGCTATGTAAACCTTGAAAGTCGTGAAGGCAGTTTATGTGGGCAACACAAATCTTCTGGAATTTGTAAGGACTTAAGTCTTACATTTGCCAGCTAAATACCATTAGAGAGAAAGACTGTACCTATAGTAATCGTTTATGAAATGCAGTTGTTCTTTTCAGAATGTCTTTGGGGTAATCCAGTGCAAGTATCTGTATTGTAACCTTTGATCCATAGCCACAAGAAGTATTTGCCCAACATCCAGGTTCCACAAAACCATCTTCAATAGCAAGTATAATTCACATTACTGTTACCTACGATACATTGTCTTGTTTTGACTGTGTGTTAATTGTAGAGATCACAATGTTTTCTGTAATGTTTACAAATTCTTTACTTAATAGGCACAAGGAAATATTTTCTGGGTGGAAAAGCCTGTATCATTCATCTTGTAACTGTAATAAAAACATAGAACCTCTAACAATAAGAACTTCAGAGCATTCCTTTGAAATAAAGTACAGGTATAGTGAATTCCTGACCTCGTGTTAGAAACTCATAAGCTAAAAATGACTATAATGTTCAATCATATTTAATGGGCTTGCATCAGTAGTTTATACCTTTCTATTCTTGTACTGTATAAACATTAAACTGACTATATTAGAAGACAAATAAGCCTGCATTTTATGTGGAATAATATGCAATTAAAATCTGTTTGGCATTTCTTCTGTCTGATAACATATTTCAGACATTCTTCACTAAGCAGTCAGACTAAACAAAAGGAAAGGAGAAAAAGTGACATTGTCCGTGTAAATGATTTCAGTAATTATCAAAAGAAAAAATACTTTAAAAGATTTTTGCGGACCTAATCTAGGGACTCTTTACATTTACACTGTTCTTTATATGATGCCAAATACCGGGACACATGTGATTGCCGGAGTGACCTGATCGCATTATGGAAAGTCTTCATCCTGAGGTGCAGGAGACTGTCTCTCTGCGGTTTGTACAGCGCAGCTTCATCACAGGAGACAGAGAATATGCTAAATTATAAATGGAAAAGACCTGACAGGCTAAATAGCCCATCTTTCAATTAATGCAGAATTGTTCCCTACATCGCATTTTCTGACATTGGATATACAGAAAGTAGTTTGAAATACGATGTCTTGCTTCTCCTGCAAGACTTCTCCAAAACTGAATAGGAAGAAAGTTACAGGAGTAAAGGATTATCATAAATGCTTTTGTAGCATTCTTATAAAAGGCTTCAATTCAATGATGGATTGAATTAATACTTGAGGTTGTGAATATAATGTGGATTTTCTTCGGAAGACAGAAATTGTTACCAGCCGTATCTGTTCCAGAGAAAAGAAAAAATATGGCAGCCTGAAAATGAAGAAAAGTGGTAATAAGCAAACAGAACTTCATGCTCATTTGTTTAAGAGGCAGAGAGAATAGAGGTTGCCATAAAATACAGGTGATGTTTTTTCCCAAGTGTATTTTTTTAAACTCTTTAACCCAACATCAGAAATAAGAAGACAGGAAAACTTATGACATAAGGACTTGAGAATATTTTGTATGTAGCATTTATCAATACCGTATTTGTATTATTCTATACTTAAAATATATATATATATTAGTTTCCTGCAGCTCCATGCTATAAAAAGCCTTTAATATCATCATTCAGATAAGACAGTTCCATATCTTATCTGGAACTGGTGAAGTTCCACTGGAGTTCACAGATTTAAGATAATTTTCACCATCTAAGACCCATGACCTCATATTTAAATCAGAAGGACTCTTCTCTTGTGTGTTTGTCTTTCATGCTTTTTCTGAATCTTAAATTAAGCAAATACAAATCAATGCAGAATTTTAACAAGAATTTTGGAAGTGAAACAGAGCAGGGAGCCTGTTCTGGACTGTGCCTTTTGGGCTATTTCTCATTCTTTTTTGCCTTTGTATATTGCAGTCATACATACAGCAACCCACCTCTTGCCAGCAAAATCTTATGCTACTTCTTTCCCCGTCACGTACCTAATCCCCGATACTTTCAGCACACAAATCAATCCTCTTGCAGTAAAACAAGGGGTTGCATTACATTATTTGCAATATGTAATTTAAGAATATTTTGTCATGAGTTAAAGTCAGTATTGGGAGATCAAAGCCCCATTCTAAAGAGCATCTGTGGGAAGCTGAAGTAGGAGAGAATGGCACTGTGCACCCTGGAAGATGATCTCATGTCAGTTTTAACACGTGAACCACATTTTAGCATTAACAAACTACGTTTTGGGTTTTGCCCTGAAGCAGAATGAATAGCTAAAGACAGGAAACTAGAAGGGTTTTGACCACCACCACCACCACCAAAAGCTTTACGAAGCCCTGTCCAATCTTTTATGGCTGGCTTGTCCAGTCTTTATAGATCTAGCCAGAGACAGTTACATTTTGTGGCTGAATTGAGAAATTACCAAAATATAACTTCTCGTTTAACCTTGGCCCTCATGAATGATATATTATGGAAGTATAAAGTATGTTGTTTTGCAAGTCAGAAAATAGAAGTACCTTCAGTGAGACTCTATTGGTCAGTAATGTTTAATGCTTTCAGTCAAGTGGAAAAATGATACAGGAATGATGAAATCAGTTTTATATGTTAAAAGTCCATGTTTTGGCAATTTATAACAATAACTTGGAAAAGATTTTTCTGTTGTTTTTTATTGGTCATGGCCTGGCTAATACATTTTATCAACCAGACCTTAAAGGCATACTGATGTATTAATGCGAAGAAGTCATACAGTTCAAGTAATCTGTAATTATTTCAGCCTTCCCTTAACTTACATGAATATTATTTGAATATATTGAATATATATATTACATGAATATTAACTTACATGAATAATGCTAAAAATGAGTGAAGTGTATCAATCGTGTGGAGAACCTCCATCACAGCGGAGTTTGAACTGGAAGGTAGTTCCAATTCTCACTGAATTCAGCAGTGGCTACAAGTAGCTACGACCAGATGTGAACGTCGTTTCTCGTGGCTAGATGCATGATCACTAGTCACAGAGTAACTGTTGCCTCTGAATTATCACTGGCATCAAAGACTGTTGGTAGTTAAGGGTGCTTCTGCTTAGGGGTAGAGCCAAAATCTAAATGCTTTTCATTGAATCATAGAATACCAGTTTGGAAAGGACCTGAGGGATCATCTGGTCCAACCTTTCTTGGCAAGAGCATGCTCTAGACAAGATGGCTCAGCACCCTGTCCAGCTGAATCTTAAATGTGTCCAATGTTGAGGAATCCACCACTTCCCTGGGGAGATTATTCCAATGGCTGGTTGTTCTCATTGTGAAAAATTTTCTTCTTATGTCCAATCGGAATCTCCCCAGGAGTAACCTGTACCCATCACCCTTTGTCTTTTCCATGTGACTCCTTGTAAAAAGGGAGTCTCCATCTTCTTTGTAGCCATCCTTTAAATACTGGAACACGGCGACAAGGTTTCTCCTAAGCTTTCTTTTCTCCAAGCTGAACAAACCCAATTCTCTCATCCTTCCCTCATATGGCTGCCTTCCCACCCCTTTGATCGTCTTGATGGCCCTTCTCTGGACCCACTCCAGCCTGTCCATATCTTTCTTGCACAGCAGGGACCAAAACTGAACACAGGATTCCAGGTGTGGCCTGACCAGCACTGTGTAGAGTGGGATAATGACTTCTGTATCTCTGTTGGTGATGCCCTTGTTGGTGCAACCCAACATCGTGTTGGCTTTCTTTGCTGCAGCAGCACACAGAATCACAGAATGGTTGGGGTTGGAAGGGACTTTCAGAGACCATCTAGTTCAACCCCACTGCCAAAGCAGGTCCACCTCGAGCAAGTTGCACAGGAACCCATCCAGGTGGGTTTTTTAAAATCTCCAGAGAAGGGGACTCCACACCCTCTCTGGGCAGCCTGTTCCAGGGCTCTGGCACCCGCAAAATAAAGAAGTTCCTCCTCATGTTGAGACGGAATTTCCTGTGTTCCAGTTTGTGCCCATTGCCCCTTGTCCTGTCACCGGGCACCACTGAGAAGAGTCTGGCCCCATCCTCTTTCACTCGTACTGAGTTTGTTGTCTACCAGGACCCCCAGGTCCCTCTCCACAGAGCTGCTCCCCAGCCAGGTCGATCCCAGCCTGTGCTGCCCTCCTGGATGACGCTTCCCCAGGTGAGAGGCTTGTCCTTCACACTTGTCCTCATTGAACTTCATGAGGCTGTTGTGAGCCCACTCTTCCAGCCTGCCCAGGCCTTCCTGCAGAGTGGCTCTCCCGAAGCTGTGCGACAGCTGTCCCCAGACATGGACTTGTCACCTGAAATTCTAAGATACTGCCCTGTTGGAATGCGTTGTGTGTGTTTCCTTCAACCCCGGGGTGGGGGGGGGGTGTGTTGCTGCACGCCTTTGGCGAGACATAACCCTTCTCAATAACCCTGTGACCTCCCCTTCGTGGGTGCCCGTCACAGGCGCGGCGCCCACCTCCCTCCAGCAGGGGGCGCTGTGCGGGCTGGGCCGACTTCCTAGCCCCGCCGCCTCGCTGCTGCCCTCACGTGAGCGGAAGCGGGCGCGGTGGGCAGCGGCGGGGAGCGGCGGCCGGAGGAGGCGGCGGAGGCGGCTTCTTCCCCTTCCCTGTCCCGGCTCGGGCTCCGCGGTGAGAGCGAAGGCGGCCCCGGCATCCCCCGCCCCGGCTGTAGGGCAGGTTGTCTCCGGGAGTCGGGTGGGAGGTGGTGGAGCTGGTGCCAGGCGGGCCCTTGGGAGGCTCCCCCCCGCCGTTGCTGTCAGTGACTCGTCCGAGTTTTCCTGTGGAAAGTCTTTCGGTTGTTTGATTCCCGGGGGTGTTACGCTTCGGCGACGCTCTCGTGTTATGTTTCGACCCGATGATCGGATGTTTTAACCTGATAGCCTGTTTTCCTGTTCACCCCCTTGGGGAGGCTGTGTGTGCTGAGTGGCCTTTCCAAATTGCTCTGTTAATTCCTTCCCCTCTGTTTCCCGGACGGGCTGTGGCGGTGATGTGACCTCTCTGATAAATTTCATGTAGCCGAGGATTTGTAACGTTATTGGGGAAAAAAAAAAAATAAAATGCAGCAATGTCTAAAGGCAGTTATTAGAGACTGATGTGGTCTCGGCGCTCTTGAAGCGCTTTTCTGAGGAAGCAGCTTTATCTCCAGCTCCTTGTGCTTCCGTCTTCCTTCAGGACAACGGGATTCGTCTGCGAAGAACTGAATGGTGGGCTTGGTCCTGGCACGTTGTGAAGGTTTTGGTGGCTGTGCCTGGGGGGGCTGAGTTTGTAACAGAAGGTGGACTACACCTCAGAGCAGGTCTTTGAGCTCGGGTTTATCGTGCTGCGTTCCGTGGGGAAGGGGCGTTCTGCACAAGCTGGCCAACTTGTGTTTAGCGCTGAAATTGGGGAGTTGCAGCATTCTGAACGGGATTTAGAGCAGAAAGTCAAATGCCAAATGAGGAAGGAAAGGGGGCGTTTCTGAAATGCCGCTGGTTGTTGGTATTTTGTGTTTTCATCTTGCGCACCCATTGAAGAGTAACAGGAGTGACAACCTGACGCAATTCGGGAAACAGAAGCTGGGCCCAGCATTTGATGAAAGGGGAGGAAAATTGTTAGCAGCTGTGGAGTGTTACATTGCCGTAGGGGTATCATATAAACAGCATTTCTTTGGATGCCCTGAGCTCTGTACACTTGAAAATACTCATTCTACCTTGATATATTGCTTCTTGTTTTCCCAAAGCCCTCGGGTTACTAATGTTTAAAACTACCAGGATCTCTAAGATGAGGGATGTGGGGGTGGCCAGTGGAGCTGTGAGGCGTAGTGGGACATAAAAGACTAAAGAAAAGTTGGTGCCTTTTCTGTTTCAAGTGCTGAGGGAACCTTTTTGTCTTTGCTGTTTGTTTGTCAGGGAAAGCAACCCAGGCATCTCCAAGAGAAAAATCCAACCTAAAATTTAACTCTGCATACCGTCCCAGCATCAAGCAGTGTAGCATGTGATGTATATTAATCTTAGTTTTAATACGCTGTAGAATTTTAAGGCACAAGTTCAGAGTAATATTGGAGCTTCTTTATTTAAATAAAAATATTGAAATGTGATGTCGAAGTGTTGCTCTTTTTAGCCTACCTAGAATCTCTCTGTATCATGAGAAAGTGTTCTGAATCAGGTGAATATTGCTAATTCCTTAATTTTCTGGAGCTTGGTGGTGTTTTGGTTTTTTCTTGTTTGATTGATCACTGAAGGCTTGAGTATTGGGTGGCGTTGTCCCAGCCCCCTCCCCATGCCTTGGATTTCCAGAATCTGGTGGGGACTAGACCACGCTTTGCTAAGGAAACAGATGATTATACTGAAATCTGTCTCAGAAGTCTCTTTCAGAATTTTGTGACTTCCTTGGGATTCTGTTCTTGTTTGGTGCCTGGTTAATTTAACGTTGCTCTTATATTCTACCTCTGCAAATTCTTCATCATAAATGAACATGCTAGAGGTCCAGATAGTTTCCTCTGAGCATGTTGCATGCTTACTTGAAGGCGTTGCCAAAGAAAATCAGAATTCTCATGCAATCTAATGGTCTGATTTGGTACGCGACTCTGTCATTGACATTAAACCATATCAGCCAATGTACCAGAAGATCTCAAGGGCAGTCCTTGATGTCCTTGTACAATCTCCTATGTTTGCTGCTACAGGCTGAGAGAGAGAATAAGTAATGTCTGTTTACTCTCTTTCAGCAGAAGTCTGTATTTTTTAGCATTTGGTTAGAGTACAGCGTTCAAGGTCAGCACTTGATTAATGGAAGAAATCTCTTAATTTATTACTGAGCATACATGCATAAGTACTTACTCTTTTTGAAATATCCTGTTACTCCCTTGCTCGATAAGAAGCTCTGTAATTAAAAGAAGTGTTGTGTTTCTGAGCTCTAGTCTGTGCATCCAAGAAAAGACAGCAAAGTAGTCAAACCTAATAGACTTATCTTTGCAAAATTGTGCTGTGGCCTTTTCAGATCTAGATGGCCTTGAAGTTGGACTTTCTGCTGGCTACAAAGATGCATTTCTTTGTTCTGCATTACTGCAACAATTGCCAGACCCTCATTTGAGCATAAAGAGGAAGAAGATCAGCCTGTTACATCTAATAGTATGTGGTAGCTGGCAAGAGCAGGGAAACAGGTCTTTGCAAAACATTAAAACACAAACCAAAGAAACCCAGCACTGTCTTTCTGGAAGCTGAGAAGTTCGATGCGTGCCTGTCCCCATAGTTTCTGTCTTCCAGGAGCTGTTCTAAGGGGGCTTTTATGAAAGAGACTTCAATATCCAGAAAATAAATTTGACTAAAGAAAAATTTATTAAATTCTGTTACATGGGCCCTCTGCAATGTCTTATTTTTTTATTAATTAAAAAAAAAAAAAGTAATGCCTGCTTGCTGGGTGAAGTTAAGTTATAAACATGGGTCCATTCATCTGGCAGTAATAATTTTCTAGTAACTCTTCAGGAATTGGCAATGATGAATTTGACAACAAGTAACCACCACAAATGTTCTTTACAGAGGTATCAACCTGGGAAAACTCTAGTACAGACTGTTTGGGTTTTGGTTGGTTTGGGGTTTTTTTTGCCACCAAATAGAATGTGATATACTGCTTCTGCTTTAAGAAAGCTGAGCAGGATACTTGAGAGTGCTCTCGTTACATGAGATTTAGAATTTCTCTTATGATACCAAAGGAGAAGGGAGAGAGGAAGCCTGCAGGGACACTGATCCTGAATCAGATTGATTTTTCCCTCTACCAGAAGAGAATTGGGATGTGTATACGGTACACCAAGACTCAAAAGTAATAATTTGTTAGACTTGAAATTATGGCATCTGGGTGGTGGATTGAATGACTGCAATGGCATACTGTATCCGGAATACATTCCAGAAATCTTCCTGCAAAACAGGGAGCCAGACCCACTTTTTCTCCCTTTAAATGTTAGAAATTTTCAGTTTAGTCTGCCAAATGTATAACCTTGATTTGGTGAAAGCATCCTGAAAATCTAATTGACAGTTTTAATATATTTGAAAGATTCTGGAATGTGTTTCGTTTAAAGTCATTACTGTAGTGACTTTAGTTTTACATTCTCCATCCTGTCAAATTTCTGGGTTTTTTTTGTTCACCTGTCTTCATACAGATTTTTACCAGATCCACGGCATTCATACCCAATCTAAAATTCCACTATTTAGTGAGGGAATCTTTTTTTCTTGATTCCCATTTCAACTTTTTTTTTTTGTTTCAGTGCCTCACATTCCACTTTATTACTACGAAGTTTTTTGTTCTCCATTAAATTAGGCAGAAGGATCATTCTAGTATTGATAAATCACAGTTGTCTAACTGAAATAAGATTGTAAGCTTTATCTTGGACTTCTTCCTAAAGTGGGCTGGTCTTCTACCTATCTATCATGCTTGTCTAGATTAATGATTCATTAAGTTACCTGTAAAATTTAATTTCAAAAACCGGTAGTGGCGGTAAGTAAATATTCTTTTTTTGTAGGTGTGTTAAATGTACCTGAATGTATTATGACTTCTTAAAATCTTTCAGCTGAGAGAAAATGACTGCAATCAAGCATGCTTTACAGAGGGATATTTTCACTCCCAATGATGAGCGCTTGTTGAGCATTGTGAACGTATGCAAAGCGGGCAAAAAGAAGAGAAACTGCTTTTTGTGTGCCACAGGTACATAGTGACACCACACCGTGTTTCTTGTCTTCACTCTTGGTTTTTATTCAGTTGCATTTGTCTTAGCTTTATTTCCAGTATTTATTCTTGCCCCCTATAAATCAAGTACTTTCCATTTCTAATGGAGAAAATCAGTTGTAGCTTACACTTCCATTATTGCTTCTACTAACAAAGAAACAAACCCCTGCACTTCTATTCCCAGCTCTCATTGAAATTTGAAATGAAAGAATCAAAATTATTTGTGTGGGACTGATGGGCTTTTGAAGCAGGCTTTATATAGTGCTTAAAAGGGGAGTTAGTAGGCATCTAGGCTGATCAACCTAAATAAAATGCAATAAAGAGCACTGCTTAGAGTCCAAGGCAGAGGGCTCTGGAAAGGAAACTAACTGAACTGAGTTGTAAAGTTCCTTTGAGTATTATGTTACATGTCTTCAAAAATTATGTGTATCTGTCAATAAATTAGCTTGCTAGATTTTTTTTTTGGCTGAGAAATCTCAGAAAGCGTTTTTTATTCTGATTTGTAATCTCCAATTACCTCTGTGCTGTCAGTTATGTGGCCATGGTCTGAGGTCTGCTCTGTCAAATGAATGTCTTTAAATTGAGTTCATTACTTCACAAGCTGTATAGAGACGTATAGCTGGTTGACTGAGACTTAAACTGAGCTGTGGATATTGTGGATTAAAATGTTCAAAGGGTCTCTTTTCATCCAATAAATATTATGAAATCTCCCCCACTGATAATTCATTTCAGAAGCTGAAGTGTAGCAGAAGCAGATGTTAAAGTAATTTTTGCATTTTGAAATTGCTGTTTTACTTCTTTTAACAGTGACAACAGAACGACCAGTGCAAGTAAATGTGGTAAAAGTGAAAAAATCTGACAAGGGAGATTTCTACAAAAGGCAGACTGCATGGGCGCTTCGAGATCTTGCTGTTGTTGATGCCAAAGATGCTGTTAAAGTATGTGCAATTTTTTTCATTCAGTGCTCTGCTGAGAACACCCTTTTGGTTCCAAGTTCGAGTTAACTTCTTTGATACTGACTGTTTTAAAACTTAGATTGATATCACATTAATTAGGAATTAGGATGATACGTTTCTGTGCTGCTTATGCCTGCATTTTCTTCCAGCTTTTCCAAGAATATAAACCTGATAATCTGTCTAGATTATGCTTGAATGGCAATATTCTGAATATCTGCCCTTTTATTGTAGTGATCTCTCAGTGACTGTAAAGAGCCTGTGCTAAGGACCGGTACTTGTTCTTTGTTTCTTTGAAGCCTTACGTAAATTTTTATTCCAAGCTTAGTTTCCCCTTTAAAAAAATTCATGACCATCTTACTAATGACATTGACCCACATGTAAGGTTTTTTGCTAGGACACTTAGTACAAGCGATATATAAGCTTGAAGGTAAGCTCTTACAATCTGTTCTCCAAATCATGACATCGACCATTTGTTGGAAAGTGTACAGTCCTGTACAGTTCTTTTCCGCAGAACAATAGCAACCTAATTTTAAGCATTTAAATTCATCTGTTATCATAAAATTAGATGCACAAACAGGTGAAAACTCTTCACCCTACGATGTCTGGTTTTGTGTTCTTTTAACTGGTGATTTGGAAGAATAGTGCAGAAAACTTAGAAGTTGAAAATTCTTCTTGGCTGAATTTTAGATTTGTACCTAAGTACTGTGTTGGAGAATTGCTTCTTTCAGTTTAAGGTTCCATTTAGAATTAGAATTGGACCCTTTTCCAGGGCTTTTTCTTGGAAAACAGAATTCTGTTAACTGTTTTCAGAAAAGTACTGTACCATTCTAATGATTGATTTTGAAATTTTCTTTCAAAAAACAAACATTGAATGCCAAACTGTCTCACTAAAATATGTCAGAATTAAAGTTGATAATGATGCTTTGGTTTCCAAATGTGATCCAGTACAACTCTTAACACAGGCCTTTTCTGCACTAGTTGTCAGACAACTCAAATTTTATGTAATGATACTCTTTGTTTAGAAATGTATGGCAATTATATCTATCAATATAAGCTACAGAAAAAAAACAGAACTGTTTTTATTGTGCTGCACAGGAAATACCATTTCCCATTGTGTGTGATTTCACATGCGACCTGCTTATGCAGACAGTAGTGACAATATAACTAATAAGTAGCAGCAATAGTAGTTTTTACAAACTATATATAAGTAAGAATTTAACATGTATACGAGGCATTAACATTTTTCATCAGAAGGAGGCTGGACGTTGCAAAACACTTGATCTTTAAAACAGACTATTACCAATTGCAGTCTATACTGAGTTCATAAGTGGCTGTAGAAAGGAAAGTGCTTTAATCAAGTGTTATCAAAGCAGTGTTCTCATCAGACAATAAATCTAGTTAAAAATACTTCCCATACTAGTTTTTTTACCATTAAAATCCCAAATGGGCTTTTCTATCCTGTTGAGTGCTATCAAATACTATCATATCTATGAAATATATAAAGTGCTCATAATTTTTTCCCCTTGTCTATTCCCCTAAATCTTCTTGAATCGTGTTGTCTATGTTGTCAGTTATTCCAGCTATCATTTTTAGTTTCAGAAGGCTAACACAAGGCATAAGTCATTCCAAGGACAGTGTTTCAGGGCAGACAGAGCTGTCAAATGTTTCTTGAAACTCTTACGAAGGTCTGTATTATGTGTTATTGTTGCCTTATCTGGATTGACAAAATACTCTTCATAGTGTGGATTCTGTTTTTTCACTTTCAATGTTTTAGCACCTTCATTAAGGTGAATCAGGGTGCCAGTGTTGGTGTATCAGCTTGAGATTGGCTTCTGTGTAATTTAATTTTTATCCTCAATATCCTCAATAAATAAATGCATAAACAATCTCTGCTGCTCAAAGAATCATTTGAGCGTTGAGCCTGTAACGCATCTCATCTTTTGCAGGAGAATCCTGAATTTGACTTGCATTTTGACAAAGTGTACAAGTGGGTTGCGAGCAGCACAGTGGAAAAACACACCTTCATATCATGTATCTGGAAACTCAATCAGAGATATCTTAGAAAGAAAATTGACTTTATTAATGTTAGTTCACAGCTTTTGGAAGGTAAATTTCTACAACTGTATGTTAAGTATAAAGTTTAATAATTATTGATGTAAAACAGATATATTAAAAAAAACCAATAATCCTAACACTAATGTTTTCTACTATTCAGTTTTAGTCTTTTATATTGTCTAAGTCTTCGGATAAACAAGGTGACTAGATAACAGATTTTTCTGTCAGAGAACTGAGAACCAAGACAAAATACTTCATTAATGAAGTTCTAAATATCAATAAGCCTATTGTATTTTTAAGACATTCTGTTTCTTGAACAAAATAAGATCTACCTGCAAGATCTGGTAGGTCTAAATGTGTAATGAATCTTCTTTTGCTCTCGTTTTAATTTCCCCCAAATTAGAAAAATGCTTTAAATAGTGATGCTTCAGTAACATGCTAAAGGTTATTTGATGGTTTTATATGAGATTTCTAGTTTATAACCTGTGAAGCATGTGTTAAATTCTGCTGGAACCTATTACAGTTTATGTGACTGGTCGCTGAGAAGGCTTTGTAACTTGTTTGCTCATGGTATATTAAATATTTTTACAGTCATGTTATCTTTTAATAGTTAAATTTTTTTAGTTAAGCCTAATGAGTAAGCTTTTCACGCTGATTCTGTCAGAAGTGATTAAACTGTTGCTATTAAATACTAGACTGGCTTGTGCAGAAGAACTTGAATTAGAAATGTAGACCGGGGAGGACAGCATTTCTGTATTTTGGTGTTGACTGAAATTTTTAACCAACCTTTAACTTTGCAAGTTCGTGCAATATTAAAACATTCAAACTTACTGCCACTTAAAAATATACACACTGTTCATGCTTTGTCTGGCTAACATTCTCTGCTTCCTTTCCTCTGCTTTTCCATACCTTTTAATTCTTCAGAACTACCTAAAGTTGCAGAAGGTGCGTAACACCTTTTTCTTTTTTTTTTTTTTTTTGCTTTGTAAGCAATCTTTCTTAAATAATATGCTTTTCAAGATAACTTTTACTTATTTAGCAATACATTTCTTAATCAACTTCAGTATGTTTCCCTTATGCTCTATTTAGCAAAAGAGAGAATCTAACTTCTTCCGCTCTGCTAACAAGTCTAGCATAATACTATAATATATTCTGATGTTGATTACATGCAATAAAGGAAGGCGGCTATTTGTATTTTGCTTCTGTTGCATAATTTGGAAAACATCACTGTTCAGAACCAGTTCTGGAAATCTTAATGAAGCCCATGGAAGACTGACACTTGAAAAAAAAGTGTACATAGGTAGCAGGTGCTTGTTATGGAAGTTGTTTAATGGATTCATTTCTTTAAAGATAGTCGAACATATGTGAGTACTCTTAAAATGCTTGTGACTTTCTGCACTTGATAATGCGTTTTATTTCCCTTCTCTACATAAGAATCCGTTCCAAGTGGAGAGAATCAGAGCGTAGCAGGAGGTGATGAAGAAGCTGTGGATGAATACCAAGAGTTGAACGCAAGAGAGGAACAGGATATTGAAATAATGATGGAAGGGTGTGAATATGCTATTTCTAATGCTGAAGCCTTTGCAGAGAAGTTGTCGAGAGAGCTACAAGTGCTAGATGGGGTAAATGTTTCTTCTAATGTACAGTGTGTTAACATGTTGAGCTGTTTTCATTGATACTGACTACATAGTGTTCCTTGAAAAGGGAGCTAACATGTTCTGCCGCATACTTAAATGTAAATATAAATCTGCTCCTAGGCAGAGCTACATCATATTATCAGATCGTAAAGATCTTCAGCTTTGCTCTTTGCCTTGTGACTTTTGGGGGCAAGTCACAGGCTTTCAAATGAGTTGAGAAGAAAAGAGGGAGGCATTCTGCATATACCTTTCTTGAAGGGAGAGGTGCAGGGAGAGAGAGAATAGACGTTCATGTCCATGGATGCGAACTCCTATGCCTAAAATACTACTCTCAGTTTAATTAGGAACCTAGTTTAGTCTAACAATGTTGCAGTATTCAGCTGTCTGTAACAGTACTAGATTGTTTGCTATTTTGCTTTTTGAAACAACCCAGCATTCTAGAGGTCACTTAGAAAGCTTAAAGAGATGCAGGGGATACAGTCTTGAGGGAACAGTCAACAACCTCCTCAAATTGTCAAGTTGTGTGTTACTCTTACATTTTGAAAGTGGCTCTTATCATAGCGATAGCTGATCTTGCAACAGAAAATCTGACCTTATCACCTAAGCAGTTTTTCTGGAAATAAAAATACTGCAGGGATTACAGTCTGTTTTTTATTTTTGTGCAGATCAATACTTCAATTCTAAGAACTTGAGTAAAGTTTTGGCTTTATATCTTTTCTTTATGAAATAGTGTTATAGACTGAGGGACTGGTGTCTTCAATAACACTTTAAATGAGAAGTAGTACAAGCTTATATTGGCTCTTTCATAAAGAGTTTTGGAAAGTGTTTATTTGACAGTAATAGAGACAGAAGGAGATATCAGAATGCTTTTGAGATAGAAAAATGTCTCTTAAAATGTTGTGGCTTCATTTTCTCTACAGGCAAATATCCAGTCAATTATGGCCTCAGAGAAACAGGTGAATATCTTGATGAAACTGCTGGATGAAGCTCTAAAGGAAGTTGACCAAATTGAGCTAAAGCTGAGCAGCTATGAAGAAATGCTTCAGAGTGTAAAAGAGCAAATGGACCAAATTTCAGAAAGCAATCATCTAATTCATCTCAGCAACACAAATAATGTGAAACTGCTGTCAGAGATAGAGTTCTTAGTGGTAAGCATTTTCATTGTGTTTACTATGGTTGTTCCTGTCAGGTATAAAATTCTTTTAGGGTCCTGCCGTTTTTAGCAACCATATATGAGGCTCATTTAAAATAACAAGTTTATTTTTCTGTTTTACTATTGCACTAACTTCAGTAAGTTTTTTATAAAGATGGAATTGTATTTATCATTCTTGGTTCAGCACAGCAAGCTAACTTGCTTATGGACAGTACTATCCATTGTTTTATAGAATCACATGGATTTGGCTAAAGGTCATATAAAGGCCCTTCAGGAAGGAGATCTGACGTCTTCTCGAGGCATTGAGGCCTGCACTAACGCAGCAGATGCTCTTCTGCAGTGCATGAATGTAGCACTTCGTCCAGGTAATATTTTTGTTAGACTATAATCTAACATACAAAATTTATTATGGTAGTGCCTTTATTATATGTGCCTTTCCAACTAGTCTCAGATTTTGCTTCTGTAGATTGAGGCAATTGTGACCTCTGGTCCTTTTGGTTCCCACATATGAGCTATTACTATATATTTTGTACTCTGTGAAGTTCTTTTTGTTTTCAGGGCACGATATGCTTCATGCAGTGAAACAGCAACAGCAGCGGTTTAGTGACTTGCGTGAGCATTTTGCCCGGAGACTTGCCAGTCATTTGAACAGCGTGTTTGTTCAGCAGGTATTGTTTCTTACTGTTTTATATGAAAGTTTTGGTCCCAAAATTTTCCTGAGAAGAAAAACAATCCACCTAAAATTGGACATGTTTGATGTAATCTGTAAATGAATGGACTGCTAGAGGCACTTCAGGCAGAGATATTACAAAACGTACCAAACTATCGTTGCCTACAGAAGTTTCTTACATTTAAAAAAAAAAAAACTTCACCTTTATTTAGTGGGTTTGCTATCTGAATTAAACACATCGTGTGATATATAAGGACTTATTTTAATTGTAAATGGTGATTAAGGAGAAAAAGCGTTGACTTTTTTTTTAAAGGATGTCAGAGGCTGAGAACGTTGGAGTTCTTGCTGTCTGAACTTTCAGGACCATGAAAAAACCCCCAAAACAAACCATACAAAGTAAAATGTCTAAACATTGATTTTTGAGTCTTAACTTGAAATATTCAGAAATCACTGTTCTGAGATTTGTTTCCTAAAAGCTGGGTGTCTTTTATAGCATCAGGTTTTTTTAATGTCTGTATTTTTTTATCTCCAATTAGTTTTCTCAGAAATTCCTTCACCTCTATAACAGGTCCCACTCTATTTCAGTTCCAGTGAGTACACCGGGTTTGATACAAGCTTTTCTAACTAATTTTTTCGAGCTTGACTTATCTAACTAGCAGCTGTATCTTTGGCTTTACAAAAAGAAATTTATCCTTACCAATTGCAGTGCAGCAGACTTACGCTTCTTCTCACTTCTAGTATTTTTGTCAGCCTTTATGCTTTGTTTTTCTGTTTGGGATAACATTCTTCTGATCTTATCTCCAAAAGTTGCTAAGAGGCAGATTGAGATGTATGGAGGAAAAATATTTTCAGGAAATTGTAATATGTTTACAACTGTACACATACTGCAGTTGTGTGAAATTGTAATATTTGTAAACAAAAATAATTCTGTTTTTATACGTATTAGCACAGTCAAGGTTTTAGGAGTTTTTGGTTTTATGTATTGGACTGTGTGCAGAAAATGGAACAGAGTTATGCTGGGTAATTGTATAGAAAATTGCATTTGGGAGTACAAGCGTGGCTTTTTATAGCAAAGATAAGTGCTTCTTACATGTTCTTCACTTTGCAGAAGAATTCCAGTTCCACAGCATGTTAAATTTTTCACCTTTAGTTTTTGTTCTTAAGAAGATACGTTTGTTCTGTTACTTTTTGAAAACCTAAGCACCAACTATGTGTCCTGGCCTCTAAAAGAGCAAGTAGGAGCGATGTTGTGTAAGTCCTGTGTAAATGCTTTCACAAAGTTGGAATATTGGACTTGCGTATAAAAGTGACTGTTTAACAGAATGTCTTTTCTGATATTCTGTTCTGAGGATTTTATTTTTAAAAATAGTAAGAGATCATTATTGCTATGTAATACTACATGTATTAGATGAAATACTTCTAAAGAGACTTTTCAGTGCTATTGAGAATGCTATTACCAATTTGCATATTTTTATTTTTTTTTAAATCTGGTACTAATAGTGGCCTCACCATTGTCTTTCATACAAACTTGCCCTTTGAAAAGTTTTGGCCTGCTGTTAGCTGTTACCAGCAGATAAAAAATATGACTTTGCTGTAAGGTTAAGCAGGAAGAGTTCATTAACTGCAAAAGCTGAGCCCTCTGCAAAGCCTTTTGGCTTGTTGCAAAAGATAAAAAAGAGTTTGTGTGCTTCATTTTGAGGTACAGATTCCAGTCTTGGAGGTATAACAGATTTTTGTATTATCTTACTAAAATGACCTTATTTTGTTAATCTGATGAATAAAATATAGTAATTTTTCAGTCTCATGTTTTTGAAAAGTCTAACTGTAATACTTTGTTACCTTTAACATCTGAAGAGTTGCATTATTTGTTTAGAATCTTTCTTTAAAAAAAATAAAACACTTGAGAAAAGACTAAGGCAGATAAAGATTTCTAAATTAAGATGGCAAATGAAAATACAGTGATGTCTAGGCAACTGCTAATACAAGCAAGACGTATTCTGATTCAGAACTCACTAGATTGAAAAGTAAAGTTGCATTGACATTTTGGCCTACGTATATTATCTTAGAAGTATAAAATTGTTCTTTTTTTTTAAAAGCAAACAAACCCAGTGCTGTGATTCAAACTACTGTTGAAAGATATTAAGGTGCTTCATCTCCTTTACGTAACATTGAGAATAACTCTTAAAAGTTTTAAACAGAAATGCAACTTTGGATTGCCATTCACTGCAGTGTTAAAAACCATTTGCAGTAACTATTACTAACAGTTAATGTAGTTGTCTTTACTGTGTCCTAATAATATTTGATTAACCTTACTGTGTGTCTATAACTTTAAAAAAACTAAATAAATCTTTAACAGTGAGGTTCAACATTCAATTAAAAGGCAACTTTGGGATTTCTGCCTTTGAAATATGAAATAGTTTTAAACTTGGAAACTATGAAACAATTTAATAACAACCTTAAAGTAACAGTTTGTATAAATTTGGTAACAATTACATTGTCTGTTATATGATAACAATAATATTGTATATTATTGCATAACATTTAGTAACAGTTAGTATAAATGTATATGTAGTGAGAGGAAGCCTGTTAATTAGACGAAGAAGGCATACGTAGAAGCTCCATAATGTTTTAGAGCAGACTTGAACAGGACGTAATTTAGGATAACCAAAATGGTTAGTCTTATGGAAGAGTTGGCTTGGAGAGAGAAATTTATCTTGGGAGGGAATTTGTCATGTCGCTTTATGAAGAATGCGACTACTAAGCAAAAATAAAAAGTTGTGTGTAATAAAGGGACATGAGTAAACTTGTTAGATGAAAGAAGCAATAAAAATTTGGATAGCTGAGTATTTCCTAGCAGTAACATGAACTGCCCTTTGGACTGACTTAGTTGAAGAAAGCTGCGAAAGCCACCAGGTAAATTATCTTAAACTGTAATGCACTGGAACATTAAAGTGCATGCTGTAGGAGTGTTGCACAACAGGGCGTAAGAAAGAGAACCATAAAAGATTTTCTATAGCTAGTTTTTATACAAGCATATCAAAGATCTATTGAAAATACTTGCTATATGCATGCTGAGAAGAACACACGGTATTGAGTATGACCTCAAATTATATGTTGCAATAATTACACTTTACAAAGTCAACTTTTTGTTGGAGTCAGACTGCAAGATTGTTTTTAGAAGGGAGACTAACGTTGTGACCCTTCCACATTGTCTATGAGAATAAATGAATGAAGTCATCTAAGACTTGTTTCTTTGGGTCCATTTATTTCTCAGTTTATATAGTTAAGAGAACAGGACTTAAAGTGAGTGCACTTTCATGTTAGATACATAAAAGAATTCCAGCTTTTTCAGAAGCTGACATGTTTGCATTGCATTACTTCATAAAGGCTAGTCTTTTACAAATAATACCAAGACTTTCATCTTCATTTTTTTTAAGACAAAAATCTGTGATTGTATTGTGGAAGCTTTTAGGGCTTTTTTAACCAAAGACTTGAACTCATTAGTACCCAATACAATAGAGAAGGGTGAGCCAAAGTTGCTTTAGTTTTGACTATGTGATCCAAACTGGCTTCTGTTCCAACCGAAAGACATGCAAATGCAGTTTTTAAACTGTATTTTTGGCCAACTTGTCATATCCACGATGGAACCGTCGAGGAATCCTTCCTCTGTCAGGGACTGACGTTGACTGACCTGATAAACCACCCGCATGTTATGCTACAGGAGCGGGAGACCAATTAGGACAACCTTTTTGTGCTGCCATGGCACAAACTGTACTTAAGATCAAGTTCTGTTGCTGTATTTATTGCAAGCCTGGTAAAAAAGACTTTACAGAAAACTTTAAAGCCATTTTGAAACTAAGCCCCATCCTCCCCTCAGTTAACTGAGGGCTAACTTCTGCTACGTGGCTGAACAGTGGCGTTACCTTGCTTGCTTCCTGAATTACCTAGGTCACCCATTGACTGGGGACTTGAAATGTCTTACAGTGTATGGGAACAATATCTTTAAAAAGAAGCAGCTATGGATATTTTTTTTTTTTTTTTGTTTAGAGAAGTAATATAATAATCTCTTAGAATTTTTCAGAAGCAATTGAACACTTGTCATTAAATCTTCACTCAAGTGTACCTTCCATTCTCGTGAAAAAAATGCCAAATTGACTCACCCTGAAGGCAAAGAGGTAAAAAAACAAGAGCCTCACAATGAACAAGCTTACTAAGATGCATTATCTGCCACAGCTATATCTCAGTGTCCGTATTATGTTGGGTGTCTTTTCAATCTGCATCTCTAGAGTTTGTTTCTGTGCAAGGTATTTTGATGCTTTTTGTTTGTTTGAATTGCAGACTGTCTTCAGTTTTAAGTTTTTCAGGAAACTTCTAGTACATCTATATCACGCTTCCAGATTTACTTTAATGCTTTCTTTTATCAAGGGTCACGATCAGAGTTCTACTCTTGCCCAGCACTCTGTTGAACTGACATTGCCCAATCACCATCCATTTCACAGAGATTTACTTCGATATGCTAAGCTGATGGAGTGGCTTAAGAACACAGATTATGGAAAATACGAAGGGCTAACAAAGGTGTGTGAAGTGCTCAAATGACGCTAGAGAATGTACATAATATACTATTTTTGAGAGTCAAAAGAATTGCCTGTGTGTATGTGCATGTCCTTTTAATATTCTTTATATTAAATTTAATTCACTGCTCCTCTTTTTTTGTTCCTCTTTGGAATAAAAAACTTTGGGGTTTTGGTATTTGTTTTATACTGGTTTGTGGTTTTTTTCCCATCCAAGATGCTGTGCCTCTGTTCTGAGGTGTCGTAAAATATTAATGTTAATATTTATGTAAAACAAGTTTTCCGTTTTGCAGTCTTAAGGAAAATAATTAAGCTATTTTCATGTTGATGTGCTTATTGCCTATGTGACATCTTTATTTCAACAGACATTCATTTTACTTGGGAATATCAAAAACTTTAGAGGTCTCTTGTAAAGTAGATTGAATAGGAATATTTTGGCTTTGTATATATGTAACTTTTAACTACATGGAGTGAAAAAATTAATACAGTGTTTAGACAGAAGTCAAGGGAAAGTTACAGTACAAGTCTTCTTTTATTAAAGTATTGTCATTCTTAAAAACTCAACTGTGGGAGATTTAAATTAGACTCTTAACACAGCTTTGAAATAGTTGATTTTTGTCTTCAGCGTAAGGGAAATGGTCAATGGATGGTTGACATCTTTATGATCTTCTAATAAAAAAATTGAGAGACATTTATGTATTATGTGTGCTAAGTAAAAAAAAAAAAGGAAGATCAGCAAAAAATTCTTGGGTGATCTTTGTCGATAAAGTAAAATATTAGTATAACCTGTGTACTAAAAATGTAGACAAACCAGATGATCTTCAAACTTTTTTCAGTTGTTGTGCCTCTTAGGCAGTGTGGCAAACAAATTATTTTGGGATTGATTGAATCTTGTAGTAAGTAGGCACACAGTTTGTGCCTGCCAAAGTTTTCTGATCTTTTGTTTTCCTTGTAAGAATAGTAATAAAAGGAGGTTACGTACTCAGGAAGATGTGTAGGAGTGGCTTCCTGTTTGATTTTTTTTGGGCATAGTAAGAGTCTGGTAAAAGAGGCTACAGAGATTGGTGCTGAGTTCTCTCTGTTTTACCCTTGAATTGAATTCTATGGTGCTCTACCATAATCCTATTTATATGTACTGCATTACATATCTTCCTTTACAGAGAAGTAGCAGTTTCTGATTGATGCTCAATGAACTCACTAGGAAAATGAACATAACCTGCTTAATTTATGTAGCATGCACAAAAATATATTAATGATATTTATATATATACACATATATAGTCCAAAACAGTTTATTTAGTAGAACTTATATACTTCCTGTTTTTTAAGATCTATTTAACTGTAATAGAACAAAGTCAATATGTGTACCTGTTAGTTAACTTTACATTTTTCTTTTAAGAATTATATGGATTATTTATCACGACTATATGAAAGGGAAATAAAAGATTTCTTTGAAGTTGCCAAGATCAAGATGACGGGCACAACCAGAGAAGGAAAAAAGTTTGGTAAGCTTCCAGGAGGTGCACATATTGCTTTAAATCTTATTATTTGCTTATTAAATACTTGTAACAACACGTAGGGCCAATTTTATAATGGTGTCAAATTGTTTACTTTTGGCAAGGTGGAAGAAGTTGGATGAAAACTACAGTTGGTAAAACTTCTGACTTCTACAAGGCCAAAAGTAGCACAACTGAACTCTTGTGAAATTGGTCAAGATAGAAGGATAAAATACGATATTTCTCAGCTTTTCAAATCTACACTCAGTTTTTAAGAAACTACCAACCATAGTTTATTACTTGAACTATCCCACTTTATTACTGGAACAAATTTGAAAAATCAACTCTTGTAATTAAAGAAAGCTTGGGCAGCACGTGTGTGTGTTCCTTCTGCTATTACTTCTGCTTTTAAGAAGTGTTGGGTGGATTTTGAAGAAGCTAGTTTTAATGCTAATTCTGCCTAAGAAAACTTGTGCATTTCACTGTGTTTTCAGTGGGATTTACCTCTCTAGTCTGAAACTAGAAATCATACTTTGTTAACTTGTAGGTCTTTCCCTTAAAGGGAGTATGTATTCCTTCTAGGATTAAATAGTCTAGTTTGAGTATGGTAGTGAAGCTTTAAAAAAAAAAAAGTAAAATAACCTGAATACTTAGAAAGTAACAATGATATAGGTCTATTTATATATTGGCTATTCTATATCTTAAAGTGCACTGTTTCAGAACTTGTTTAAAATATTTATATTTGCCACAGTTCACCAGTTTCCAAATTCTAAATTCAGAAATAATGTGCAGCTTTAATTAGTGAGTTCTGTCAAGCTTATTTTGGGTCCTGGACTTATGCTTTGAAGTTTGATGAAATAATGAAAGGGAGAGAGCAGGAGAGGGAGAGGGGAGCTGGAAAGATGAGTCTTGGCAAGTCTTGGCTGTTGGACATGGAGAGCAAGTGGTGCCATAATGTATCGTTGTCGGAGCAGTTAAACCCATAAATCTTGAAAAGCTATCTTATTGCAAGAACAAAACACTTTGTCCTAATAAAAATTGATTTCTAAAACATTCTAACCACTTTATTCTGGCAATTCTGTTGTGATTTGCATTTGTGAGGAGACAGTTTTTGCAGCAATTTCCTAACTTCTGTAAAAGTTATGGAGTGTTCAGGCATTTTGGAGAATAAGATCCTTCAATTCACCACCGTAAGAGCCTCACCTTGGGAAGGCTTTTGTCGTGCATTTGTGCAAACCTCACACTTGTTTGAACTTTGCACGGAATATTCAAGGAGGAGAGTAACAGAGGTTTTTTTAACCGATTCTCTTGGTTTGATTTCTGTTGTAATACTACATTTTCACAATCTTACAAAGAGTATGTTTATCTCTGAGTCTTGCTGGTGATTGACTGATGTGCAAAACTTGATCCAAGTGCCCAGTCCTCTGAAAATTGGTAGGAACCAGTCACAAAGCCAAAACTGGAAGCTATATCCAGTGGGGACTCTCCTAGAATTATTAATGTTATAAATGATAATTAAGCCATTATGTAATGGTTACCAGTAGCCACATATTTGAGGCCACAAGCAAATTTGACAGTGAATTAGATCAAAAAGTCTTCAGTCCTCACTACTGATTTTCTAAAGAAGGAATGCAAATTAGGTATGTTTAAAAAGCTGTTCCTTATATAAGCATGATTTCATTGCACCATTTAAATATCAAGTTATGTATTTATTTTGTAACAGCTTATAACGGTGTGTAACTTCAAAGGCTTCTATGTTGAAGGTAGTGGTTGTACTATGACTAGTTGCACCTTAATTCAAAATACGTCACTTCTTAATAGTGAACTTATTTAAGGAATAGTGTAGGTACATAATGCTCCAGTTGTACTCGAACACTAAAGATGACCTGTTTCCAAGCTGTGTTGGTGTGTGTTCTTGCCTTTTTTTTTGTGCTTTGGGAATAGCACTGCTATTTGAATGCCTCAAATGGGATGCTGGGAGAGTTCTGGCATTCTGTGCTAGCGCAAGGTTCTTTGTCTGCATTTTTATGGCAAAAAAAGATAATCTGGGTTGTGAGCATTCACACTTGTCTTAAGTAGTCTTTTTTTTTGTCTTTTTTTTTTTTTTTCTGATTAAGCCAAGACTTTGATACTTAAATACCATAAAATCAATGTGGGAGAGAGTGCTACTACTGTCATATGTTTATATGATGTGGCTTCTCAAAAGCCACTATGGCCCCCGTGATTGCCCAGGGCCTGATTTTTGCCTGTAGTTCTTCACATTCTGCAATATAGTCCCATGTGTTCGGAAATTGAGGACAATGAAGAAGTGGGACCAATGCATGACAGATGCATATGCCAGATATGTCAGGCCTAAACCTTTTTATTCAAAAACTGCCAAAACCCCCAAGATCTAAAAACTAGGCTGGAATTAATACGAGTTTGACATTATAATTGTCAGTAGTGTTGCCTACTTGAGAACATCTGGTATTTAAGACATGTTTGTGGCATTTAGAAGTATTTACTCATTCTATTACACTAGACTCTGCTTGCCTGCTCCATTTTGGGGGGCCTGTAGCATCCATCCTCATCAAGATCTTCTTAATACCACATACTGCTTTTAGTGTATGTACGCAAATGCCTTTTACTGGTTAGGGATTCTCTATTTACTACAGATGCCTATTTACTCTAAATTTCATATTGAAGTCCACTTGAGGAAGCTGTTCTATTCTGCAAAAACCAGGAAAACTTAAAAAACACCTTGTAAACTTTTTTACTATATATTTGTTGTTTTCATCCTCTCTGAATTTGCAGTCATCAATTTTTGGTGCAGCATGAATACAAAAGATGTATTCTCTATGTAAACATGCTGATTTGCAAAGAGCAGAAAAGGTTAGCCAGTCTTTCCAGATATGAATGATTTTGCATTATTGGTGTGCGTTTTTTAAATTGAAGAGGTGGACAATATCTCTGACTCGCTACAAAATTACTTAAATACATTTTAATTTCTTCATGTCTGTTACTGATATGATGATTGGTCTTGGAAACTGAGTCTTTTGCAGTATTGACTCTGACAAATAAAACCTTAATTTAATGGACTTCTCAATCTGGGAGAACTTAAATACATGTGACCAAAAAAGAAAAAGAGCAAAGTTTAGTACCTTGAAACTTACCCTGTTTTTCATGTAGCTTAGATACTGAATTTCTAGAATAGTACCTCTCCAACTAAATGTGTTTGCAATGTAGTTACTTGCTGCTTATAGTTCTCCGCATGTTTCTTTCCAGTTAGAGCTTAACTTGCATCTTGTGCATGGTTTGTGCAAACTGCATTTTAACTTGTCTTTGTCTTTGATGCTTGCAACCTAATCCATCCCAGCTACACTGCCTCGAAAAGAAAGTGCTGTCAAACAGGAAACTGAGAGTGAGTATAACTAGTTGCATTAGTTGGTGTTGTCAATGCATGTGTGTCAATGTAAGGATGTGGTGCTGCATCGTGGAAAAATCTGCCTAACACTGAAGCATTCCGTTCAGAACAAAATAAGCGCTAGCACAATCATTGTTCTTGCGAGGCAAAAACGAAGCACGGCTGAAATGGCCCAACATAGAAGTTGAGAAGGTTTGCAGGTAAAGGCAAGATCTTTTGGTTTTCCCATGCTACTACTTGATCTAAAAAGTATGTTTGTACCAGAGAGCTTGTAATAGTTTTCCATTAGCAGTAGAGTTACTGTGGGATTGTAGATCCAGCAAAACAGCTGGAGCAAACTATGTACGCAAAAGGATGCTAACAGCAGAAAGGTCAAGTTCAAGATGAAAATGTGCCTGTGTGTATGTAAAGCTTTTAAAATTGTTCCCTCTTGTGGATTAATTCTTCTGCTCATGGCAGCCTTTGCCCCAAGTACATTCACAAAGATCATAACTGGTCTTTGCTTCCAAGCTTTCAAGCAGAATGTCTATCCCTGTAGATATTCCTCTATTTCACAGTTTTGTTCCTTTTATACCTTTTTCCATACTTTACAATGAGGGCTTATACAGTTACATTATACTTTGAAACTTGATGTATTTCAGTTACCTTGTAACGAGAAAAGAATATAGCAAAAGCATTTGCAGCTTAGACAAAAATTGAGTTGTTTGATTTTAATGTAGGACTGCTAGCAACACTTGATCTCATATATTCTGTAATGAACCTGTTCTTGACTATTTTATTCTGCCTTTGCTTCCCTCCTTCATTAGTGTCTTTATTTCACAGGTCTTCATGGAAGTTCTGGAAAACTGACTGGGTCTACTTCTAGCTTAAATAAACTCTCTGTTCAGAGTTCAGGAAACCGCAGATCTCAGTCATCCTCACTGTTGGATATGGGAAACATGTCCGCCTCTGACCTTGATGTGGCTGATAGAACAAAATTTGATAAGGTAAAGGCAAAACGTTGCATAGGATTCCTGCTTGGTTTTGTATTTGAAATGTTTTGCATATCCTTCTTGTATAGTTTAAAAATCTGTACTGATTAAACCTTAAAACATGCCAATTTCAAATTCTGTATGCCCACACAGCTAATAAAGACAGTTTCTAAGAAATACATAGATCAGAGTATTACACTCTGATTATAAGATTCCATTTAGTTCCTTTATATGCTTAGTGTGATCTGTAGAGAATATCAAGCATAAAAATGGTCTATTAAGTTTAAGCCAAATATGCATTTTTAAGCTAATAGGAATGAAATTGATGGTTTCTTCAACTGATTTTTTTTTTCTCGATACCAATGTTCATGTGTTCTGTTGTGTTTTGCCAGTATGTAAGTAAAAGATAAGAAAGCATAACCTTCTTTTAGCCAGGACTTGCACATGGCCCTAAAATTTTATTTATACCGGTTTCTTATCAAAGTTATCATCAGTTTTCAGCTAAGTTACTACTGGAGTGTCCTCAACATCTGTTTAAAAACCTGCTGTCTTCAGCATCTGTGGTGGTTCTTTTTCTTGAACCTTTAAAAGTGACAATACTCCTCAATTCTTGTTGAATTAACTCCTCCATACTGTGGAGGGAGAAGGAGCTGTTTTCAGAGTGACAGATAAAAATAATTTTCTTATTCTCTATTGAATTATTTGATAAAAGTTAGTATTTTTCTTCTGACTTCTTCAAATCCTTGCTCAGTGATTTTCTGGGAGGAGAAATTACATGCCTGAAATAGTTATTACACACCTGCAGCAGCAACTTGTCTAGAATTAAAATTATAGCTTTTAAAAACAATTTTATACAAATACAAGTATTGTGTGAATTTTTTCAACTTTTGAGTTATCTTTCACCTGCTGGGGACACGTGAATATGACTAATATATAGAGAGCTGTAAGCTATTGAGCTGACCTAGCATGTTTTTTTCTATTTCTATTCTTCTAGGGGAATTTTCAATAGTGTGGATTTACTATGTAGCTGGATTAGTTTCATTTATGTAAATCATTGCATGTCTTAATCCTTAAATACTTGCGGAGAATATTCTGTGTTGTGTAAAGATGACAGATTAGATGTCTAATGCCTGACTTACAATTTCAGTAGCTCATATGAATAAAATATTTTACTGAGTTTTTGCCAGAATTGTGTTTCATTTTAGATTAAATCTAAAAATCATGATGAATACTTCAATTTCAGTACAAAACCTGCTGTTAGTTTCTGTAGCAGCTACGTAGAAACGTTTTCTATGGAGCAGTTATCTTCTATGTACACAGTTTACCTGTTTTTCTTCCCTGAGGCTTTTAATTTTGTCTGTGACTAGAAAACTACTAGTTTTGGAAAAACACAGATCATTCTTTTGTTCCCAGTGTTATATGGATGAGAAGGGACTATGCTGAAGATGCTGATATCATTTTTAAAGATAAAAGGACAAGCTGTTTCCATTTCTATTTGGTAGAAATAAGCTTTCTAAAGCTTACTGAAGATAGAAAGCGTAAAATCCTGTGCAACAAAGAATTAAAATTAGTATTATTAACTGTTCATAGTATTTGGTGTGTTGATAACATATTTCTGTTTCTGTAGATTTTCGAGCAAGTATTAAGTGAATTAGAACCTCTGTGTCTGGCAGAACAGGACTTCATTAGTAAATTTTTCAAACTACAGCAACATCAGAGCGTCTCGGGAACAACGACGGTATGACTCTTCATTCTGTCACTGTAGTAAAAAATACTGACTAGGCCTCCTAAGGGACCCGTTTAAAAGATAACTTCTGAATTTATCTGGCAATTATGTGATGCAGGTGATCAATAAGTTGTTTTTTTTCTTTAGCTGGCAGAATCTGTATTTTTGGCTGAACAATACAAAAACTATTACAGAAGGACTAACGTGTTTCTTTTGCCATGGCTTTGTTTCCGCATAAGATTGCAATAAACACTTTGTCATGCTTTGTTGGAAGGCAGTGGGGAGTAGTAGTTGTGGATAGTGTTGTATTCTGGGGAACATGACTAGAAAACTACCAGAACCTTGCAAACCACTGTATTTGCTATTTTGAAAAAAAAAAAAAAAAACACAACCAAAAAACAAGCTGATAATTCTCTTAGTTTTGTCAGATATACTTATCACTTAAATACGGAATTGAACACAACCTTTCAGCTTCCTGTGTATACATGTTCCTTGTTCTTACAGAATGAAGCGGAGGAAATGGATGGAGGAACTTTATCTCGTTCATACCCGTCTGGTGTTCCACAAACAATATCATCTGAGTATGTGCTGCTTATTATTGATTTTAAAGCCTACATGTGGATTTATTTGGCATATTTTTCTTTATAATGATAAATTGTTCCCTTTTAGTGAAAATGAATAGTGAACTCTTAATTTGTACCTAAACACTGAATGTGTCGGTAAATATAAAAATGTTTGTCTGCAGGATGGATGTTTCTGTCTATGGTAGTATAAAAAAGATGCTTAATTCTTTAATAGTTTGCAGAGTGAAACTAGGCTCTTTAATATGTAAAATATGCTTTGGAAAATATGCTTAGCAAAGTTCTGAATTTGAGTGTGTGGTAGCTTCCACACAGAATATTTTTTTTTTTATATTTTATACCTGTGACTATTGATTTTTATTTTTGTTAATTGTGTGGCACTGGCATTTCTTCCCTTAGCAGCATTCTGAAAATCATGAGACTTGTCGAATGCAAATGAGACTACTATAGCAAATAAACTCATCCTAATAATGTTGTCAAGCAACATGTAAAATAACTTAGTAAACTGTCAAGAGTAATATTTTTATCTTATGTATTTTTAATAGGAAGGACATGATCCGGCAAATGATGACAAAAATATTTCGTTGTATTGAACCTGAGCTGAATAATCTTATAGCGCTGGGGGACAAGATTGATAGCTTTAATTCCCTTTATATGTTAGTTAAGATGAGCCATCACGTATGGACAGCACAAAATGTGGACCCAGCTTCCTTTCTCAGCACAACGCTTGGAAACGTTTTGGTGACTGTCAAAAGGAACTTTGATAAATGCATTGTAAGTTCTTTAGTTATTCTGATTAAGCAACTATAATATGGGAAGCCTGCTCTCACTCGGTTTGATTTTTGTGTTTGTCTATAGTTAAATTTTTGCTTTTAATTTGAAGTGAAAATGAGTAACTTTATTGCTCTTCTTCTGGCCAAACCTTTAAAAAAAGAAAAACTAATTGGTGGTTGTGTTTGTTTTTCTTCTCCATTCCAGTTTTCTTCAATAATTAGCTATTTGTAAGAAATGTGACCGCTCACTCACTGCTGCGAGCTATTTGACATGTTTAGTTGTTTGTTTAAACTTGTGCTCTTACTGAGATTACTGAAGTCAGCCAAGTAAACTATAGTTCTCTGCTATTTTTTACTTACCAAAACAAAACCTCATGGACTAATGTGGGTTCTGCTTTTCCCCTTTGAGCATAACATGCCAAATAGACATCTCTTCCACGTGTTCAGTTATTTCTATCTTATAGCTAACAAAATTTTGGTTTAGATAAAATGGCAAATCTTTTGGCAGTAGCAAAGGCAACTTCTACTGTCAGAAATTTCCTTTTGCTAATACGATATGACCATTATATGAAATATGGCAACTTTAGTGAAAACATAGTTGTGGTATAACTTTTTTTTTATTGTCATAAATGTAATTTCACTCTAGACCAACATAGTAAGACTCAGCATTCTTGATCGACTTAATGCTTAAAATATTTTGAAGCTGATTTTTTTATTGTTGTACTCAGAAATAAAATTTCAGCAGAAGATTAGAGAAACTTCCTGTAGCAAGAGCAATTGTTAGCTTGGCTGAATCAGAAAAGCGAAGTTCCTTGTTAGATTGAATGAAAATTGTTAATTGCTTCTGGTGGATAAGTTTGTTCATTTTTGTTCGTTTGTTTGTTTTTCCTTAGTATTAACTAAGTAAATAAAGAAGAATAAAAGCTGCAAAGTTTTACTTGCCCATCTTCCTTTTTACCTTTCCAATTATTTTATTTCTTAAGAAATTTTTAAGGGTAAAAAGGGATGAAGACTAATTAGATATACTATTTGAAAGATAAAATTATTTCCATGTTTGACTAAATATCAGGTTTTGGTATGTCTGCATTTTTCTTTTCTTTTACTAGTTGTTACATGGTCTGGAGTCATATTAAAAGCTAACATCTGTTCTTGTTTTAAATTTAAGAGTAATCAAATGAAGCAGATGGATGAAGTAAAAATCTCAAAGAAGAGTAAAGTTGGGATCCTTCCGTTTGTTGCTGAATTTGAGGAGTTTGCAGCCCTCGCTGAATCAATTTTCAAAAACGCAGAACGACGAGGAGATCTAGATAAAGCCTACATAAAACTTATTAGAGCTGTTTTTGTCAGTGGTAGGTCTTCTGAGATTGTCACAGTTACTAAAATGATTGTTTCCTCCTATTTATATATAATTTTGCTCCAATTAACAGATATTTTTTTTAAGACTTTCTGTTGCAAGCCATGTGACTGATACTGTGCTGAAATTTTGGTTATGTATTTTATCAGTAGGAGAGCTAGTGTAAACCTTTTGATTGTAATATACTTTTTAAGAGCAAACTGTAGATGCTTCCCTTTGTACTTACATGTAAAGCAACTTTCAGTTCTGACAGAGGGAAGTGGTTAAGACTCTGGAAGGAGAGAGGAGATGGCAGCAACACGACATGCTCAATCTGAAGTGGTTTCCTGTCTTTTCTCCCCCAGTGTAGCTTAAACGAGATGAATCTGGATGGGATCCCTGGCATTTGGCCCTAATACATCTCCACAGCCCTGTCTAAAATAAATCATTTCTGGATATGAATTTGACCCTTTCTTGGCAGATTAGGTTCTTTGTGTCCTAGCCTGAGACAGCAGAATGTCAGGCATTGTCAGGCAACAGCCTTGTTCTATTGCTTTTACTTAACATTTAAAAAAAATAGCAAAGGGGGTAGGGGGGAATGCAAGCCAATGAACTCTGAAAAAAATGTCCTTCCCTTTTAAAATGGGGGAGACACAGATGGACGGACCACTCCGTACTGATTTACCTGCAAATTTTCAAACAAGTCTTCATATAGTAATTCCCAACCACTGAGACTTTTACCTCATTTTTTGGGGAAGATTGGGCAAGAGGAGACAGTAGCGGCAGTAAAGCTAGTCTGAGGAAATTACAGCATAGTGGTTCTGAACATATTAGGAAATCGTGAAGAGACATTACTTCATAGTACAGAAGACTAGAGTCCATATGTAGTCAGCAGGAGCATCCCACCTGATGGGACAGTAAATTTTGAAAATGTTTTTTATTTGATTGAGTCCAACTTTTCTGTCCTTAAGAATTTACTCTTCAAGTGGTAAAACTAAGCAAACACCAATAGACAGGCAAAACTATCCAATGATAATTATTATAGGAAGAATTTTGAAATGTGTGTTTTAAAAGGGGTTCAAAGTGATGCCAGTCAAACCCCGAAGAACTAAACTAAATCTGTTTCAGTTTCGGTACAGAGCAAATTTAAAGAAACAAAGAATTACGTTGGGGGAGGATAAGGGATAGAAGTAAAGAATGAAGATGAAACAAAGATAAAATTATGTACAAAACCAGTGCAAGCAGTATGTTTAGTGCAGCAGGATATTTTATTTACAAGTAATGTTTGAAACAGGTCAGAAAGATGATACACTTCAGGTAAAATTGCCAGGGGGTGTGGTGTAGAAAATTATATGGGAAGAACAAAATTGGCAGTAGCAGACTTTTCCTAGTTGGCAATTCACTGTTCTGACTGAAATTAATGTGATCTTTATTGATACTCTGGTGCCCAGGATCACTTTCTTGGTGAGCATCCTGGTAATCTCAGCAAAATGATTAACGGATGAATGGGCATAGAGACTCAATTGCATTCTTGGTTGAAGCCTTCCTCTTTCAGCCTGATCTAAGGTGCAATAAGGGAGTGATAAGTAGAATTTCTTTTGCCTGCCCTGGGTTTTTTTTTGGGGGGTGTGAAATTAAGAGACCTATGTGCGGCATTATCCATTTTTATTATTAAATTTGGGGATTGACAGTAACTTTGACCATAAAACTAATAAGCAAAAATTGAGAGACTGAGAAGTACATTTTAAAAGAACCCACTGCCTTATTGAAGATTTCTGTTCCAGCAAAGAGGGGAATCAATTTTCTTTGATTTTTCTTAAATAGTTTAAGAAATAGACTTTACTGAAATAGATTTGTCATGTGAAATTTATTAGGGGTAATGAAAGCATGCTTGTAAGCCTCCACAGAATGTGGGTTGTTTCTCACTTATGTAAATGACCATATGTAGTCGCTATTTTGTATCTCCTTATAAGTGACTTTTTTAGCATACAAATTTCATGGTCTTAGAGTCTGTACGTGTCTGTCTCTTTTTTGAAGGTTCTCAGATATTTATTTATTTAGTGGCCGTTGTGACCTTCATTCATACAAATGGTTATCATTGACATATAATCCAAAATTCCTTTTTCTGAAAGTATTATGGTTATTGGTTATGGGTTTTTTTCTGAATTTGCTTGTCCTTTGGTTGTCCTTTTGGTATTTTAAGTATTTTGTTTCCTTTTTCTTTCAGTTGAGAAAGTAGCTAATGAAAGCCAGAAAACACCCAGAGATGTAGTCATGATGGAGAACTTCCATCATATTTTTGCAACACTTTCTCGCTTGAAAATTTCATGTCTTGAGGCTGAGAAAAAAGAAGCCAAACAGAAATACACTGATCATCTTCAGTCTTATGTAATCTACTCACTCGGACAGCCTCTTGAGAAATTAAATGTAAGTAGATTTGAGTTTATATACATTTAAGTGGTACAGAGTAGTCTTTCTCAAGTGTGTAGTTTGCACTCTTTATCACTGCATCTATCCTAATGTCTCTTTTGTTATTTTAGACTCAGGCATGCCTGGCAAGAGTACTCTACTCATAAGGGTAACAGTCTTGGATGAAAATAACCAAATTTTTTCATGGCAATTAATCGTATTGTCTAAAAAGCAGTTGTGCCTTAAGCAAATGGTTTTGAGGAAGGAAAGCGCGAGGGGAAAAGTAATGAGGAGTTTGGGGATAACTTTTCCCACCTCAACTGCAGAGAAAATTACTGTAGTTTCTGAACTGTTCAATAATAAGAAAAGTTTTCGGAAAGTTTGTACATTCAAAGTTGAACTGTTAAACTGAATGCTGACTTGAGTTCAGACTCATTTCTGCCCACAGAATTTTTCTCACTGTTCATTGCTTTTTCTGTAAGCAGGATTTCAGCCATTCATTTCCTGAAAAGTCTAAGATGTATTCTTTTTTTGAAAATTAAAATGCTTTATTGCTGCTTCCCACTAGTGGGTTGACTCTGGGCAGCACCGAAGCTGCCATTTAACTAACTGCTTGCTCGCCCCACCCTCCCCAAACAGCACGGGAAGAGAATAGGAAGAGGAAAAGTGAGAAAACTTGGGAGTGGAGATAAAGACAGTTTAATCAGTGAAAGGGAGAGAGAGGAAAAAAAAAGATGATGCAAAGACAGTCACTCACTACTTCCCACAAGGAGAGCGATGCCCAGTCAGTTTCTGAGCAACAGCCACCTTGAAGACAATCACCACCTCCACCCCCTCCTCTAACCCTAATTTTTATAGCTGAGCATGATGTTACGTGCTATGGAATACCTGTTCAGCAATAACTAAAACATTGGTGTGTTGTCAGCCCTGTTTTAGCCACAAAATCAAAACCCAGCACCATACAGGCTGCTATGAAGAATTTTAACTCTGTCCTGCCGGGCCCAGTGCACTATTTCAAATGATGTTGTGGCTCTACACGCATGTTCACAGGCACACTGCCCTCTGTTCTTTATTGTGTTGGGCCAGCTGATGCGGGGCAGTGAGAAGAGAGGTCAATTATGAACAAATACTGCTGCTGTGTAATTAATGGTTTAAGCAGAGAAATTCCTATTCAAATGCTTACTCAGGTTATCCGAAAGATCCAGTAATTTCCCAGGCTATGGCCTCATTACTTGAGGATTCTGATGCTGATTCAGTACTAGTTACAGGGTTGCAAAGAAAAGCTTGATTGCTTCGAAAAATTACTGATTTCAGTTTTTATGCGAGTACTTCAACTGCTGTGTTGTTGGGCTGTGCTTTAATGTTTATAGCTGAGCAAATTTAAAAAAAAAAACAAACCGCAAACCAAAAATAGGAGAACACAACATTTGTCAAGCAGAATAAAGAATAAAGACTTAACTACACATATGCTTGTCAAATTAATTAATTAGCTTAGATTTGTGATAATCATTAATGCTGTTATTGCTTGTTAGCATTTTTTTGAAGGTGTTGAAGCTCGTGTGGCACAGGGTATACGAGAAGAGGAAGTAAGCTATCAACTGGCTTTTAATAAACAAGAGCTTCGTAAAGTTATAAAGGAATATCCCGGTAAGGAAGTGAAGAAGGGACTGGATAATCTCTACAAGAAGGTAGATAAACATCTCTGCGAAGAAGAAAACTTACTTCAGGTAAACTAAATCATGGCTTAAAAAGCTTGTAATGTTTACACAAAGGCTTTTATTATGCTTTTGCATATGCATTCTGTGAGAAGTGCCTACCTGCAGCACAACTCTGGAAAATCCTGATTTCTGAGTGGAGTTTTTTTATAATCCCGCTCTGATTCTATTTGTTGTAACGTTGATTTGAACTGTGGTGGTAGAGAGAGAGTTTAGAAAGAAACTTCCTTTAGGATTCCCCATTAATGGATGATACTGGAAGTGGAGAGAACTAGATTTAAATGAACTGTTAACCCGATATGAAATTTAGCTGGTACGCTATAGCAGAATATACTTTCAGTTACATCTTTTCTGATAGTTCTATTATCTAAGTTTTTTTTCTTATACTCTGTAAGCTTTCTCACTGGAATAAATGATAAGCAGATTGAAGAGTTAAGCATGTATTAACAGCTTTTTAAAGTCTGAAGAGTGGATTAGTAGCGCTGTTCTGCTTTGGGGTGTTTTCCTTAAAGACAAAGGCAATACCTCTTTTAGGGCATCTTTTTTACTAGTTTCTGCTTTTCAGATTTGGTAGGAGTCATGTAAACATTAAAGATCTTAATGGGTAAAACCAGTCTTTTCTTTTTTTTTTTTTTTTTTTTAATGCAGCAACTCAGTTTACTGAACTTTGTTGTTAGCAAGGTTTAGTTTTCAAATGACACCTGAACTGAGAATCAATTCATGAGCCAATGTTTTGCAGTTCACATATAGTGTATCGTTCCAGTTGACACTTCCTGAAATTTTTCTTTGGCAGGTCGTGTGGCATTCCATGCAGGATGAGTTTATACGACAGTACAAGCACTTTGAAGGGCTGATAGCTCGCTGCTATCCTGGATCAGGAATTACTATGGAATTCACTATACAGGATATTTTAGACTACTGCTCCAGTATTGCACAGTCTCATTAAGCTCCAGAAGGGGAAAGAGAAGCTGGCGAAGTGTGTGCCTGTGTATAAGAGAATCAAACACTATAAATGCTATTTGTTTTTTTTTTTTAAAAGGTGGATTTCCATGTGTATGTGTAAGTTACCTGTCATGTATGTCAAATTACACTCCTGCTTCAAACGTCTTTCGGGGCAAAATGAAACCTCCGGGGATTTGTTGCTCTTCTACTGAGTTGAAGTACTGTTTGAAAGCATTAATTCTGTGAAACACTTGGGATATCGTTTCTCCCTTCCCCTACTGTTCAGATACTTTTATTTATAATCCCTTCTCTTGCTAAAAGCAGTGAGCACTACCTTTGTAATAAGCAGAAAGGATACTACTGTTTTCACTAATATTTTTGCATCTTGGAAATTATGTAAGCATTAAAGACTATCAAATCTTTTCACTTCCTCGTTCTAGAAAGTATGGATTTGGAACCTTATGCAGTGGGAATACTGAAATCATGTTCTGAGGTGTATTGTGACTATGGCCATAATTCTTAATTAAACTGTGTTCATCGTATTCTTTATTTCTGTGAAGTGTTATTTCGAAAAGGTGAGAATGCAGAGGTATTTCTATTGCTTTGACTCTGGGCACTGAAGGCAAATTGATGTATTTCTCAACACATATTTTTTCCCTTTAGTAAGTATGATGTAGCGTGAGTACACTCCCACCTCACGTAACGCCTTCCTCCTTTTGGATCCGGGATCTAGTTTTTATTTACAGCTTGAGGAAATTGCCGAGTTGTTGGATGGAGCTGGGGTGCGTGTAGAATAGAAGCAGGCACAATAAAGGTCAATGTGCAGACAGAGGTAAGGTTTTGGGGGTTCAGATGCAAGAGTGAAAAGCAAAAAACAGTAATATGAATATTATAAAACTAACCTGCTAGATGGCAATTTGGCAACATTGAGGGGCCTGGATTTGGGCGAGCATACAGAATCATGGAATTGTCAGAGTTGGAAGGGACCATAGAGACCATCTAGTCCAACTCCCCTGCTGAAGCAGGATTGCCCAGAGCATGTCAGAGCATGTTACTCAGGACTGCATCCAGGCGGGTCTTGAAAATCTCCAAAGGGGATTCCACAACCTCCCTGGGCAGCCTGTTCCAATGCTCTGTCACCCTCACCATAAAGAAGTTCTTCCTCATATTTGAATGGATCTTCCTGTGTTCCAGCTTGTGCCCGTTGCCCCTCGTCCTGTCACTGGGAACCACTGAAAAGAGTCTGGTTCCATCCTCCTTCAACCCACCCTTCAGATACTTATAAGCATTGATAAGGTCTCCCCTCAGCCTTCTCTTCTCCAGGCTAAAGAGTCCCAGCTCTTTCGGCCTTTCCTCATCAGGGAGATACTCCAATCCCTCAATCATCTTTGTTGCCCTAGGACTTACATCTTGCAGCTCACTGAATCCTCGTTGTCTTTTGATTACTAACATAAAATACTTGATCCAGGTTGTATATAACCTCCTTACAGCGTCTTTGCAGGTGACAAAAGGTCGCTGAAGCACCACCACGGGCAGAAATTCCCTTAAACTAGTGTAGCCGGCCTCTAAATGAGGCCTGCCCGTCGCTCTGACATCACGACCTGCGCTCCCTGCAGACCGGCCTCACCTGCGAGGCAGCAGGCAGTCAGTGCAAATAAGACCCCCTGGAAAAGCCTGTCTCTCCCTTACGGCTGCCACCGGAGCTAAGCCGTCGTCATGAATGTCGTCATCCCTTCTCGGCATCAGCTCCTCCCTCAGTCCGCCAGCGCACCTCCCTGCGCCGCTGGGGAGGCAGCTCCACGCTCCGCTCGCAGCCCGCCTCGTGCACTTCTTGCCCTGACGTCAGAGAGCGAGGGGTTTGTCCCCTCTAACGTCAAAAGGCGGCCAGCAGAAACCCCGCCTGCGTCACCGTGCCCCGTCCCCTCCGCGCGAGGGCTGCCGGGCGGGCGGCGGGGATTGGCTGGGCGGCTCGGCGGGCGCGGGCGCGTGCCCCGTTGCCGAGGCGACGGGGCGGAAGCGGCCGTTGCTGCGCGGCGCCATTTTCAAACCGGCGGTGCGGCCTAAGCGGCTGCACGGGGGCTGGGGAGCGGCGGGGCCGGGTGTCCGGCAGGGGAAGGAGGAGGGTGCTGCCGGCGGGACCGGGGCTCCTCGCGGGCGGGCGGCGGCTAGCTTGGGCTCCCAGCCTGGCCTCCGGCGGCGCCGGCACCACGCCGGCCTCTCCTTCCCTCAGGTATCTGCAGCCCCCCCGCCCCTTCCCTGCCGGAGCTGCATCTCTGCCGAAGCCTCACTGAAACGTCTCGGCTGCTCCTTATCAGCTCGCCCTGCGAGAATTTGCTTTTAACGGTATGCCTGGTAAGACCGACCCGGAGGGAGGGTGGAAAAAGTAAAAATAAACCTGTTTCAAAAGGGACTGGCCACCCTTCTGTGCTTACGGATTGGGGGTGCTGAAAGGGCCAGAAAGCTTCCAGTTTGGGGAGATGGGTGATAACCCAGGCTCGTAATCGGTAGGGTTTTCTTGTACTGTAACATAAACTTGCAGGTTTTGGTGACTCTTTGAAGAAGAAATCTCTTTTTCTAGAGCGAGAGTTATTGTTCTATTGGCAAAGTGGCGACACTTCCTATCAAACGTGGTGTGTGAATATCTAGCCAGAAGCGAGCTCCCAGCAGATCAGCCTGGAAACAGACTTTGAGGAGTGCAGACTTATTCAGCATATCTTGAAAACAATGCTGCATTTACAGCATTTCACAACGCAACCTTTGGCATCCATGGACTGTATAGAGGCACATATGGGAGCATTACTATGGTCAAATGGTTAGTCCACTAGGTGCCTTTTTTACCTGGGTGAAAACAAAAAAATGCATTTTGGTATTTCCCAGAACTGAGACTGGAAACTCCAGTTCATAATTGTCTTTGGTGTTAATCTTATATACTCAATAAAGAAATTGATTTCATAGCATACAAATTTGTCCATGCTAATTTCTTTGTCTCCTATTGTCAGCTATGTAGTTTTATCTTTCTTTGATGTGGCTCAATGACCATATTATGTCTTCCATGGCTAAGATACATCTTTGCTGTGCTTTGTTATCATTACATTTTCTTATTGATAACACAAGTATTGCATCTGGAACAGTTCTTAGCCTGTACTCACCATGAAGTTTGCTGCATTGTTTTCAGACTGGAAGGAGAGCTTCAATCTGTTAATGCTTTTCTGTTTCATATTTCACCTGTAATGGTTAGTCCAAAACCTATTAACATTGCTTTTTTCACATGATTTTATGCAAATTGATTCTATACTTGTACCCTAAAAGAATGGGGTTTGAAGTTCCATTATTGCCCATCTTCCACGTCAGTGTTCAATTTCAGTCACTGGTGACTTAGAACAACAGGGAACAGTTCACAGGTGCTAAATGTGTCTGTTTCATAAACACCTAGGTCTTCAAAAGACTGCTTACAACTAACTAGGCATGTCACAAAATGAAGCATGTGAAAGTTGTCATCTTAGCAGCCTTCATGAACAAAGGCTCGTGAAAAAATGAGGCTATTGCCTCTGAATATCTTCTGTGAATAACTGAAAGATGCACTCATTATCAAGGCATCTTGATAAATTCTTGACTGGAAATGCCCTGTTTAAAGTACCGTTTAATTTTCCCTTTTTGTTTATCTGATTTTCTGTTTTTCATCTAAATTGGAAATTATATTTTCTTCCTAGTGGCGCTAAATTGCATGATGTGAACTATTCATGCAGCTAACATAGCCTGTCTCGTGGGAAACACCAAATTTGTTACTTTCCAGTTCTTTGCAAGTTTACAGACATATCTAATAAGTTCAACATGCCTTTCATCATGACTCCATCATGATTCACAAGGCTATTAAGTTTCTTTAAAGAAAAGGATATTCTGGATTGGGTTGGTTGGGTAAGAATGATGTAGAAAACTTGGATTTCCAAAAAGCTTTTCTCAAGGCTTTTTCCCAGAAGCTTTTAAGAAAGCAGGTTTCCTTCAGCAATGGAGAAAAGGTCATTTAATAGCTCACTCAGTGATTAAAAGAATGGGTAGAAAGTACTGCCTTATGATGAATGTGCAGATTTTATGTTGTTTAACACTCATCTGTGATCTGAAAGAATAGGTTGAACAGCGAGGGACAAAATTTTCTCGTTGTATGGATGTGTTAAGAGCAGTCCAAGAGTTGCAAGAAGAGTAGCACTGGACTGAGTAATAAAGTGGGAGTTAAGTAACAGTGTTAATAAAGGCAAAGTGATACGCATCATATGCTCTAAAGTGGCAGTTACCACTCAGAAAAAGATATGTTAGTGTCACTGTGAATGCATCTAACTGATTCTTTAGAGTAATTTATGAATGGTAAGTAGGAGTTGTTATAAATAGTGAAGGTTACAGCAAAGTATCTTTGTGGCTGCTCAGAGTGATCTTACTCTCAGAAAAAGCAAGAAAAAGAGACAACCTGTACAAGATACTAGAAAATTTTGGAAAATAGATTTCCTAAAGATGCCAGCATGAATGACTGAAAGCATGACAAAGGAACGATTATTTAGTATGTCTCACAATTAAAAGAGAAAAAAAAAAAAAAGGATGGGGGACACAAACACCCTTGAATTTATGATATACTTTTCGAGACATATGGTTAAAATTAGGGATTCATTGCCACAGGCTATTTCAATGTAAAAGTGCAAAAGATTCAAGAAAGCAATTAGACGTGTCTGAGAAAGGGCTGTCAGGTACTACTATAATGATTTAAGTTCAACTTTAGGCCTATCGAGTCCCTGTAGGGACTGTAGGATTATGGAAATAGAAGGTATGTAGGAGTAAGATTTGGCTCATGTTTTTTGTTTTTGTACTCTAGCCATGGCATCTGTCAGAGATACGGGGTATTGGGTGAAACTGATCTTGGATTCAACTGTCATATAATCATTTTATATTTCCAGAAAAACGAACTTTCCTGATAGGGATGTTACTAGATATTTTCGGATGTTGTAATAAGACTAGTGATGGACTTTAAGTTTAGGGTATGAGTTTTATGCTATGGTTGTCTGTAATGACAGAGGTCCAGAATTACTGACATCATTTCTTTCCAATAAAGAGCATATAACGATGATTGTCTTTGAAGGCTTTTATATCTGTGTTAAGCTCTCTGAAATAATGACCCTCAGTTCTCCTTCTTACTTAACTTCCTGGACGCCTTTTGGACTTATACTCTAGCTACTCATTTCCTGGTCTAATTTTGGATCGGTTGTGGCTCTAGGGAATGTAAGATAATACCCTTTCTTGTTTGATACTGGTGGCAATAAAGTCCTGAATTAAAAGTTCTCAGTCTTCAGGAAGGAGAGTGATCCAACCAGAAAGCTGTTGGTACCTCTCAATATTAGAGTGTGTTTAGGTAACTACACCTCACTTAACTGTCCATTGCAGTGATTTAGCAAGATCCTGTATCTACTTCCTAGCCACAGTTACTGCAGTGCTAACATCTGTCCGTTTATTTTCTCCACAGTTACTGTAGAAAAAGTTTATTCCCTTACAAGCTGTGACAGTTTTGTTCTTGATGTTTCTTTTGTAAAACTTTCTCAATACGATTAGTAGAAAAATTCTTTCTCTTTCCAAAACACAAGCTATTAAATCAAGTCTGATGAATTATTTTAAACTAATTGAACCTTTTTAACTGATAGGGTTCTTCTTAAAGAATTCAACTGAATTCAACACATAATCCTCAATATTAATGCAGAAGTACCAAGGTCTCATCACTTTTGGCTTTAATCTTTGGCTGCCAAAGGAGAAGAAAGAGCATTTATTACATCTCAGTACATTGACTTCCACTTAGTACATTGACAATTACTATTTAGTGGAAGGAAGTGTGCCTGTTCCTCCTTCAGCCATCCCAGTACAATATGTAAGGGATTGTTCTCCATGCCGCTACCTAATATCTCAACATCCTGAACCTCTTTAAACAAACATTTTGGTGGTACCTGGAACAGATGCTGTACTCAAAAGGCCGGTGATTTTCTCTCATCCATGGAGAAGTACCTGGCAACCAGAGTCCCGTTGCTAGACTTATTTGTAGTGTTTTGATACAATGAGATGAAATCATGCTTTCCAGCATCGAACGTGAGAAAAACTTGCATGTTTTCTCATCATATTATTCATAAATAATTTTATTTTCAAATACCTACATATATTTATTTAATACATTTTTAAAATCCGGGGATTTGTGAGGCAGCATGGTTTAAATGATATCTATTTTATCCCCTTTATCTCCCCTCTATCTCATAGATGCACACGCTTCCTCAGATCGGTAGCTTGGCTGCTGAGGTCTTTGCAGCCAGTAGGTTAATACTGAAACTTCAGAAGAAATGTGAGGGAAAATGTTTTATGGAAATAACTATTTTTCAAAAATATTTCTAGCTATTGAAGAGATGTTTTCACATATTGAGGAGCATCAGCTTCAGTATTCCGTTTCTTTTCTCATTCTATCTCTAAATCCAGAAGGACATAATGATGTAAAAATTCTTCCTCCCTCAAATGTACATGGCAAAACCAAAATTCTCATCTGGATTCAGATACAGTAGTGCTGATCCAGCCCTTTTTAGATCAGGTTAGTAATAAAAAGATAACTAATCAGTCAAAAGCAAAAAACCCCCTCTGATCCTTGAACTGCATTTTCCAGGAAAAGATGCAAGTAGAACTATAGTACACCAGTGGATTTTTTCTTTCCTGTCTTCCTTCATAGAAAAAGAGATGTTCAAAGTTAATCTGGCTTTAAAATTTTACACATTTTATGCAATTTTACAAATGGTTGGCAGAAGTTAAGTACTTCCTTGTAAACTGAAAGAAAGAATTATATCTGAAAGAAAAAAAGTATATGGAGTTTTTGAGAATAATCTGTCAATTTGCATTGTGGAAGATTCCATGATTCAAAAAAATCAGAATTTAGTTCTTAGTCTTCCCACAGAAAGATTTTTTTCAGAGTTCAGTTCTTACATACTCGTACCGGAGAGAAAAACTTATGTTCATGCTCTAAGATGTTAGAAAAGAGAAAACTAATTGCCATGGCAAATATTTTCTTTTTAAAGAAATAACGTAAATATGTTTAAAACTTTTTAGTTGCACCATGATTCTCTTTTGGTTTACTTAAATTTTAAGGACATGCTTATGCACTATATTTCCTACACAAAAAATGTTTTTTTTTCTATTACTTTTTTCTATATTATTCCTTCTTTAAAGGACAAGTGCTGTAACAGACAATCTTTTGCAGGTGTCCTATTTTTCTTGACCGTGACAAAAGCTGATTTGGAGGTGTGTTTACAATGACTGCAACTGCAGAGCGAAGATTCATTAATCTCAGGAAACGACTAGATCAACTGGGCTATCGGCAACCATTGGGAGTGGAGAGTTTACCTTTGGTGGAAAAGCTTTTTAGGTATTTAGAAGGAGATTCATTAATAAACATAGTTATCATGTAGTAGGTATTGTTTGATTTTTGACGTATAAGGGAGAATGCTTAGTCTGAAGATTGTTTTCTGGCAATATTCCAGAGCTAACATTCAGTTCTTGTGTATGATGAAGTCAAATAGGTTTGCTTAAGTGATGAGAATATCTTAAGATCCCATTTAATTCAGTAGAATTGTTTCTAAGATCTATGGTCTAGGAAAATTCAAGTTTTCTAACCTCGTAAGAGAGCCAAGATTAGTCACTATTCATATGTGTTTAAAGGACATATTCTTATAAATGGTTGTATTAAAGAATAATTCCTGTTGTCTGTATTGTGACTTAAAATAAAACATTCACAGCTCTGCTTTTTATGATCTTATTTGGAGAAGTTTAAATTTTCTATCTCTGCAGCTTTTACAGGACACATAACAGAAGAAAAATTTTCAGATGACCTTCTTAATATATCTGCCATTTCCTGGCTTTGCTGTGATTACAAGCATAGTAATTTCCATCCTAATCCAGTTATATTTGGCTAAAGGTGCAAGTGTAGGTATTCTGGTTCTATTGCTCTCGATCATATAATACAGATGGGAGAACCGTAGGGAGGCAGATGTGGAGTAATCTGCCTTCAACATTAAGTCTCATTCTGGTGTCTTAACAGGTTTAATCTCTCAGTCACTGACTTTGATATTAATTTCACAAAAACGTTTATAGCTACTTATTACTAGTCTCTCTTATGGAGCTTCTGATCTCCATATAAATAATAGTTACCTTCTGGCCTTTTAAATTCTTTACTTCAAGTTTCTTCTGTGGTAAGTAGTGCTACAACATACGTAGTGCTTGGAGGAATAAATCATTTTGCCAATTTTGAATCTCTCACTTTATGTAGAAAAGAGAATTTACTGAATTATCAGCTGTAAACTCCTTATATGCTTTCCAAAATATCTTTATTTTTTTTACATTTGTCCAGTCCTTTCCTATTTACTTTTTTTAAAGTGAATGATTCCTGTCTTTCATTTTTTCTTACATGAATGTTCTCTTTGCCTTCCTTTGAACCCCATTTGTTCTATAGTTAACATGGTCTCAGGGGAAGGGTTTTGTTTCTCAGGTCGTAATAAATATTTACATTTTTGCTCTCAAAGCTAATAAGATTTCTAACGTGTCTGATGCACTTTTATTCTAGTGATCTAGTTCATACAACTGAGAGTTTGCGCAGTGCAAAGTTATCTGCTGGAAAAACTGAAAAAGAATGCAGCAATTATGATGCTATTTTGGAACCTTATAAAACAGAGAATGCTAAACTTACCAGGGAAAATAATGAACTACATTTAGAAATATTAAAACTGAAAGAGCAATCTGATCGTCATGTTAAAGGTAATATAAAAATTATGATACTTTTTTTAATCCTTCCATGCCAAAGTAAAATTGTGGCCAAATCCTTGATCCACAGATTCACTTATCTGTACTTATAAGTGAGTGTGACTGGTCATTTACTTTCGTGACTTTAATGAATTAAGGCTCATGCACAGACATTTCTTCTGTAGTTAAAAAGTTTATGAGGTCCTGAAAATAATTTTTTTAAACAAACATGAAAATGTTAGAACTTTTTAACACATACTTTCATACCTTGAAATGCTACTTTTTAATTTCAAATTAAATACTGCTGTTTACTGTGTCTTTATTCTACAAAAGGGTTTTATTTGTATAATGTATAAATATATATTTTTGTGTGTTTGTGCGTATATACATATATGTATGTGTATTTGAAAATTTCATGCTATGGAAAAAGAATATAGGAGTCTCTTTGAGCCTATTCTGGTGCTACTAGGAAAAATAATAATGATTAAGAAAGGTAATATTGCTTTTTCTCTCCCTTGAAGATTTGAAAGCCTCCTTAAGGAGGATTGAACATGAGACGTCTGACTTGAAATTTCTGAATAACCAATATGTACATAAAATTAAAATGCTGGAAAAAGAGAACAAAGCCAAGACTGAAAAAATTCAGCAGCTTCAGGAGAAGAATCTGCAAGCGGTGGTGCAAACACCTGGTGAGTGTAAATAATTACAGATATTTAAACTTTTCTCAGGACTACTTTTGGCTCTTCAGAACATAATCTTTTTTTTTTTTTCCTCTAGGAAGAGAAGTTACTACAGTACAATAACTGTCCAATTGACTAATAATAATAATTTTGACAGTTCTGGCTCTGAATTCAGTCTATATGGAAGACGTTTCATTAGCACATCACTTGTGCTAGGGACAAATTTGAATACAAGCTTAGATTCAAGACTATTAAGTTAAAATGTGACTGAAAAGCACTGTTAATCAACAGCTATTTTTATTTTTTTAATGCTGCACCTGATTTAGTCAGAGGCAGGTTGTTGACACTTGAATCTTTTTGACAGCTAATTGATGGTGTGTAAGTTACTAATTTACATTTTTGTAACCAAGATCTGAAAGAAGCAAGATGCAAACAATGTCTACAAACAAATATTCTAACCCTCTGAAAGCTTACAGTATTTAAAGGATCTTTTGATAACTTAAAATGTTCTGGACGTTATTTTCAGGTTAATTTCTTTCTCCATGGTTTCCAGATAAGGGAAATAGCAAGAAGTATTTTGTGAAATTTGGAAACTGTCTTTTCTTTTCAAGTCATTGAATTACCTATTTATTTTTGTCATCTGGGGGAAATTAATAGGTGGTTTGGTGAAATTAAAATTCCTCTCTATTTTTCCACACCTTTTGGGATTTGATGTCCTTTGCTTCAGAGATGCCGTGTTACACCTTTGTCTTTCTGCATACTTGCCCCTTGGTCAGCAGTCTTCTGGGATTTTTCTATACTTCATCATCTAATATTATTGTATGTCCTTATTTAATCGTGTGATGAAGAGTAATTGTTCACTCTGGAAATAATACTATGTTTTGCTATTTTTTAATATATTCTTACCACGCAAGCAAATAACCTACTCTGCTTGATGTGCTTATGATATTCATTCACTAAAATGACTATTGGTTAGAAGGAAAGGAAATGTTACTAAACAATGCAGAGGTTAGTTCAGTCATAAAATAGTTCTTAAATGTGAAAACAAAATGTCTTTTGTGATGTTTTAATTTAGCTTTCTTAGTAAGGTAAATCACTGACAGATTCAACAAGTTTGAACTGTAGAATATTTGGTGTTTTAATCACTGGGGAAAATGACTCATACTGAACTTTGGATGTTTCCTTATTATAAAACTGAACTTTGATAAAGCTGATACTAACCTGCAAGAATGGTGCTACCTAGAACGTAAAAATGTTATAAATTTATGACAGTAAGATGAAAATGGTGAAATGTACCAGTTCAGAAGCAGTGGAATAAATAGGAGATTGCGTTTTGTGTTAAAGATGATGACTCCCTTACTTTAACTCCAAGTAATAGGTATTTGGGTTTGGGCTTTTAGGTGGCAAAAAAAGAAGCATTCCCTTCAGGCGTCAACGCATGCAGATAGACCAGCCTGTCCCTCCATCAGGTGTTAGTGCCTATCCAGTTCCTCAGCCAGAGGACCCTTATATCGCAGACCTTCTTCAGGTGGCTGATAATCGGTAATCTAAAGAACTTTTTAATTTTGGAGGTGTTAAATACCTGCAGTGATTTTTCCAACCCCCACCCTCCTGCCTTTCCAATTTGCCTTCATGATGTTTTAAGAGCGCTATAGTTCTTAAATATGATTTTGCTTAGTGATTGATGGTTCTGCCCGTGACAAAGTTGCAAAGGATATAAGCAGCTTATTTCCTTAAAAGATTTCTCTTAAGATTTCTATACTGGTTTTACTCCTATACCTGATTTCAGATTAAGTATTCTGGCAAAAAAAGCTAGGTGTAATGTTTTGCATAGGAGTAAACTGACCGTTTGTATTTATTTTGGAAGAGTAAACTATTCTTGATTTTGTAATACTATTTTTGGGTTGAAAATCTGTTATATGAAAGCTTCAAGTAAATTCTTTTTTCTTATTTAGAATATATCTGCAGAGGGTTTACAGGTGTTGGCAGTGGGGCAGACTAGAGGGGTGGCCTCTCTGAGAAGAGACCAGAGGCCACCCTGTGCCGGACACAGCCAGCTCTACCTGGCTTCAAAAGGGACCCACCACAGGTCACAGCTGAGCCCAACAGCCAAGCTGGTGGCTCCCCTGTGAAAATGTATTTAAGTAAAAATTGGTAAAAGACCAATTCTGCGCAGCAGCAGTGAGAAGGAGGAGTAAGAAATATGTGAGAGAAACAACCCTGTGGACACCAAGGTCAGTGAAGAAGAAGGAGTAGGAGGTGCTTCAGGCACCAGAGCAGAGATTCCCCTGCAGCCTGTGAAGACCATGGTGAGGAAGGTTGCCTGTGCAGCCTGTGGAGAGCACCACATCAGAGCACATACCCACACTGCAGCCCATGGAGGATCCCATGCTGGAGCAAGTGGTTATGCCCTGAAGGAAGCTGCAGCCCATGGAGATCCCACGCTGGAGCAGGCTCCTGGCAGCTCATGGAGAGGAGCCCATGCAGAAGCAGGTTTTCTGGCAGGAGCTGTGGCCTGTGAGGAACCCACACTGGAGCAGTCTGTTCCTGAAGGACTGTATCCCATGGAAGGGACCCATTCTGAAGCAGGGGAACAGCGTAGGGAGGAAGGAGCGGCAAAACCAAAGTTATGAACAGTCCGCAGCTCCCATTCCCCGTGCTTGCGGCGCCACTTAGGGTAGCGGGGAAGGTGTAAGAGTCGGGAGTGAAGCAGTGAAGTTGAGCTTGGAAAAAAGTGGAGGGCAGGAGGAAGGTTTTTTCAGTTGGTCTTTGTTTCTTACCATCCTATTCTATTTTTAATTGACGATAAATTACATCAATCTTACCCAAGCTGTCTGTGTTGCCCGTGACAGTATTGGTAAGTGATCTCTCTGTCTTTATGTTGATCCATGAGATTTTTCATCTTATTTTCTCCCCCATCCTGTTGAGAAGGGGGAGTGAGAGAGCAGTTCAAGGGGGGTCTGGCAGCCAACCAAGATCAACCCACCACAGCATCTCAAACAATGGCTTCTGCATTAATATTTTGTACGAACAAAACTATTTTTTGTAGATATTTACATTCAGGAGCAAAGAGAAAATACTAATATTGAACTGTTGTGTGCTTACGATTCTTCCATGAATCCACACAAACAGTATATTGCTACATTTCAGAATTCATGAACTTCAGTCAGAAGTAACAGAGCTACAGGAAAAACTAGAGATATCTGAACGTGAAATGAAAAATTACAGCAAACAGGTATGTTTACAGATATATATTTTTTTTTAAATGTTATTATTTGGCTGTAGTAGCCATTGCAATGGCCTTGATTATAATTTGTGTGTTAAACTCATCGGGAAAGTGTTGTAGGGCTTGTGGCTTGTGAAATATAGTTATTCTAACTTGCCTACGTTGAGGTATTTCTCTCCTCTGGAGACAGCAGGAATGATAAAATACTTGCCCACTGCATTTGCTGATATATTTTGTGTATTAAAATTGCATTAAATAAGCTAAACTTGTTGATAGTTCAGTAGAATAATTGTCTGTCTAGGCCTTGTTAGTGCAAAAGTATTAACTGGTCCAAAATAATAATTTGATCTATAGATAGGTTAGGGTAATTTTTTTCACTATTTGCACTGGTTATATTTTTTTAATTTTTGCAAGTTAATTTATGGACAGCAGATTTTACAATATTTTAATTAGAGTGAAGCGATAAGGTATGTATAATCTTTAAGCAAGGGAATTGCATTAATTGTTCATATCTTTCAGTATCTGGGGATCAGTGGACACCATCCTCTGTTTTTGTTCACATCTTGATTTTCCTCCTCTGATATTCCCTGTTTTTCAGCTCTTTGATTTTCACATAGAAATACTCACTGGATTATCTCACTTAAAATCTTTTTCTCTAAATTTAAATGGTAGTCTCGGGTGGATAATTTGCAGCATTCATTAACTTCACTTTAAAACAAAACTGTTGGTTTCTCTTCAAGAAAATAATCCTGTAGGAATTATTTCAGTATTTCTTTCCAAAAATTCTATTTGATTCATTTATTTTTATTTCAAAGAAATCACTTTGTTCAGAAAAATCCAGATTTTTTTAAAAAAAGAATATTAGAGATAAAAATTGCGTTATTAGGTACATATCTTTTTACTGAATAGGTGTTTATTTGAACAAAGTTTCTGCTAAATGGTATAGAGGATACCAAATAAAGTTTTTGGGTGGTTTTTTTGTTGTTTTTTTTTTTTCTTTAAAGGTTGAGCTAAGAGACAAAGAAATAGAGCGCCTAGTGCTAGCGTTGGATGGTGGTCGTTCTCATGAAGTTCTCTCTCTGGAATCGAGAAGTAAAAGTAACGAGAAGCTTATCGCCCATTTGAATTTGCAGGTAATGGATTTATTACTGGTGGCTAGTCAAAACTAAAAATACTAGCACTCTAAAAAAACCCACAAAACTTCTAGCTTTTCTCTAAAAAAATCACTATTATATATAAAATCAATCAATTGAACTCACTTTGCTTTTTAGGTGGCAGTGTTTCATGTCAAAGGAAGTTTAATTTCTTGTTTTAAAAGTCTATTAGAATGGTTTTGGTAAAGAGCTCTATGAGCTCACATCTGTACATAGTAACGTTAATCTGAGAGTATTCAGAAAATTTCTGTATGAGACACTGTTTTCACCAAGTTTGAAAATACTTATTTTCTTTCCTTTTTTTTTAATTTATCTTTTTCATACATACCATTTATGTTTTAGGAAGTAACAATGGTATGTGTGCTTATGATAAGGAGTAGTCCTGCAGATAGTCTCATCAGATAGTGGGGATTCTTCCACATTGAATTCAGATGGTCCCCACCTTTACTCCAACATAAACTTGCAAGGAAAGGATAAGCTTAGGATAAAGAAGTTTGTGTTCATTGTGCATATTAGCATGCTTTCAATATTGGTCTCAGAATGAGGATTTTTAAAGAAAGGTACAAGACAGGCTGGAGTACAGATCAAGGAAAGCCCATCTCTGGATTTATACTATCAATTCTCTGTTTTTCCAACTGAGTTAGACGTTTTGTATACTGATGTACTGTAGCATGAGAGCCAGGTTGCAGTTTATTAGCTCAGGCTCAGTGCCACAAATAAACAGAATGAACTATGACTTGGAAGGAGTACAGCTGTGTTCAGTGATCCTAAATTAGTAAGACATGCTGAACACAGAATTGATTTTACAGAGAATGAGCTAGCCCAGAACTGCATAAAGCCGGTTTTGGGCCATCAAGACTATTTGCCCAGGCTCAGTGCTAATATACCTCTTCTATTCTCTGACAATAAATGGATGGATACCTCTATGTAGTCGTATTTATGACTATGAGAGGGCTTAGACTTTCTTCTGTGTCTACAGTAATACTTCTTTCTGGAGTTTTGAGGAAAGTTGTGTGGAGTTGGAAGTGCAGCACCTTGTTATCTTGAATCTTTCAAGATACTCCGGGCTCTCATTTTCGTGGGTAGTGTAACTTAGGATGTCTGTTTTTCTATTCCTACTCTGCATCCCTGCCTCTCTTCCCGTTACTCTCAGGGAAATGTATATGGGGGAAATACAATGTCTGTAGAGCAGGATTTCTGAGGATGTTTAAGGTGCTGAAGTATGTTGGGAGCAAGATAGGTTTTGGGAATCTGATCTGTAAAGCTTCACTTTCATGAAGGAGTAACAGTGAGCCTAAGCCTAGCAGACATACTACGAAGGTGGAGAGAAGAATGTGTCCTTATATCTTGTGAAATTTAGGGAAACTCTGAGTACACTGGGTCTACTGGACCACTGCCCAAAACAGGTTTCTATACAGATGTCTGCTTTTCAGTACTTTGTTTTTAGAATAAACTTCAAGTTTTGGAGACTAGGTAAAAAACAGTGTAATAACGAATTCCTTCACTTTGCACCTTTGTAAAATCATATTTTTTCATGTTGATAAGCATTAAGTTCTAAAAATAGAAAATCTTACCATTTTTAACAGGATGTCCTGTATTTCAGAAGATTGGGAGGGACTTTTGCTGCCTAGTTTAACAATACATATTAATGTTTTAATGAAAAATATCTTTCAGATTGAATATCTTCAGCAAACAAACAAAGAACTTGAAAATCGCATTCAAGACCTCTTGGACACTAAACAAAATGTGACTAGCGAGGTAGTGCATTTAAGCAATAAAAATGAAGCACTGTGTCAAGAACTGAATGAAATCGACCACTTGGCACAGCAGTTGGAAAGACACAAGGAAATTGTGCTGGAGACTGCAGATAAAGAAATAGGAGAAGCAAAGGTAATCACTGACATGGTACAGTGTGAAGGATCTGCTCAGCTCTCAGGTGGCTTTATATCTTTTAATTGCAACAAATGACCTATCGGCTTGTAAAGGACGATTTAAAAGATATTTTTTCCAGTTTACTTAATACTATACAAAATTTCTCACTAAATGATGATTAATCACAGCAATTTTCTCTCTTTACTGTATTAGGTAAGATGAGTTTAGTTAGGAGGAAAATCTGTCTTCCTCCTTCTGTTAGCTTACTATGAAATAAGATTTTTGATATACTTAAAACTATTGATAGGTAATAGATATCTGCAGCACTGATGCTTGTGTTTGGAGGGTTTTTTTCTATGAGGAGTCATGGAACGATTTATTTAATTGTTGCGCTCAAAAAGAGCATGAGTGTGTACCACAAATTTTTTGTGCTTTCAGTTCATAGGAGCTTTACTACTTAAAATTTGGCAGATTACATAGAACTAATTATACTTTATTTATTACAAAAATAGTCTGTTTCCTTAATTTTTTGTAACAAAGGAACTGTTGTCATTTTGAATATGTAAGTTTTAACATATAGATTAATTTTGGTTGCTAGAAAGAAATTGAAAGAAAACACAGTGAAATACAGGATCTTGAAGAAACAATAACAAGGCTTAAATCAGTAAGTAAAAATACTTTCAGTTCTTGTTTGTAGCATTTGTATCCTACTGTCATCCACATGATTCTTTCATTTATTTTAGCAATTAACACTTTAACAATTAACAAGAGAGTTTTTATTGTACCCCCAAACTCTATTGTAATAAATTAATAAATTAAAGAGCTAAAGAAGCTACACCATATTTTTCCAAAAATAAATTGAAAGAAATCTCTGTAGACACTATGGTTGCTAGGTCCTTATTGAACATTTCCTTATTTCTGCTATCTGAAGTTGTGATTTCCATAACAGGAATTTTTACCACAAATGAGTTATGACATGCTAGGGAATTTTCTTCATGTAGAAACTACTTTGTCTCTTTAATCAGCATGTGAATAATTACACAATACTTGCTCACTCAGAAACAAAGTGTAGTAGCCCAGATGAAAAACATCAATATTATTGATTCCTTGATGACCAAACACTTTCCAGCATATAGCAAGTTGGATATTAGTTGAGAACAGTGTTTTGTTTTAGTATTTCTAGTGAAAATACAACAATATTTCATTCTCAGGCCACCAGATTGCAGGAAAGACATGCTAAATAGCATTTGATTAGCTGCAGCGGTTGGCTGAGATGCTGTATTGTGATATACTTTAACACCAACAGTGTTACTAAATGCCATTAAAAACTATTTCTTGCTTTAGTTATGACTTTTTTCCATGTTTGGATCCCACTATTCTTTTGGTTTGGTTTCTTGAATTCAACAAGGGTTAATCTTGCTTTACAGACAGTAACAGCTTTGTTACTGATTGTAAACCATGTCAAATGTCATGCTTAACTTTGATGTAATAAATAGTATAAAAACAATGGTGGCCTTTAACAAATGTTAAAGCACAAACCATCCAGGTTAAAGAGAAGTAAACAGTGTTGAATACTAAAAGTTTAACACAGCTTTAAATATTTTTTTCCAAATGTATCTATTGGCACTTCTAATTTTTGTAATAATACTTGTTACTTCAGGATTTGTCCTCATGTCGTAGGGAGAATGAGAGACTGAGTGAAGAACTCTTTGCAAAAACAGATGATAAAGACAATCTTGAAGTGTTGTTAAACCAACTTGAACAAGAGAAACAAAGGCTAACAGAAAAGACTGAGAACTTAGAAATAAAAGGTAAATCATCAATTGAGGATTCCTGTAAATTATCTTTCTGTCATTTTTGAAATAGAAAACCTTACATATTTAAGATACAGTTAATAATACTAAAAGACGATATATGTCAGCTAAAAAGAAGACTGTAGGTCTTCAGTCAGACTTGAAGAACTTTTGTCACAGAAACATGTTTTCATTCACAGTATGTGGCCTCAAGTTGCGGCAGGGGAAGTTTAGGATGGATATTAGGAAAAATTTCTTCACAGAAGGGATTATCAAGCATTGGAACAGGCTGCCCAGGGAAGTGGTTGAATAGCCATTCCTGGAGGTATTTAAAAGACGGGTAGATGTGGTGCTGAGAGACGTGGTTTAGTGATAACTTGGCAGTGCTGGTCCCTTCCAACCTAGACGATTCTATGATTCTATAGTTCTATAACTAAAAGTTGAACTTTTTATTGTGATCCCACAGGACATTCTAATACTAATACGATGGCAATTTGTTCTCTCTCTTTCCGAGTGAGTGAATTCAGACTGTTTTTCTTGAGAGTTTTGTCCAGTTGGATCTTGAAAATTTCCAGGGGTGGAGATTCCACAACCTCTCTAGGCAACCCATTCCAGTGTCTGTTTATCCTCAGAGATAAAAATTGTTTTCCCTGTGTTGGTTGTAGTTGCCTGTAGCAATTAATTACCATTGTTCCCTGTTTACCTAGTGTGCACCTCTATGAAGAAACTGGCTCCATGTTACCTATAACCCTCACTTGGTATTGTCAGGCTGCTCTTGGGTCCCCAGCTCTTCTCCGAGCTGAACAAGCCCAGTTCCCTCCGCACTTATTCCCAGAGGGCAAGTATTCTGCTCCCTGGCCAGCTTGGATGGCTTCCCCTGGACTCATTCAAGTTTATCAATGTCTTTCTTGTACTAGGGGGGAAAAACTGAACACTATTGTAAATGTGATCTAATGAGTACTAAGTAAAGGGGAACAATCACATCCCTCAGTCTGTTGATACAGCCCAATGTGCTGTTAGGACTCTATGGGTTCCAAAGCACGCTACTTGTGTTTACTGCTATCTCAGCCAGATCTCCTACAGCCTTTCCAGCAGATTTGCTGTTAGTCCATCCCAAATGCAAATGTCTTTGTGGAAAATTATGAGGTTACTGTACAGTTGTTTTTATTTCTTTTTCTGCAGAACGAGAACTTGTCCTAGAAGTAGAAAGAATGAGATTAGAATATGGTATAGCCCTAGGAGACAAATCTCCATCTCGTCTTGATGCATTTGTAAAGACTTTAGAAGACGACAGAGATTATTATAAGCAAGAATTAGAATATCTTCAAAAAATGATAAAACGAAGACCTAGCCCAAGCCGTAGGACTTCAGAGAAGGTAAAGTTCTTGCTGCCAAGATGAGCTGAAAAAATAATGAAAATACTGTAGAACTATTTAAGGAGCTATCAAATATATTTTCAAATTCAGTAGCAGTAACTGACTGTAGTATTTTTCTAAATTACATTCTTAACATAAAAAAATTAACTGAGAGAAGCCCCAGTGAACTTGCGTTTTATTTTCCTATTCACATTATACAGTAACATTGATTAATTATTGATCAGTTTGTTTGAAATAAATAGAACTAAATGATAAACAGAAAAAGGTTGAAAAGTTATTGTTAGCTGTTTTGCTTTTTCTCCTTAACAGTTCTTATTGTTTAATTATACTACCAATACCAGGCTTTTTCTTGCAGTTAATATTTATTATGTATGGGTTTTTTTGTGTATTACTAATATTGTCAGTTCTTTTTTTTGTATTAATCACTTTGCAGAATGAAGATGTTAGATTGATCACCAGAGAAAGAGATGAGCTACGGTCCATATTAGACAGATTTGAAAAACACATGATAGAAATTCAATCCAATGTCAAATTATTGACTTCAGAAAGAGATAGATTAAATGTTCTTTATGAGCAGGTGAGATGGCTTATAATTGGCATTGAAATAACTGATTAACGCTTGTGCTGTGGCTTATTTAAAATGAAACAACTTCTGTCTATTGTAGAACTTGAGATATATAGACCTACTAGAATACAACCATGAATAACAAAATATATACCTATTTTTATTACTTGTTCATAAAATTATGTATTCCAAAGTTAATATATTAACTTCAAAGCCATTATAACTTACTGTACTGGCACTGAGAAATTAGAGTGCATGAGGAAGTTGGGTAAGTACACAGGCTAGAAAGCAAGGAAGAAGTAGTAGTTAACTGATAAAAAAACAGAGTGAAGTTAAGCTATACTTGGAACAGTAAAAGGATGATGGCTGTGTTGGAAGCAAAGGTTGTCATGGCACTGCACAATTTAGAGAATATATTTTAGTTATCTAGGGAAAAATGAGACTATAATAGCACTTCTATTATAACAACAGCATTGAAACTTTCTACTCTGTTAGTGTATGCATTTTATTAATTGCAGTCCACATACACTAACAAACAATAATCTTTTAAAGTCTCAGGGTGAATTAAACAGGATGAGAAGAGAAGCAAAACATAGTTTAGTTTCTCAAAGTCACGTGGAAGAGGAAAGAGACAGTGCACTGACTGACTTGAGAAGACTAACGTCAGAAAAAGAAAGCCTCAGAGAAAAATTAAAGGTGAGCTTCATTGCGTACGGTGAGGTGGCATATAGGGAAGGCTTATACAGTAATGCTGTGTTTGTGCCTGGCTGGCTGGCTGTCAGTTCCCCTTTCCAATAACTTTTGAACTTACCTGATTTCAAACTTACTTGAGAGAGTTCTTTGTCTGAATTATCGTTGTAAACTCAGTTCCTAGGTGTGGGCAGGGGGAGAGAAACGTACTTAAAGTGTCTGAGGGCAAGCATGGCATCACCTTGTGTAAAGAACCTAGATATGAAGCCTCAACCACAGAATATTTTTGTGTGTATGCATTACTTCTAAGATGCTTGCATATCACAAATGGTTCTCATCCCATGAACTAGGGACTTTATGGACTTTTTCATATTAACTAATCTTTAGTTACTGTTGCAATGTGTAGCAGAGTATATTTTAAATGACCTGTAACTGAACCATCAGACACAAATTCATAGCAATCTAAGTTTCATTATTTTTAACCTTTATGAAAATATTTGCTAACGCAATAATTTTCCTGTTACTCTGACCTTCTGATGTCTGGAATTAATGTGCATTAATGTCGTACTTGGTTATAGTCAAGAGCTTATGATTTCAAGGAAGTTTCCCTGACTTCTTTATTGGGTCATTAATACAATGTATACAGGTTTTTGAAATGTCCTGAAAATTCAGAAATTTAAAATCATATTAATGGACTGATCCAAAGACAACATATGTAAGAGTGACTGTACAATGAATGTTTCCATAGTTTGATTTACTACCACAAAAACAGAGAACTGTAGTGTATCTGAATAACTCTGACCTCTGTGCTTAAATGCCTGCATGCAGTGGAAGAGATGTTCTTCCAGCTCTATCCCTTCTTCTTGTAGGTGACTACCAACGTGTGTGCCCCTTTGAAATAGCTGCAGAAAAAGTTATCTCAGGCTTTTCTAGGAAGTTTGAGAGTTTGTTTAATAATTTCACTGCACTTTTGTACAGAAGTCAGAGAACAGACAAATCATGTAAAAAATTTTTTTCTTCATAATTTGGAGAAAGACCAGTTAGTTTTGTAATCTGTCTTACATTTCATAATAATGATAATTTTGTAAATTAGTATAAATGAGATATATGTACTTACAACCTTTCATATTGGCCTGTTGCTCAGTAATCTTTCTACAACAGCTCATAAATATTAATTTGGTTGCGATCAAATATAAATATACTTTTTCTTTAAAAAAACAAAACAAAACAAAAAAGCCCCAACCAAAGTCCAAAATTAAACTCAGTGATGTTATATTGAACTGCATTGGTGTATTTTCAGCCAATGCTTTGTAGTTCTATAGAGAGAACATAGCATTTCATCATTCATCTAAGAATGTAGAGCAATGTTTTCTTAAACATTAAGCTTAATTTTCTATGGTTAAATCTAAAAATGTGTATCTTATTACATCTAATTATTTCTATCTCAGATTCAGCAAGAAGCAGCTAACCTTGAAAAAACAGAGATGCAGCGTGATATTTCAGAATTAGAGAATAATATTCGAGGAGTAAGTGCATTTTTAGAAAGTAAGCTTTTATTACTTCTAAAATAGGATAGACTTTTGAAGCAATTAATTTTGCTACCTGTATTCATCTTAAATTTATTTAAAAGCCAAGTAGTGATAGCTTTCTACAACAATAACGTTTGGTTACTTTTCTTTAAATTGCAGTTTGAGATGGAAACGTGTGAACTAAAGACTACAGTCTCTATCCTGAAAGAAAGAATAAAGTCTTTGGAAAATGAATTAAAATTGAAGTCCAGTAAACTTGCCCAGACATCTGATGATTCTTCTCAATTTAAAGCTGAGATGTGCTCACTTCGGTAAGTCTAATACAAAATCACAGAATCACAGAATATTTTTGGTTGGATGGGACCTTTGAGATCGAGTCCAACCAACAACAACAACAACAAAAAAAAAACCCCACCCAAAAAATCCCAGAACACCAACACCAAAACCAAATCAAAACAAATGCCCACAACCACACCCCACCCCACCCACAAACAGACACAAATGTGGCCGTCTTTCACAGATGCCCACATAATTTTGTTTGTTCTATGACCGTATAGCAGAGCTGAGTTCCTGGGAAAGACCATAAAATATTTTCAAAATCACTTGGTACTGATTTTGGCTCTGTGTTTCTTAAAAGTAGAATCAGAACTGTAGCTGTCAATTTGTTTGCTTCTTAAAATGTGGTGTTGCTGATAATCACTGCTATGAGCTACATATAAAAATCTTTAAAAAGAAAAGAGTCAAAAGACACAAGTAAGAAGAGCTACATGATGAAGAGTAACAGAAATCAGAGGAAGTAAATGTTTCAGATGTTCCTGGTGGTTCCACCCAGGTTCCATTGCTCCATTTTGGAATGGTGTTGAGGTAGACTTGCTTCAGGAGTCCAGAGAAACCAAGTGGCGTTGACTTCAGCAATCCTTAATAGTCCTCTCTCTCCCAGAGAGTGAGGGAGAGGACTGGTTAGTATGACACAACCCCGGGCTGCTGGTTGGTGTGACACAACCCTATCATGACATTATTCTGGAAATGTTCCAGGTCTTCAAGCAGCTTAAGAGCCATAGGTTGATGACCCTGAATAGGTCCCAAACTTTTTTCAACTGTGTACTGATTTTCCAGGCTCTTAAATGACCAACTCCAGAGGTCTGTTGAAGACTTACAGCACCGATTGTCCCTCAAAAGTGATGAACTGCAGTCAGCTCAAGAAGAAATTGTAAAGCTAAAGGATAAAATAGGTAATAACTGGTTATTTTTATGCTTGTTTTCTGGGTTTTTTTAAATAGAAAGTACTTATTTTTTTATTTATAGATAGGTTAAACCAGAGGAGCACTTCGCAGGATGAAGCAGTCAACGTGCTTAGAAGTACTATTACTGTTTTGGACAAAGAAAAGGACAGCCTTCAAGAAACCGTAGATGAAAAAACAGAAAGAATTGCATGCCTAGATGACAACTTAGCTAACAAGGTATGTGCAGTAAAACTACTATTTTGCAGTCCATCTGGGGATTTTTAAAGCAGTTACATTATAGGGAGACATTTTGCTGCGATCACAAAGCCTGTGCAGAGCTCTAGGCATCGCATAAACTATGTGTTTGGACCGAGCCAATACAGAGAGTCATTTGCCAACTCATTTTAATTATAATTGTTAGCGTATTTGCTAAACACTCCAAGCAAATAAAAAAGTATTTTTTGCACTTTGCACTTGGAGGTATTTATTGAGATATAAGGTTCTAGCTTAAGGTGACAGAATCTATAGCAAACTTCTATCTTTTTTGATGACAAGACAATCATTTCTCGTTAAAGAAAAGAAACTTGGAAATTTGAATGTGCAATTACTTATTGGTGAAGGGTTAAAATAAAGGTTTAAATGTAAAGTTCTTTACATTCAAGTATCCTGCTATATTGCGATATAATAATACCTAATACAACCTTTGTGTTTATTTTCATAGGAGAAAACAATTACTCATTTACGTTTAACTCTCTCTGAGCTGGAGTCCTCAGCAGAGTAAGTAGTAAAGACTAAGGTTCCTTCTTCAGTGGTTTTATTTCATCTAGTGGTTTTAAAGTGAAACTAGATGGCTATTTTAGTTATTTTGGTGAAATGGAGTTAACTATATTTAAGTCAAGTACAGGAGTATACTGTGTTGAGAAAGATGTACACAACTTTTGAAGAGACTTCCCCTGCAATTATACGGCAGGCTGCTAAGACACTGTGAAGACAGCCATTAGCAATTGTTTGTCTGTATTTATTTTCATAAATTGGTAGCATTTCTTCATTCTCAGATAAGAAGTAGTTTTTTGTACTCCACTAGATGTTATCAGGTTGACCCAAGTAAAACTCAGAGCTGAACTCTTAATTATTGGCAAGCTAATTCTTCCAGTTTAAGCTACCAGTACGGTCTTAATTAAAATATATTTATGAAGTTTTTAGCTGGGCTTTATCTGATCTTTCCTTCTTGCCTCTTTTTAAGCATGACTCTTAAAACTAGAGCTTTTAGAAAGAAAATATTTAAACACCAATATTTAAACATTTGAAGACCAGCGTAACTGAGTATTTGGTACATCAATGCGTAAAGTATCTGTGGCAAAAAAACTAAAGCAAAAGTTTACTTAAATTCACACATTTTTATGTTTCTACTTTTTTGTTTAATCTCTTCCTTACTCTTTTGATTGTTGTCTTTCAAGTGTAAGCTGTCTTCTTTATGGTTTATAAAATATGCAATGGCTAACGTACTGTAACCACTACCAAACACAGATAAACATAAGTATCTGTAATTGCTGTCTGCATAAGACATATCTTACCAGATACATCTTCAAAGTTGAAGATTAATTCCATTTTATTTGTGCATATTGGCATTTTATAACCTTAGCTTATGTTTATGTTTAGACTCAGTTTGTCAGCCTTCAGAGAGCAAGAATCTTGCCTCTTTTTTTAACAAGGCAAAACAACTAGTCTAATTTTTTTTAAAAAAAGAAGCTTTTGCACATCTAAAATCCATGTCTGATAACTTTCAGCAGTATGTGGTATAGTATAAGAAGGGACAACTTAAATAAGACTTTCACTTGATAGCCAGATGAAGGACATGGTGAGCAACAGAGACCGTGAGATATCTAGCTTACGTCGCCAGCTTGATGCGTGCCATGTAGAGCTTACAGAAACAGTAAGAATAAAGGAAATGGTTCTGAAAGAAAACAGACGATTGCAAGATGACCTAGCTACAATGGCCAGAGAAAACCAGGTATGAAGGCTGTACGTAATACTGAAGTATTAAACTATTTATTGCTTGCTTACATATCGTAGTACATCAAAACCACTATATCCTCAAGTTTGATTTGGTATGTTTAATTATTGGTATTTCTTGAACACGGCGATGTTAAAAATGACTGGGAAGAAATTGTAAAAGCAATTGCTTTAGATACTTAAGTGTAGTTGATACAGTGGGGGAGAAATAGACAAGCTTTCAGTTTAGTCACCTTTCCCCAGATTGAAAATGAAATCTAGGACATAATTGTTTATACTATAATGAAATTCTGTTGATTGGTTATCTCACTTGGTAGTTAGTATTTAATTAGTAAAAATTGTGTTTTATTATCTCTGGAATGCGGATTATTGAGAGAGAGCAAGAAACCACAGAAGCAGATATCAGGTTATTAGTCAGGTGAAAATGAGAGGGGGGAGATTGCTAGCACATCTGAATTTCTTCTGGCGCATAGTGATTCACTAGTTTCATGCGTCTAGTTTCCATGAAGCATTAGATGCACTGAGCGAGGTATGCCACATTTTGAGATTAGATTGTCTTGGACTGTAGGTTTTAATGTTTGTGATCTGTGAGCCTTGGTAACGGTGGCCGTAAAGAGGTATTGGCAGGTCTCCAATTCCCGGTTCTGGCAAGGTTAGTTTCCATTCATGTGTGTCGTTCTGCAGGAACTTTGCTTTCACTGATGAATTGAGAAAGGTTAATGTTGAGGGAGAAAATATAAGAGGGATTAAAAGCTACAAGACAGAGGGATTGAAGAGAACTTGTTTTGAAGGTATGATAGTCCTGAATAGTCTGAATTTGTTTCCTGATTTCAGAAATGGATAAGGATAGACAGTCGGTGGGAATAGTAGGGGTTCCCATTCCATTGTGTCATGGCTGCCTGGGGTTTTTAGATGGTGAATTCAAAAGTGCTGTCTGTTTCCCTGGAGAAATGTTCTTATTGGATTGTCTTTGCATTGGTGAGGTAGGTGTCATGGTGAGGTGGGATCTTAGAGTTCAGCTGTATATTGCAGCTTTTTTTGTGTGCCAGTTTCGGCTTTTGTGGAGATTCTCTTCGGGTACTTTATTTGACTGCTTGCAGAGTTTTATGTTATATATTTTTATTTGTATTAGTTTTATATGATTTTCTTTCCTTAGCTCTCTAATAGTTTAGACTCATAGTGTACCTCCTTGCTAACAGCTAGCCAGTCAGTAGATTTCGGCCAAAAAGCAGGTGGGAAGTGGGTTATGATTGCCCAGAGGACTCTGAGTTGTTTCATGTGTATTCGTGGTCCGCTTTCCTAGTTGGGAGGTATACAGTCCCTCTCAGCTGCTGATGGCTAAATACATTTCCTTGTAAAGTGTATGCTATAAAGGCATGACTTAAACTTACATCAATTACAGAATCAAAGTTGAAATAAAATCTTTAATGCTTTGAGGAATTACCTATTCCCGTAGGGTATCATTGAATGTTTTATTGAAAGATAAGTTATCTCAAGTTGATGGTGCAGGTTAAGTAAAAATTTTGCAAGACAGAAATTGTTGAAAGATTCAGTGAGTTAAACTGATTATCATCATTATTATTATTGTGGCATCTTCATCTTGAGATGTTCTCCAGGGGTCTGCAAATTAAACCAATCACAGGTGTGTAAGGCTTACTCTTTCAAGAGCATAAGGGACTTATATATGTAGTATGTGTCCGTTTGCACTCTGACCAATCATCATTGCTCCACCTCCCTTTCTTCGGAATTCTCTGGGTCTGGGATCCATGGCTTGGAGAGCCTGAAGTGCATTCAGCCTTGTTAATCCCTCACGTAGTTTGAGGAATAATGAATTGGTTTTGTGCACCAGCTGGTTACTGCTGACCAAAAGTCTCCCAGGTCTCCCAGCTCCAAGTGCTTGACATGGATGTCCATGTACAATAGAATATGTGTACAGACAATATATATAAAAAAATATCCAGTGTTTTATAGGGTAAATAACATTATTTATTGGGCTAAACATGAGAAAGACAACGTAGAGAATACATGATTGTGATTTAAAGAGATAGCCCAGAATTTTGTTGCAACTCATGACATTCAATTTGTATAGCAAATACAACTATTGCAGCTTATCAAGAGACTCAAATGCCTTGTGCAATTTTGATGCTGAGATACAAATGTTTGTTTGAATTCACTGTAAATGCCAACACTACAAATAATCAGGGCCTTGTTAGCTAAACCATTTATTTCAATACCCCTCGGTCAATCCGTCTGAGTCTGAAGCTAGAAAGTACAATATAGCAAGATGTTTTAAGTAAGCAATGTGGTACCCTCAATAGTTCTTGCAAAACCTGTGGTACAATACATGGATATGTGAGTGTATAATTGAAATTAGGGATGCCATTCACAGATAACTGATGAAACGAAATACTAAATATTATCATAATGTGATGACTATAGCTTTCCCAGTGTTCTTGGGAAGCTATCACAGAGACAAGCAGACTGATTTTAACTTATGCTAAATAAGGCACACAGTAAATAAGCTGACATTAATTAATATTAATATATGACAAAAAACAGAAGGAAAATAAATAAGGCAATATCCTCTGTACCCCTGCATTTGACGGTGGGGATAGAAGAAGATACTTGCCTTTTTGGCTCTCTGAGCTAGATGACAATCAGAAAGGCGAGAGCTGAATCTGAGAGGGCTGGACTTAGCAGTTCCAACAACCCAAACAAATTCCATGGTGCATTTTTAATGTCTAAATATGATCTTAATAATGCATTTAGTTATTTTATCTTTCAATTCTATTTTAAAATACATGTTCTTTTGTTATAAATTTGACTTTCTAGTGACACACAACTTTCCTTCACTCAGGGATAGTGAGTCTTAAGGCTAGAAAAATCCCAGCTCCCAAACATCTGTATGTTGAATTTTCCAAAGATCAGTAGGGTGTGTCATCAGGGAAGATGCAGATTTTATGAACTGGTATGGTATTCATTGTTTTCTGTGATTATTCTTGCTGGGAAAACTCTTTGGTGTATCTATGATATTGGTGTCATGGTTTAATCCCAGCCAGCAACTAGGACCATGCAGCTGCTTGGTCACTTCCCTAGTTGGGTTAGGGGAGAGAATTGGAAGAGTAAAAGTGAGCAAAAACTCATGGGTTGAGATAAAGACAGTTTAATAAGTAAAGCAAAAGCCGCACACACAAGCAAAGCAGAACAAGGAATTCATTCACTACTTCCCATGGGCAGGCAGGTGCTCAACCATCCAGGAAAGCAGGGTCCATCATGTGTAACGATTACTTGGGAAGACCAACACCATCACTCCAACTGTCCCCCCTCCCTTCTTCTTCCCCTAGCTTTATATGCTGACCATGACGTCACGTGGCATGGAATATCCCTTGGGTTAGTTGTCTTTGCTGTGTCTCCTCCCAGCTTTTTGTGCCCTCCCAGCTTACTCGCTGGTGGAGTGGTGTGAGGAGCAGAAAAGGCCTTGACTGCTCAGCGACAACCAAAACCATCAGTGACTACCAACAGTGTTCCCATCCCAAACCCAAACCACAGCACTGCACCAGCTGCCAGCAAGAAAGTCAACTCCATCCCTGCTGAAACCATGGCACAGGAGATAGTTCTGGAACCTACAAGTTCGAAAGGGCTTTGGCTAAATTACTTGAAAGTAGAATAGAATAAAATCTATTGCTTTGAGTTAATGCTGACATGCTCAGCATTGCTTTGAGTTAGTCTGATACAGTAATAGATAGTGGGATTAATTTCCTCTAAGGCACTGTTTTGCGTTTATGTCATCTCTTTAGGCTGTCAGTACTGACCTTGAACATGCAATACGTGAAAAGGAAGAAATGAAAACCAGCGTTCATAATTATATAACTGAAGTTTCCAGAATTGAGAACTTGATGGCTTCGAAGGTAAAAGTATAATCTGTAGGTGGTCATTACTGTATTCAGTAAATCCGTTGGTTCTAGAGTATAACACATTCTCCTTAGGATACAATAAACAAATTAAGAAATGTGCGTTTTAGGTCCTGTTCTCCTTGCCTGTCCCATTTCCTTCTTTTATTTTTTTCCTTCTTTCCTCTGCAGTGTTTCAAGCTACTAGTGGATTCATATAAAGCCTTATTAGATCTGAAGCACTGATAAATTCTGTCACATCACAATTTCATTGATTATGTTTCAGTTGGCCATAACTGGAGAATAAGAAACGAATCGTGTTTGAATGTTGTTTTGTTTTGTGAGTTTTGACAAGGCAACTAGTAAAATATCTGGTACTATTTCATGATTGTATGCAACAAGCAGTTTATACGATGGTTTTTAATATTTGACACTTTTTAAAAAGAGAAATATTACATGTAGTTCTGCAGAAAAGTGTAAAAATAGAACATTGGAGTGTTTTCTCTATGAATTGTAAGAATTCAGAGTTTTTGCTGTACTGACAAAAAAGTGCCTTTGTTAAATGTATTTTATCCTGATGCTTGGATTCAAAAGTGTGACACATGAATTAAAACTTACAGTCATTTAAAACAAATAGAATTTGTCAAGACAACATGAACTGGCAAATTTATTATGTGGCTTTGAATAAGGAGAAATATGTTCTGATCTGACTGACTTGCATGTAAATGCAATCACTTTTTACAAGTAGAAACTGAAGCATAGAGGAAAAAAATAAGGTCAATAGTATGTTAGCTTAGAACTCTCAATTTAAAACACTTGAAGTTTAGTTTTTTAAGAGTTTTATAATATATCACAGGTCCAAAACACTTCAGCTACAGATGTGGCCACATCTTTGGCAAATGAGAATCCAGTTATGCAGGTCAAGTACCAAGAAGCTGTATATACGGCCAGTGGCCAATGATGAAAGGTTGGTTTCAGGGATTTGTCTAGTATTATATCTGGATGTTGCTTGTGGAGACAAGGATTTACTTTTCTGCAGTCTTCACTTGCTTAAGCCTGAGTTTCTGTCTCCTAATGCTGCGTCTTATTCTGTCTGCACCTTTCAAGTTCTGCAGGAAACAGACGGAATGTCAAAACCAGTAGCCTTCCTCATTAGATAAAACTGATTCATATTAGCAACATGCTTATTCCGCTGTGTTGCATGAACAGGGGAAGAAGGGAATGGAGCAAAAAAAAAAGAAGAAAAATTAGTCACTGCCCTATAATGTGCACTTACAGTTGGGCCAAATTAAAACTCACAGGCAACGTTTGTTCTATCCCTACATAACTTGAAAGCACTAAAGCTTGCACTTTTGTACTTTTATGATAGACTGTTTAGGTGGATATGACCAAATAGATTCTCAGTATTTCAGGCACTGTAATATAAATATTTCTAAGACCGCAACAAGTTAAAGAGCTGAAGATGGACTCCTGCTGGAATATCTTGGAAAGGGCAGCACTAGGATCAGTACATCTCAGTAATGTGACCCTTGACAATGCAGAGACATCCAAAATAACCCCTCCCCTGGGAGCCTTGAAACTCATTAACAACTGCTAAATGTAAATACTTCTGTTTAATAAAACTGAATGTCGTTACTATATTCGTTTACTATTTGGACATGCAAAGGGATGGTGCCCTTAAGTAATTGTCAGATAGTTGGAGTGAGAAAAAGGAGAAAGATCTACTTTCTTCTGAAAAAAAAAAAAAGAGATACTGTAGCGAGTAGGTATGAAGTAAGATCAAGCAACTTGAAGATACGTTGATCACAGTACGGTGATTTACTGTTTCATCTAGGAAAAAGAAAACCAAGAATTGTTAGAGAAGTTCCGAATGCTCCATACGCAAGCTGAAGACTGGGAAATAAAGGCTCATCAAGCTGAAGGAGAAAACAGCTCAATACGACTTGAACTCCTTTCTGTAGACACAGACCGGAGACATCTTCAAGAGAGAGTAGAACTTCTAGAAAAAGAGATTCAAGAGGTAATAACTTGCGCAATGAAAATCTGTTAAGGGAAGTGGGATACAGTCAAGTAGTTTTTAATAAAGTCAGGCTATTTCTAATGCTCTAATGGAAAATAATTCCTATACATGAATGTTTCAAATGTGGATGCTTGAATTTTTGAAACAGTAACTGATTTTTGTTAGATGTGCTTTCCTTCTCCTTCCCAAAATTAGAATCACAGCATATATTTTAATTTAGATCTCTTCTGTTGGGTGATCATTGCTATTATGTTATTGTCTCTGTAAGAACCTTTTTTTCAGTTGTTTCAAAATATTTACGTATAGCTTTACGTGTATTTTTTAAGCTAGCTTTGTGAGTATTTTGTAAGCTTAGATCTTGCATTTCCTTGAAGCTCTGAATGAATTATTTGAAGCATTGGTGGCTGGAGTAAAGGTAAAAATCTGGTAGTAGTAGTCCAAATCCAGAATCAGGATTCCATAATACCAAAACCTAGACCAATAGCATAGAAAATAATGAGGTTTACATTTTAGAAGTACTAACTTCATGAAGAAAGTTTTAAATTATGATAGTTGTGGATTGACCATATTTTGTCTTAGGCTTTTAATTAGCCAAAAACAGTTAGAGACTTTAATATTGTAAGTTGAGTAAAAAATAGCTCATATTTTGGGTTTTTTAAGCTTTTAATTCTGAGCCTGAATCCAGCCTCGTTCCACTCTTGTATAGTACTTATATAATTCTTCAAGATGGTGATTAAAAATTACAGAGATGGTTTATTAGTTGTTCTTTGCTGTGATTCAGGGACAGGAGAGGAAAGGAATGTAATATAAAATTAATTTTAAAGGGAAAGTTAATTTTGAAGGGAAGAGAAAGTATTAAAAAAGACCCTATTATCCAATGGAGAACTGTTAATTTTTAACACTGAAGGGGTATCTATATTTGTCTCTTTTTTAGCATATTGTTGCACATCAAGCATATGAATCTCAGATCTCCTCCGTTACAAAAAATATATCCAAACTGGAAGAGGATATTAAACGTGCAAATCAGGATAAGTCTTCTATGTTGGCGGACCTGGCTTCTGTGAGGGAACTCTGTGTGAAACTTGAGGCCAACAAAGAACTTTTGTCTCGACAGCTGACGTCCAAAAGCATGGATTATGAAAGGGTAAGCAGCAAAGGCAAATTTAATTTGCTAGAATAAAATATCTTCCTCTGCTTTTAATGGTATTTGGAGAAAAGAATACATTACTCTGAGAGCAAGGTAAGTTAATTTACATTACTAGTTTTGCATATACGTATAAATTATAGGTTTTGCAGTATATAGATCCATACCTGTGGGTTTTGTACAAAATGAGGGAGTTTCATTCATTATCACTACAAAATATGGCAGCATTAGTTTTTCCTATACCACAGAGACAAATTATTTTTATTTGGTTATATGTTCTGTTTTTTAATTTACTTAAATTTTCAACTTTTATAAAAAGCAAATAGTGCACTTCTTATTTAGACATTAAAGATTTTTCCATAATGGATTTTTTTTTATTTAAATTGAAATTTAGGTTCAGCTGAAATTCATTAAATATTTTGAAATAGTTTAAACAGTTCTAAATATCCATAAATTCTGGACTTTTTTCTTTGTTGTGTCATTACTTAGTGGTTAAGTCAGGCTTTCTCTTACTGCAATATTCAAGGCCTTGAGAACAGTAGTTCTCATCCCCACAGAATTTGTTTATATTCATAGAACTGATGAGGAAAACAAGCATTCCTACATTTTCAGTAAAAGCCAAGAAACTAATTGTGAGCTAAGCTAGTCAAATAGAATGAAGTATAGTAAATACTATTTTTGTACTTGTGCAAAAGTTTACTGCTGTTAAAAGCCAATTAGTGTTCTGGGTTCTTATCTAAGACTTTCCAGCACTCAGGAATCCAGCTCCCAATAAAACATTTGACAGATGTACAGCTTGAATAGTTTTAAACTAAGTATACTTTTAAATAATTATAGGCTTTCATTTGTTTCGTGAGCTCGGTTTCCTATTCATTTTTATGAAACTTCCAATCATTTCAGTTTTTATAACAACTCTTCACAGAAGAGAACTCTATGTGTTTGTAAACCGGTGTATTAATAACGTGTAAAATTTGTGCCCTAGGTTCTAGGTGAATTAGAAGATATAAAATCAGAAGCAGAGTTACTGAAAAAGCAGTTATCCAGTGAGAGACTTACCGTTCAGAATCTTGAAACATTGCTGGCTACCAGTAGAGACAAAGAATTTCAGAACCATATAACATCCCACGAGAAAGATTCCGAAATTCAGTTATTGAAAGACAAGCTAACGCTTGCCGAGAGCAAACTGTAAGTTTTGCCAGGTATATGTATGTGTTATGTGGTTGTCACACAACAAAAGTTTCTTTGTAAACAATTGTTCACAAAGTCAAATTCTTGATGTTCAGTATGGCCGAGCAGATTTTTGCAGCAATGTTTCTTGGCCTTTCATGGCAACATTTACTTAAAGTTTCTGTACTGATCTTTCATATGGCTTTCATTAATTGGCACTCTGGTGGTCATCAATTTAGTACAAGCAGTAAACTTAAACAGGAGTTCCGAAGGAAACCTACTGTGAAAGGAAGGAACACTATGCTGAGTTTTCACAGTCTTGGGAATAAGCACTCAGTTTCTCTCTGGATTTGTGCCCAGTCCGACATATCCCTCATATCTGATGGGTTATTACAGGAAGAAAGAAAATATTCCCTTGGAGGAATAGTGGCTATTCTATTGAATTGTTTTACTCTGTTTATCTCAAAGGTTCTGCATGTTGCTAGGCAAACATTCAAGTGGGAGAACTAGTTGTATATACTTTATTTTCTACTGTTCTGTTTGTAGTAGTTGCAGTCTGTAGATGAACAGGAACTTTAAACGTTCACAGCTGTGAGTGAAGTGTGTGACAATTATGTTTGTCTTGCAAAATATAAAAATGATAAGTAAATGAGATCTTGAGGCTCTACAGTGATTAAGTATTAAATAAACAGAGCATATTGAATAGCTAAAATACTTGTTGAAAGCTATCTGTATCTACTGTAAAAGAGCCAGATGTCCTGTGAAAAAATAGTGTATCAGCATGTAATCTTATTATATGAAGATTACTGTGCATAGGGGTTCCAAATTAAAATATTTCCTAATTTTTGAGTGATTTACTTCATGATCTTAATTTTATTTAAATGTCATTGACATGGAATAACCTCATAACTCATAAAACTGTTTGCTTTCTTTCTTTATTTTACAATAATGACATTGGGCCCTGAATTCTTACTTCCATCCTGAAAGCATATGCCTGTCTCTGAAGGACTTAGAATAAGATATCATCGAAAGCCGGTCCTCTTGTCTTCTGCATCTGTTCTCAACATACTGGATCAAGATACCATTCTAGGAATTTTACTGATGAATAGGGAACACAGGAAAAAATACTCTGCGCTTCTTTTTGGATCAAATCTTTTACGCAGTGTGTGCATCTTCCTGGACTCAGAGACCAGCGAGTGCCAGACAGGATGTCTGTGACTGAGCTAGCAGTGGAACTCGTTTTTCAGAATTCAAGTCCAGTGCTTTAGCAATAAACTAGTACATCTTTGCTTCTCCATAAGTGACTTTTGAGCACTCCACCTCATATTGGGTTTGAAGACTGTACAGAATAAGATAGCTGTCTAGATTCTGGCTTAGTCAACTTATGTTACACTTAATCATTATTTTTTTGCTTGCTTTATAATGCAGTTAATGGTGTTTTGCAACCAAGCATTGAGTTGTCCAAGATGATGACTTGCTAAGAAGTATATTTAATTATATTACTTGAGATTTTGAAGGCTGCTTTTTATTTTGACTCTTGCAGTTGAAACAGTTGGCCCAAACACCAACTGTCTAGTTGACAAGTGTGATGGATTGACCCTGGCTGGACACTGGAGAAATAAAAACTACATCTTAAAACACCTTCCCTCCACCCCTCTATTCTTCCTGGTCTCAGCTTTACTCCCAATTTCTTTACCTCCTCCTTGAGCGGCGCAGGGATACAAGGAATGGGGGTTGCAATCGGTTCATCACCTGTTGCCTCTGATGGTCCTTCATTCTCAGGAGGACGACTCCTCACACTCATCCCCTGGGGTTCCTCCCGAAGGTGACTCCACAAACTTCTCCAGCGTATGAGTTCTTCCCACGGGCTGCAGTTCTTCATGAACTGCTCCAGCTTGGGTCCCTTCCACGGGGTGCAGTCCTTCAGGAACAGACTTGGGTCCCTCATGGGGTCACAAGTCTTGCCAGCAAACCTGCTCCAGCATGGGCTCCTCTGCACAGGGCCACAGGTCCTCCCAGGACCCTGCTCCAGCATGAGCTCTCCATGGGGTCACAGGCTCCTTCAGGCATCCCCCTGCTCCAGAGTGGGGTCCTCCATGGGCTGTAGGTGCATATCTGCTCCAATGTGGACCTCCATGGGCTGCAAGGAAGCAGCCTGCCTCATCATGGTCTTTACCTCATGGTGAAGCTCGTGCTGCAGTAGAACCTCTGCTTTGGCACCTGGAGCATCTCCTTCCTGTCCTTCTTCACTGACCTTGGTGTCTGCAGAGTTGTTCCGCTCATATATTTTCACTCCTCTCTCTGGCTGCAATTGCACAGCAACTTTTCTCTTCTTAACTGTGTTATCCTAGAGGCATTACCACTGTCATTGATGGTCTCGGCTTTGGCCAGCAGTGGATCCATCTTGGAGCCGGCTGGCATTGGCTCTATTGGACACAGGGGAAGCTTCTAGCAGCTTCTCACAGAAACCACCCCTGTAGCCCCCTACTACCAAAACTTTCCCATGCAAACCCGATACAACAAGCTTTCAGACTCTGGGGTTTGCTGGTCTGAGCTTCATTAATGCAGCTTTTACTCAGATTTGATTCATTTCTAGCCAGATAGTTCCAGCCTACTTGATACAATTTTTACTGAAGCCATATCTGTTATGTTTGTATTTTTTGTGAATAGTTACTGCTTTTTTTCTTAAGTGTACATATAAAGACCATCTCATATTGCAACAGAGGATAGTAAATCAATAAATTATATAATTGATTTATCTGTTTTTATAGTACGTATTTGTGTTTACCTTTGGCTGAAAAATAACATGATGTATTGTAGTAAGAGGTTTGCCAGCTTCTCACTTCATTCTCACCTTAGGTTCTTCCAGAAGCATTCTGTTGCATTCACTTGGTTCTCACTGCTTCTAATTTGTCTTTGATTTGGCCTGTGTGAAGCAACATGTTCAGTATCTATTTTTGTTTCATCTTGCTGTAATTCGTCTAAGCTCTTAGCTGACGGTGTTCAAAGAAAACTTTGTTGCTTCTTATGATTTTTTTTTTTTTAGAAGCAGCTATAGCAGAGAGGTTCCCATACTTCGAAGTAAAGCTGCACAGCTGCAGACTGACTGTGATATTTTAAAAAGGCAACTGACAACTGAACGATTTGAACGGTAAGATGCTTTTTTTTCAGTGAGGTGACTTCTCATTTCTTCCTTCTCACTTTTAAAAGTATTGCTTTTTTCAACACTGAGGAACTTTTAGGGAAAATGATATTCCTATTGTCATGCAAAATCTAATATTCTCATCTTGAAAACTGCTTAATTAGAAAAAAAAAAAACTTTCACAGTTTCTGAATTCCCTTGTAAATTTTGTGAGTTTTCCATTGCACCTAAAAAACAAAATCCCTTCTCATGACAACAAGAAGTTGAGTGTCATTACAAGAAAACAAGGCTCTTTGCAAAGTATTGTGAAAATCACCAAGTAAAAATATGGGGAGGGGAAAAGTTAAGTTTTCTTCCTTTAACATCCTGCAGTACCAAAGTGTCATGTAACTGAAATTACTCTCTGTTGGTAGAGAGCGTGCAATTCAGGAAATGCGTCGACATGGACTCTCTACATCATCATTACGCGCTTCACCTCCTCTCAGCTCAACATTGAGGTCTCCCTCACACTCACCAGAACGTACCATTGTAAGGACACCTGATCAAGCAGCAGCTGAAAAGTAAGTCATTTGGTTTTAGCAGATTGTTTCTGTTTAAGAGTTAGGTTTAAGCGGTTTCGGAATGATGCTTTTTTAATCATATGAAATTCTTACACACTTTAGGTGATGCTAAGTTCTTCTTTTGTTGATTCCCCTACTAAAAAATATTGATTGGAAGCGATAGATGCAAAGTGCTCTCCAAAGACCATATAACGCAGTGGATTCCCATTCCTGTTTTTGTTAATGGTCTTGCACCAGCTGACAGCTTCCAAATATATATTGCCTGATTATTATTGCCATTAATTATATCCAAATATATATTGCCAATTTATTATTGTTAATAAATTGTTAATAGTTATCTCCAAACAACAAATGAATCCTTCTAATAGAAATGCCATGAAATTCTCTCAAATACAGCAATGAAAGAAAGACACTCCATAAGAAAAGGTCCAACTAAAATGCATTTGAACCCTACACATTAGATGAAACTGTCTCCAAAACAAATGCATAAAAATAATTAATACATTTTTCATTGTTAGTGCTTGAATGCTATGAATGTCCAAGATTGCGGTCACGAGAGTCCGTAAAAAAGAAATCAAAATCAACCTCTCGCCTCTTCATTTTCATTGACATTTTTATTCTTTCCGAGATTATTGGTGCTTTAGATGATGTCTGTTATCTGTTACAGGCCTGATTATTGACTTTATACCCCGTCTGTCCTGTACTGCGTAATAAATCGCAGTGAAGAGCAGGACGGGGAGAGATAAACAGTGATTGCTTTAGGTGATTGCTTTAGGAAATCTGCACGCTATAACAGCTATACAGTATACTATAACAGTTCATGAATCTAACTATCAGCTGCTTAACTCCAAGAAACAGAATTCCAAACTGATAAGATTTTAAGCTCTATTTTTGTTGGTAATTACATATTGCTTGTTCTTAAGCTTAATTTTGTTAACAAAAGCACAGGTTTTCTGAGAACTGAGGTTCGCATAGTGTGATCCACATTGTCAGCAAATTTTCTTCTGCAAGTTTTTAGACGAGGCAAAAAAAAAAGGAAACTGTAGCAAATGAGATATTGATAGTCGGGGTGAAACAGTGGTTATGACTTTTGTTTTACTGGTGAGCCATTCATTAGGCAAACCCTGTTATATTGCAAATCAACATTTTGATTGAGATAATAATGGATGATATATTTCTGAGAATTAGTATCATCAATAGAGAATTGTCTTTAGTCTTCCTTACTTTATAGTGAGCCCCAAAACCAATAAAAATAGTCCAGTTGCTATAGTTGAAGAATACCATGTAGTGAACTATTTTTATCCTATTATTTGCGTACTTAGTTTTAACAATGAGAGCTCTGTACCATATCTTACCAGAAAATATGCCATTTTCATGAAGTATGTATTTTTAAAGAAAGTGGTTTTTAACAACTGAATTCATATGCACTTTAATTTTTTACTGTCTTGCCTTTTAAACCTCTCAATGGATTATTACATTAGAATGATCTCAGTAGTACTGTCACCATCTTTCACCCTACTTATTTATTCCTTCCTGGGAGTTTACCACGGTAAAGTGTACCCTGCAATTACTGTTCGGTAGTGTTACAACTGTCTTTTTCTCTAATCTGATTTAATCTTCTCAAGACATTTTCTTTTCCTCCTCGTCTCACATTTACTTTGTTAAGCATTTGAGCAATGAGTCAATGAACTGAATGTAGAGTTTTAGATAATGTGCTAATAGTTGATATTCAGGAATAGCAGAAGAGAATATGAGGAGGCTAAATCTAATTATTACTTTTTATCCTAATTTTCATTAGTAAAATATAATAGATAGAATTATTTTGAAATTTTTTCTTTCTCCATCAGAAGTGTGAGCTTCAAGGAATAACCAGTACTTGAACAACAGAAACATTACCTTGTTACAAGGACTTTTTTTTTGGAAATTATGAAGGCTGATGTGTATCCTACCTCTGTTTTCTTCAAATCGGTGATTACCTTTGAAATTTCTGAGAACCTGTGAAGTAATCAACTTTGCAAAATTCTGCTTTCCCAGCTGGCTGGAATGACAAGTTTTTTCCTGGCTGTTTGATGGGTTTTGTATCAAGGCTGGCTAAGTTCTGTTACTATTTTGCAAACGTAATAATTATAAGAAGGAAACGAGTACTTGATATGACAATCTCTTGTTTTAATTTTCTATTTGCTTATCTGATGTGGTTACAGAACTTTGTTCATCTTACTGTGAGCTAATATAGGAGAATAACATACAAGATTGTCTTAAAAATGCTGAGCCAGTGTATGTTTTATACTCACGACAATTCCCTGTATTTGGGCTTTTAACAAGTGCTTTCTGTTTACATGTCATTCTTCATGGTATTTAAAAGTATTGATTATTTTGTGAGTGCATTTTGTTTGCTGTACCTTTTCTTAATAAAAAAAATATATCAGTTATTCTTTATTAATGTTTTTGTCATCTAACAACCGCTCATGTCCTTTTGTTTAATCTTTGTGTGAAATTGCATTTTAACTACTATCCCAGTACTAAATAAAAAGTGAAGAGAAAAACGGTATTTTTAAAGATGTATTGAGATCCTTTTAATATTATAAAATTAATAATAAAGTATTTTATATTCAAATTTTTGAATCATATCTGGAGATGTTTTTCAAATTTTGGTTTTAAAAGATCAGAACAAAACCTGGAATCGTTCACGCAGTTGAGCTGAAGCTGTTGGAGAGGTGAGACCGGCCTCTGTGTTGTGACACGCATATTAGGTAAATGCAGTAAGAGCTAACCTTTAAAATATCTGGTGTGTTTAGCAGAGGAGCATTTCAAATTTAGGCTGTGAAGTAAGATGCGATTAGCAATCACAATCTTATGCTCTTAAAGTCCATCTATACAGATAATTGTATATCAAATCATTCTTCTACTCGAGAACATAGTGTTCTAGTAATTACACGCCATTCAGGTTGGCACGATGCGTATTCATAGGTATCGTGCAGAGGACTGGAAGCATATGGAGGATGTGTTGTTGTACATCCCTGCACTGCCCAACAGGCAGGGTTCTGCTTGCCTAATGTTGAATAAAAAACCAGTGATTACCAGCTAACGTTACAGGTATCTCTAAGATGTAAACAACATATTAAATGACATGGGAAAAAAAATATTATTTTTTCTTTTAAATTTTGTCTATTTTGCACTAAGATTGTTACAGTTAGAAATTATAAAGAATATTGCGTTAACTGGAAATACTGTCTCATATATTCATAAGGAAATAATTGCTGCTGCAAGCTGTGTAGATACATTTTATTTTTCATGTGTTGTATTTTTTATTTAATATGTGTCTACACGTATTAAATGTTACTAATTACAAACAACTTAGAACACCCATTCAGAAGTACCTGAAAATATTTGTACCACGCTGGGCTTCTGAGCCATTACAAGGAATTGTTTGTTTAAAGTGGGTGCATCTCAGATTTTTTTACTTTTGGTCTCTCATTTGCCAGTTACAGGAATGGGGAGGTCCTAGTCTCTAAATGTTACTTAGGTATTAATACTGTTTGTAATTAAGGCAGTAGGTTCCATAGATGCTAATTGACATTAATTATTCAGGATGAAGCAGTTCAGTAGGAAAAAATAACTCATTTTCTGCTCTTGATTTCTTCAGTGGTGACTTTTAAATACCTTCTTTTTTATATAAACCCTTTTAAATTGGAATCTGAATTAAAAAGAGAGCTAGTGTTCCATTTTATTGAATATACAGTATTTAATCTTACAAAAAAATGTGTATTTTGACATTACAGTTAATACCATAACACTTCAATTAATAATAATTCTTACATGAATATCAATTATGAAGAATCAGTGGATTGTTGAGCACAGGTGGTATAATAAAACTATATCATTTTGGTGACCGAAGCCTGTGCAGCGCTCTAAAACTAAAACATTCCTAATATTCAGACTATGGTAGAGCTGTCATTTTACCTTCTCTTACTATTATTTTATATACCTTTTTAATATACCTTTATAAGCAAGTAAAATAAAAGAAAATTAATATTTATACAACTTTGCTTTAAAATCAAGTGTTTCATTTCATGAAGTACAAAGCAAGCACAGATTTGTGGAAGATTTAAATCCGTGGACTACCATATACGTCATGTATGAAACCAGCCTTATGTGAGTCGGGATATTATCATGACTCTCCTGGACTCCACTCCAAGAAGCTTCTGTGCTGCTCTCACCTTCTGGAAGATGAAAAGATCATGGAAGCCTCATGACCTGTTTTAGTCCTCAGCTGGGGTGAGTTGAAAGCAGAGTGGGGCGGACGTTAAGTCATGGGAAAAGTCCAAATACCCGAGTTGTCTGTCTTCTGTTGAGGACAGGGGAAAATAATAAAGGCAAAGCAATAATTGTTGGGGCTGTTTCTCTACAAAACAAGAAAGCCTGTTGTCAGAAACAGAGGAAACTGGAGAGAATAGAAGGAAAGTTTTTATCAATTTATTAAAACCTGAATTGCTCAATTAAACTCATCATAATGTGTTTTTAAGAAACTCTTAGAATTTTTTTTTTTTGTCTTACAGCATGTCCCTTAAACTTAGACAATTAACCTGAAGTTAAATAAGCAATTCTAGGGTTCAGTTGCAAAACACAATTTGTTCTTTTTTTTGTCTCCCTAAATCTGAGAAACACTGAGATTCCTAGATATGTGGTGCTAAAAGGTTAAGATTAGGGCTTCAGTCTTTCAATTTAAAATACTTTATACAGAAATTGGTGCACATGTGGCAAGCCTGACCTATTCCCAGGCTATTATTCCTCAATGAAACCATATGACCACAGACTTTTACTGTTCATCCTCTAGTATAATTATCATGTCACCCAAATGGGGGAAGAGAGAAAGCCTGAAACGCCTGATGGGTGCAAGTAAAAAGATTGAGACCGTCTCTTCCCGGTGGTATCCAGGGAAGGTACAAAGCGCGACGGGCACAAATTGAAAAACAGAGAATTCCATTTAAATGTGAAAAATACTTTTTTTCCATGAGTATGGTCAGTGAAACAGAGTCCCCGTCCAGGCTGGTATTGAAAACCCGGTGGGACACAGTCCTGGACAACCTGCTGTAGCTGACCCAGCTTTGAGCAGGGGGTTGGACTAGACGATCTCCAGAGGGGCCTCAGTTCTGTGACTCTGGGAAATTTTCCAAACAACAGCGTGATTAGTCCCTATCCAGATGTAGTGGTTATCATCTTTGACTTTTTTAAGATTATGAGTATAAAAATAATTGCATTGTCATTGTTTTGTCTCAATGTTAGATTTAATCTACCTTAGATGGTGAGTTTTGGAGCTTATCACGTGGCAGTTGCCTATCGCACCTGTGTGTGCTGCTTGCTCAGCATCATCCCAGCGGAGCTGCTCCACCAGGTTTGTCCTTTACCATTTCAAGGCGACAGTGCAGGAATTAGACTGTTTTGCTTAAACTAACTAGAGTGGCACGATGGCAAATGGAAGAAAGTGGGAAAAATGAGGATGTCAGTAGCTGCTTCTGCTTGTTTTTTATACCGCTGAGCGGGGAGAGCCGTGTTTTCCGGAATGCAGGCAGAGAAATGAGTTGCAGCGTGGTTAGTCAGGCGTGAGTAAGCCCAGGTCTGCAGGAGCAGATACTGCTCTCCCGGAAGATTTCCATTGAGCCTCGAAGCCCAAAGGAGCACGTTGATGTCTGCGCCTGTTTTTATGTGAAAAGAGACGTGTGGGTCACTGGACTCTAGGCACGTGTGCATTCTTTATCTGTAGCCATTTGCTTTGCATAAATGCGTAAATAAAACATGTTGAATAGGAGGTAGACACCCCCCAACACACCCCTGCTTGCTTCTTGCTTTTAAATGGTGTGTTTGTGCCACCTAGTGGGCCTGTGTCTTTTCCAGCGGTCACGGCACCTACTGAGCAGGTTCAGGTTTCTCCATAGAAATTCTAGATACATCTAATAAACTCAAAGTGAAAGAATTACTGATAAAGCCACCTGTTCCTGAAACCCGTCCATCACTTTGCGACTGATTTTTGTGACTGCATCACTGCAGAAAGTGTCGGTTCTTAGGAAAAAATAAATAAATCTCGCTTTAGTATATTTTCCAGGAAAGTGCAAAGATCGAATTTTGGCATCGAGGGTCTGAAGTAATTGAGCGATTTGACTGATCTGCAGGAACTGGCAAAGGCAGGATTCACCTCTTTTCTGGAGGCTACTTTTGAAGTTTTCTATCAGTACCGCCCAATTCTGCTGCCTAAAAACGTGTTAGTGCTGTGATAGCAGCAACCTCTGAATCTTTCAAAGGAGCGCTGCAAAACTCAGCTCTGTCATCGCGGTGGCTTGTATCTGTAGATTTTGCATATAAATATACATACGTAATTGCTAATGTAAAGATAGCAGTCAATATACTTCACAGCTCTCCAAATAGTAGAGCTGGTGCATGGGCTTCATTTCTGGTTTATCTGTGCTCTCGTGTACTATGGATTTGGTCATGGAAGGGCTGAAAAGGGCATAGACCGCCCATACAGGGCTTGTGTGACTGGTCATCTCTGCAACGGTGCAGGTGAAAAAGTGATTTCCAGCATTTAATTAACATTTATTTCTTCCAGAGTCGTATAGCTAGGGTTTTTGCACAAATACCACTTCTGAGTCAGGAATTCACTGAGCTGCAAATCAGTAAGGAGAAGGAAAGTAGCAGTAAATGTTTGCCCAAATGTACAATCTTCCTTTAAAATATCCAGTATTGGGCACAGAGAAAAAAAAATTCATGAGATGGCTTTTTGGTCTGACCCAGCATGAGTGTTATTTTTCTGTAAGACCCCATTCCCGTTAAGAACAGCGGAAGGACCACTTCTGACTGGGCCAAAAAGTTGAGTAGCAGGCAGTGCCCAAGGCCGTATGGCTTTTTTTATCCAGGGAGCGTCTGAATCTGGGGATCTGGCTGGCAAAACGCGTCTTTTTTCTCAGTAGTGGAAGATCAGGAATCACATAATCAATGTTGGCTCAAAAAGTGGCAGAGTTGGGATGGAACTGAGTGCAGCACCTGATTTTACTGTGTTCACCTTGGGAAACTGGGGAAACCAGTATCCAGCACTGGTAACACTTTGATGTAGGTAGCTGAATTGGAGGAGCGGGGCCCGTGAAGAGCTGATACAAACACGGGATTTAAGGATGTGGGAAAGAAGGGAGGCTGCTCTCTGTGCTGCTGCGTTGGGGAACAGCTGATTTTGGCTTTGTTTCTTGTAATTCCCCCCATTTTTTTGTAAATGAAGGGGATAAAGGTCATAGCGCTATAGCCAGGCGCTGGATTCAGACTTTGGTTTTGCTGTGAGATGAGAACAAATTGGGGTTCAGAGCCGGGGTGCAGCCGAGGATGCGGATCTCTGTTCAGTGGGCGGGGTGGGGGGCGCTAAACGGTGCAATCCGGCTAAATCCAGCCTCACCCTTTCCCCCGCTGGTTGGAGGGCGAAGGCAGGGAGCCGGGAGAGGCTGGGGCTGGGAGCCGGGGCGCTGCGGGGCGCCCGTGAGCGGCGGCGGCCGCTCTTCCACGGGGCGGGGGCGGCATCCGACGGGCTGGGCGGCATCCGAGGGATGCAGGAGCCGCCGGGTTCTTCCCTTCTGGCAGCACGGAGAGGGAGAACAGGTAGGAAGGACCTTCTTTCCCCACTCCCCACCCCGCAAACGTCGCAGCCCGGCATCCTCCCCGCGGCTCTCGGCATCCCGGGCGCTTCGCCGTGGACGCGGGGCGGCGGGAGCCTTCTCCCCGCGGGGCTGTCGGTGCGGGGGTCCGTGTCCGCGTCCCTTCGCGTTGCCCACCCCAGGCGGTGTTGGCTGGATGTGGCATTTTGGCTCCTTCACGCCCGCCGCCACCGGCAGCAGCGGTGGATAACGCGGGCGGGCGGCGGATGCGCGGGGAGGACAGCCAAAAAAAAAAAAAAACCCACATGTAAGTAGCCACCTACCCGTATTCGGTTGCCTTTGTTCCGTGAGAGGTGTAAGGAGGCGTGCGGGGGGGTTTTCGGAAGGTGCTACTTCGTTCAATGGCTGGGCTAGTCCTTTCGAATCCCTTCTGTTTTTCCTTTGTTAGCATTTTCCCAGGGAGTCCTGTGTTCTCTCGGCTCTGCTGAAAGGCAGGAGCTGTCAGAAAGATGACTTTGTTTCCCACGATGCTTCTCCAGAGCAGCGTTGCTTTGTTTAAGCTCCCGTAAGCCATTTATCACAGAACTGCCATCGCCTTGTAATGAGCTATGAAATCTGCTGCTTTTCACGGTCGAAAGGCAGCCGTACATCCCTTTCTTACCCTTTCCTTAGGATCTGGAGCAGGTAAGCTAGAGGTAATATTATTTTGCATGGGAAATTGTTGTTTTACGCGATCTCTTCGGTTAGACAATGTCTATATTAGATAGAAAATATTTGTGCAACTCATCTTTCTATATGTCATGAATGAATGAGGGTCTGGGGTTTTTCTGAATTAATTTTGCTGGTATTAACATGAGTCTATTGCAAATCTGCTTCTTTGTAGTTGTAGTAGGCAAAATGTTGTTATGTCTCTGCTCTGTCATTTTAAGTGTAAAAACACCCAGCTGAAAACACAGTTCAAGGGGTAAATAGAGACCTGGAAACCACAACTGTGCATCCTGAAAATTTAATATGCCTGACAATAATGGCACTGAAAGTGATCCGCTCTTGGGTGCGTGGGGGATGGGGGCAGGGAGAAAGGGAAGAGTAATTTACAGCCACAGGCCTAATAATAGATATTCTGTCGATAATAAATATATAGATAATATAATTTGTTATACTCCCAAACAGATTTTCTGTACGTACCCCAAAAGGTGTATAGCGATTGTGTGAGAAAAGCTCCTTTCTTAGAATCTGAGCTATTTAAGCCACCCAACAGCAGTAACATGTATCAATTCCTATATTTTAACAGATTAAAGATGATAAATTGGAATCAGAACTGACTTTTATTTGGTATTTAGTAATCAAGAAATCCCCATCACCAAAATAATCCTAATTGCACCTTGGGTAGACAATTAAGTCCTTTAACTATATCAAAACATTAATCAGTGAGCATAAATGTTATTGTGAGTTTCTTCAATGAAGCCATTTAAATTTTTTAATATAGGCAGTAATTAGCAGTTCTGCATATAACTAACTTTATGTGGTTGAGTCCAGGTGAGGAATTCATCACATTAACAAATCCAACACTTCCTTGGCTGCAATCAATTTATCAGATTAGAGGCTGTGTTTGGTTTTGAATATTTCATTTCAACAACGAGCTTGAATTTAAGACTGTGAAGTGTATTGAAACTTTGTATGAAAGCGATTTGTGTATTAATTTATGTCCCAGTTTGATGGTAGTTAGAAGAATTACCCTGAAATCTTTATTAATAAATATGGCACGTAGCTAAGAGATTGTTGATGGTTGTTGTTGGGTCTTTTTTCTCCAATAAGAAAATGTATCTCAGAGCATCCTGTTCTAAAATTAAGGACCCTTTTCAAATATCCATTTGGGCGATCTTGTGTTTTAGAGGGAATTGCTTCACACTTGTGAGCAATGATTGCTTTTTTCCCCATTGTGCTGTATAATAGGATTTTTAAAAGTACACTGGTAGCAAACACGGTTGGTGTAAAGTATGAATGTCTTGCTGTGTTCTGTGCTAAGACATTGACTTTTTTTTTTTTTTTTCCCTAAATTTGTTCCTTATATGTCTTATTTCAGTCTGTTGTCTTGTGAGGTTATGCAGGTAGTAGCAGTGGTGAGTTGGTAATGCATTAGGTAGATTTTATTTATTTTTTAACATCCGGTTCTTGAAAACTTAGATGAAATATATTTGCTTTTAAAGGGACTGTTATTTTAGCAATAATATTTAATTTTTATTGCAGATACTAAAAAGCAATCTTTTTAGTTTCAGACTTCTGATTACAGCAATAAGAACAACTTTTGAGGGTTCTTCTGCTTTGCCTTTAGCCACTCTGAATACTGTTTTGCCACGTGTCTCAGTCACCGTAAATTGATATATCTGCGTGAGTAATGTAGCTTAGGGTTATTTCAATATATTCCTACTGTAGATGTGTCAGGTAAGCTCTTTCAAAATAAGAAATACATGGCATAATAAGTGTTGACTGAAATGTGATGATGAGTCTGTGAATATGAATATATTTGGTTGTTGTTTTACAATGAAGTCTAACATAAACAGAATTTTTATATAGACAGCGTAAGCTTAAATGACGTTTCCTTACAAACCAAGAGAAGAAAAAGATAATTTTCTTTTTTATATTCTGAATTATTCATATCTGAAAATCGCTGACTCTGATTGTTGGGAGGGATTTTTTTTTTCCTGTCACACAAAATCAATGCACAGTCTTTATTCCACAAAGGCCCAAAGAAGAGAGTTATAGGAAATATGGATAAGCCTACTACTGGCATGTTAGAAAAATACAGTCGATTTCTCTAGAGTCAGGAGACTCTGGACAATGTAGTTTCATAAGGGCTTCCATCAGTGTGATGTAAATGTTGAGATGCTCTAAACACCTATATATTGTCATTGAGCCCATGTATTTGAACGAGATTTAATAAAGTTGTGTGAAGTGCACGCTGGAATAGAATTGATTGGTTTTGAATAACGTGGTAAGAGACAACCTAAAGTTGCGATGTTAACTTTAATGACAGTAGTGCTTCCACTGGAGGGGCCAAATTCTATGCTTTTTATCTATTATTTAAATCAATTAGTGATGGATAAAAAGTGTGTTTGTGTGATGTTTCCGTCCTGTGTCCTTAGGAAACAATGAGTTGTTGTGTAGACCTTACGCTTATTGTTTCCCATCACTTCCTGGAGGGACTCTCACTCCTTTTGATTCTCTGCGTTGCATATCACACGATTTCTTTGTTTAAGAACTAAAATATATTTTGTCAGAAGGGTACAGCTTTTACTCATACTTTACATTCAGCGTTTACACTTGTATTGATGAAGTCTTATGAGGAGGTAAAACTGACTTGTAACAAATAATTTTTAATTAATACTGTTCAAGAGCCAGTGTGTCACATAGACTGAATTACAGTGATTTGTTAATTAAGTTCAGTGGGAAAGAAAATGTAAAGATCTTGCTGCATATTATCCTGGGTAAATGGCTTATGCTGCAGTTCTGCAACACATTAAGGGGAGATGATTCAGATGCTACTATAAATGTATAAAGTACATCAATATATTTTTAAACATAGTGCAGTTTCTCCTTTGTGTGTGCCTGCTGTATGCCAAATTCCAGAAATACAAGTTTCATGCCTCTAGCAAGGCCATTTGAGAAAATACTCTCATATTCAGCTTATCTTAATTCATGGGACAGAGTGATGTAGCTAAGTAAGGGTAGTTACGACTTTTCTGTTGGCTGCCTTCGTTTGTGATAACCAACACATATCGTAAAATCGGTTAAGTCAAATATTTCACATCCCAAAGATGTTTTGAAATGGTTAAGCTTATCATTTCAATGGTAACACATACGAAAAGAGTATTTTCTTCATGTTTATTGCCTTAAGAGAAACTATATGAAAATTATCCAAATAATTAAAAGCTTTCCTCATGCTTTAGTGTTCAGACGTGCAAAATGCTGTGCCCGTTGCTGACCTGCTTGAGCGTCTTTTCCATTACTCAGCATGTTTTGGAAGTCGGCCATCAGACTTGGGCAGCTTCATAAAGCAGCTCAATCGAGCCATTTGCGGTGAGGCTTCTGCAGCCAGATGCTGCGCGTAAGAGATTACGTTCATTGTTAACTTGAAACGTGGAAAGAGTGTGATGAAAAGAATTAATGTGAACTGAACTGTACAAGATACTGACTTTCATGTTGCTCTTCAAAGAAAGTTGATTTTCCTCAAAGTAACATGGTGTCTTTCTCTGTGACCTTTAATAGAGCCGTGTTTGAAAATCTTTAGCACAGAAAAAAAAACCCCAGAAAGGTACAATTACAGTGATCTGTGGAACAGGTTGGCCCAGAAGAGGAAAAATAGTGATAGAAACCCATGTGAACCCGTAGCATCTGTGGTTTTCTGTTGGCACACGTGTGATATAGTTGGGTTGAGTGGCACCATCTGTCAACAGAATTGAACTGACTTCCCCATTGTAAAACCTGGTTTCTGTTGCTTAGAACTTTGTTGAGTTTGAACTGTGTGGGCTGTAGTTCATCACGTGTCTTTATGACCCAGGCTAATTTTTGTTTTAATACAGCTGATTAATTAAGAATTAGACTAATTTTTTTGCCTTGTTAAAAAAAAATAAAATAAAATCCTAAGACCTTTTGGAAACATGGTGTTGTCATTCTGGCTTGTATCTAGGCTCCAGATCCTGCTAAGACAGTATCCTGTTGTCAGAGATCTGCATTTTTACCACCTTCATGAAAGCCTGCCCAAATTTTCTGCCTTATGTCTTCAGAATATTGTAGGTTTTTGCACATTCACCTGGGAAAACTTGAGCAAATAAAATGAGAGGTTCCACCTTGATTCGACATCCAGTACCACAGAGTATTTTCAATAGTGGTGGTCCTGGGTGGGTGTGCAAAATAATAATGGAAAAGAAGCATTTTTCAATTTTTTGTAATTTTTTTTTGACAAAGGGGATTGCCAAGTTTGCAAGTGACAGAAAAGAAGTGCCAGAACTAAAATTGCCTTGTACGGATTCAGTCTCTTCGCATGTATTTATTTTAATTCAATCTATAATGATATGACTGAGTTTCCTTTTTGCTCACGTACCCCAAGCTTTACTGAGTGCACGGGGTGGGTCTGCCCTCGGTGTGAATCACGGCTGTGTACTGACAGAAGCTGTGGGCTTTGGCATCTGTGACATTTGTGGCGGAAGCAGGAAGCTATCTGGACAAATTGAGGCAGAAGGTGGCTTAATTAAAACATTTTCCACGCGCTCGAATGAAAAGCTTAGCTAAAGGCACCGAAAACTAATTAAGGGTTGCTGTTGCAATTCTGACTTTTTTTAAATATTTGGGTTTTTTGCTTCAGCGGGTAATAGTGATGTACATAAAAGATCAGGTCCTAATTCCCACCTAGCCCAGTGTGAAGCCGGGGTACCTTCCCAACCCTGCAAATGACATGAAAAGGAGCTGCCTCTTATGGCGTGAATATCAGAAGATAAGAGCTTTTGCTTGCCATTTCTGCTTCCAGTAGCAAATAAGGCACTTTTTCATACCTTTCTTGAAGAGAAATCTCATACTTGGACTTCACAGCTCTGTCAGAGCATTGTTAAATTGCTAAGGAAAAAAAACGGGGCTGATTTTTCTTGTTCTTGCAGGATCCTGTTCCAAGCTTGGTAGATATTTTGCGTTAAGCCTACACTGGCCCATCTGGGGGCTATAACGATGAACGGTGACATTCTGCTCTCAGCCCAGAAGCTTTGGCAATTGCTGCTTCATCCGGTGCTTGTGTTTGGAGGAAGGACAGGCACCCTCAGCTCCTACGTGTGGGTTTTGATGTTCTTCCCAACCACCCTGTTCCGACACCCCCTGTTGACAGCGCAGGGGTGGGTTGCACCAAACAGCCCTGCTATGTTTTTTCTGGCAAGTAGATTAATCTTTCCACCGCCCACACAGCCTGCGGAACACTGTCACGAGTTGCTGGGGTCTGGTATCCTGATACCAACACCTGATATTTGACAAACTGCGTGCTCCGGGTGATTGTGTTTCCTCAGATAAGATGGGGGAAAAAAAATATTAAAGTAGATAAGCTTTGGGGCACAAAAACATTTCTTCAGATGTGAAGCGAAGGCTCCCTTTGGCCTGGGGTTACATCTCCTCAGACACCTGCCCGCTGGAACACCCTTTCCAGCAGTTCAAGGATGGATTCCTGCTGCTGTAAAGCTCATCTTTCCTGGCACTCTTCAGGAGCCCTTCCAACCAGAGGCTGGGTCGATAGGAGGCAGCTGAGCTGTGAGCCAGAGGAGTCACTGAAGTAATTTTTTTTTCTCATCCCAAGTGTTTTCATGGAACTATTCTACATTGTCAGAGTGAAAGAGAAGATGAAAACCCATTTGCGACTCTGACAGGATGCTGAAGGTTTTTGTTTATCAAACAGAACGGTGACAGCGGCGATAGCTGCTAGACCCCATTTTGTGTTATTTTAACTGTAGTGTGCCTATTTACAAATTACAGCTTGACTTATTTGAGAAATCGCCTTCAATTTGCCATAGTCCCGCTCCAAAACCAGTACAAGGTAATGCCATTTCAACTCTAGGTGGCTCCCAGTTTCTCTTCCAAGGTATTTGTGACAATGATTATCCATTTTCCAGTGCCTGGGATGGCTCTTCATTTTTATAGCAGTGACCCAGTAGAGAAGGGCAGCTTTCCTGGGGAAGAGCAGAGCTTCTGCAGCTCTAGCTCTGTAGCTTTGGTTCTTTCTTTGTCACACTGAGCATAAAAAACATCTCACCTAATGGTGCACTGCAAGCCAGGCTTTGCAAGTGTTGTCCTAGGTTTAATGATTGGCAGGAGATAGGTCCACCGAGGACTGGAGGACATATTCTGTTTACTCTGCTTCGCTTGCGCTTGACGAAATATAATGTAATGAATAATATAATTAATGATTATCCCAAGTAACACGTTAGGAAAATCACTTCATGGACCACGATTTCATGGACCAGCACTACCCTGCCTCATCTGAGTTCTGCGGTCCCTGGGCATATATCAGCCTTACAGCACCTTCTTAAAAACCCACCTCTCTGCACTCCCATCCCTAACTGCTGCTGCTGGGAAAGGGGATGTTGGCAGGGAGAGATCCAGGCTGGCGTGGGAGCAGAGGCAGCACATGGAAGGTTTCACTACCTGGTGACTGGTGCTTGCAGGAGCCATGCCAGATTGGCTTGAGGAAAGAGGCAAAAGGAACATGTGTATCTGTTACGTATTTCAAAAGCGAGGTCGGCTAAGAGGTTGGGGGGTCAGCTCGGCACCCGGGGAGCCAGGAGTTACTCTTCTATCTATGCTTTTATTGCTGTTTCTGGAAGAGCATCAGTGGTCTCACATCTGAGAGGTTTGATCCAGCGGGGAAGGTTGCTGGGGCCAGAATTTACAGAAATCGATAGCTCTACCATCACAAGCAGACCTGTAAACGGTGGCAAGACCAGTCTGCTTTGGGACTGGTGCCGGGATGGTCTCTAACAGCGTTTAATCATTCAAGCTGTTATCTGGTGACCTTCGCGTGTGCCACTTTGTATGTGTTTGCTTTCGGTCTCAACGCTCCATGGATGGAGCTGGGGCTGAATTCTGCTTCGGTTCTTTGTGCCCTCAGGGACTGCGGTGCTGGCTTTGCCCTTCTCAGCAATTAATTGCAATTACCCATTGTTCTCTTATCACTTAAATGTTTCAACTCTCTCCTGCGACTTTAAGCCCGGAAGTTTTTGTTAACCTGTCAGTCTGCAAACAAAGAGGCTGTCTGGATTTCTGATTTATGCCTGTTCCTGACTCAGTGTGTGATTTCTTTTTTTTTTTTTTTTAAGTGCCAGTAATTACATTTATAGGTCCGACCGTGCATTGTTGGTTTCAGTCAGCAGAAAAGGGGCATCTTGGGCTTTTTTTCCAAACCACCTTCTAAAGTTGCAGAAAAAAACTCTTTGTTAAAATGAGTTATCAAATTTCAATAATTAAGCTGTCGAACATTAATAATTAAGTGATCAAATTTTAATAATTTATAATATTAATAATATAATAACAAGTATTTAGTGGTGTTGCGTGGCAAGTCATAAGCTGCACCGATTAGTATTATGCACTGGTTAATGTGAGATGGATAAGCAAATAAGTGACTTTTTCTAGAGTGGTAAGAAGCTGGAGACATTCGTTTCTTTGAGAAACTTATATCAACTTATTTTATTTTTTAAGCTCTTGGTATATCAAAGAATCATCGAATGGTTCGGGTTGGAAGGGACCTTAAAGACCATCTAGTTCCAATCCCCCTGCCATGGGCAGAGACATCTCCCACTAGGTGTGGTTCCTCAAAGCCCCATGGGCTTTAGGGTTATGGGGGTGGGAACCAACCTTCTGCTTCAATAAAACCAAAATAAGTAAAAATCTCAGTGGTTGTTTTCAGGCTTTTCACTGGGTGATTTAAATTGGAAAAATACAGGCTGATTACACCATGTGCTGGAATCTTGTAATCTTCTGGAGCTGGTAACATAAGAAAGTGAGCTCTTTTCTTCTTTTGCTGTTCAAAGGTTGCCCTCCAAAAACATTCCAGCCATGTTTACCTTTGATATTTCTGTTAAACACTACCAGAGATCCCCTGTGAAGTGGGAAGCAGATACAGATGGCTGCAAACAACTGCAGGTATCTAGTGGTCTGCTCTTGACTTCTGATGAATTATTGGGTTTTTTTAGAGTAGGAATGGAGTCACACCAATACGTTTAAAGTCCAATTTCAACATTGAAAGTCCAAGACATAGCTACGTGGTGAATCTGGACGTTAAGTGGCTGCATTTTCTGGCTTTGTGAGTTTTTGGATTTTAGTAGAGGAATTAATGTCTTATGGCACCTTTGAGCTTCAGGAAAGCAAAACGCTGCTGTCATGCACTGTCAGTGACATTGCCAGGAAGGATGTTCAAGTCATATGAATTTTGCAGAATACTGCTAAACCTTAAGAATATAAGAAGACTCAGACTAGCCAGTCCCTTACTTATTTTAACATCACTTTCCAGCTTCCATTTTGACCCTTTCATCCTTTCCTAAAGAAGCTCAAATATCTCATGAGCTGTGCAATGCTCTTTCCCTGCCCTGTAATTACTTCAGCTAGTGTTTTATTATTTCTTAGTTACTTTTGCATAAATTGCCTATCGGAGCTGATATTAGTGTCAAGTACGACAGCTTGCATGTACGGATCCCAGATACGGACAATGGTGGCAGCAACCATGACCTTTAGCTCCTCATCAGGTGCCTCATGAACCTGGTTAGAGGGGCATTTTGCACGTGGGTAGAAGTCTGGCTCCTAGGTGGTTTTTTGTTGGGCTTTTTTATCCTTCACCAAGAACTGGAAGTCTACTTGATCAGTTATGTTAAAATAATGCCAAAAGTGAAAAAAATGGATTCACAGCTGGTTAGCAGGTTTAAAAGACAGGGAGGACAACCTTGCGGCACAAGGTGATATACAAGAAAGAGGCCATAGATTTTGGATGTTCTGTCTGCTCCTTCATCCTTCCCATGGAGGGAGAGTATGCGGGCTTCCCATGCGGTTGATAGCCAGGTGGATTTGGTGTGTGAGGGCAGGCTGGGGATAAAGCAGCCTGTGGGCACAGGGACTGGCTTCTCAGAGAGCAGTTTGCCACTTTAGGTGATCCTGAAGGTAACCTCCCAATCTGCAGTGCTGAACCTGGATGCCCCTGATAAATGAATCTTTATTTTATATGTGGGCAAAAATGCATGCGGGTAGCAATAAATGTCGTGACAGCTTCCTTACTTAAATGGTAAAAATTCTGATGTAAACATGAAGTATGGGCTACGCTTCTGTCCTCGGCCCTGGCGCAGGCAGCTGCTGGCCCCGTTCCCTGCCTGATAAAAAGGCAGTAAAGCCCTGCCGAGCGTGAGGGAATGCCACTGCTGGGCCGGCTCCACCGGTCAGCGGGTTTTATCCTCCCTGTAAAATGCTCTGTTAAGTTTATAAAAGATTAAAAGGAGAAGCAGCGCTGTGCTGCACATATATTCCCTTTCTTGTCAGCCCCGTATGTTGTCTCCACCTGACTGACCGTGGGACTTTCATTCTTCCTCTGAGTTGTTGCTGTTCTTGTAACTTGTACCTAATGCCTTTTATTTTTTTCCCCATTTTCTGATGAGGGAATGAGATTTTGCTAACGTGCAATACATACCACCCCATTCTTCCAGTTTTCGCACAACCTAGTCTTCATGGTTTTTTTCTTGAAAAATAATTGGTGTTCATGTTTTTATTTTATCTTCTACAAGATACACTAATATTTTGTATCCTCCCTGGGACTCCAGTGTCATAATGTTCATCATTTTTTCTTTAGCAACAGACAAATAACAGTACCTCATTTGCCTTGCAAAATATCCCTTATTTTCTAAATATTTAAAGAACTAATGTCCATCAACAGTCATTAATTCTGCCATGCAAACTTGTTCATTAGTATTTTGTATTGTCGATGTGTACATCTGTTCTATGCCTAGGGAGGTGGGTTGATTTTAAATCCATATAATTTTTCTAATGGAGGAAACTCATAGAATGGTTTGGGTTGGAAGGGACCTTAAAGATCATCGAGTTCCAACCCCCCTGCCATGGGCAGGGACACCTCCCACTAGACCAGGTTGCTCAAAGCCCCATCCAGCCTGGACTTAAACACTTCCAGGGATGAGGCATCCACAGCTCCTCTGAGCAACCTGTTCCAGTGCTTCACCACCCTCACAGTCAAGAATTTCCTCCTAATATCTAATCTAAATCTCCCCTCTTCCAATTTAAAACCATTACCCCTTGTCCTGTCACTACATTTCCTGACAAAGAGTCCCTCTCCGGCTCTCCTGTAGGCTCCCTTCAGATATTGGAAGGCTGCTTCAATAGGTGAAACCTTCCTTCAAAAAGGTGAAACTCAGGTTCTTTCCAGGGCTTTAGAGTGTAAGCGAGCCCTGCGCCTCACAGCAGACTTCACAGGAAGGATCAAGGCCAATAAAATTACACATCTGTTCACAAAGTGGATGCTTTCTCCTTCTTTTTTTGCATAAAACACATCTAAAGGGGGATTGCAAAACTAGTTCATGGCATGAAATTAAATATTTTCACTATATAGGTTATTTTTTCTTTTTCTTCTGATGAAAACACATTGGAAGTCGGGGTAATAAAGAATATTTAGTGCCTAAGGCAAATCTAACTCTCATGGATTATCTGTCTAGTGCCTGTATTTTTGCCTGTTACTTAATGCATTAATACCATACTTAATACACTGGTACCACGGCTTTTTAATATTATAACAAGAAATGGATTCTAGGTTAATACATGCTACAGTGATTTGATGCTTCTAACTGTGGCACATTATATCAGATAACACTTTAGTAGAGAATAATATTTTGCTTTAGGAAAAATGATTTTTCTGTATAAATCCTAATGTCTGCCAGGGAGACATTAGAATAGAGAAAATTCTATGTATGGGATATATGTAGAAAATAATATAGAATATAGGGAATAGTATTTTTTTTATCCATAAATTCTAATGTCTGCTAAGGGGACACTTACTTTACATTTTAATATTTGATGTACTGTGACAGATCTCCTATTCATAAAGCCATTGACAACGAGTCCTTGACACACTGCTTTCATATCTGAAGGACATGAAGGTCAACAAAGGCGATTTAAGACACAGGCCTGGCTTTAGTAGTCTCAGACAATTGTCAGGATAATGTATAATAAACCAAAGGCACTAGTCAGCATTACTTTCTGTAAATATTTTTCTGATCACCTAAACTATTACTGTATCTGTAAGATAAATATATATATATACACACATATTTACATCTGTTTAGGTGTGTCTGTTTCTCAAAGCTTTTTTCTTTTGTAATATATGAAAACCCTTTCTGCCAAGGTTCATAACCTTAAAACATAAAATCAAGTAGGCTGTACCTGTTCAGATTCTCACCTCTTTTTTTCTAAAAGTAACAGCTGGGTTTTTTGCTCTGTGCTTATTCTTACTACATATATGTCTGTTTTTAACTATGAACAGTTGAATATAACATTAGTGACATGCCAGTTACTGTGATCATGCAAAATAAGAAACAATAGAGGACTATTTTCCCCAGCAATATAAACTGCGTTTTCATTGCTAGTGAAGGGGAGATGATAATTAAACCTTTTAGATTATTTGCAGTTTGCTGTAGCTACATGTGAACTCTCGCTGGTCTCCAAGTTGGCAGGACACCAAAAAAAATGCTACGGTCCAAAAATTGCCTGACTTAGAGTCTTCCTGAGGATCTGGGCTCACGGCTCCAGGCTGTGGGCGCTGTGCTGAGGGGACACACGCACCTCTCGGTTCATGGCTGGCTGTCAGTCTGCCGCCCCCGGTTACGAGTGACTGATCTTAAAGGCCATGTAGATGTTTTTGGGGCAGCACTCTGCTAAGTGTCTGAAGTGTTGGATCCTTTTAAGAACTGCGTCAGGAGGTGGAGGAATTTGGACCCGTGTCATTCACACTGCCTGACTGAAACACATTTGATCAAAGACCTTTGTTCTGCAGGGCAAATGGGACAAACACAATGGGCTGTCTCGATCTATCTGAAAAAAAGAGAACCTTTCTCTGCTTGTCTTATGTCTGGGCAGGTCATAGAACCATAGAATGGTCTGGGTTGGAAGGGACCTTAAAGATCATTGAGTTCCAGCCCCCCTGCCACGGGCAGGGACACTTCCCACTAGACCAGGTTGCTCAAAGCCCCATCCAACCCTGGTCTTGAACACCTCCAGGGATGGGGCATCCACAGCTTCTCTGGGCAAACTGTGCCGGTGTCTCACCATCCTCGTAGTGAAAAATTTCTTCCTGAGATCTAATCTAAATCTACCCTCTTCCAGTTTGAAGCCATTACCCCTTGTCCTATCACTACATGCCCTTGTAAAAAGTACCTCTCCAGCTTTCTTGTAGGCCCCCTTCAGATACTGAGAGGATGCTATAAGGTCTCCCCGAAACCTTCTCTTCTCCAGGCTGAACAACCCCAACTGTCTCAGCCTGTCCTCATAGGAGAGGTGCTCCATCCTCTCATCATCTTTGTGGCCTTCTCTGGACCTGCTCTACCAGGTCGGCTGAGGCAATGTGAGGGATGCCATGTGCCCCACAGCCAGGCTCTCCAGCCCTCCTGGTCACATTCTCTCTCTCATTTGCAAGGCTTTGATGTTTGCCTTCCCTCTTCTGCAGAAATTTTACCCCAGGAACAGCTGTTTACTTTTAGGAGCATAAGCATTTATGTTCTTTTTGTAACTAACCTCCTCTGGACGGAAAACATTGGGCATGTCATGCCCACTGAAGGTCTGGTGACTGTGTGCCTGAACTACAGCAGTCATCGTTACTGAAAAGCATCCACCACCTCTTCTTCAGATTGAGCGTTTGTAGGGCAGTGCTCTGCTCTCCCTGAGCTGGCAGATCTCCCACTGGCAAGAGCTGGTGATGCAGGTAGTGGGGTAAGAAAGAGTAATCGTGGAGCTTATTGGCATCTGGAGTCAAGGAGAGAGTTTTCCAATGCATTAGAAAATACAAAATGTTATAGAATTCCATTATGTACTATTAACAGAAGAGCTGGGGTCCTCCTGTGCTTGTGTGTGTGTGCATAAAGAGCTGTTTTCTAAACATTACTCTTTTTCTTTCTTATTGTTGATGTAAGCAGGAAGAATACGGAATTTTTTAATAGTCAGATATAAATCTTCTGACAGCTGTGGGCTTCTTGAAAAAGCTAATTTCTCACTAAGAAAGGGAAAAGCAAAACAGTTATCACATGAAATAGGTCTGCTGTCTCAGGCACGAGTTGCATTTTTTTTTTTGCAACTACTGATTGCTGAAGCATCCTGAAGAGTAATGCTCGCCCAGATCTATCTTCTTCTACTGTAGAAAAAAGCTTTCAGAAAAGTTGGTGACAGTTTGATCTGAGAAGATATTCTAAAGCTGATTTAATTGAAAGGTATCATGAATATTTTTTATTCCTGTTTTAGCTCAACTTATGGAAGTTGTTTTGTAACTGATCTAGGTTACACCAAAATTAAAGTCCATACGCTTTTTATTAAGTTTTTCCTTTTCATGCAGATAAAGATTATCTATGTGTAGCTTCAAGAAAAGCAATGCAAGTGACTTAATGCCCAGTGGGGGATGTAAATGACTCGGGACATTAAGTTGACAAATAAGGAGTACCAGGTTGGCCGTGACCAAAGACTGACAAATGCAGAGCTGTGGGTTAGAGCCTTTCTTGTAGTTTTGCCTCTCACATACTTGTGTAACTTTAGGTTAAGCAGTTAAGCCCTGAGTTCTGCTTGATTATCCGTGAAAATACATGCAGCAACATCTGTACTGCTTCATCTGGTAACTCAACAGTTTGATACGCTGTTTAATGCCCTTGTGCTTCTAGACCAAACAAAACGATATGTTGGTGGTGTATCACTGAAGTGCCCAGGATTGAATTTCTCTTGAAGACAAACATAAAAGCCGAGAGGATCCTGAAGATGTTCTTGCATCTTGGGTTATACGTTTATATCTGCCTGTGCATGCATGTGTTTAATAGGCATGACAAATTTGTTCTGGTAGTGTCCAAAACTGCCAGCACTGCTACTAATAACAATGAAGCTGGAACCGCATTGTGCTAGGCCAGGAAAACACGAGTTTCTCTTATCAGTATGGAAGATAGTGAGGCTTGGCTCAGATAGGAATTCTGGGTTGGTAGACGAAAAGGGATCTGATCCTTGTTAGGACTTGGAAGAAGTGATGTCTTAGTTATGACAGTCCAAAACAGCTGTTAACTTTACTGTCTAAAATAAATGAGAGGTCACAGTGATATGCCTGGGAGCAAGAAGTCAGTTTTAGTTATGCTGACCTCAAGCTGACTTTGTCTTTTTGAAGAGGAAACAGAAAAAGTGCCAACTCTGGAGAAACTGTCCTCTCGACCTGCTGAAGGATTCATGACTTGGGTAAACAGATGTAGATGAAGACAGAAAACCTGGAGTACCTGCTTTGGGTTTTAAACTCAGAAGAGCATTGGAATTTGTGGAAACCAATCCCTGGCTCACTTATTAATTAATTTCCATGTGGGAACAAGGATCCCCTCTTCCTATCTTCATAACAAGCCTGATATATTTTTCCTGCCTACACAACATTCTGTCATACTTTAGGGACTGGTGAGTCTTCGCCTTGGACTCTTAACAGAAGTAACAGAGATTTATTTATTTTTTGCTCAAGAATTTCCAGTCACTGGGAGATTAATTCAAATGTCTGTGCTTTAAAGTGATCTCCGAAGACCTCTTTCTGCTCTGAAAGGGATGGCGGTGCTCCCCAGGACCTCAGTGGAGCAGCGTAGCTGTCTAGGATAAAGAGAATCCAGTGTTGCTGGACTAGTGATACACTCCTCCTTGCTTTTTAATGCCCAAGACAACCATCTAATGTATGTAATGAATAAGATAAAGGTATGAAAAGAAACCAGTGCAAGATGACAAACAGGCAGGGTCCCACAAGCTCAGCTGCCGGTTGCCAATGAAGAGCTTTCGTAAATGGTGGGGAGAACCAGCAGACTTTGTAACTTGCATCATAAGCTGTTACTGGTTGTACACGACATTTTTTGTGCTTCAGTGGTTTGCTATGCACACTGCAGATGAGATGTGACGAACTACAGAATTTGGCAGCGAATGTGTGACCTGGCTCCCAAAGGTAGGCTTGCTGTCAGGCAGCTCCAGTTTGCTGTGCGTGCTCTCCATCCGCCGCGATCGTTTCCAGTTGGCTGTCTGCAACTGGAGTTGACAGTATATAATGTCAGAAACCAGTTTTGACGCTGAAAGCGGCTATTGTGCTGCGCTAGGCAACAAAATAAGTTAAGTCACTCCGGGACACGAGACTCTGTGCTGTATGGCAAGCTGGAATCTAAATAAATGTATTCTGTCACCCCAAGGAAAAAGTCATTATGCCATTTATACAGACTGCGGACTCGAGTAGGATATCAGTACCCGCGTCAAACATGTACAGGATAAACATAACTGGTTTGCTCTTGTTGGGTAATTAGGTTGTTCAAATCCTGTGTTTACCTAAGCTTTTTAAAAGGTGATCAGCCTTTACTCAGCAATTTACCAATATTGTCTGTTTTCTATCCAGATAAATATGAGACAACTTTCATCATTTCTTTTTTTTTAAAATATTGCATTCGGGTGCAGATCAATATCCCGAAATGGCTATTCTTCCACAAAAGAACTTTTAAAAAAGCAAGTATGCTATCTGTTTTGCAGTGGATATGTTCTCTTGGAGTTCAGTTGAAAATGCATGCTTATGTGATAGAGAATATAAAATGTTCTCATGTTAGAGTCGGTATTTGCATAACTTTTGCCACGTATGTAACTGAAGTCATGTATCACGAATCAGGTACTTCAGAGATAAATGTAACTGGGCTTTTTGCAGCCTTGATTGCAGTATGGTTAGTTTGAGTACTGGTAGTCACATTTTAAGAGTAGGATGAGGATGGGCTGAACATCTCCCTTCTTTCAGTTTCAAACCATTATCCCTCATCCTATCGCTACCCTCCCTGATAAAGAGTCCCTCCCGTCTTTCCCATAGAGCGCTTTAGGTACTGGAAGGGTCTATAAGGTCTCCCTGGAGCCTTGGTCAAATTTTAAGACCAATTTCTAATCTAACCTTCTTAAAACCAAAGCATCGATGTTGCACCTTTTACCCGCAGTGAAACAGACATAAAAATGCAAGCAAATAATAAATGTTTGTGAAAAAAACTTAACTTTTCTCAGGAAAAACCCGTCTAATAAGTCTTCCTGTCTACTTACATAAGAAGCAGGATAGAAATCTTTCACAGGTGCACAGAAACAAAGATTTAATTAGGTTATTCTGTGCATTTCAGGTTTTGTAATGATTCTTAATCTCAGGAGGCACAAGAATTAAACCCAGCCTGGGAATCGACTTTTGGTTAGTTCAGGAGCCTGTTAACCAATAGTTATTTACAACATAAATTCTAAACTTTAATTACAAAGTTGAGATTATTTCTTTTCTGGATACTATGAAGTAAAATTTAATTCTATAACTTGTATTATACATGTGAAAAGTTTTGTAGGAACTGCTAAGAAAAATTATGTGTGGAAGTAAAGAAGGGAATGTAGAGTTTCTGGAGAAGATAACAGAGGAAGACTTTGTGTGTGAAATTTTAATATCGTATACGTCAGCTCAGTTCATGTATGTGACTTTTTGAAAATGTCACCTTAACACGACACTGCTTTCTTTTAAATAATGTGTTTTAATCCTCTCTCAGCTGTCATTACTCAGCCTGATAAAGTTGTTAGCACTTTGTACACAGTAATCCTTTATTGGCAATTATTTTAATGTTGAGTCTTGTGCAGCACTCTCGCTCACGAGTGGAAGCTGGTGGATTTGGCTCCAAGGGCTGCACAGGAGCTCTGCTGTTTGACCATGGGAAACATGGGGGTTCGTTCTGCTCTGGCCAGGGAAGGGATGCTGGAGCAGACAGGGCTTGGAGATACCCTCCTAAACTGCTGAAACTTCTATAAACCAACACGTGCATGGCAATGGTGACCAGTTGGTTTTCCCCATGGCCACCTATGCGGGTTTCCAGCTGATGGGAAAATAGGGTTGCAGGACATTTTCACCCTTAGTGTATCGGGGATGTTCCCTCTTCCTTCTGCCTGGGTGGGGAACTTGGCTGGACTGCTCGTTGTGTACTCTCCAAGGGAACCTGAGCTGTGCCAGCCTTTTGTCAGGGACCGGATGGTGCCAGAAGTGTTCAATGGCAGTTTCTGCTGCCAGGACTATAGACAGGACAGATATCGGCAGGAGGAATGTTTTCTGTAGCCAAGATGCAGCTGACGTAGCTCAGAAATAACATAAGGTCCTACTTTGCACAGAGTGCAGGATACCCTGTCTAAGGAGAAGTACGTGGAAATGTTTGGTTTCTTTGTCGTTTGGGCAAACCTGATATTTTCATCATTGCTGTCTAGGCTAGCTGAACACCACGGCTGACAATGCTGTGTCAAGGCTCCAGTGGTCTGTCTACACTAGTGGTACAACTGATGCTCCTGTTGCTGGGCATGGGGGGGTCAGCAACTGTGGATGCTTTTAGGGAGAAAGCTAGATTGTAAAAGGATATATAAATCTGATTTCTTAGAATTTTATCTTCTAAAACTTTACATTTTGTGGATTCTTATACCAGCCTGCTAATGCATTTCCCCATTTATATTATGAATTGCTTAGTGTTTGTTGTTTTAGGCAACATGTGTAAACAAGAAGTGTTCAGAGCAGTGAGGCAGCTAATGTAACAAAAAGAGGTTGTAAAACAAGTAAATCTGGATAAAGGAAAAAAAAATCAATGGGGGTGTGTGTGGGGGTCCCTTTAGCTGCAAATATATACCAGCTTGTATAATAGAGTTCTCTTCAGATGAAGCACTATTCATATTATGAATAGCCTTTTCAAGTAAATATGGCTCACTGGCATGAACGCTGAGAATTGCTATGGCTGTCAGCATCTGGTCTTTTATGCTCCGAACAATTTTTCCATCAAACGTTAGAGGCCAAAAAGGATTTTTAACTATGGTGTAGCACTACATTGTAATTTTCCTACTACAGTCAGTCTGGCAATGAAACTTTTTTCAATAGGAAAGTAAAGGGAGTAAGGTTGTTTGGATGAATCCAACTTGACAAAGCTCTTCCTCCACAACACTGTTAGCACAGAAAGCATTCATTTTGTAGAATGACACGCAGATTTTATGTAAATAAGGGACAGTTCCTTCAGAACAGATGTTTAATACTTAGTGAAACTATTTTAATTTATCACCCTGAAAAACGATATTTTATTCTAAATAATTGCCTTACTGTGATTGCTTTTTAAAATGCAGAATTCTATGAGCAACGTTTAAAAGAAAAAGCCCTCTTTGTATGTGCTTTTTAAACAAGCGCGTGCATCGTTTGTGCTTTGTTTCTGGCGCAGCCTCTGCCAGCATCTGCTTGAGCTTCACCAAGGAACCGTCACTGCGGTGTTTGGAAGCCAGTTCTGGCCACCTCTGCTCCTCTGTAGAGAGTGGTGGTGTCTGGTCACAACGGGCAGCAGATTTTGCAGCTGAAGTAAGCACAGTCCTGAGCAGTTGAGGTACAATCTCTGTCTTTACTGCTTCGGTAGATTGATCCGCAGCGAGGAGAGGAATTCCCTTACAGGGCAGACCCAGTGGCCCTCACACTTGGCTGGGGTGGGTGCCCAAACTGAGAGAGGCACTTTTCCTCCCTCCCCAGTGGTGGGAGGCTGAGATCTGTTCTTTGTGTCCAGTCAGGGAGGCAGGTGAGGTGCAAAGAGGCTGAGATGGCAGCAAGGGGATTTGCTCCATCCCGGGTAGCGCTTGGGCGGCTGCGAGGGATGGTGCTGGTGCAGGGATTGGTGGCATCAGCCTCTCACCAGCCCTTTTGGCCTGGTGTGGATTACACTTGCCTCCAGCTTTGTCTCCAAACTGTAGATCTTTCTACTGTCTCTCACCAAAGCATCCTAGCAACCGTGACAAAAATAAAGGTGGGTGAGTGCAAAGCTTTTGCTAGAAAGCGGAAGAATTCAGAGAGGTTATAAAGCGTTGCTCACGGTCAGGCGCTCTGTCAGCTGAAATACCCGAAGTTCCAGCAAGGCATGGGCACAGAGCTGCCAGCTGCCCCGGAAGAGAGGAAGGATGTTGAAATAACCACACACAACATGAGGGGAGAAGTCAATTTATAATGTTTTATTAACTAAATCCCATTTCCTCAGTGGAACATTTAGTGGCATTAGTGGCAGTTCGAAAAACCAGTTTAAAGGTTTCATTGATTTATTATTATAATTATTATTGTTATTATTTAAACATTTATTTTAGCAGAGCAAGTAGATTTTCAGTCTTTCATGGTGGTTGCCCCATGCACTTGCCTTTCGTCTCAGCTTACTCAGGGCTGACTGTGTTAAAGTGATTTATAATGGCACTTTAGCCACAAGAAGAAGAGTTTGATCAGTCCATCAGTCTGCCTCTGACTGCTGTTGGACTGCATATACTTTCTGTTTTGAAGAGTGTTAATCCTTAATATTACAAAATCCTCTTTAAAAAAATAATCCTGGTGTTACATAAGTGATAAGTAATGAATCCTTAGTATATTATTGTGAGTGGGAATATTTCATCACGAATACTTTTCTCCACGTATTCATCAGTAAAAATGAGAGGGAGCAGCATAAAAATAAAACTTGCCCAGTGTCACTAGGCAGTTGGTGGTACCATCAGGACGTGAGAGTCCTTTTCCAGGCCACGGGCTTCATATCCTTTCAGATCATCTTGCTGAATATTGCTGCACGTTGCTGTGCCCCCCTTTCCTTAAGCAGTGAGTTGTTTTCATCAGAGTTCACGTGTCTGCTGTGGGAGGGCTTTCAATGAGGTGCTAGGTAAATTTAACAATTAAGGAACAATGCCTGTACTTAGATCATGCCCAGTTCCAAAAATGAAACTGTTCTTGGAACAACTCCTTGCTTTTTCTTATGCTTGAGTGATGCTTGGATGCACCAACTCCAGGTGACACCATCTGTGCGTACAGAAACCCTTTCTGAATGCATGATAAAACACCAACAGATCCTTAAAGGAGTAGTTTGTTTCTTTATTTTGTTAATCGAAGTGTCAGAATGATGCTCTTCTAGCATGACAAACTACTGAAAATTTATGAAAGCTTTAAAACCTGCTTAATGTATACAAACATGCAGCAGAAGTATGTAATTTATGTCTTGTTCCATGCTGATCATTCTTCCTGCCTCTTCTTTGCCTTTGATTATCATGATACATCCTTGAGCACACAAAGAGACCCAAGTAGGAAATCCTTTATTTAAACAAGTGTTGTGTTGTATTTTTGCCTTTTGGATTAGGAAAAGCAGATTACCCTCTATGCACTAGAGAAGTTTGTCTTTGGAAGATCTATGAAGTCTTTATCGTCTTGTCCAAAGTCATATCTGATTTTGTCCCCAAATGTGAAATGTATTTATTAGAGTGATGGGTCCTCACTAAGATAATAAATGCACACAAGTTGTTATGCTACCTGGTGGTATCATGCTGTTAGTTGCAGTTACTTGCAACAGCAGTCATCATTTATGTCTACATGGTGTAGGATACAGAGCAAACCTGGAAGCTCACCGTTTAAGAGATTTATAGGTCCTGTTAGGCTGGATGCAGGGGAATCCATCTGCTTATCCTTTGAAAGCTTCAGAGTTGCAGCGTTGTTTTCTGAAACCAGTAATGATTATAGGGAGATCGGTTAGCTGCCCAGAAACCTAGTCAGTTTAAAGAAACTATGTATTGTTTGTAGAAAATGCAGAATATAATCAAAACAACCTATCGGATCACATTCCAAAGTGGAAGGTTGTTTACATGCTCACAAACATTTAATGCTGCTTTTTCTTTTCCCCAAATGTCCACCTTCAATTAAAGAATGATGACTCAAAAGGGAGATGCAGTTCGTGCAGCCAAGCAAGTTGTGCAGCTGCGCTACCTAAGTGAGTGTCTTCCTTAATCTAATCGTGATAAATTGTTGGGAGATTAATTGGAGGCCCTAGTAAAGCCCATCTACAGATCCTACTCAGTGACATGCTTTGAATGGTCTCATATTCCTGCTTGCAGGATCCAAGTTACAAACTTTCCTGGAAGGTCATGCCCAGGGTGCCATTCTTTCCATGTTCCTTTCTTTTCCTTTCCCATCCCAGAGCAGTATGAACCCCCACCTGCCCCTGGCTCTCATTGAAGCTCAAGAGGGATAGGTCCAACCCGTAACCTCTCCCACTACTGGAAGACCTGCCTGACATAGGACTTGTAACCCACCAGGTCCTTCACAAATCTGCATACACAGCTCTGGAGGATCAAGCTCCACACAGCCAGCCAGTTGCCAGGGTGTGCTTTGGAGATCGGAGAGCTTCCATGGATTTTATTTGGAGTTAGTGGTTCTAACACCTACAACCAGCTGTGTCCCAGGAAAGTCTGTGCTCTGGTGATGAGATCTCCCAGGTTTTGAGATTTCTGCACTATGTGGTCTCCCAGTCTCTTTGCAGGTAGGGTGAACAGGCTCTGGTTTCAGAAACTTGTCTGTTAGTTTGCAAGGTTTCATGAAAGGAAAAAGGCTTAAGATCTTAGCAACCTGAAAATGCAGAGGCAAAATGCAATGCTTGCCTTAGTGATTTCTCTGACAAGTAAAGGGGAAATCCATTGCTGGAATCCTGCAGAGCAGAATGAACTGGTGTGGTTGCATTTATTAGCTGTATGTCAGGGGCCAGTCAACCCCCTCTGGATTTTTCTTTACATCTGACATTCCATGTAGCTCCTTCAGTGAGTTGGTCTGGCTCTTGTTGAGTCCACTTTGGTCAAATTTTATTATTTTATCAATGCCTTCCCCCCCATCTACTAGACTAGCTTTTTTTTAAAAATATATATATATATATAAGTTTATTCATTATAGTTTGAATGGCTGTCACTTCTAGAAAGCATCTTCCTATTGGAAGCAGCACAAGGTCTTTACACTCTCTGCCATGACAAAGCTGTCCCTGGTGGGGGGTTCTGTCACTGAGAGAGCTGACAATGTCCCACACCTTGGGATCGTAACGTCAGGCTTAATGTGAGTGTCTTTTCCTGGTGGCTCTCTGTCATATCTAATATGTGAAGGCCGTCTCTTTCCTGGCAGCCATTCAGCTTCAGGAATACAGGCCAAAGTGATGGATCCATTCTGCATTTGCCCTTGGCTCTGGGGGGAGTGAGCTGTCAAACGTTCATCCTTGTTGATTTTGAACTGCAGCTGGGCATTGTTAACAGTCAGCCTACAAAATGTACCATTAATATCTGCAAGTCTGCCTTTCTAAATCACTGTATTTCCAGGGCAGACTGCTCTACTCTGCTTCACGGTTTCTCAGCTCGGTGCACTGCCTGGTGTTCTGGGACACCGCCTTGGGAGCATCACACTGAGAAATTGGCTCTTCACAAAAATCATGAGTCTCGGAGGATCACCCAAGCTTGTCCTAGAAACTGAAGCAGATTTTCCATCCAAGTGCAAGAGTCTATTCTATGTCCAGGTGCCTTCTCAGCCCTTCATGGCTCTTGCACAAAGCACGTATTACGTTTGGAATATTAGTCAAAAAAAAAAAAAAAAAAAGAAAGCAAAATCATAGTTTTTTCCCCATCAGACTTTTGCATGAAAAGAGGTACCTCATCTTCAGCACAAAATGCCTGCTGTGTCCCCTTCTAGAGCTGAAGGCCATGATACCAGCGTGGCAGGAATGGGCACCCAGTTCCTCAGCTCAGTGGCTGAGATGTGCTGCGACTGCTGGGAAGTTTGCTCTGAGGGACTAAGATATTTCTTTTCGCCCCAATTCCTGTATAGCTCCTGGGGTCCTATTTAAACACTAGTCAGACAATTCTCAGGACTTTTGCTCTGCCACCACCTTTCTGGATGTCATTGGCAGCCAGACCTGTAGAGATAGCCATTGCTTTTGTCAGCAGTGCTTTCCCTCAACACGGCACTCCCCACTTCTCCGTTGTCTCTCCTGAAAAACAGACAAAATTTCAGCTTTTTAAAATCACTTTGTGTATTTACAACACTCACAGGCACACAGAAAAATGGGTATTATGCTTTGTAAGATCAGAATATTACCATGTTTCACAACGTATTTTGTTGGACTAAAGCTTGCTTTATTTTAGCTCCAGAAAAGGAGCTGACGCCAAAGGTTCTGGGTGTGAAACTAAACGTTTCTGTGTAAAATGTGCTGCACTTAAATATAGTGGCCATAACTTTTCTGTTTAATTGATCGATAGGAATGCAAGACTTGCTTCTCTTCTTCCCAATGGTAAGGAAACCGTAGTCCAATTTATATTTAAATAAAACTAGGAATGTGTCTTTCAGGGAACAAAATAAATATTTTCATCCACAAATTAATGAACCACTCATTTCTCCCACAGCATTGCAATTAAAAATGGTATTAGACAAACATGAAAGATAAAATAAAACCTGGTGATATTAGTTTTTAAAGCAGGGTAGTGGACTCAGCCACGTCTTTCAGTCAGATTAATGACAGGGATTTGATTAAACCCCTTGAATTACTTCCGTGATCACAACTAAAGCATCCAGCTAATCACCTTGCCTTCACATTAATATGTGTCTGGTCTCTTGCAGAAATATCTGGATGAACCCAGTCAATTATCTGAGTAACAAGTTGTAAATCTCATTATCAAGATCTTTACTAACTGTACAAGATACATATGGCTTAAATAGCTATGTATCAAGAAAAAGAATTTAAGTGTCTAAAGCATAAATGTCTCATATCTCATTTATATTTCTGTGTTAACTTCATTGATTCCATGAATTTTCCTTAGTGATGGATTTAATATATTTAACAATATTAATCAACAAAGTCTGTATGTAATTTTGCTTATTACTTGTAAAGAAATCAATTTCTTACTTTCTAACGTCTCTTATATTAGAATAGTTCTATGCAAAAACAACTCCTCAAAATCTATGTCTCCTAAAGTGAAAAAAAAAATTTAATATTGTGAAAGTATTATAACATTTGCTTTTTCTTAACAATTGGATGAGAAACTACTATATAAGCATGCAATTGCCAGATTTATAGAAAAAGGAGGAAAATGGATGGTCAGTTAGTTTGTCTTCCATAGCACAGTTGTGTCTTTGAGGTGAGTCTAGATTCAGTGATGTGAGTGGAAATGTGCCAATTTTTGATATAACGTGTTTCCGTGTGTATTCAGACAGGTAACTGGGAAAAAAAAGCAACTTTTTTTTCTTTCGTGCTTACTGCACTGTACTGAAAATATATTCAAGAATATATATATTTGATCTAAATGCTCCTTAATGGTTGATACAATTTTTTATTTAATCCAAACATAAGAGGGTGTTTGGCTGTTGGAAGGAACCATTAGAACCAAACAAGCGTTACTGATGAACGAAGGGTTTAACCTTGTTTAATTCTTCACTGGCATAATGGCAGCTCAGTAGCCAAAAACTCTTTGAAAATGTCAATTTCTGCACAATAAAATTTTCCCGAGTTCCCAGTTTACCTATTTCCATGATTCGAAGATGTTCTGAAATCTTGCTCTCTTGAGCGAGAACGGAATGCATCCTGCATTTTTTTTCCCCTCTGTATGCACAAGTTCATCAGTATTTGTGCTCACGCTTCATTTTTAGATACCCATCAGCTGAGCAAAAATTGAAAAGTGTAACACTGAGCATTGTTTTAGAGGAATACGTGATAGCCAGGGTACAATACAAGGGCAGGACCCAACCCAGGTTTGTGGTATCATTCACCGGGCACATGAACTCCAGCCTGCTTTGGAAACGGCTGTATTTCAGAAGGCAGCACAAAGCTGTTGAAGTTACATATGTGGACTTTATTTTGGCACTAGCACATTTTTAAGCTTGTGGACTGTGTTAAGCCTGAAATACCGTGTCTGGCTCCAACGACAGTTTTGTCTTCCACACTCAGAGTTACTAAGGGGGGTTTTGGGTGGGATGCTGCCTCTCAGAACAAGGTGACCATGCTGTGTCAACTCCCCTAACCCACCTTGCTGCTCGTGTGCCACCGAACCATCGCAAGAGCACCTGCTTCCTATGTGATGGTTCGTTTCCCACACAGAATATGATAAAATGCTAAGATTTTATATAGTTTCAACAGCTGGTTAGACAAATTCGTGGAGGAGGAATCTATCAAGAGCTCTTAAATACAAATGTACTGGTTCTGGTTCAGGAAATCCTTGGTCATTAAAAGCTGGAAGACTATACCAGGGGGTGGTACACCATTAGCGTGATCTCTCCTGGACTTCCCCAGCCCCATACATGCATGGTTGGGAAAGTCCAGGAGAGGTCACATCCATGGTATACCACCATGGCTGGGCAAGTCCAGGAGAGATCATACCCATGGTATCCCACCTTAGCCTTCTGCTGGGGAAGATGTTGCCAGGGCTAGATGGACATAGAGGCGACCGAAACACTTGGCGGTGATCAATCTGGTCTTGAGGACAAGTGCTTACTGCTTTTGTTAGTATAGGATAGTAAATGCTTGACCTTTCGTAGCATCTTTTACGGAAAGGTGTTGTTTTTAATTAAATGTCCTTAGTTAAGCTGTCAGACAATGCTGGGGGCCGATTAAATCGCATTTAACATTTTAGCTGTTCAGATAAACTTAAGTAAGTTTAATAATCTTCAATGGAGCTTTTGTTTAGGGGATTTGTAGAATTGAAAGGCTGGATTTGAAAAGCTAGATTCTTGCTTTTTTGGGGGGAAGATTTCTGATATTGGAGGATTGCATCAGAGATCTGTCATACCTTTGAGTATCTGAGGGGAGAGTGTCCCTCTCCATCTGCTGTGTTGTCACTCTGGGAGTATAAGACAAAGCAGACCATTAAGGACTCGGTTCGAAAAATCCAAACATTTATAAGTTTTGGGGGTGTTCCTTAGATTGAATCTTAAAGAAAAAGCTGCACAGGTTTTGAAGAATAGGGCAGCTAAATTGAAAGTGTCCAAAAAGACTTGATCTGGAGATGGAATTAATTTCTGTTTAGGCTGTGCATGAAGTATATTAACAGTTGAAGTCAACAAGGTTCCAGCTCCACTGGAGCCAGGTAGAGTGATTAGTGAGATTTTGACTTAAAAACAGCTACAAATTTTGTCTTTCAGACACAAACAGCTGTGGAGGTTTTATGGTTTTTGGAAAGAAAAAGTTAGAAGCAGATGAAATGTGGCGAAAAAATATCTAGTTCCCCTTCCCTGAGAGTGCAGCCACAAGGGTAATGGATTTGGCATTGGATATAGCCGGGAGGTGAAAATGAGAAACTGGAGTCAGATACTCCAGTTTTAAATTTACCTCTTTATTACCTGCACAGAACTGGCAAAGTTTTGGTCTTGGACTTTCAGCAGGACTGATGAAATTCATGAAAGTTTGGAACAGGCAAATGTTACCAACTCAAATAATTAAATAAGATCTTTTTAACTGGAATTTGTAATAAACAAGAAAGAACACATCTGGCTTCTAGCCAATAAATGTGAAATAATTACTGCATTAAAGATAGAAAGTTTATCTTTTAATGCTGTAGGTTCCCTCTCCAATTACATCTGCTTAACATAATTTAATAGATAACGAGTTAATATTTGCACATGATAACAGTTAAGATGCAGGAAACATTTATTTAATATTTTTCCCCTCCAGTAAAGGCTTTTCTAAGCTTTTAGGATGTCAGTAGGTTTTAATTTAAACCACTTGTTGAATCTTTACCCCATCTGTTTCTCAGGATGTTTTTAAAACTTTCACAAACTCTACTAGAAGTACGTTATGTGTCTTTACAGCAAGCTTTGCCTGGGAGGCAGAGGGGAGGGCAGTGGTGCTCCCACTAGGTGGGACAGCATCCCATAGGGTTTTTAAGAATTACTACACTCCTTATTTTTCAGGAGAAAGGGCAATTTTCCAAAAGTCTGTGGGACCCTGGTGAGTGCCAGCCCAGCTGGAGCAGGCTAGCCCAGGAGCTGCTGCCTCTTAAAGCCTCCCCTTGGATGATTATCCCAGCAGGTGACACAGGAGCCTGTTCTTGGGAAATTTTGACTTTTGCCTTGCTGGGTGATGGGGTCAGTGCCTGCAGAGCTGGGAGCTGGTAGGAACCTCTGTGAGACAGCTCAGCTGCCTGCCTTCGCTCCGTCAGCTGGCTGAAGGCGGGGAAGAAGCTCTGAGATCAGCAGGGTGTGTGAAACAGCCGCTCAGAGACGAGATTTGAATGGTGTGGTAATCCAGGCTAGGTTTGCTTGGGAATATTTAGTGCTGGAATGCTTAAAAATATTTAGCTTGGAAATACTTAAAAATTTCCTTTGTTTTTGCTCGTAAATAGGATTTTTCTTCCAATTCTCTGATTTTGACCAGGTCCGTTAGCGACCTGAATGGAAATGATGTGTGCGTCCCTGCACCGTTTAAGTTACCATTAGGTACAGATGCTGCTGATGCTGGGTACAGTTCTGACTTGCAGAGCACCAAACTCCCGGGTAGAGATTTACCATAAGGAAGCAGAAACACGGTTACAATTTTCAGGTTCCCTCCAGTCCTGAAAGCCACAACATAATGGATGTGGGCAACCTACCAACACTAGAACATACTGTAGAAGATTCAGACCTAGGGGGGGGATATGTGTGATTTTTCCTTTCTGTGCATTTCACCTTTTCTGAATGTTTCCGTTTCCTTAAGGAGTCTCCATTGGTTGTTGACAGATGTGTATGAAGGCTGTTGGTTTTTTCTCCAAGAAATATTATGGCTCAGTGATGTAAAGGCTTATGCAAATAATGCTGTAATTAGGTTTGAAGGTTGTCTGGACCCGCCTTGTCACCAAGCAATGCTCACCCAGTTTCTCTTCCTTAAACTGAATTTTAACGTTACTTCAACATCAAATCCTGATTCTTCTTAGAGTTTCTGTTTCAGTACTCCTAGGAAAAAATCTGGCACTTTTTATAAAGTCAGTAAAAATATTTTTGTCTTCTGCCTTCTAGAACTGCAGTGAAATGTTTAGCTTAACAACCATATATTCATGCTTATTCTAGTTTATTATCTAATGTTCCTGAATGTTATATGGACATTGCAGCTCTCTTTAGATCACCATACGCAGGACAAGCGACTGATATAAATACTGAAGTATTAAAAACAATCTCCCAGTTAGAAAAATGAATAGTACAGATGATTCTGTTACACTGGTGCCTCAAAAACATTACTTTTAAAGAGTACAAATTAATTGATCTTGTTAACATAATGCTTCGAACAGGCCACCATCTAAATGAGAAAACTCAGATGAAACAGTGTGTAGCATCTCATGGTATAACAGCGCTGATCACTTCTACCTCTGTTCGGGCTCATAATGACTCTTGACTAGAATCCCTTTGCTTCCTCTTGGTACAGAACTAATTGGAACCAAATTGGCTTCAATCTTATTTTACCATTTCAATTTGCAAATAAAATGAAGTGTAAGAGGGGAAAAAAGGGTTTGAAGGTGACAGTATTTAAAAACTGCTTAAATCCCTTCCTTAAAATTGTTCTCATCTCTTTAGGGTCTGAAGGTTTTTGGGTGGGAGGATGATGGGTTATTAACTTTCAATAAACCATAAATGATTTCTCAAATTAGTAGCTCCTTTAAAATACTAGTGATCATCAGTTATGAAAAATTTTAGCAGTAGATGTAAGAAAATCTAGAAATTGAAATCTAGAATTGAGATTTAAGTGAAAACCATGATATTAATAGAATACCGTGCAATACTTTAAAAAGGAAAATATATACTACTTTAGATCAACCTGAAAATCAAACTTAACCTATGGCTGCAAGCACTAGTTTAAATACATTTTAATTTTCCTGCTGTTGTGTCATTTCAGGGTAGAGTTATCTGTATCTTCATCTTAATGTGGCTGGACCGATACTAAAAGTCTCTGTTATTTCAGAATTCTGGGAGTGTAATGTTTGTTTTGGGAATAATCACAACATGTCTGAGCAGCTCCCCCTTTCCTCTCCCCCTCAAATTGCCTGTATGTGGTCTAAATAAAATTCAGATTCCACAAAAGTTTTTGTTTTTAATTTCAAAGAGGCAAAGAGGTGTTCTTTGTATTTTCCTCTGACAGGAAATATCTAGATATCAAAGAGAGCGGAGCATTTGAGCCTTTTTAAATTATTCAGGACTGCCATATATTTTACATGAGAAGATATTCTTGTGTATCTTGATTAAGCATAGGAAACTGGTCTAATATAGTATGCATTAATTTGTAGAACTTCAGATCTTAAAAAGGGACTGTGGTGTGTATATATATATATATGATACTATATATATACACAATTATATATGGTATAAGTAAATGTAAAGTTTACTTCTATGAAGGTATTACTGGAAGGGGAAGACTGGAAACCCTTTGTTTCCATGATTACGCTGAATTTTCTAGTAGCATAAACATCACCTAGGCTATGTGAAGACAGTTACCTGCTGCCAAAATGAAAAACCATCAGGAAAAATAGCTGTTAGCTAGTTTAATTAAACAAGTTTATGGAGGTATTTCTGTTTAACTTGGTTTCAACTTTGTCCCTGAAGGAAAATTGCTCGAGCTAGGCTTTAGCTGGCTTATTGAAGAAAATTCATGTGTCTTTAATCTTCAGCAATGAGGTAAAAATTACAATAAATGCTTACTCCTAGAGCATAAAACCCCTAAATAAAAATACTTAAAACGTGAAAACAGAAAATTATATAATTAACAGCTTTATGTGTTTGTTGATGACATACAGATGTTCCACATTTTTATACTTGCCAAGCGACAGTTCATTATTTTCGATAATCATTAAGAGACACTCCATCAATGCCCACACATCCGTGCCACTATGTTAAATACATGTTTGGAATTTTTGACCTACAACGGGAATTACTGTGAGGAAAAGTCAGATTACTCATCAAAATTCAGCATAAATATATATTCTTTTTTCCTTGAGGGGAATTATTATTGAATAGTTGTTTGATGCACAAAGACCTGGCATTTATTTTTGTCTTCTCTGAAAAAATCACTGAGCTGTTCCTTTAGAAACTGGCAATGTCAAAAAGGTACACATGTAAAAATAAGCTTTTCACGTCGTACTTCTGCAATAGATGTGGAATCCTGTGGCCACAAGTTTTAGCCTCTCCACCTCCCCCAGAGCGTAGCTGAAGTATCATTATCTGGTAGGCTTTCTAAAACGTGGCTGTTATTACCACTCATCATGGGTACACTCTAATGTCTATTTTCAGAATAAAACAGAAGAAAATAGGCAGCATCCCACTGCTATGAAAAAGAAGGTTTTCATTATGAAACATTCTCAAATCACCAAGTTAAACTTAGCGTCTTTGGATTTCACCAATGTCAGAAATTTAATCCTACCAACAGAGTGGAAAACAGAATCGATTTGCATCTAAAAATATTCAGAATAACCTTATTTACAAAGCAATCATACTCGTGTAAATATACCTTAAAATGCATGTGTGCATGCTTATATACATTTAAGCAGCTGCTACCTTATTTCTAGCATAAACAGTAAAATAAATAATCTTTAAATAGCCTAAATATTTGGCCGGTAAACCATGACTGACCATGGAAAACACAGGTTTCTGTCTTCATCTGTTTATGCAATACCACAAAGAGAATGTTGTTCCAGCTTGGCTGCCTGACTTTGTCACCTCGCTGGGAAGCACGGGATAAAGCCCCCTGGAAATGGTGGCACTGTGTGTGAAACCATCCCTCACCTTACAATTTTGCTTTCCCAGGCAGAGCATTTTCTGTATAAAGCCAAGTTAAATGACCTGAAGCAACTGCAAGCATTAATCTTTAGCAAAGTTATTTCTTGTGAAAATTTCGTTGTTTTACTCTAAAATATGTAATTTGCTTTCGTAGACTGTGGTCCTTTGGTGATGTGTGGGTGTCTGTGTGTATATTTTTAAAAGAAATACATTACCAGAAGGGTGGTATACTAGTTGTCCAGTTCAGGAAACCAGAAGTCCATGTATTGCTGACAGTCAAGGAGATACTACATTATACCAAGACAGGACTTTTCTCAGTGTTTTGGCAATACTTTGGACTCCATAGAAATACGAATTGTGTTTTCTTTTTGCTATACCTTCAGTGGAACAATTCTCGTCTCCTGCTAGGCAAACTCCAGCAAGAAGGCATGCTGCCTGCCAGTGTTTTTTTCTGTCCACCTTGAATGTTACTTCACCGTTCATAATGTTAATTTTATTACTTCTGTAGAAAAAAATATAAAAATATCTCCCCGACCCAACACAGTTATAGCCAGTACAAATCTGTGTGTAGTCCAGAAGTGCAAAATGTTCTCACTAGGATATGTCGGATGAAATCCTGGCTTCATATAAATTAGTGGGAATTGTGCCACTTCCTTCAGTTGGACCAGGATTTTTCCCAGCATGTGCCATTTAAAGAATACTGAAAAATTCGGAGCAATTTTGGTGGGCCAGATGGTTGTGTTTCAACCTCTGATGGTACAAAAGTAATTCATTTAACTTTTTGGCACAAGGCCTGCGTCTTTTCAAACTGGGAAATAGTGTTTGGAGTTAAAGCTTGAACTATTATAAGAAAATGGGAAAAGTGGACTAATATAGCAACATGGTCATGCTAAATTGGAAACTATTACACCCTTCAGAAAACAATGACAATGCACAGTGACAGTCAGGTTTTCCTCCCCAGTACCACGTCCCTTGCAGCTGACAGAAAAAGCAGGTCAGAAGATCGTTTTATGGGGTAACTGATTTATCATTTTCAATATCTGTTTTTTCTTAAAAATAAAAAAGTCATGGATGGCAAAGTGATGCCAGGTGCTTCACTGCAACGAATATAGAACGTAATGTTTGGAACTGAAGCAACACGTAAGGGCTTAAGGTCAGTCTTGAGCAATGCTCAGCGCATACCTAAACACTCTTTAATGCATGTGACAGCTTTTAATTAATTTAGCGTTTCAGTGTTTGTTTTTAATTTTATTACCCCAGATGAACTAGTATCTAATCTAATAAAATGCACAAGGGTTGTTGATTTTAAGTGTAATCATCTTGTAAAAACAAGACACATGTCCAATACTTGTTTCAGATTCTTTGCCAGGTGCCAGGAATTTAACCTTAAGTGACTATGGGGCTGTCACTGAATCTCTTTTCCCCACGGGTAAAAAAAAAAAAATATTAATTAAGCTAATAATTCATTTAATTAATTAAACTTAATTAAATTTAATATTTAAAAGTGTTATGTAGTACTGGAGCACAGAGTGAGTTGTAAAGTTGATTTCCAGATGCCCAGGGAAAGCAGAGCCCCTTCCCACCTCGATAGAGATGCGCTACTGAGAGTGCCGGGATGCCAGAAGTCACTTTCTCTTCCAGACTTGCTTCAATAAAATGCTTAAAATGAAGATAGGGTAGTTTCTTCCCAAAACTCCACAGACGACTGCAGTAGAAGTCTTTCTATTTAGGTTAGGTTTCATACCTTTCATATTTTGTTAAAATTAATGTAAAAATGTACTTTATTTGCACAAGGACTGACCAATTTAAAACCAGTGTAAACTGTTCCTTGAACTCTGCGCTGTATATAAAAACCATCTAGAAATTGAGCCGATAGTGATGTACATCACTTAATTGGGGCATGCTTAATAAGAAAATCTGCTTAATTGGGCTGTCTTCCAGAGGAACTGTTTAGGCTGAGACTGAATGGAAATGACTGCTGCTTAAATGGAACATTATGAACAAAAAAAAAATCATCTACATAAGGGTGCATTTGGCTAGGGACATTGTGTAGCAATAATTAACTGGGTATTTAAATAGATACGAAATGTAGGGTTCTTTTTCTTAAGTACAGAAATAGACAAATAGAGATTATGCCTTCCTGTAGCTCTGTCCTTAAAGTTCCTGGGCTTACATAAAAGGCATCATAAACCAATCATGGCCAGTAGCTAAATGAATCCTAAACATTCTCCGTTTCCCCTCTGCTCTCCCGGCCAGCGTTTGTTTGCTCACAAGGCTGCACCCGCAGACGGGTTTAGGCAAGCGACAATCATTGCATCTCTCTAAATGCAATGCTTTGATCCCGGTTACTACGTCTTAAGCTGCCTTAGAGATTTCACCCAGTCCTGCTCTGGCGGAAGCTCTGCAATTCATTTCAGTAGCAACAAATATAAAATAATAAATAGGTGAGGGAGAGGGAGCAAGTATCCCTTTAACTCCGGTGTTGGGCTTCCATTCAGGTCTGACTCTTTCGATTCAAATCTGACACTTTCAATCTGCATAAATCTGCCTCCTGGGATGCATTTTGTAAATGCACCTATCCTGGTGGCAGGTTCCTTTCCAGCTTCTCGAGGTAGTTGTTCCAAACTACGCTGTATTCCCTGTGTTGAGCACTGAGCCTCTTCAGCATATTATGATTTTCCCCAAAGCAACTGATGTCTCTGAGCAGCAGAACAGATCTGCATATTGTATTTGGGAATGTAACTCTGTGAGCCTCATCCTCATATCAGGACACAGGGTTTTGTTGCCTTACTAATCCTCAACGTTCCACTTCATTCTCATCCCATGTGCTGTGGACTCCCAGGAATGAGGGAAGGGGCTCTCTATATGTTGGCTGGCATGAGAGGTTTCTTTAGGCAGGCAAACAAAGCCCGATCTGTGCCGTAGCAGCCTTGGGAAATACAACACAGAGGTTCCGTGAAAGAGAAGCTGGGCAGCAAACGATGATGTGTGTGTTGGTATCGCCCAGAACATTGCCTGGCTCTGCCACACTGAAGAATGCCGTCTGGACCCGTGATGCCCTCTGAGGTCCAGCTGCAGTAGTGATGAGGTTAAAGATTAGATGGTTTTCCTTGAAGGAAAGATTGTTTTGTTGTATGGAATTTTAGCATGATTTTGAGCGTTACTATTTACCTTCAAATAATAATAAAAAAAACCCAGTCTTTCTTGATTTATAGAATGAAAGAATTCTAAAGAAGTAGTGTTAGAAAGGTTTGGGTGCTACTACTTGTCCATATAAACCTTACAGCATGTTTTAGGTGCCTATGATGGTGGCCAGGGACAACCTGTGGCTCTTTGCTACTGACCCCACAGGAAGAAGAGGACATGTGGACCTGGTCTGTGCACCAAGCGGGGGGAAACAGGTTGAGGATTTAGTGCCCTTTTGCTCTTCTGCTATTCAGTAGCCAGATTAGCTTCTCCTTGCACTTCCAGGAACCTGAGGCTCTTGAAGGGAGTGGGAAGCAATGAGGAGGAGAACAGGGACTGCCTCGTGTGCCTGCATCCAGGGCTGTGGCCTTTCCAAGTCCTCTCCTTTGGAGCTGGTTCCACTCAATAGCATCGTGTGGCGAAGGCAGAATAGAAAAAGCTGTGCAGGATAATGTATTTTTCTTGGGCTCAATAAAGAATACAGATTTTTACTTATATTTTGATGTGATAAGTTTACTGTCCCTTTAAATGTTATTGTTTAGACAGGGTGTCTTTCCAAATGTGCCATGGTTTGAAAGGGAATAGTTGGACTTGGTAAATTAAGGGCCTGGGAGAAGGTGCTCTGGCCCATCATCCAGAGAGAAGGAAAATGGCAACATCTGCTCCTCAGCAGAAGTAAGGGTTGGTCTTTGTGTACCAGTGTCTTTGCAAATAGTGGACCAGGGCTGAGAATTTTAAAATTAGCAATTCTCTGTGTTGTTAAAAAAAGTTATTATGCTTAGCCTTATTTTTAATGATAAACTAGCAGGATGAAAACTCCTTGCCCCATAGCAGGTAAGGTGCTATTCAGAGTATTGGCTCTGCAGACCACAGGGTTGTCCCAGGCATGAAGACACGGTGGTCCAGCCTGCTGCAGGGATTGCGGGAAGTTACACTGAGTCTGGAGAGATCGCAGCTCGTTAGAGGGAGCAGGCAGGGCCGCTGCTCTTCGTTTCCAGCTGTAATTAAAACTCACATTTGTGGTAGCTGTTGCAGGGAGGTAGGAGATACATGGTTAATATTAGTGTTAATGAGAATGGAGGTTGCTGCCGGGAGTCTCAGTCAAATCCCTTTATCAGGGAGTGTAGTAATAGGATGAGGGGTAGTGGTTTTAAATGGAAAGAAGGTAGATTTAGATCAGATATTAGGAAGAAGGGTGATTAGATGTCACCCTTTACTGTGAGGGTGGTGAGACACTGGCACAGGTTGCCCAGAGAAGCTGTGGATGCCCATCCCTGGAGGTGTTCAAGGCCAGGCTGGATGGGGCTTTGAGCAACCTGGTCTGGTGGGAGGTGTCCCTGCCCATGGCAGGGGGGTTGGAACTGGATGGTCTTTAAGGTCCCTTCCAACTCTAACCATTCTATGATTCTATTAATACAATAATATAGAAAGTCTTGTAAGAAGTCTAAGCTGTAGGTATCATAACAACTCTACTGTCTTGAAATTTACGTACAAAGCAAATTTTACCCTCTTCCAAAAACATAAAAAAGATGAAGAGGATGGTTTAGTTTTGTAATAACAATTAACATCGTTGTTTATTTGCTTATGTCTTACCTGAAATTTCCGTTTCCCAGCCTTCTTTTCTAACCATGAGAAATGTTAAGAGCTGCTTCAATCTACATGTGAAAAACTCTTATATTCTGCTCCTGAGCAGTTTCTTCAAATGAACTGGAGACAGAAAGCCCCCAAAACAGAGAAGAGGCCATATTCCTCTTGACTGACACAAAGGGACCTCAATGACATTGAAGGGCTGAACTCTACAAAGTGAGGAAACAAAAACTAGTTTGTGCCTGTCAACAAATTTTTATAAAGAAAACTGTTAGGTAAAGGTTATTGCCCCAGTACTAGTCAGTAACATAAAATTAGGATCTGTTTTCTTTCGCATGATCTGGAGTCTCTAAATATATCTGTTGGATTTTTATTTTTTAGGAGCATATAGCTGTCAGAGTTGTATTTTCCTTCTCCAAACGAATGTGGGTGTATGTGAATATGTAATGCAATTAATTACCCACAGTGGATGACATTTCTTTTCTTTACGGTGCCGAAATAGAAGTCAATTATCACTCTAAAATAGCTTGACTTTCTAGCCTTCAAACAAACAGAGAAGAATATAGAATTTGCGCGTGATGCCTATACTTCTTTCCCCTGCATGCATTTGCTGTCTTTCATGTTATTACAGCTAATAACAGAATGTTATAGAGAATGATATACTGGCTTGATAGAGAGCCCCAGGAGATGGGAAGAGATTTGTTTTGCCTGAGCAGGTTCTGCAGGAGGTGCTAAGAATCATGTTGCTTAGCTTACTTGGTAACAGAAGAACAGAAAAACTGTCTGGATAAGTTACTTTGGGGCTCAAAATAAGTGTCAGAATAAGACTAAGCCTTAACGATTCTACAGTGCAGTGAGTATGTGCATGCAGAATATGAATCGTTTTAGTGTTAGGCGATTAATGATGAAAGTATAAAGGCAGACTGGACAACTATGGAAGGGTTTCTCTTGCTGCTGAGGAAGACATTTGGCTGCCGCATGCAGAGAAATTTCAGCCTTTTGCCTTACTATAGAATTGGCATCACGGGCCACCACTTTGCCAGTCTCGGAGTGTTTGCCAAGAATATAGCGTGTGTTTATTCAATATAGCTGGGATTACCAATGGTTCCTTTAGGAGACTGCTCAAATTCCAATCTTTGCTAAAGAATGTCTATACTCTTATTTTCTGGTTTGTTTGTTGGGTGTTTTTTTTTTCAATTTTCATAGTTTTCAGTACATAACTTGGATGGTACTATGTAGGAGTAATTTGGGTTTCAATATATGTGGTATTTTGCATTCCTTAACCTTTTGAGTTGTAGTCTACTCGCCTGATGAGCAATTAGGCCATGCATTGCTTTCAGGAACTTATCACATTCCATCTTTAAAACCGGTTGCAAGTTTTTTGCTTCCAGATATTGGGTTTTCCCCAGATTCTTGCAGTTTTGTATGCTGGGAGTGTGCGTCTGGGGGCAGTTTCGTGGTTTGTTTTTTTTTTTCCCCATGGCCATTGGATACATACCAGTTCTCATCCAAGCTGCCCATTATCTTTAATTAACTTTTCTCTTATGGCATTTACCTCTCTAATGTATTTCTAGAGAACCTCCCCACCCTTCTCTTTTTTGCTTTAGTTTTACCAGACTCCAGAATCTGGGGTTTCTGTGCTGTTGTCCCACTGTGCGGTGCAGAACAGACACATACACAAAGAATTTGGCTGGCACAGAGTTATCCAGCTCCAGAACCCAAAGCAGCAGCTCTGTGCCTCAGCTGACAAGCCTCGCTGAAAGCATATGGCCGTGCTCATGTAACTCCACTTCTTTTAGGACATGAGACGGCGTCTCCATGCAGGAAAGACACAGCAGCAGTGTGAGGATGTGTTCTCCTGCAAATAATTAGGGTGCTACTATAAGGATTAGGTTTGCTTCCTTTCTTGCTGCATGACCTTTTAAATGCTTATGTATGTGGTGGTTAGTAATCCTTCCCCGCAATTTAAGGATTAGTGGTGTGGCCAGATTGGAGTTTCATAACTGACTCTGGGCTGCCGCTAGCCTGGATGATGCTCTAGGTGGTGCTTGGAGCTAGGAGCGCACAGCAGTTAAAGCTCACCTATAGGCAAGCGGCACCATAATTTGCAGATCAAATCCTATGTGTTCTCACGGCAATGTATATAAGCAGAACATCTTCAGCTACCACAAGATCGCTCTGTTCTCTTCCAAAGCAGAGGCTTGTGCTGCTTGTGTGCTGCCGCCCACTCAGTGAGGAATCTGTTCCTCTGGTGCTTGTTTTGTTACTTCTTTCTCTTTTAAAATATAGTGTCTGCCACTTGTGAAAGTGCCCCGTCAGTGGCTGTTTCAACACAGATTAACAATGAACCTCTCTCAACTAGGGGCGCCCGCTTAAGAGAGAGGTTTGATCCGAGGTGTTGCTTCATCCCCAGTTTCTGGATCCCAGTGTTTCATTCTTCTAATGAGCAAATCCCAGACTCTCAAGACTCTCCAGCTTGGAGTGTTCAGCCTCTGCCTGTAATAGATGAAGCTGAATAGCTGAAAATTTCCTGGAGTTCATTCATTTGGGCAGTAGAAACACTTAAGATATTCAAACTTCACGCTATTTAGAATCCCAAGATTAAATGAAAATACGTTATTCTTTTAAAGGGTTCTTCATTGTGCCAGACATGGGTTCAGCTTCATTTGCTCAGAGACCTTGCACATATCACAGGGAATGTGAAAAATCTGTTTGCTCGAGAGGACAAAGGAGAATGGAATTTGGTGGATGAAAAACAAATAGATCTCCTGTAACCACCTCTCTGCTTGAAAAGTTACTTAGGTGTTTTTCTGAATTTTAGTGTAGAGTTCCCCTATTGCTGTTTGCCCAACTGTGGTATAGCAAGCCCTCAGACCTCGAGAACTTGGGTAGCCCAAAAAAGGCTGACTTATTTTTATTCAAGAATGTGCTAGATTGCTTTATGTAGATAAACACAGATCTGTCGTGTCAGAGTCACATGCTGTTATACTAAGAAATACTATTGAAATATTTTTTTAAAGAATTTTAGAAAATAACAGAGCTGCTATAGAGTATTTTAAGACACTGATATTGAATGCTAAATAATATGTCTTTGTGTCCAGCAGGCTGGGCTGAGGCATGTCATCAGGACTGTTTGGGACATTTGGCTTTTCAAATTATTTGTGCAGGGAAAAAATTGGTAATACCGTCAAACAACAATGGTTTTGTTGAAAAGTCTGAGATGCTGACGTAGACATAAAAAAGCTCTGCACTTCACTGGCTTGGGAGCAAAGCAGCTCAGTGCTGCTAAACATGCTTTACATTCCTTTACTTGCTGTCGACAACTTCCTTCGGCCACAGGCGCCATCAGAAAGCTATTGCTCAGGGAGCTCTGTTTGGGAACACTGCTCTATCTTCAAAAAGGTGATAGCAATAAGATGAAGATATGTACATGAGTGCAGACATTTACTAGGTGTTGGTATGGAAGCAGTATAACGTATAAAAAAATTATGACATCTAAAATGTGTTTTTCTTCTTACCCTTGGAAGAGAGTGGTGTGCTACTTTTCAAATTTAACCTGTAAACCAAATTAGTGGCTTACCAAAAAGCAGAAATCCTGGTCATCATTCTAAGATATGGAGGTCTGAATATAAAGTTTCTTCTGATGTCTTTTGGGCAAACAGTTAAGAACTTGTTCAGTATTTTGAAAAGACGCTCCTATTTTGAAATTTTATTTTCCTGATCTTCAAATTGCCTGTTTTCTGGTTACTAGCTACCAGGGTAGTTAAGAGTCCTCTTTGAGAGTAACAGATCTTTTGCATGTCTTTTTCTAACTTCAAACTGTATGTAGGCAGTTGGAAAATACTGGGTAGAACTACTGGGAAGTATGTTTTTTGTTTCCCTCCCCCTCCACAATTAATGGCGATACTGCAGCGAGACAAGGAGTTAGCTGCACGGTTTTACAGCCTAGAGAAGTAGATTTTTTTTTTTTTTTTTTTTTTTTTTCTTAGCACTGGCAAACTTTGTAGCATGGATGTAGTGCAAAATGCAACATCTAGATGAAAAATATTATTTTCTCTTTTATGCACTGTAATGGAGCCATTAATGGCAGCTGTTCTGGTTGTGTTTGTATAATGCTGTGGTAGAATAGCTGCTTGCTGACTCGTAAAAAGGATTTGATTTCACCTGGGAGGAAGTGCTGAATCTTTAGTGATAGTTAATATAGCAGAAGAAAATATAGATGCCTCTAGACATGGTTTGTTGCTGAACTGTCTAGGCTTTCTTGCACAAAATAGTTATTAATCTATTTATAGCACTGAAGGCATCTAAGGTGACATTCTAGTACCCTTTTAATATTTAATGTTAAAGGGTCAAAGGTTTGCTGGTCTAATTCTGTCTTGATAACAGATCCTTCAGACACCAGAGGGTGTCTGGAGTATTAAGAGAGGAGAAATAGCAGGCTGAAGTCCATACCTGTCTGAAGTCCAGCCACTCCACTACAAGGCAGCTCAGCATCTAGGGGAGGCCAGTATCTAGGTTGTAATTACATCTAATTAGCAATTATGTTTGAAGTTATATGTGATGATTTAGATATTTTAGATGTTTAGGTAATCTCACCTGAGACAAATTTCCCCAGGTTTTCTGACCTCAAGGAAGTTTTGGGATAGTATCTAAGTTCCCATAATACATAGCTGAATATTGGGAACTATAAGATCTTTATCCCCGTGCTTTGCTTTTTGTGCGGCTGTCCTGCCTTCCTGCCTCTGTCACGATACACATCCTGGTCCTCTCAGGTCCTTGATACCCTGCCATTAGCGTCCAGCATCTCAAACTAGCTGCGTTACACCAGAGCGATGGACCGAACCTCTCATCCAGCAGAAGAGCTCAGGGGTGTGTAAGCTCTGTCTCTGTTCTCACACACAACTCTCCAGGTGATCTCATCAGCCTCTTGCAGCAGTTGCCAAGGGATTTGGAGACAATTCTTGGCCGTGACCCTCTTGGGAAAAACATGCCAGTGCCTCGTAGTGTCACGAAGCTCCGTTAGCCCGCTGCCAGGCTCCACGGAAGCTGGAGGCAGCTGGATGCTCCCTGCGTCTGACACAGCACACGAGTCGGCTCAGCACAAAGATGTTTCTGTGTCACGTTTCCTGCAGTGTTATCTCAAAGGTGGTGGAATAAAAGCCCCGTTCTTGTCTCGACTGTGCAAGATCACGTCAGTAACGAAGACAGGAGGACGATTTATTTTGGCTGCGGGAAGAACTGACTTTCTCATCAGAAGTAAGCTTTGGAGGAACTTACAAATACTATCCTAACTGTTTACCTGGTATCTTTTCCACCTCGGTAATTTCAATTACAGGGCACGGTAATTTGACGAGTATTCGACACACAATTTAGAAACGGTTTTAAATGCACCAGCCGCCCAAGGGATGGCTTTATCTGATCTAGCTCAATCCAAACCCTCTCAGGGAGCAGCACAGCCCACGCTGCACCGCAGTGAGAAAGGCAGGCTGGAAGCTGCTGTGGAAGCAGATGGTTCAGTGGGCAGCATCTGATTTGTAGGCACCCAGCTCACGTGAGCATGAAGTATTTATCGCACTCAGGAGCTATTCCTGTTTAAATACCCTTACATAGGTATTGTCTTTAAGTGCCGCAGTTCCTATTATGTTGCCAGTAATGAAGATGAATGTGCTTGTGCTAAATCCTTATATTGTGAGTACAATTGGTGATTTCTGCCTGGAGAGCCATTTCCAGGCACCGCTGTCACGGTATTTAAAATTAACTCAAGATGAGGTGACAGAAGCATCTTGCTACTGGCCTAAATAAGGAACATTGATGATATCTCCTGCCTGCCAAGGTGAGCTTGTAACCTCTGGAGCTGAAGGCAGTGGAAACTCTCGGGAAATATTTGGTATGAAAAATTTAATTACTCTTACTTAGAACTGAAAAGAAGTCAAAGTTAAAGCACTTAGGAAAATAGCTGAGTGGTAAACATTTTAGAAACAGTAAATATTTTAGGAAAGATTTGGCTCAGAAGGCAGAGAAGGGTTCATCTAATTTGGGCAGATACAGAAATTTTTACCTCTTGTGTCCTCTCCCTCTCCTCTCCCTTGACCTTCCCTCCCCATCAGTCTCCAAGGTTTAGGTAAAATGGAATATAGACCTAAGTTCGATTTTATTTTATTTTTTCAAACAAAATAAAAAAATTTTTTTGGCTACAAAATAAAAACCTATCCTAACTCTTCATTTCAAAATCCAGAGGGATCACTGCAGAACTTAGTTAATATAGCCAAACTATGTCTGAACATCATGTGCAAGTCTCAAACAGGTTTCTTTTCCTCCTGGAAGTTTAGGATATTCTGGCTGTTTCTGTCCTGACAGGTGTGCAGTTAATTTTGGATAAACTGTCAAGACAAGAAAGTTTCACACAACTTTTCTATGCCTGGTTGACATTTTCCACCCAACCTGTTCAGTCCTGAGGATTACTTTGAAATGTTTTAAATGTTTCAGAAAAAAATTGACTTTTTATTTTGGGGGAATTAAATCAGAAAGGGGAGAAGGGAGTTTCTCCATTTTTAAAATGCTTTAAGTGTTTCACAATGTAAGCTGAAAATTTGGAAAGCTTGCATGCTCTGGAGTCAGGATTATCCAATGTGGTAAGAGGCCTGATGTGGTGTTGTGGCTTTTTTTACTGTCCTCACAAAAAAACCTAGCAAGATACTCTCCAGATCTGGAGATCACAGTTTGTGCATATTTAGTGAGGATTTACTAGATGGTGCTTATGATATTTGTAAGAGATAACGTCCACGGTTGCTTTCTCAAGCCTCTCATGAGGTGTGAGTAGAGATGTGCCTGGGCTACACCAGAGCGGAGAGGTCTCAGTAGCAATATTTCCCCCAATATTGCTTTATGCTCTGGCCTTCAAGCGTGCTTCCTACACCTTCCAGACTTTTTTACGCCTTCTCTTTTTCAGACTGTAGTCAATATATAAATTTTTGTAATGGTGTTTTATTACCATGAACATAGTTGAAAAGTTATTCTCATGTTAACTAGAAAAATGAATATTTCTCACCAGTGTGGATGTTGTGTAGTGAGTGATACACGAGTGCCACACTTGAATAATGAGGAAAAAAGGAACACTTTTAAAACAAGCTCTCTTGATGTTAGAGTTCTACCTTAATCAGGTCGCTAGAGTATTTATGGTGCGATATAGCTCTGGATGGTGCTGTTCCTCCTCAGAGGTTTTGACTGCCCAGATGTATGGCTCCTTTCTGTCCTCTTCCAATATCAAACCCACCTCCTCACCTGCACATCCTTGTCGTGTTCCCTGAACTGTGTCCATGGAAGGGCTCATTTCTTTGCCTCACTCACCTGCTAAGAAATAATAACGCAAGTCTCCAATTAAATAAGAGCTGTTTCATTTGCCTTGTAGGGATTATGGCAACAGGTTTGAGGGGAAGGCAGGAAAGTGTTTTAAAATATTGAATGTTCTTGGTTTCCTCTCTGGGCTCCATCCTACCCCATGGCTTGTTGCCATCTCTGCTGGAGGTTTTCTACCTGTTTGGTCCTACTCCAGTGGAGGGAGGCATCAAGTCTGCCAGGGTCGAAGTGGGCAGCTGGTGAGGGAGAAGAGAATGGACCCACTGGAGGAAAAAAAAGACTGAACAATTACCATTTGTCAAAACAGGTAATAATTGCCCTATGTTGTAACAACCTAGATTTAGGAGTCACAACTATTTACTCTTGTATTACTAATCTCATTCCGAGTTATGATATTGCTCTCTAAAAGGCATCTATAATTTGTATTTAACAAGATAAAACAATCAGAAATGTCTAACAAGACTAGCTTTAGCAAAGATAATTTCTTTGTAGTTTGCTGACATTTGAGGTTTGTTCAGAGCTTCATGGATTTACAGTTCTAAATTCTACTTGCCTGTAGGATCCAAATTGCTGCTTCTGAATTAAAATTCTATGCGAAACTACAGTAATTTGGCAAGAAGGGATTTATCACAGCCTGTTATTGTTGAATAGAGGTGATAACACCTCCTTTGCAGTTTCACACGTTCCCTTTGTTTTTGTGGTGAACTTTCCAAAATTAGGCGGCTAATTCTGACAAGGAGACGAAGCTTTTCTGGCACAAGGAACTGGAGCTAAAATAATCTGGCTGCAGCTAAATTCTTCAGAAAGATGAAGGTTATATTTGGAGAGCACTTGACTGCTTCCTTAATGCATTTGATTAGTGTAATCCCCTGGGACAAGTCTCCAGGGGCAAGGAGGTTTTCTAATGCACTTCTTCAAAGTTCTGTCTCCATTAGTAACTTCATGCCAAGAGAAGATATTCCATACAACCAGGAGCGTTCAATTTAGAAATTAAAGACGCCTAAGGGAGTAACTTCTCATTCAGTTAAAAGGTACAGCTGTGTACCTTGCATGTGTGAACACTGTGATGCTTTCCCTAACAATTTCAGAAAGCATTTGAGGGATTTTTTTTTTAGTTTCTTTTTTTAACCAACAAAAGGCTAAAATTGAGCAGTCATCCTATTAAGGTATAAATACATGCTTTCACATATTAGCTCCAAATCAGACTACTGCAATGGACTGGCTCAACCCAGCCACTGCCTGAACTTTCTGAGTACATTGACACCGGTGCCTGTGCCTCTGTGTTTTTTTTCCTCCTCTTTTGAGTCAGGTCAAGTTATTAGTGAAAAGTCTTAAAGCATTGTAACTCATGTATAGACCCTGTGCATATCAGAGGGGATTTTTTTTTTGTCCCATTATAATTAGCAAACAAGGCTGAAGGTCTAGCTCTTGAATCCCAGGTCTCAGTGCTGCGGGGCCGAGGTTGGGATTTGTCACTTGAGGATGTGACTGTCCCTAGAACTTGCGCCGTATCACCATTTTTTTTTCCCAATCAGAAATCTTAACATGGTCTAAGTTCATATATTTGCTGGATTTCACCTTTGTATTCTATGAACAAACCCCTGTTTTCACAGGTATATTTAAACCATGGCAGGCTCATTCTCTGTGAGGAAATTAACACCTTAATCAAGCACTAAAGGTGAATTTAAAGCTTTGTGGTCATCCAGTGCTGATTGGCTGTGACTAAAATGAAAAGTTTGATCTCTGGAGGAAGTCACTTCACTCATAAAATCAGCACAGAATCTTTCTTAGTGGACACCTGGCAAGAAGTTTTGCCTTTGTGATATAATTGAGAGATCTCTTGTTTTCCTGATCAAAATGTAATTAAGTGTAGTAAACTCCTTCCTAGAAAAAAAAAACCCTATTATTTTAATAGTATGAAACAGAGCTCTACAGGAATGTATTAAGCCTCTGTGTGAAACAGAGCTCTATGGGAATGTATTAAGCCTCTGTATGAGTTATCCTAAGATGTGTTAATTTTAAGAGAGCCTGGCACCCTCTCGAATTGCTTATTTTCTAGAAGAGAACCTATTAAACTGCAAGAAATCTGCAGGGAATACACTGGCACTTACCTGGCAGAATTGCATCTCAATATTTTTGATACACTAATATATTCGGTCAGTGTGACATGATTTGTTGGTTTTGTTCAGATCTTGGAAGACAAGTGTTGGCATATCACCGCGTTACAGCGTGGAGTCAGCACTCTTTGCAAGAGGCTACAGAAGGAAGGAAGGCTACAGAAGAACTGTGAAATGAAGTGATATAATAAGCGAAGTCCCAGATGTCTTAAGTGCAGGGTGGATCCTGCTGCCACTACCTGTGTCACGTCCATTTTGTGAAAAAAGGGCTTTCAGCCTTCTAGATCTGTCATTTTTATATCCACTAATCACAAACATTGACTTCATTGACTGAACAGTAAGTCCTTAATAATATGGGGGAAAAGATATGCCAGGGAACAATGGTAAAAAATGAAGATTAGTACTGGCATGTTGGCTAGAGGGAAGTGTGATGATTTTGGTTAGACCAAGCCGGCAGTGTGCCTTTCCTGCCTGTGACTACCACAGTGCAAGTCCACTGGCTTCATTTAAATCAAACCGTTGATGTCTTACTGCAATTTTACACAATGTAACACAATTTAATGCGATGTAGTTTGACTCCAAAGAAAATTTGTGCAGTAGATTAGGCTGGATGCAATTCTATAGTCTTTAATTTTAGGCTGTAGCATTTGCCTATAGGAATATACAGAGATTCTTATGTAAACTAAGAATTTTACTTTTTTTTCCTACTGTGTCAAACAATATTGTCTGGTTTAGTGTACAGTAAGCTGTGGACAAACTCTTAGGCTTTTACTTCTAAGCGGAAAACAACCAAACTGATGGTTGGGGAAAGCCATATTTTTTTCATTTGTCAGCATATCTTTTAACTATCTGTGTTGCTATTGAAACTTAGGACTTCTCAGATATATATATTATTTTTTTTAATTTCAAACAAATGAACTTTTCTCTCTCTCAAGCTGTCTTTTGGTAACATTTTGAGTATTTCCCAACATTCATTCTTTTCAGTGTAAGGAATAATTTTTTAATGGCAGATGGATTTCTCAAAGATTCGAAGTTGTATTTGGTTTCGGCATGCATGCTAGACTGATTATTTAGGCTCACTGAACCTAAACCAAAGATGGAACAAGCTGGAAACATTCACTCCAGGCTTTCATGTAAAATTTTTGGGAATTCTATTCTGAGATCCTGGCAGCAATATTCTGGACCAACCTTTCTGGTAGTATTTTTGGTACTTCTTGGAAACTGAAATAAATCCTGTGAAAGATTCTTAGACATTTTATTTAAAAATAGGTGTTGAAAAGAACATTCCCAATTTTAACCAAATGATTCATCTGCTTGCAGTGGGGTGTCAGTGCTGGTACTCTATTTTCTCACCTGCTTTTGTTTCCATAGCAGATCCCCCCATGTTTCCTGTTGTTAGTATATACGTGCATCTTCTGTAGCTCATGTTCAGGTCTCCTTAGTTTTTGCCTTCCTGCTAATTTCTTTGAACAGCTCCTCTAACTTTTCATTTCCTATAGAGTTCTCTTAAATCTAAGTGCTTACATCAGCTCAGTTTCTTAATTCCTGGTGGCATAGTGAGCATTCAGTTATTCCAGCACCACTGAGAAATTATTTATTTACCATTGGGCAATATACTGAAATACTGAAGAAAAATAATGCAGGAAGTTATTGCAGCAATTTTTATTTTTTGATGTGACAACATACCAGTATCACAACTGCCAAACTGCTGAACTGCTTCTAAACATCTGGAAAAAAGGCATTGTGATCGGGTCGTTTTTCGTGCTCAATATCACTTTAATTTTTTTCTACTTACCTAGAGAAAAGATAGCACTGAATAATCTCTGCATTGCTCCCAGAAAGGAGGGAAAACAAAAATACAACCAAATACTAGATCAGTGCCCTGAAAGTCTTATGAGAGACAGTTGGGATCTCTGGGTTTAAAAGGACCCAACTGAAACCAAATCTGCACTTGGAACGCTTCCTTGGCAGTGAAGAACATTTTGCCTGTCAATAATGAACTGTGGTAGGTTCAGCTCGGCCAGCTGCCCACCCAGCCGCTCTCTCATTCCCCCACCTCAAAAGGACAGGGGGGAAAACAAGGGGGGGGGGGGCGGGGGGGGAAAAGCTTGTGGGTCAAGGTAAAGCCAGGGAGGAGGGAGGTCTCTTACCAGTTATTGTCAGAGGCAACACAGTCTTGACTTGGGGAAGATTAATTTAATGTATTGCCAATTAAAAATAGAGTTGGATGGTGAGAAAGAAAAACTAAAACACCTTCCTCCCACCCACTTCTTCCCAGGCTCCGTCAATACACAAACAGACATCCAATAAACATTTCAAAACTCTCAAGATTTTAGTTGTTTGGCACAAATTTATTTTGCTGTTTAATTACACAAAAAGCATTCTGATACAATGACTAAACGGGGACCTGATTCTTCAAAAATCACCCTTCTTTGTGCCACACGTCACACTGTGCAAGATGTGACCTGGCTCCATAAGGGTGGAGCCTGTGATGGAGCTGATGCTGGGTTTTACTGAGGTCTCTGAGCTCTACCAGGAGAACCTGCTCCTCCAGAGAAGCTCTGGTCTTGGTTTGCTGCGTTGCTGGAAATGCCAGGAAGGGTACAAGTGTCCATGGAAATATCACAACAGTCTTTGTTCCCTTCTCCTTTCGTTTCCCTTTGGGGCATGTTACTTGAATGGGTTTTCTTTCAAATTTCTGCCAGTTTTCCTGCTCTAGGCACTTTCTCACTGAGAGAAAGTGAGTGGATTTAAGTGTCTTTCCTACTGACAGTTGACATACGGGCATGGGCATGTTTAGTTTGGAGAAGAGGAGGCTGAGGGGAGACCTCATTGCCCTCTACAGCTACCTGAAAGGAGGTTGTAGAGAGGTGGGTGTTGGCCTCTTCTCCCAAGTGAATAATGGCAGAGGAAATGGTCTGAAGTTGAGGCAGGGGAGGTTTAGATTAGGTACTAGGAAGAATTACTTTACTGAGAGGGTGGTCAGGCACTGGAACAGCCTGCCCAGGGAGGTAGTGACGTCGTCATCCCTGGGGGTATTTAAGAAACGTGTGGACATGGCACTTCAGGGCATGCTCTAGTGCCCGGGATTGTTGGTTTGTGTCTGTTTGTGGGTGAGGTGGGGTGTGGTTGTGGGCGTTTGGTTTGGTTTGGTTTTGGTGTTCTGGGATTTTTTGGGTGTGGGGGGTTTTTTTGTTTTTGTTGGGGTTTTTTTTGTTGGTTTTTTTTTGTTGTTGTTGTTGTTGGCTGGACTTGACCTCAAAGGTCCCATCCAACCAAAAATATTCTGTGATTCTGTGATTCTGTGATATTTACCTTATATTATCTCGTTGGCGAAGATGCCCTTTTAAGGTTGTTGCAGAAAAATGTGAGAAATATAGCGCTGATCAATAGGACTGTCACAACTTAGTGCTGATGTAGCAGCAGTTCTGGAAAACATGTCGGATGCTTCTCAAACTTACGAGAAGACTTAATGCTTCTCCAGAATAACATGCAAACCATATAATGACAGCAATTATAGCCTAGGAAATTCAAAGATAACATAGGAAGACTTCCTAATCCGTACTTCTTTTCACGTAGAGAGAGAAAACATGAAGGTTCCCAGGTGAGTGAAAATATCTGCTGGGGTGAAAACTTAGTGTATCAAAATGCAAAAAGGCAAAGACCAACATGTATGGCTGTTGCTATGCTGTACTTTCACAGCTACGGCTCTTTCACTCTACGTATATTTTCTGTCTGTCACACTGGCGGTGGTGATGGGTTGTACAACCAACCATAAAAAGAGGTACCTAAACTGCTTTAAAATGTCACTGATTTGGTAGAATGTTGTGGTCACAAAAAACTTCATCCAGATTATTTTTTTTTCTGATAATTTGTGATTAGAAAAAGGTTCTGATAAGAATCTATTAAATGGTAGGATATAGATACTACTAATAAATTCCTATTAAAATAAAAAAAAAATTCATTTTACAATTAGTTACTTGTTAAAAGGGCTTTTACATATAATATATATTTCTTTTTGTAAGAATAGCTTCTGCAAAAGATGCATTTTCCAGTTTGAAAAATAAACATAATAAAGATATTCATCAATTGCCTCCCTTTGCTGGGAGATAGACCTATTTAACTGAAGAAAAAGCACGTTACTGAATAATAAGCAGTGCACATTCATCTTTACTAGGAACTGGAGTTGTAGTTCACTACAATTATCGAAAGATGACTTTTTGAAAAACTATATAAAATTCAGTGTGCATTTCCTTGAGATGACAAAAAACCTAGCAGAAAGCCCTTATAGCTTGGGAAAAGAAAAAAAAAAAAAAGCTTTAAGATTTTTAATTCAACAAAACCACAAATGCCAAATTGTCATTTTCCAAATATGTTCCAAGATACGTCCCCTAGTTAGATGAAGGTGGAAAAAGACAGAATTTCTAACAGAGCAGTTATTTATTTTAAGTCCTCTTCTGATATTTAAATATATATTAATTAGTTTAAGCTATGTAGAGGGTCTTTTGCCCTATTAACTCTCTTACTTAATTCTGCTGACTAATGCTGAGGACTTTGTATTTATTTGCAGGTTACATCAAGTTGTGAAAGACAAGGAAACGTTCTTTAAATTTTGAAGCTTTCTTTAATGTGTTGTTAAAACCTGAAGATTGTGTGTGTATGCCTGAGTGGGTGTGTATATATATTTTCACGCACGTATATATTTTACCTTGGGTATTATTTATCACAGCTGGTAAAAGGCTTGGGAACTTTGCTGCTGATACGGGGCAGTTCTAGCTGTCAAATGGACGGATATTTATGTGCTTCCTGGAAAGATTATATATGGAAGTGTTATGGAATTGAAAGAAAAATTGTTCTGTGGTACTTGGTGTGGGTTGTTTCAAGAGGAAGGTAAACTAGAGAGTCATGACATATGCAACTAAGAGCTTTAATACAATTAATGCTCTCAAGTTCTTTTAAGTGGCTTTTGTTACTTCCTTTGAGCTTTTTGCTTTTATTATAGTTTTACAGAACTAGATTCATAAACACCAATGGAATTTCTGCCTGTCACTACATGGGGCGCTTTATTAAATGAACACGATAAACACTTAAAGTCCTGAGCAAGAAACGATACATCCTTGTATTTGATAGAGGACTATCAAATCTTTGTACAGCAAACACTCTCTTTCCCTCATCCCTTTCTATCTCTTGAGGTTTGCACACCTCTTATTTAATATCTGTAGGATAACTGGGAGCAATTAGGGAAACTATTGTCCCTCACTACTCCATTTTATTCCTTTCTCTTTTTTTATGAAAGGGAGAAAACTTAGAAGGTTAAAAACTCTTCAGGGATGGAACTATTTATAACCACTAAGTAATATTAATCTAGTCTGGCCACCGTAACATTTTGCATATAGATCTCTTTCAGGGAAAGAGTGCCAAGTCTCTGTGAAATCCCACTTCTTAATTTCCAGGTAGCATAAGTACAAGAGACGGGGAAAGCACAAACCCTGTTGTGCCCATTTGCTACCACCTAAGCAACAATACAGCGATATGAGAGAGGTAGATGTGAATCGCAACATGACAGCAAGCAAAAGCACCTACCAGGATGAAGAGACACTGGGCTGCCAGTAACCATCGTCCATGGGTTCAGGGTCAAATTGTCACATTAGAACAGGCTGATAAACTATCTGGAAGAAGCTGGAAAACTACGTTTGAGTTGCTTATATAGCTAGTTGGGAAACAAGTTCCTACACGTACAGCTAAGGCAGCTGAGACCAGTTGTCAGCTAAAATCATGGCATGCAGCTGGCATGACGCTCGGCTGAGTTTCCTCCCCATATTAGCAGGATGAAGACTGCCAGTGAAGTGCTCCCTCTGCCACTTCTCTCTCCAGAGAAGGGAAAAAAAAGAGCATGTCAATCACAGAGCTGCTGGCCCCAGAGAATCACCCAGTGAAGCATTAGCTCATTTGACTCACATTACCAGAAACAACATCTCTTCATCTCTTTTGCTCTGCCAGAGGAGCCAGCCAGATGAACCTCTTCTTTTTTTTTCCTGGCTCTTTTCACAGAAATCTTTGCCTTTGTTTGTTTTCCCTCAATCGTGATGCTTGTGCATTGAACAACCTCATTGGAAGGTCTTGCAAAGTCACCATCCTGTCCTAACTTAAATTCCTTTCAAGAACTGCTGTCCTCATCATGCCATTAAGAAACCTGTGATTATGAGGACAGTTTGGTGTCACTGAATTTTTGGTACTGGGAGCTGCAAAAGTCTCTGTCAAGTGCCACAACGTTGAACTCGCAGGACCTGGATCTGGGTGCTTTGGACCTATGATCACTCCTTATTTCACGAAGCAGCAGCTCTACCCCTGTGCAAGAGGCTTTTCCCTTGTCTTTGTGCCAGCAGCTGCCCTTTCTCCTGCCTTTCCCTGGCAGCCTTTGCCTCCTGCATCTTCTGTGCCGCTGCCACCATGCGAATGGTTGGGGAGCGAGTTGGGCTGGGGCAGCAGCGGTCACAGGCACTGAAAGGTGAGGGAGCTGGGCTGAAAAGCAAGAGCAGAGCCCTCAAATAGCTGGACTGCTCCCACCACGTTGGGTGTGGGGGTAATTCCCGTCACTCTGAGGCTGGAGGAGCTGGGTGGTTCCTAAAGCAGAGCTTCTGTTTGTGAATTTGGTCCCCATCTCCTCCAGGACGTTGCTGCAAGCCACAGGTTGGACCACGTTGGTCTGTGCCAACAGCTTTGCATCGTTTACCAGCTTAGATGCAATGACTATTTTTGTGTTCTTAAAGGTAAGAAAATGCATTTTACTCCTGTCAAATGTTTTGCTTCAAGCAAGCCTTGGATGAAACAAAGAGATAAGACAGGGATCCCCCTCTTAATTATTGAACTGTGCACTCATTTGTCCTCAGAAGCTTCAGCTTTTGCCACCGATGACCTGTGGTGGTTGAGGTAAAAACACAAAGCCTGTCAAAAGGAATCTGCTGCAGCATCAGGATGGATGCTCTTGTGTTTGCTGCCTGCTGGTGCGTGGCACTGCTGACTAGAAGACTTTCTACCTCTACAGCATGTTGGTTTTGTGCTTCTCTGGTTACCCAAGGATGAGGTCACTCCATTCGTTAATGATTTATGTTTATCTAGCGCCTTTCTTCACACAGCTTCCAAGGCAGCTGGCAAATTTACTTCTGCACCACCAAGTACCTGAAATTGATTGTTAGTGATTTCTGTACAGACTGAGGAGACAGTTACAAGAAACTCCCTTTCCCCTCTATTCTTGGATCTGCGCTAGGGTTGGGCATCATTACTCCATGCAGCTTGCGCTGTCTGTGCACTTTGTGATATGACATTCCACAAGGAGTTTCTCAGGCTTTTTTGTTCCTTTTTAGTTTTGCTTTCAAGTTCTTTTGACAGGTTTTTTTTTTTTTTTTTTTACGTTTACTCTTGTAGAGCAGGATCCTATTCCACAAGCAACTTTACAGCCTCATTTAAACCAGCCTGTAGCACAGAATTCAATTTAGATCAAATAAAGGGAATGCAATCTGGTCACATAATATTGCAAATAACAATTTTTCTAGCTGTGTTTGGAAATAGTGTGGGTATGTGTGCAGGAATGATGCTTGTAGCCATAGAACAGTGTTAAAACATAGCACTTTAAATGGACAGAAAATAGCTGGAGGAATTTTACCATCATGAAACAATCTTGGCACAGTTGATGACCTGCCTTATCATTTAAGGTAATACAAGGAAAGCAATAACATATTTTTTCTGAACATTAGAGGTTATAATTTGCACAATAAACAGGGAACCAAAACTGAAGATCTTGGCAGCAAAATGAAGAAATGGTAATATTTCACACTTTTCTCTTTCGGAGTGCATTAGAAGCATTTCTAATTGAAGATGTTTATGGTTCTTGAGAAAGAATATGATATATTGTTTTGAAAGGAAAAAAACACCTACCTCTTCTGAAAGCAGTATAACATATAAACTGCGAGGAAGAGAAGCCTAAGCCCAGGGAGAGGTTGGGTTCTTGTTTGTTCCTTGCCACTTTCACTTAAATTCTGCCAGTGTAAGTAGATCTAAACAGTACAATAAAGCGTACTTTGATTCACACTTGAGCAAGCTCCCTGTGGCTAGGGCAGGTTGACAGTAGCCAAGTATGAATACTGGAGAGCTCTGCTGAGTTGGACAGGCTGTTAGAGAAGTTCTAACACCCTAAACCACAGGGAAAACTACGGTTTTATTTTTATATAGTTGCTGTTTGATATCAGTGAAGGTAAAACTACAGTATGCTCTGGCTATGCTACAGCACCGTGGTGTGTTCATGCATTGCAAAAATACACCCATTTTCCTCCCCTAAACCCAAGTGGGTTTTCCTTTTTCCATACCTCATCAGAAGTAATATCACACGGCTCGAAGAGTCTCAGTTACCCGTCTGTGTGCCCCCCCCAGTGTCTTTAGATGCAGCTTTGCCGCTCGCCTGTGAAAATATAATTAACCTTCGCTGCCCCTGAGTGTGCTGGAGCGAAAGGAGGGAGTGCAGAGGTGAGGGGGGCAGGCAGCTGCACTGTGCGTGCGTGCAGGGGGTGCAGAACACGTGCCCTGAAAATCTACATTTTTCACATTAAGACCTGGCTTAAGGGTTTTCTGAGAAGGCTATTCCTGCCTTTCATTTCGGGGAGATCAAAGCTCCCTTCCCACTCAGTCTTTTGCATGCATTTGAATTTTATCTACACAACCTTGACTGGGGAGATGACTTTTTAATGGTGTCACCCTGACCCAGGAAAATTACAGTGTCAACAGCAATTCTTCTGCAGGTCTGTCAAGGTTAATCCAATTTTATCCTATTTACTCATGTCATTGTTTGGCTTGTGATAAATAGGGTTGTACTTTTTAAAAAAATATGAACGTTTTCCTATTTTTGTTTCCTACGCATGGAAATTACCTTCCTGGCTTCTTCTCTTCCATTTTCACAGAATCACAGCATGGATGAGGTTGGAAGCCACCTCTGGGGGTCCTCTAGTCCAACCCCCCTGCTCAAGGAGGGTCACCTTAGAGCTGGTTGCCCAGGACTCTGTCCAGTTGGGTTTTGAGTATCTCCGAGGATGGAGACTCCGCAACCTCCTTGGGCAACCTGTTCCAGAGCTCAGTCACCCTCACAGTAAAAATATACTTCCTGATGTCCAGAGGGAACCTCCTCTGTTTCAGCCTGTGCCTGTTGCCCCTTGTCCTGGCACTTCTTGTTACTGAGAAGAGCCTGGCTCTGTCTTCTTTACACCCTTTATGTCTTTCTAGCTTGTTACATGCCCTTGCAGGTGTTGTTCAGAAGTACTGGCTTGTGGAATACTGCTGATAGTCCGCCCAGATCTTTTTCAAGTTTTTTGGTCTTTTCTTTTTTCCTCTTACTTTTCTTCCTTGAGTGTGCACTACAGAAGAGGATGCCTTGCAAGGCATGGCTGAAAATAACTGTGCAAGAGGATCTGGGAGAAGTCTCCACTCTACTACTATTGAAAACTGGGAGCTGAACATTTTTACTGCTTGGTTTTCCCTCAAACACGTTAACAGTTGTACGAGTTAAATGATACTTTGTGATATCCTGCAGTTCCAGGACATGATAAATATCAATGATAATAGATTAGCTTTTTTTATCCCAGGTTTCATGCGCTCCTTTTTGAGACATTATTTACTAACCATGATTTTTATATTTTCTGTTATTCGTAGTGCTTTTAATTGCTAGTTCTGCATGTTTAGCTTCTTATTTATCTCTCAAGAAAGCATATAAGGAATTTACTTTTGGCTGAGGAGAGATAATACACTTTGCTCACCATGTTTGGGTAATATTTTTATGCATATGGAGCAAGAACGGGATTTGCTCACCATATTTGGATGGACAGGAGAGGCGCACTTAATAGTATGCTGGTAACTTCTTTTGAAATTAAACTCTCTCTGCTACTTTTCTTATGCATTTTGGTAAAAACTGTGTAACTTGCAGAAACCTAGGAAAGGGCAGGTCAGATCATATCCGCTACCATATTACTTTTCTCTTAATGAGTCCTGGTAATTGCAGAGGGGGGGTTCATTCCTCTTCAACAGCCCAAACCTCTGACTTTAGGAAGGAAGCAACATTTGAGAAACTTAACCTGCCATTCCGTGGTGCTCTGTGTCTGTGTATATACATACAAATATACATACAAGTCTATGCATATGCATGCATGTTTGGAGATTGTGGTCCCTGCAGGACCCAGCCCTGAAGGGGTTAGGGAGTCGAAGCCAAGTTCAGAACTATGATAAAATGCTAATATGACCGAATATTTCTTTTCTTAGCTTTGAGCAGTTGTGGGCACTATGTGATGAGAGGATAATCCAAAGCAATGAAATTGTTATGAAGTGCAGTGCAGAACCATCTGTCTCTAGTACAGAAAAATGAATGTATTAGTAGCCACCAAAGAAATGCCTGAGGGTTCTTTTGGGTTTATTTTTAATTTAAAAACTAAACCCTAGTATCAAAAGGTACTATGAGTTGTTAGTAAAACATCTAGTGTCCTAGTACTACCTTGTTTACCTAGCCTGAAAATGCCAGAAGTGCCTTTCTGAATTGTACAACTTTTCATGGCTAATAATTCATTGCAGCCTTTTGCCAGGCAAGTAGTCTGAAGAAAAAAAAAAAAAGTCTTTTTATTGATATTCTGTATATTTTTATATGTGTACCAAATCCTTTAAGTTATAGATGTTATTAAATTAAATTGGAGAATCACATTTTTGAAATGTACTAACACAGTTTCTAGTGCAGAATGATCTACCATGTTCTAAAGAAACTGTTCAATTCATAGAAGGATCATGTTCTTGCTCATGATACAAAACACTGAGTCACAGCTTTCAGTATTTTAACTGAAAGATATCTCTACACTCTATTGCTTTTTTCAGGAGTTGTTGATATTGGCTTTCTCTGTCTGATGAGAAACACTTTTTTTTTTTCTTTGAATCAGCAGCTTTCTTTGCATATGGAAAAAAAAAGGATTCTGTGTGTAAAGTTGGTTGTATTTACCTGTGGGATACTGAACATATTTTCCTTTGGGAGTGTTACTCAGCTGTTCTGAGAAGTTGAAACATGCTCTTAGAGAAACAGGTACTTAATAGGCAAAGGGAAAAGATATAGCAGGGTCCTTTAGTGGACAAATATTTGATTGTTTGCCATGCTTAATTGCCTACTAGTCTTGTGTTGCATGATGAAATAACAGCTATACAGACTATGTACAAGAACAACTGTTGTCTGAGAAGCTGAAAATAGACCAGTTGATCAATTTACCACTTGTAACTCTAGCATCAGGGTAGGTATTTTCAGGGACCTGCTTTTATAATGGCCTTTTTCTGTTCTAAAGTTTTGTACTATTGTTATGTCTTTGTGGAAAGGTAAAATGCAGAGTGTGGAGCTGTCTCTCCTCCAACAAAATCTTGAGAAACTGAAGCAACTTTTTATTTCCTGATTTCCGTTCTGATCAGATTTTCATGGGCTCTGGGCCTGGCATCATTGCATCTGTCTGCTACTTATTACTGTGGGATACAGTAATTTTTCTTACTTGTATGCAGAATTTGTGTTTGCTTAGCTTTCTATGCTGAAAACATATTTCTAATAATGTATTTAATTTTATGGTGGTGTTGAAAAAAGGCAATATAGAATAGTTTCCTGAAATAATCTTTTAAGGTCTAAATCTTCCTTGCTGGCCTGTCTGCAGGAATTTTATTTTAATGGAAATGTTTCCCTATTAGATTCTGATTTTCAAGAACAATGAACTAATTCAGAGGTTGGTCCATTGCTCACATGCTTCAAAACCTTAACCAGCAAAATGAAAATTGACTCTCCATAATGGCAGCCACCGGTAGAGTCACTGCTCCCCTTGGGATGCCCACACGTTGATAGACCTGAAGTTTCCGGGTTACAGCAGGCTTTTTATTGCAGGTGCATTGAACTCCTGGTGTCTGCTGCGCCACAACCATTAACATCAGTCAGTCAGGTGCAGGAAGGGCAGGGAAACATGAAATTAGCACACATGTCCCACTGAGAGATGTTTTCTGCTCTGCTGGTTAACAACACGACATCTGCAGGGTAAGGACTGTCAGAGAGACTGTGGCTGAAATGGCTTTTGGTTGCATGCAGGATTTACAGATGGGAACTAACAAAGAACTTTATAGAATCATAGAATGGTTCGGGTTGGAAGGAACCTTAAAGATCATCTCCTTCTAACTCCCCTGCTGTGGGCAGGGACACTTCCCACTAGACCAGGTTGCTCAAAGCCCCATCCAGCCTGGCCTTGAACACCTCCAGGGATGGGGCATCCACAGCTTCCCTGGGCAACCTGTTCCAGTGCCTCACCACCCTTTGCACTGTAGTTGATTGCTGGGGGTGCTTTCTGGTGAAAAAGTGAATACATTCCTGCCTGTTTTGCTAGAACAACATTGACCTGATATCCTGTTGCAGGCCACAAACTTTCCATGTTCAAACTATTGCACATGCTATATTTTGGTACTGCATCTTGTGCTCATAAGCAAGAGGGTAGCGCTGAGTCTACATGTGAAAATTAGATTTGAGGCTGATGTGTATATATGAGATTTTTGACATCTGGAGTTCCCAGCTACACACAAGTACCACTAGTTTGAGACCTTCACAGTTTGTCATAGGCATTAGGAATACCTTTCTTTTTCTAAAAATTTGGCCTGACAAGCTCTGGATGCTTTCATGTTGCTTTTTCATATTTTATTCACACCTTGAAGACATCCTGAATGTTACGAGTGGTGCGGTGTCAATTGAGTGCTAATTTGTCGTTTCTCAGTTTAAATGGACTTTGCCTTCTTCCAGATGTGCTTCCTAGGATCAGCACCAATCTACATTATCTGTCCTGGCAGCCTGCAAGCACCCACCAACACTTAGCCCATGAAATTCAGCAGTAGTTGAATAGTAGGGCTAATAACCTCCCAATTTAATGCCTGCAGGCTGTTCTGTTTGATTGCCAATGGGTGAGCAATGCACTTATCCTTGTCTTGTCAAATGGAGCATGATTTTGCCAGTACCCTAATTGCATTGTTCCAACAAAACACTCTTATTTCTAGCTGCCTGAGGGTGTAAGGATGAATGAATATAGCAAATACTATTTAATAATGGTTAGAGTGTGGGAATAGGATAGTTCTACAAAATCCCTGTCTGATATTTACTTTTAGTTATATGTGAAATGAAGCAAATAATCCCTAATAAAAGTCAAAAAAATGTTGAGGAAACTTTTATATTATGGTTTTGTTCTAAATGGCAAAATTAGTTTCAATTTTTTCAATGGAAAACTAAAAACTGGTGGAAACAGAAGAAAAATTGGTTAAAACAATTGAGTTGTTCTGTGCGATTTTACAAGTTGTTTTCACTTGTTTAAATTTTTCCTACTTTGCAGTCTACTACTATAGTTTGAATTGCTTGTAATAAGAAAGGTTTGGGTTTTTTTTTTATTAAAAAAGGCATTTAATGCTTTTTGCCAGAAAAATAATTGAAACTCATTTTTACATACTCTAGTTGAAGGAAAATCAAAGTTATGATAAGCTCTCATTTTAATTTTTAGAAGTTGCTAGTTTTTCCTTTTTAGAAATTAGAATCAAATACTGCATTTTTAACTTAGTCCAAACTACAGTAAAAACAGTGACATATTTTTCTTGATATATAATTGATTTAGAACTGCAGGATGTGGCTGTTTGGAAGGAAAAATAAGAAAGTGTTGCTATTTCACTAGTTAGAGTAAAGAAAGACCATTTTGTATAAAAGTCTCAGAGGGAAATCTGAAGCTAATGAAAATTTCTCAGGTTGCAATATCTTTTTTTTTTTTTCTTTCTTTTTTTTTTTTAGACTCCGAATGTCTCACACCATGTACAAGAGATGTGGCAGGCAGGAATTGCTCAGCTTATGAGCCACTCCTCAAAAGAGGGAAAACATAAAAATACTCGTAGGCTGGTCTAGAAAAGGTGAACTAAAACTTTTTCTTCTGCCCTTATGCCTAGGCAGTCTGGGAGAATGCTAACCATTGGTCCCTAGAAGCGTATCCTGATTTCTGAGCACTAATATTAAAGAAAAATCCCCATTTCAGAGAGAGAACGAGACTGTGTGAACATAGAAAATACCATACCCCATCTCAAAAAAAGGTAAGGAAATGTTTTTCTGCTGATCTTTTAATACTGTAAGTGATGTCTTCACTTAAGATTTCATTAAGTTCAAGGCAGAATTAAAAATGTAGATAATAATTATTTTAACTTATTTTAATGTACTTATTTTAACATGTACATTCTATCTTAGAAAAAAAAGCTTTTTCATATTAAATGAAGAGTGTAATGCATGTGTTACTGTATTTAGAATTATTTTTTGTGTAGCTTTTGTGTGTATTTTGGAAAAAAAGAAAAAAAAAAAAAAAAGTACGGCACACAACAGCAAATATTATCTTTCATTTCAACCACTGAAGTTATTCCTAGCCATGCCAAGATTTACGTAGTCTCTGGTCTACCAAGCAACTCTCATTTTGCCAAGGCAGATATACAGCGTGTTTGCAGGATGCTGCCGCTGGGAATTAGTGCTAAGTAATAGTTCACCATTTAGGCTTTTATCAGAACAGATATGCACTCTTTCCCTTTCTGCCAGGTTTTGGATTGATTGTTTATTTGTAAAATATTTACAACTCTACTTCCTTAGATGTTTCAGTTCTAAAAAGTATTGGAAGAAGCTGAAAATACTGAAAACATACTGTACTGTGCATGTTTCCTCTGAAAATGGAATGACAGCAGCAGAGGAATTCTTCTATTCAGATTTTCTTTCTTCTTTTTCACTTTTTTTTGTGGCCTGGGAAGAACATTGGCATTGCAAATGATAGGTAATAATGTGGCCCCAGGGCAAATGTGTTCATCAATGACATCATCTGCGAACGCCCTGCTCCACACCGCACATCTATAAAATGGGGTTCAGTGTCTATCTAATGCAGAAATGCTGTCTTCGCTCTTGCGTAAAACAATATGGCTCTGTTATTCAAAGTTATTTATGCGGTTTAGAGAATCTGTCCTGTCTAACTGATATCACCCTGTAAATTAACAAAGCCTATGAATTAACTAGAAGTCCTGCCTTACTTGTGACTGTCTTGCCAAAATGTACGTTTGACTGGTGTGTTATGTGGCAAGAGAATGAATTGCAGGCGGATACTGACGGCTCTTTGGAAATCATCAGCTGGAATACATTGGCTTGTTGTTAAGAAAAAAAGGTTCTGTTTTCTTGAGACAGTCATAGTCATGAGGAGATTTTTCTGCCATAAAAACCTACTACTCCTCAGCTGAAGGTACACAGGTGCTTTTGAAAAACTAATTTGTGAGATGTCATCTGCTTATGTATTATGGGAAGGATATGTTCTTATTTTCTCAAAACAGGAAGGTATGAAAAGTGCCATCACTAATGGAAAGTGCTCTGTGAACTCAGGATTCTGTCTACCTGCTCCCTCTAACTCCATATTTGCATGACACTTCTGTGGAAGGATTACAGATTCTGAGCTGTCTTCTTCCCTTTTAATAGACTTCATTTTTGCATGCAATATGGCAGTTTTCTAACAGCACGTTTTTTTACTTTGCAAAGTAAAATATAATACCCATTAGCTTAAAACACAAATATTCAAAGAGCTGTCTATGAGAGTGTTCAGTTACAATACCATCTCCTGATTAGCTAATATGAATTTCATAAATAAAGTATGTAAGACACATTTCTGTATAGAATTTGCATATATTTTTTTTCCAAGTGAATGAAAGTTATTTTTTCCTACATATACCCAATGTTCTTTCATAACCTGCCCCCATACCCTGTTGTTAGAATATTCTGCTTTTTGCTGCAGAAAGTAGGACCAAAACTTTGATAGGAAATAATTTGTACTATGAATAGAGATTTTGTTTATCCATAAGATTCTTTTTGTCGTAAATAATTTGCAATTTTTGTGTTAGTCAATTTTTGAACGTTTACTGAAGTCTAATATTTTATTTTTTCTAAGACATACATTATTTTCTAGCTCGTTCTACCATTTCACGTTTTCTGGGTTAAACTGCTTACAGCTTCAGACTCACACTTATTGGTGACTCTATCCTGCTTCTCCAGAGGCTTCGGTTTTCCCGTAAGGCACACTTTTTTTTATTTTCATTCTTCAAAAAAAGTGGAGGAATAGGAAAAGCTTTGTTCTTTTATGTTCTGTTAAAGTTTCTGACTTCAGTTGTATCTTCCAAACTTTTTCCCCACCTTTATTCCATTAATTTCTTGGTTTTCCTTGTTTTGCCTCTCTTATTGTTTATGTTTACCTGATTCAGGTTTCTTTGTTACAATAACTGATGAGTATGGATACATTTGATTGTGTTCTGTCAGTCGCTTTAGTGGAAGTACAAACTGCAAGGGTTTTATTAAATTAGTCACTGTGCAATACCCAGCTTTGCAAATAATCTATTTTCTTATTTTAATGAAGAAGAGGTCCTGCCAAGAAGACAGAGACCATGATTTAATCAACATTATGTTGTAGCATTTGTTCATGATTCATTTTCCAGATTTCTAGACTTTCTCTCTGTGTTATACTTGCAATGAATTTGAGTGATGATTAGAATAAGCCTTAATGTGAAAAGTTCCTTGATTTGTGAACCCTCTACATATTATTAATGGGAATGAATTAGTTGTCTCCTCAAATTTGGTATCACAAAACCAGCCAGGAAGTCTTTCACTGTACATGAACTCTGATTTCATACTCTTCTGCAACTCAGCCTTCGCTTGTTTTCTTGCAGAACAATGTCATGTCCCCCTTCTAGCTCCACACATTTTTTATGTTCCTTAAGCCTCTCAATATATTAACTTCAGTAGTTAACTTTCACATTTGGTCTGTTTCCCCAGGAAGGTGCCCAGAATGCAAAAACTTGTTTTGATAATTCTGCAAGAATAGGTTTACTTCCCTTGGATAAACTGGATGATATATATGTGTTACAATCAGAGCAGTATTTCTGTTCAGTCTCTAGATGCTTATATATTTTTGAGTGTTTGTACTTAATATAGAGTAAGAGATTTAGAAAAATGAATATAATAGCTTCTAAGGCAGAGCAAATTTTTGTGAAATTATTTGATTGCAGCAGTATTGCTTGGTTCTAATTATATATGTTTCTTTATTTTAATTACCAAGTTATAATTGGAATTGAGGTTTTTCTTCCTAGTTAGATTCAATACTTCCAAGCAAGATTTCCATGCTCACCAGAAGTATTTCGGAGCGGCTTATACCTCAAAATGGGGCCCAAACTGTGAAGCTTGAATGGCTGTAGAGTTTTTAGAAAGTGTTCAAAATTTCTTATGTCAAGCTAATTTTTTCACAAGGCCAGGAGTCACATTTGCAAAATTTACATCAGTTTCTGTATGGATTTTCATTTTTGTGATCCTGCTGATGACAGGAGTTTATGCAATTAATCCAGGTTTAGTTAATCTGTAGGTTACAGATTCCTCTATGCTGAATTCTGAGAGAATATCAGTGAAGAATACTGTGGGCAAAATTATCTGAGGGCAAAAGGTGATTTTTGCTTCCTCTGGTACTTTTAGAATCAGGCCAATGAAAGGATTCTCTACAGTTATTTTTTGTACCGCTGCCCCTACATTAGGGTTTTAAAGTTCAAATTTGGATCTTAAGAGTACTGAGGAGTTCAGGTTTGTATGTTTGGGGCAGGCAAAAACTGTCACAAATCCTGATTTGACTTTGCTAAAGTAGTGTTTGTGATGTCCTGCCCTAAGGGGCCAGCAATGGCTGAGTAATCTTAGAAATCCTAATTCAGGAAAAGAAAAATCACATGCTTAACTTTAATATGATTTAGTGCTTCCTTGAGCTGGAAGCTCACTGTAGCCCTGGGCTTTAGTGGCTGACTAGGATGGAGAGAGGTAAAGCTCTTCAGGAAATTCTAGAAAGAAAGGACACTCATGTAGATATCAGAGCTAATTATGGTACGGCATGTTAAATTCAGTACTGGCAACGGACTGACTACCTGCTCTGTGTTCAAAGATTTAAAATTCCCTTTGGCCTTCTTCCCCTCCATCTGAATGAATCTCTCAGCTGAAACGCAGCTCAGAGACCTATGCAGTTTTTTAAAAGCTGCTGGTGCATACTTTGCTATTTTTACTTGGTGTTTCTCTGCACTCCCTGAACTTCTTGGACATCTGTGATGTCCTGAGCAGCCAGAAGGCAGAGGTTCCTACAAAGGCCTTCTTCAGCTCCATCATCTTTATCCTTAAGTAGAAAGGGGAGCTGAACTCTCCTGTCGTGGTTGGATATTGTTTTCCACTGCACGGTCCTGCTGAGGTAGCTATTTTTTTTATATATATAACTCAGGATAAAAAAATGTCATACAATGCTGGTTTGTATCTTACTCATTTTCCATATTTCTTATGTTATTGTCTAAAAGTAAGACTTCTTCCCCAGAAAAGAATGGTTCTGGGGAAGAAGAAAAGTATGAAAAATATTTAACTTATAGGCGAGTTTCACTAAAAAAAAACCTTCTTCAAGACGTTTAAGCTGTTATTTTAATCTGCCTATATGTTTTACAGAAGGACAAATGCTGTAATTTTTAATGGCTATCTTGTTAGATCTGGAAGATGTCATGTGCCTTTATAATACTTTTACTGCCTATGTTACATAGGGGTATCTTTTATTGAGCCCATTAATCTAGTTGTTTATTCCTTGGAGAAACTTAAAGTATGGAAAGTATGCAACTAGAGAATGTAATTTGAAGAAAATTGTTTTCTGTAAAAAGGTTTCTTTGTACTTCTGCAGAATTCAGAAAGCCAATACAGTGCTTTATACTATAATACTGTTTATTATAATGTTTTATATAGTGTTCATGTATGACACCATTTGTTTATTGTGTTAAATAGAAGTAGTGCAAATATAATTTAAAATATTTATTATGTAAATATATAATACTATTAGTTGCTTCCATTACTAATCAGAGGAAGGATTACAGCCAGTAAGATGAAAACATGTTCTGCACAATGTGACTTCCTTATTACAGGGCTCTGTGGTTCCTTGGAGGTATGACTTACTGGTGCTGCTGCATTTTGTTATGAAGCAGAGCTGTAATTTTCATATATTAAATATTTCATAATGTAATGACTCTTTCACCCTCACAATACTGCTACTGCTTAATTCCAAAGAAGCCTAAAATATAAGACATTTCACTGCAAGAGCAGTTATTCAAAAATAAGGGAATCTTAAACTTGTGTTTGATTTCAAAATTTTCGTGGCTATATAAATGTGTTGTGCTGTACTTCTTGTTTCAGTAACATTTGAAAAAATCCCAAACAAAAAAAAAAAAAACCACCAAAACACATGGCTGCAGCTGAAAGGGATACTAACCAAAATATTCCCTCTGAGGTCCTGGGTACTGATGATTCAGGTACTGTAAAATAAACTAATTTTTTGGTTGTAAATTAAAGAGACAGAACACATTTTCATCTTATTTACAGAGGAAGCCTCTCCCTTCCTCAGAAATTAAGGCAAAGAAACTGCTTATGCCTGTGTCTGAAAATTGCAGAGTTGATCAGACTGGTCTTGCAGTTCCTTCTTAGCACAGATGGGTCTCCCAATGTCAGGAGCATCCTTGGTCACTTGGGCTAGAAAGTTCTGAGTATTTGTATAGAAAGACTAACTTACAGGTTTTTACAGCAGGATTTGATTTTGTGTTTTTGCCCTTCTCTTTCTTTTTTCTTTTTCGCGCAGTGTTCAGCTTAATTCTAGTATTCTGTGAACAGAAGAGTCCTAGAAACTGGCTCTAAGAAGCAATACTGTATTCAGTTGATTTTGTCTTTCCTCTTTCAAGTGTAGGACCGTTCATTGCATTATATTGCTTAGTATCTTGTCAAGGTGAATCTTCTTGCACTTCATGTCTGTGTACAGTTGTTTAATATACTTTATTGAGAAACTTTTCCTGATACTGAACCTAAACTTTCTCTGGAAACATTTTGTCCTAGAAAACACTGGGAGCCTCCTAAACAACCCTACTCCTTTCATTCTTCTATAGCAAAAATCAACAAAGTTTAATACTAAAAGGCAAAAACATCTTTAAGGATGCAAAATATAATCATTTCTTTCCCCAAACTTGTGGGATTGCCTCTTCTAAGCTATAAAAAGAAGGCCTCCATAAGGAAATCTCCAGTGATGGAAAGAAATTATGGAAAACTAGATCAAAAAGAAAACAATTCTTTTAGGTTCCAGTTCAGGAAGTTGCTGGAGGATAAATTAGACTGAATTCCTCAGTTGGGGTTTTGGTGTCTTAGTTGCATACATCATTAGTGAAAACAATACCATCTGTATATTTTACTTCTGGTGAAGTGCTATTAAATACACTGAAGACATCTTACTTTTTTTCCCTAGTCATGTTTCCAGCTGCCCTCATGGAAACTAGCACCTTTCCAAGGAAACTGGTCCAGCAATTTTAGAATTAACAGAGCAGATAATAGAGTTCAAAAGATTGTTACATGAAAATGAAATACACTCATCATCACCCATAGTTTAATAACTTGTAATTCATACTAAGTACATAAGGGAAATTTATATAGCCTTTGTGATGTCTAGGCAAAGCTGTAAATGGACAAGCCTACAATTCAGTCAGCTGAAAGAGAGTATCAATATGTATAAATGAAGAGAGATTGAACACTCATATTGAAACCTTAATTCTAAAAAGCATAAAACATTTCCTAAGAAGACTGAAATGGCTCTTACTCTGCAAAGAAATTTGACCTACATTGAGCATTAGTTACAGAAGCAGAAGCAAACAATGCTTTCTCTGGCTTTAAAGGATTTCTAACCTATATCATTTGAGTAAAAGCTGGGGGAGCAACATCATCCAAGATCATTCCACCAATGGTGTTTATCATATTAGTGCAATGGAACAGACCCAGGATATTGACCTTTTTTACGAGAGCTTGCCTCTGTTGATGGCAGCAGGGTATATAAATAGCAGAAAGATTTTTTTGGGGGAAAGACTTTGTATTAAAATAGATGGTTGACTTAATTTTGGAATGGGTGTGGGTATTTTTAGATGCCTTTCCTTTTAGATGCAATTTTTCCTTAGGGTTTTAAGAAGCTTGGAAGAACTGTGCAATGGTAGCTCTTAGGAGTTAAAATTCTGCTGAAAGTTGCCTCCAGAGAAGTCATCATATAAACTCACAAACTGCCAGTTTTCTGCTAGTGTCATGACCTTGACTTCAGAAATCCCCAAATCCATGAGGCAGTGATTTTAATCTTTACTTAGGATTCACTTGTAGCTAATCTTGTTTAAATCCCCTCTGCCTCCTTATTTTCCTCCCCTTTCGTTTCCTTCTGTCAGCTCCTCATTCTCATCAGTTTGCCTTAAAGGCCCAGGGTGGATGAGTCAGTGATTCCAATCTGTATCTGCTTAGATACCAATTCCCTTTTAGGGACAGCAATATCATGCTTTAGCTCAGTAGGCAGTCATGCTTTTTGAGCGATTTTGACATCTAGAACTTTCTTTTACTAGATACTGACCGCTGCACTCTTCTCTCCGTTTCGGAACAACATGTTCTCTGGGGTCTTTTTAAAAACAAATAAAACAACCCCAGCTCTTGACTGCACAGATATTACCAGTACAATGAAGATTCAGCCTGGTTTAATCTTGTGTTGATCCCTCATTTTCCTTTCTTGTCCACTCGTCAGTTGTTCATTCATCTCCGGTCACCTGGATATGTATCTCCTCACCTCCTACAAGTCTTCTCCTCCTCCACAATCCCAGGGATCTCCTACTACCGGCACTGCCAGGCATCATGGCACTGAATTTTGCTTTCGTGTGACTTGATAGTTTGGTGGGAAGCTAATACTGTATCTCTCCCTTGCTAAATAAAGAAGAGACTGTAGGTATCATCTGCAATAAGAAAGGCTGAAAATCCACATCATCTGGTGAGAAGGAGACCTTTCCTTCTGTCACCACAGCAGCACCTGAGTGCTCGAGAAGGCACAAAATGCTTCTGGAGCCCCATAAACACCACAATTGCTCCGTGATCTGGAGCTGCAACCACACACTCAGGTTAGGTGTCTCTCACTTGGATGGGGTGAGGAGGGAGAGAATATTTTTTTCTCCCTCCTTAATTCTCTCTTCATCTAAAAAACCAGGAGAAAGCTGGAAGGGTAACCCATGACTGGTATTGTTCTGTGTTCATTTTTTCTAATCAGCCAAAGTATTGAAAATGCTTCTGTCTCTTTAAAATGGTGTGGTATTTTGTGCTGTGACTACTACTGAACGTGAAGTTATTGGAGTGAACAGAATAACTTCATGTGTGTTGAGGTGTGAGGTGACCTCATTATTCCTAAATCTGTTCCTGTTTTGTAGCACTCTTTATTCAGCTCTACTCTTTCAGCTGCTCGAGTGTTTTTATTTCTGCTCTGGTTGTGTAACAGAATTATTTTGAAATGTCAAAATCACAGCAACATAAGTTGGTTAGTTGAGCCAACCTGGTGGAAATTTAGCTGCTCATAGATAAGACAATAATGCAGCAAGATTAAACAGGGCTTGTGGCTTAATAAGATAAGAAGTGACACTTGCCAGGTTTTACTGTGGTGCAAGGATGTTAATTAATACAAGAGATGCTTCTTTCCAACAGAGAGTTCTGGTAAAGACATTCAAAAATCCCCATTTTTGTCTTTGGTTGCATGAAATCAGGGCTTCGGAGAGGTGTTGTGTTGGAAACTCTAGTTTCAGAACATGTTGTGGGGAGCAGTGGTGGGCACTCTGCAATCAGCGCTCACTCCAGGGCAGAGGTGCACCTCCCTGGGGAGATTCTGCACCCTTCAACCCTTTGTGGTTTTGCTGCCACTGAGGACCTTGCTGTTGGGGCTGTTTATCTGGAAATGGGGTCCCTGTCCACTAGCAAGGAAACTGAAAAATTATTTCTCAGAGTTCGCTCAGTGGGAACCAGGCAGCCTTGCTGGTCATTACCACATAGAGTTTACTTGAAGAAGCCAATTAGAACCATTGCAAATGCCATGTGTTGTTAAATTTCTTAAGCTAACTTGAGATTTTTTCCATTGGAAAACCAGCATTTAAGGGACAAATGAGAGACAAGAGGCCAACTATGTTACTTGAGAGCTCTCTTTATAGCCTCAGAGTGGTTCCTGTGGGGTGTGTTTTGTCTAAATAATCTATCCCATCTTTTGTACCATTAACCACCCTTCAGAAGCTCCCTGGCTTCCAGTGAAGTGGTTTTTTGCCTGGTTCATTGTCTGCCACACTCATTTATTCGATTTCTCTTACTAGCTTCAATATTCTCCACTGACTGCATATAGCTTGGAGCACTCAAATGAAGTGGTAATCTGTAGGGTTTTTAACCAGCAGGTAAGTTTTCTGACCAAGCATGTTTCCTGAGTTAAAGGTCTAGTGCCCATGCCAAATCTATGGTTACATTAATAACCTCCAATATCTACAATGATGTGTGACAAGGTTTTAGCAAGCTCAGTGGCTCCATTTCCTGTTGCATCCAAAATAGGTCAAGATGAAACATGAAGTCAGCTAAGCTGGGGAGAGGGGACAAACATTTCAATTTGACATCAGCGGGCGGTAGAGCTGCCAGTTCAGTGATGTGAATTATTTAATTATTCTCCGCAGAACAAAATGTAAAAACAAAACACTACATGTACCTTAATTTTTTTTTTGTATTTGAGATGAATTGGAGTTGTTTGGGGAATAACTAGGACCTTTTAAATTTCTACTGCATTACACTCTTCAGCTATTAAAACCCATTTGCATTTAAGTCAGTGGAAAGAACCTTTATTTTTTCCCTGTAAACTTTGCACAGAATTACATTTTGCCACTTCACCTTTTAATCCTCTTTCATTTAACGTTTCAATGTGTAAGAAAAGCTTGTGTTTCGATTTCCATCCCTGCTTGCACAGAGAAAGGCTGTGACACTGGTGGCAGGCAGTTTGGGTGTGACCGAGATCATGCTGATATTAGGAAGTTATAGAGAGAGTGGTTTCTACCTCTTCATTGTAGGACTGTCCACCACTTGTCTTCATACCTGTTGTCTGACTAATGTTGCTCCTCAGCTGCTGTTACAAAAAAGTCCTTTGATAACCTTGTGTGATGACTAAAGACTGTAAATCATCCTCAGCTAGTAGATTGTCTCATGGTCATTCATGCATCTCCAACCTTGACGCTAGATTAGGTAGTCCCTCTCGGAGGTACCTCTTGACACCTATGCTTTTCAATATCATAATGTTCATCTGTTGATCTTCAAGACGGATCAGAGTCATGGGGTTTGAAGTGATCAAACTGCAAAGGACTTGAATAGCTGCAGAATGTGCCCAGGGGAGCGACCACAGCTGTGATCCACAGAGCGTTTGCTCAGGTAGCCATGCAGCCTTTCTGATGGTCCTGAGCCCTACTGTAAGCTCTCGAGGTCTGAATCAATCCTGGCTTGCTGGCTATGCTGGCTATTAGGAGGGATGCTGTTAGGATTTAGTGTAGGGCAGCGGGGGGAAGACTTGAGGGGGGCTGAGTAAAGCGATTTATTTGCTACAGGGAATCTTGCTCCTGTCAGCTGCTTGAATGGAGAAAGCAGGCCCTTGAGATGGGTCAAAAAGCCACGCATTTTGTCAGACCAGAGTAGTTTCATCTTTCTATTCTTTTTCTTTTTCTTTTTCTTTTTTTTTTTTTTTTTTTTTAGCTCTTTTTAATTAAAAATGAAATTGGGTGAAAGTCATTCTCTTGGCTCCTGAGAATGTTTCATTAACGAAATAAAACGTGTCCCTAAAGGAAGAAGTCGCTAAAGTCATTATTACACTTAAGTCTTGATGTATCTGCCAAAAAAAAAAAAAAATCAGTGTGAGACACCTCAGAGGAGAGGGAGACAGGAAGATATGACTCTCAACTTTTTTATTTTATCTTTTATCATTCTCAGTTTGGTCCCATATGCCTCTGTTTTGGGGAAATGATTCTGTGTGTCTGTATTTCCAGTGCTTAGCAAAACGTAGCTGCTAAGCAGCTTGGGATTCTTAAGTTTCTTCAAATAAACTAATAATGTGTGTTTAATCGACTTTTAGAGGGAGATTTAAGAAATCGGTATTATTGAATGCAGTATGTACAAAATATTAATTAAATTTTTCCTCTGTTAAAAGCTTTACCTTAGTGACTTCAAAAGCCTCTGTGATGGATATCCAAGTGCTAAGGACCTCTGTTTAAACCAGAAGATAATCATAAACTTCTTTAGTTTCACATTAAAAAAGTAAAATCTTTCTCTAGATCCTGAGTTTCATAAGAAACACCTTTTTGGTCTAAACATGTTCGGGATGTAAAGGCCTAAGGTTAGCCACTTGTTGCTGATCTTTGAGTAATACTTGTGTGACATGATTTTGAACCAACACCATGCAAGAATGGAAAAAACAGCATTGAAACATGTATTTCCTGTTGAGGATTTTACTGCACTATAAGCTACTTGGTTCTTGGGAGATTTGCAAATGAAACCACCCATTTGTATGCCAAACTGCAGACCTGGGAGCCTCACTTTACAGGGTCTATTTTCCCTTAAATCCTGGTTGCAAAGATCTATTCGTGGAAGACTGGCACCTCTGCGAAAGGAGCTACGGGAGCCATGGGAAGCTTTATCGAGAGCACAGAGAAGTACTGTAGTAGGCTTTGGCTCAGCCTGCGTTGACTGAGAACTGCATAATGAAGTCTTTTTTAGCTTTTATATTCAAAAGTTTATGGCTTTCTCAGAGGGATTTGCATCATTGTTGCTTCTTTTATGACGATAATATAGGCTGCTTAATGCCTGTCTCCGTTTCATGGTACCATAGGATGCTTCAGAAAACACTAGTGTCTGGCACAATTTTCCTCAGAAAACGCAGCCTCCAGGTTTCATGGCAGTTGTTGACATTAAACTGTTCTTGTAAAGTTAAAGTCACGGATGATAATATAATGACGGGGGTTTTTTTTACAACTTTATAAAATCTGCTGCTGTTATTCATAGCACCTTTAAATAGTTGTCTAATATTCCAGGTATACCTTATTGCCCTTGTGGAAAAGGTAAGCTATTTTTGGCTTTGTAGTTGGGCAAGACTGAGCAAAAAGCAGTTATATAAACTAATGTACCAAATGAATATCGTATGAAAGATCAGTCGGGAGGTCTTAGCTATCAATCTGAAAGCACCTTGGCTCTTGCTAGTTAAAACCTCCCTTAGCTTTTTCCGCAGGGAGATCACTAAATAGAGAGTGCTGAAATACGTGCTCAGCTTGATTTGTAAGGCTGTTCCTACAAGCTTCCTATCATGCTAATATATGTCCTTCAGTGTTCTCTTAAAAACAGCAACAAAAAAAACCCAAACCAACCTTTCTCTTTGGTGATTTCATGGCTTCTGTTTCTTCCTCAGAGAAGATCAAGTCTGGAGTTTCTCTGACTTCGTCTGAAATTGTAGGCATGATCAATTTGTTTAAGAAACCTTGTAAGTACTTGACTGATTCTGTAGATTCTGGAGCACACGATGTCCTGTCATTCGAAAGCTCACTGTTAAGTTTTTGTGGCTTATTCTGGAGTACTTTCAGCGGGGAGCTGGCTGAGGGGCGAATGTGCTGTGCTTATTGTTTTGAAGCAGGAGCTGTTGCTAATGTATGTGCTGCTTTTGTCCATTTTTATGGCAGTCGTCATACACGGTGTGTGTGTGAAGCAGAGTCAATCCAAACCAAAGAGGTTATTCTGGTTTATGTTTTTTGCAGGTAATTCCCTGTGGCATCACTGGGAGCTACCTGCACCACTGTGGGAAACTCTACTCCCCCAGTTTTGGCTATGTCAGATGCTGTGCCTTACTCTACCTTTTGAAACGGTCCTTTTAATTGATGAAAGCTTAGAATCTATGGATTTAAATTTTGAAGTAAATAGAAAAGCATATTCTCGTTTAAGATCATCCGGATTATTTTTTGAAGTTGTCAAAAAGTTTGCTGTTTTTAAAGCTTACTGCTGTAGTTCTAATTTCAATAGACTTTCCTAGATTAGTTGTCAAATACTATCTTTCAATTGCACTGATACTAACTTACATTATTTCATTTTTATTTCTTGCATTGGATTTGCAGAGATTATTTGACAAATTCAGAATTTGTTAAATGATGCAAATGGACTGAAGCAGTATGAAGTTTGTAGCTACGTGTCAACACCAAGCATGCTATCAAGCAGTGGTGCTGGATTAATGTGGTGTCCTTCTGTTCACTTCTCTGTTGATGGGGTTTGGGGGCTTGGGGAAGGGGAATCGGGGAGGAGGGTTTGGCCAAAGTGTTTATAATGAGCAGGATTTGCTTTCAACATGAGATGGTGGTTAACGTTTAACATGACAAGAGCTTTAGTCTGTTTTCAGGTTTCCTGATTATTTGTCTATTCCAGTTGAGAAGTAAGTAGTATCTCTGTTTCCACTGGATTGAATGATGTTCCACATGAGCTTGTGCTACTGAAAAGGTATTAAGAGGGGAAAAGGCTCTCACTTGATTCACTGACTGCCCTTCAGAACAAGGTGGGAAGTCCCTCTGTCACTGATAGTCAGGGCAAATGCTCCACCAGGGAAAGAAAGAAGAGAGGAAGGAATGTAAAAAAGCCTTTATTTCTCAACAAGTTGCTTAATGGGCTCTAATTACAGATTGAAAGGATGGAAGAAGTAAGAAGACTCACTTGCATGCACTATTGAAGAATTCATGTAGGAAGAAGAGACACAAGAGTTTGAAATACCTGGCTAGCTCGCTGTTGTCATCTGTTAATAATTCACATGGCCCTTTCATTTGTATTTTGTTGAGGAAAACAGAGTAGGCTTGAAATATAAAGAAGCTCTTAATTTCCTTTGTGAGGGAGTGGGAGTACAGCGTGTCCATTCAGAAAGAAAAGAATTTTCTTGTGTGAAGTTTTCAGGCTTTTTTAGTTTTCTTTTTGTAGGCAACTTCACCAGTGGTACTGTGGGAAGGAAACTCTGTTTCTCATGTGGCTTTTACACTTGTGTTAGTTATTATTAGTTAAGTCATAACTGAGCTGCAAATTCCAGACTCAGACTTTCCCAGAATTTGGTTACTTGCTTTTGTAGAAAACCATTTGCTGCACAATTACCACCAAATAAAATGGTGCATCACTGTCTTGTCTTATACTGGGTTTTGTGGTCAATCACTGTATGGTACTACTGTAAAGACTTAAAAATCCCTGGCAGCCAGCTGTGGGGGATGAATCTGATTCAATGTCACATGAGTTTTCTCTGAAAGCTGCTGTTCGGGGAAACTCACGTCCATGGTCGCTGCCTCCTTTAATAGAAAAAGGATTGGCTAAAATATATTTAGTTTCTTGGAGGATACCTGTGTTTAATGGATAGGATTAAAAGTAGAAAGGTAGAGAATATCTACAGTTTGCCAGACTTCTAGCTGAGGTGAGTGATGGTAATTTTTCAAACCATGGTGGTCTCGTTTGCAGAACGTGCCTCTGTGCTAGAGTTTCCTTTTGCCTTTGTTTTCAGTCCCTCTTCCGTATTATATGTGTGTGATTATTATTGATATGTGTGATGGTTTCTGACCTCTCTCACCCACAGCAAACTTTCTCTCCCAAAACGGGTAAAGAGAAAATTTAGAAAATATTATGATATTTAAATCTTGTTGGTAATATCTTACTTGGGATATTTGCCTGTTTCTGATTCCTTAAGAAGCATACAATTTATGTAAGAGAGAAGTATGACTTACCTTACTTCTGCATCAGTGCTAGCAGAACTCTAAACAATGATAACATGAACGCAGGTGATGTGCACATCCACAGGTTCTCTAGATAGGATAGCAATGCTTTCTACACATGAAACATGAATTTTTAATAGCGTATGGGTGGAGACAGCCCACTAATTGGCTAACCCAGTCATTTGTAGCAAAGGCACTCATTATCTTCGTTTCTTAAGATTTTTTCCTAGTTGTCTTTCAGAAAAGTTGGAATGCATGGTCTGACGGCCTGTCCCCATGGGTCAGGACTGAATTTCAAATGACTCTTCTGCTCCTTGAGCAGACTGGCTGCTCTTGGAAATGCGATACTCAGCGAGGTGGAATTCTTGTCTGCACCAACCTTGCCATGCCTGCATTCACTTTTCCTAATTACAAAACAACTTACACTTAATGAGTTGCAATTAATCAGTACCTTTTGCTTTGCTACACATATAAAATTATACTCGCAGTAAAATGCTTCATGAACTAATTAGAGATCTCAACCCAGTGTAGCTGGGAGACTTCTGTCCTCTAGTTTACTGGTATCTTATTAAATAGGGAGATTAAAATCTTGTCTCCTTGTTCCAAAGATGCAATCTCTTCATGTTCTTCTTCTCCCATGGCAGACTACATTTAATTCTTATTCTGGAATGCTGTTTCCCTAAATGACGTGTCCTCTTTAGCCTTGTCCCATTTCACAATACAGCCTCCAGCGGGGATGACCAGCTGCTCCCTGGCTGGGTTTGTCTCAGCTGACTCCGCAGGTGCTGGAGGGTAAGAAGAGGCTGACCCTGCAGAGGGTTCTCTGGTTATCCTGAAGAACTGGTACAAGCAGACCTTACCAGTCTAGTGGCATGGTCCAGGAGGGCAGGGCGGAGAAGCACGGCTGTTCACAGCGAGGTCAGGTCCTCAGAACTTACTAGTTCTGGCATGGAACCCATTCCTGCAGAAAAGAGCAGAGTCCTGCAAGGCTGCCTCGGCAGCTGCGCCCTTGCCCATCAGCACATTGAGGGGCTTACAGCTTTTCCCATCTGTAGATCTGGAAACAAAAACCAAGATGTTTTCAGAAAAGAAAAACAACAAAGCAAAATAAACCTCTTCCCCCTGCAATTTGGGATCATTCTGTTGGAGTAATGTGGGTGATGCACCAAGTAATGCTGGTAATGGCTGCATAGATTACCTAGGACCTATGTCTCTGGAGCTGCTGCCTGGGTTCCTGGTGTGCTGTGAGGAAGCACTCTGTTTCCATCACTGCTGTGTTTGGGAGAATTTGTTTCATTGGGGATTCTGAGGACTTTTCTAGGGACAGTTCTTGTGGCAGGAGCTATAGGTAAACAAACATTTGATGTTAGAAGGAAGTAAAGCAGATTTCTTCCTCTTGTTCTTCTCTGAGACATAAGGTCTTGCATGAGTTTTCACAGCCATCCTTTCTGCCCCTTTCCTTGATCCCAGTTAAATTTCAGATCCATTGGTTGAGAGGCTTTTGGCCTCTTTTACAGTGATGTGCAGCGCATGTGGTGCTCATGCATGAACGTGCTGCCACAGGTGCTACCAGGATGGAGCACTCCCCATCCAGCAAGGCTGGCAGCTGGTATCAGTTCCGTGGATGTACACAACGCCGAGGCACCTCCAAGAGGAACAGTTACAGGTAGATAACCTACTTCAGCTTCTGTCCAGTGCCCCTTTCCACTTTTCTCTGAACATTTTATTTAAATAAAATTGGGGAAAACACTTCCCTGTGCCTTTGAAAGTACTTAGTAAAAGTATTATTGTATTTTTAAAAGCCGTTCAAATGTTTTTTGTTACAAAGTAGTGAAATCTCATAGAATCATAGAATTGTCTAGGTTGGAAGGGACCTTTCAGATCATCATTGCTCTCTTATTTTCTACTTTTTGGGTAAGTGGTTACCCAGATACTATCTGCATTGCCTTACCATTCCTGGAGCTTTAGAATACAATGTGAGTGATGCTCTTTTAGGAGTGTGTTTACCAAAACCTACTTGAACACCTTTTAGTCACGTTTGACTGCGGTTTCTGAACTAATACCTTTGAAGCAAGTAGCAGCTGCCCTCCTATTAATGAGCACGGATATATAATGCCAGGTAACTATATGTATTCTTTCCAGGTTGGTTTTTTTTTTCCAGATTCATCAGTGATCTGCAATATGTAAGTACATGATAAACTTCATGTACAGAAACATAAGTGTCTCTGCTCATCTTCATTTAGCATTTGTTGGAATGTTAATAAAACAGTGAATTCTCAGGCAATATAGCAGATTATTTGTCACTAGTTAATTTTCAGTTTACAGTCTGAAATACTTAAACTCAAACCTGTTTGTGCGAGTCAGTCAGCCAGAGACCAGATATACATAGTATTAACTGTGACTAAAAAAAGCAGCTAGAATTGCACTTGCCCAGAGTAGTGTTTTCTGCAAAGAAATTGTGAACAATCCATATCCTGGCATATATGTCATGTCTCTACCATCAGGTTTAAAAACGCTGATAAATCAAGCCAGACTGAAAACCAGAAGATTTGGAGGGACAATCGCATCTCTGCCTCCTATTTTGTTCTGATGCAGTGTGGTTGGGGATTTTATGGTTTGGCTCCAAATAATTTACAGCAAAAAAGCAGGGAAAGGAGGAACTGGTGTTTCTCCTGTGATTTAGACATACCCTCTGATGAAAATCCTGGAGAAAATGTTGCTCTGCATTGGCATTACAATGTGTTCCTGCCCCGCAACTGGCGACTTTTCTTTCTTCCATATGCAAGACCTAGTCTTTAAAAGTGAAGAAGAAGGGACGAAAGGGTGGGAGAAACCTGAGCTTAACTTGTACACTGTGCAAAGTTACCTTTGTATAACTGACAGTGCTGTCATTTCATGTACCTAAATTAAATGGTTCTTTCCTCTGGCTGTCCTGGGTGGGTGTTACTGTGCATATGGCTTTTGGGCTTTAGCTCTGCTGTTTAAAGAAGTATCAAGATTAGCACAGTCGTTTAGAGCATCAGGATTTTTCCAAAAATGCAGTAGAAAACTTGGTAGGAGGATCTCGGGGTCTGATGGAGGGCAAACACAGAACATTGGAATGACTATTCTCTACACCTAGGACGTTTGGCTATACATGTTAATTTTTCCCTTCTGTATGCCATGATTAAAAAGACTGCCCACAATGCAAAGCGACAACTACTGTTATTTCCACTTGACAAATCTTTCAGAAACGATAGTGTGAGGAAGGCTTAAAGAAGTGCAATTTGGACCTGCTTCGAGATGCTTTGCAGTATCTCAGCTTCAAAATGCATCAAGGAGAGAGATGTGTGTATCTTTTGAGGCTAGCTGGTCACATATTGGAAACTGATTACTTTTATAAACTTTTCTTTTGGCTTGTTTATTATTTTTGTACAGTTACAATCCTTTCAAACTCGCATGTGCTGTTGTAGCCCTGGGTGGTGCTTTTCAGAGATGGAAAAATAGCTTCAGCTACTGAACGCTTTATCTAGAACATAGTCTAGATAAATTAAGAATAGATATAAGGCAAGTAAAAAAGCTTAAAACTTGACGAGTACTCACCTCTTTCCTCTGCCCCCACCCCTTTCCCATGTTTACTCTCTGGGATTTCTTTGACAGTTATTGCTCTTGAGCCTTGAGTTGTAAAAGTAAAGCAGAGGTATCAGGTGGAGTGTTTTATGCAGGGGGGCAGGATGCCTACGGTGCCAGAGAAACCATTAGGGAAGGGAGCTAAATACAGTATGGTCATCACGGACTCCCCCTGAATCTCACTTTTAACTTCCCATAACTGGACAGGCAGGGTACCAACTCCTGTACCTGCTTGCAGGGATCCAAAACATGTTTCGGTACCTGGGAAACAAGTTCTCAGAGCTGCTGAAAGGGACTCCCACATCCACCCATGCTGGACAGTCAGACCCTGGCATTAGTCAGTACCAGCAGCAGAATTTCTGCTTCTTGCTCTTGTCGCTATTCCGGAACAGCTGGAGGGTACTCCATCAGCCAGAGGGCACCCTGGACAAGTAACATCTTCTGGAACAGGAGACACTGCGCTTGGCTGGTCCCCTGGGCTTTTACAGCTGCTGTAGCTCCTCAGAGAACAACAGACGCAACCTATGCTCCGACTGTCCTTCCAAGGCTTATAAACAGCCTACTTGAATATTTTTCATTTTAGGATCCATGTTGATGTCATATCCTAGAATCTACAATGCCTTAATTTCCCTTGGCATTAGTTATGTTTAACCATCCTCACCAGCACAGGAAATCTTGTGCTGTGTCTGGGTACCTGAGTCCCCCCCATTCTGTTTCGTTCTGGGACATCGTAAATGGTAAATAAATTCCCATGGGGGCAGGCGATGTTGGAGAGAAAGTGCCATCTCAGTGATGTTTAATCATATCCAACTCGTGTGGCTAAATTTCATGTATTTCACCGGTTCAGTGGTGGTAATGTTTCATAACCTCATCGCAGTGAGACGGTGTGTGATTAGTGCAACCAGTCACATCCTGGCCTGGCAAATCCTCGCCTGGAACTCAACCAGCTTGACAATGGAAAATAGTTTTTTCTCTTTTTCTCTTTTCTAGGTATGTTTTAAAAGGAAATGTCTGGTTGTCCTAGTTCAAGGGTAGAAATTAGATATTTTAAAAATGTTTAGGTTTATAAATACTTGAGTATCATCTCTCTATGGCTGCTTCTCTTCTCTTTAAATTTGCCCCTTTATGAGTAAATAATTTTCTTCTATCATCATAAAATAGAATGGATAGGGGGAGATTTCACTTAGCATCACAGTAGTAGCTAAGATTTTTTTCCATTTTGATGGTACAGATCTTATAATGAACCTTTTCTTGATATTTCTATTTGTGGTGTTCCTACAGATATCTTACTTGGCTGACATTTAAAACAACACTCCTTCTACTTATTAGTGTTTTATGTTAATAAATATACCCAGTGTCAGCCAAATAAATTCAATGACAATATACATATTTTTGAGTGTTTTATGAAGTGAGTATTGTTAGTTTTGCAAAGCTCAAAAGAAAAACATTCAAGAGGTTTTTATTTCTTAGATATTTATAGGGAAGTCTGAAAAATTTCATCAGATTTCTCTGAGGTTACCAGTTAATAAGTGTTTCTAGTGATGTCCTGTTTCTCTGTTTTAATTCCGGAAAACAAAGGCAAACCATGATCACCTCAATTCTTCAGTTGCCTCCAAATAACAAGTACTCCACTGAAAATACATTAATCATATTAGTTTTGGTGTGTGTTCTCACTTTTTCTTTCTCTCTTAATAAATAGTAGCAGGGAAATATCTTCTTATTCTGTATATTTTATTATGTTGATGACAAGATGAGGAATTGAGTCAATGTTAAGCTCCTTTTCCAAAGCAGATCTAGTGTCTAAGAAAGTTGTCAGAACTTCAGCCCTAACCCTTACAGTCTTCTTCCTGCAACAAAAATGTCTTACACTCATCTTGTGTCAGTGCTTGGCCTGGGTGGAGAAGACAACCCAGGCTGAGGGCTCCAGTGAGGATGCGGAAAAGCCACCATGAGTTCTCTGTCCTGTCTTTGACTCTGTTCTGTGAAAAAGTTGTTCGAAATTTGCCTTTGTGGCTCAGCCTGCTTACCACATAGGGCCAGGTGACGAATAAGGAGTGACTGGTTAAGGTCTGTAAAATGCTTTGAAGTTTGAAATACAATACTAGTATAATTAGTGATTAATGCTAATGATCAGTTTTACATTTGCATCTCCATGATCTGTTTAACAGCTCAAAATCTTCCTACTGAAATTGCTGGTAACAGCAGCTCAGCTTGAGTTTTTCTCTTCATAGCAGTCAAGTCAATACTGAGATACCATCTCATCCCAAATCCTATAGTAGGCTAAGTTACAAAAATCAGCAATTTCAGAAAAAGGTGGAAATGGCCATCTATCCTTGGCACTCAGAAGATCCACCAAGGTCTGGAAAACCAGTGTGTCAGCAGGGGAGGTAAAAGTGGGGTAGCGTACCTCTGTGGAGGTGATGCTGAAGATCATAGAATGGTTTAGGCTGGAAGGGACCTTAAAGATCACCTATTTCCAACTCCCCTGCCATGGGCAGGGACACCTCCCATTAGACCAGATTGTTCAAAGCCCCATCCAACCTGGCTTTGAACACCTCCAGGGATGGGGCCTCTGCAACTTCCCTGGGCAACCTGTTCCAGTGCCTCACCACCCTCATAGTCAAAAATTTCTTCCTAATATTTAATCTAAATCGCCACTCTTCTAGTTGGAACGCATCACCCCTCATCCTATCACTATATGCCCTTGTAAAAAGTCCCTCTCCAGCTTTCAAAGTACCTCTCCAGATGTGGAGGAGCAGGAGGAGTTGTAAGCTGGGCATGAGGTTTAGTTGTAAGCTTGCATTGAAGATCTACCCAGGTCTGGCATATTTCATATTTATGCAGATCCTCAGCTGAGTCTCCTGCTTGCGTGCCCAGGAGAGGAATCTTGTCCCTGAAGAGAAGAATGTCTCAGTTTAGTGTCTGCTGATTCTGAGGAGGGGGTTAATCTGGGCTTGTGTTCAACATACATAGTGAAAGCTGCACAGAGGGTGGATGGAAAAAACAGATGTTGGATAAACAGGCAAACTCACAGACTCAGGCCAGCTGTCCCGAGTCTTAATCTGGCCACAATTAATGTCAATTTGTGCAAAGAGGATTTGTTTATCAGAAGGAGTAAGTGAGCCTGGAGGAGTGGTTGGGGAAGGAGAGTGTGCAGCAGAAAGCCGTGAGGAGGGGCCGTGAGGAGGTGAAGGTGTCCTCCTGCCCTGGCGGCTCTGCAGAGCTCCAGCAGAAAAAGCAGCTCCTTGCAGGAGCACGGCGTTTGCAGGCTTTGGAGGGGAACGCAGAGTGGTGTCTTCACCCCCTGTGCTGCTGACTGATGTGATTTTCCACAATGTTTTGGTGATATGCCAGCCTGAGGAATGAGTGCCACGATTCTTTGTGACCACCTTGCCCAACAGAATAAGTTGGTTGAGGTTTGGCTTCCTTCGGGGAAAGAGCCCTTAACAAAACCAAACCCTTCCCAAACTCCTAGTTCTCTTCACTCTGGTTTTCACCACGCAAGCATTTGCTTCAGTCTTTGCTTTTTCACCAAAATCGGCCAGAGCATTTCTGAATGCCATGGTTCGTGCAGCTCTTTTCTTAAGAAATAGTTGATTTTCTTTACTTTGCTACCAGCTGTAAGCCACGACGGCATGATTTTAATTCTGTGAAATCAGAGATAGTCACCATTGTTTTAGTTATTTTAGACACATGGAGCCTGAGTTTAGATTTGACTTGGCTTCCAAGTCACTCAAATATGGGTTTTTTTGACTCCTTGAGAAATTTAGAGATGGTTCTGAGATTCCAATCCCCTAAATTTGTGGAGGGGAGAAGGATATAGTGCCTCCTGTTCAGCTTCACCTTTATAAAATTTAATGAGGAAATTATTAAAATAATGTTTCCACTGCAGTGGTTTGGCTTGGAATAAGCTCCTTTTTAGTCATGGCTTTTCTATATCACTTCATAAGTCTCAGAACTTTGAAAGAGAACACATGGGCATAAAGTAATCACTTTTTTCTTTTTCTTTTTTTTTTTTTTTTTTTTTTTTTCCCCTGGCTAGAGTTGCCTGTAGAACTAGGCCTGAACTTTTTAAAATGTATTTTGACTTCACAGAATACACATGCTAATTTTCCTTGTGATCCACGGAGCAGCTCTAACTCAAAAGAAATATTGGTAGTTTCCAAAAAACCCCCACCCAATAATCAGCTATTGCTTATGACTGGGGACTAAGTAAGTACATAAAATGAAAATGTGACTCTTAATTTCATCTGACCTACTTAAAATATTTTATGAGTTCATCTGAATTGCCAGGGTAAAATTCATATATATGTTTGTCATTGTAAAAATATATTAAACTGAAACCGTGCAAAAGTGAAAAAAATCACTCAAAGCCATTGTTTTACGCTTGCCTGTCACAATGAATCAAAAAAACATTATCTGTTTTTCTTCATTAATTGGTTATTATTGTTCTGAGCGGTGATGCTACTTTGAAAGGGCTCCATAAATTTCTAGTTTCAGTGCTTGCAGGTGCTGTATGTCACAGTATGTCTTTACTGGTTTCAGTTTGTGTTAGGCAGAAAAAAGCAGAAATACTGTATTTTGCACCATGACAAGAAATTTTTATCCAATAAGATTGTCCTTATGTGACATTCAGGAAAGAATTTGTTCTGCGTCAGATCACCTCAGCAATGTATTAGCTTGTTCTTTCCCTTATAAAAGAAGGAAAATACTCCAAATCCCAATCCAAAATATCTTGGATGTACCTCCTTGCTTTCAGCCTTGATTTATTAGCGCCTAACGATTTATTAGCCAGTTGCCTCTCCACCCCCTTGTCAAGTAACAACCCCCTGTCGGTTCCAGGAGCCCTTTCCATAGGGTGACATTTACTTTTTTTGTAGTTACACCACAGTACTGCCTTTTAATTACCCTGTGATCAGCTGGTGTGCCCAGGTCTGTCTTCTTGTCTGTTTCTAGCTGATCAGGGCTAAATTTTTAGAAGAACGGCTCAGCAATATGCCCTAAACAAAGGAGTTTGCACATGATGCTTCAACATTGCCTCTCGTTTCTGTTATCCCAGTCCACCAGCCATCCAGCCTTTCTGGCAGGGCACTCTGACCCTCCTCTGAGTTCAGGATCCCTCTCAACTTTGTCTTATCGATAGATGTCAGCAGCATGCTGTTAGCGCTCCTGCCTTATCACTGAAGAGGTTTGGTCTATGAGTTTCATGCTTCATTTGTGAAAATTAACATTTTTTTTTATGGTAATCCAGTAGTTTCTGTGAGGATGAAATGCTCCTTTTCTCACCAGTGAAAAAAAAACCATGGAAGTGATATGATCCAAAAGTTGATGGGTGCAACACAGGACTTGTTCTAGGGGCTGGAGGGGCAGAAAAAGCACTTTGGGTAACGCAATCCCCTGCAAGAGTGATCTCAGTAACAGTGATTTGAGCGTAGGATGGTGTCAGCAGCCTGTGCCAGCCCTCTGAGGAGGTACAAGTGACCGCCAGCAGCTGGGGAGGGGCCGCAGGGAGGTGTTTGGCCGATGAGGGTTGTATTCCTTGGACTTTGGACCGCTCTGCGGCGGGGCCTCAGGCAACTCACTGCACCCTTGGGAGGTTTATCCTTCCATCCGCAGCTTGGCCAGTAGTTCAGGTTTCAACAGAAATTTCATAAGAAATGAATCTGCTGAGGGAATCCCATGTTTTACAGATATTTTTTTTTTTTCACTGAGAAGAAAACAACGAGCCAATGTCTCTTTACTGCGTTTACCTCAAACGTTTAATTGCAGATCTGGAAACCTCGGATAAAACCCAGCATACCGAAAGGATCTTCCATGAATGACTTTAGTTAATAAGTCTTGCCCTAGTAAAATAAAACTTTCTCCCTCCTGTTACATAAGGGATGAATGTTTTGTTGGTGAATCAGAAGCTGCTGCGGTCTCTTCTTTTCTAAGAGTCTCACATGCATCACTGAGCCCAGAGCTATTATAAGCAGGTTTTATCTTATCCCATATGTTCTGCAATGCAGCCCAGCACCTCAGTAACATCTACCGCATCTACTTAACCCTTTTGCAAATGTCCTTGTGCGTAAGAACTCCGCCAGCTGCTGTCACTGTGCTCGGGATGAGTATCCCAAGGTGTTTCGAAGCCCCTGACTACTCACTGTGTAACCTGTACCTGGGGCTTCCCCCCGGAAGCGGGGAAAGAGGGAAACTCCCTGGTCCCAGTAAGGTTTGCTGCTGGAGTTTGTACCGATCTTTTTGCACTGTTGTCCCCGCTGGGAGTCCCCGCTGTCCCCAGCCTATCCCACACGTCCCCAAAGTGACCTGCCTGCTCTAGGGCTGGCTGTGTTTTTCCGAGAGCAGCGTCTTCTCCATCTGAAAGGTGCTGCCCAAGGCTGGCAGTGGGGTGGATTAGGGGGGCAGGACATCCGTGTCAAAATGAAGGGTTGGGTGAGGAACATGAGGCTTTCAAACCTCTGGGACAGCCGGATGTGACACTTAATAAAAATAACAGGCACAGAAATACAAAGACTGGCTGAGAAGGCTCTAATTTATAGATGGGGAAAACAAGAGCTCAAAAAGGAAGGGAGGTGAGACTCCTGCCAAGAGTAAATGAGGGTGAAGAAGTAGAAAGGAGCAGTATTTACCTGGTTCTAGTTCTTCTGTTTAATATAATGTAAACCCTTTAAAACTACTTTTTACTCCTCTTCTCCACTGTGCCAGTCCTCATGCAGTGGAGGTTAAGTCCTTTTGCCTTGAAGTGTGTAAAATAAGACTTTACTCTCCCTGTTACTTCCTTGTGTCAAAAGAGGTGTTGAAATAGCTCTTTCCTTGCTCTGGATGATAAAGTGTATTATATGGTGTTTGAACATTAATAGACTGTATTATGCTGATTTACAGACGTTTCCTAACAGCTGACTATCTCAGCTACATATGGTTTAAAATGGGCTGCTGTTTATGGAAATGCTTTTTCTTCTGCAGGTGGTGAGGGAAAATAAACGTTTCTGGAAAGTAAGATTGGTTCTTGCTGTGTTATGGATACTTTAGGTAGTATTACTAGTTTATATCAGGTAACCCAAGAATACCTCATCTTCGCTGTGTGACAAGGCTTGCAAGAAACAGTATCTCTTATAAGATCACTTGATACTCTTGGAGAAACAGGCAAGCATTGGCACGCTGTTTTTCCTTCGCTTTGCCTAGGTCTCTCAAGAGGCTATTGTGGCTGCACCAATTTGTCACCTTTGATCCCTCTAAATCTTGTTTTCATTTAATGTTCCTCAGGTATTGATTTAATCTCTGGTTATATTATCTTATCTCTGTAAGCACAGGACTGCTGCATACTGTCTGCTTTACGAGTGTTACGTGCTATTGCTAATTGTCTCGTGCCGTTGAACTCATTGCTGGGAAGCTACATTATTGAATCTGAACATCAGTCTTATTTTTATGTTGATCTTTATACCCTTCCTCTGTTATCTTAAATGTCTCCTCCGGCTCTTTGGTGTTTGTATCTGCTTTGTATATCTGGGGTCTGTCCTCCTATCAGCCCCAGCTTTCTTTTTAGCTACCTATGGAAGAGAGGGTGATGGACTGAGGTCAGGTCACGGAGGCAGAAAATGTCCAGAAACCAACTTTCCCTGTGAAATCTGATGAATTACAATAGGTACGGGAGCTTGCTCCTATTTTACAACGTGGGAACGTGGTTAAGCAGAGCAGAGTCTGCCCTGCTCCTCCTCCTCCTCGCTCCCAAACGATTTGTTTCCCTTTCCTGGAGGAGTGGAGACACCTCTCCGGGGAGCGCTGCTCCCGGCTGTGAACGCAAATGTATGGGCAATAACGAGCAGCTCTGGGGAGTCACAGAAATGGATGTACCGAGCCGTGGAGTGGGTGGGAAAGCCTGGAGGCAAGTGCCGATCCCAGTTTGCACAGGGAATCTCTGTGCCCTACGAGAACAGGCTGGGCTGGGGGGAGTCAGGGTGGCTATTTTGGTGGGGACCTGAAAAGCAAAGAAGTTTGTGCAGATGCACAGCCAACCCAGGGCTCAACAGAGCACTGCTTAGGCTAGTGGATACCCTGAGTTATTTTTAACAAAGCATGAATAAGCATACCATTAGCTTAAAATCAAGGTGGGTTTTTTGTTTTTTTTTTAATACTGATACTGGCAATGTACATCATAACAGCCTTTTTCTGCTGTAGAGATGTGTTTAGAGACGTCAGTCGGCCCACCCTCTTAACTATATTTTTTAGATCCCTTTTTCTCCCCAGCTGCTGCATTGTGCCCAAAGCCCCGTAACCCACCTGCCCTCTCCCTGCCATGCAGTTTGTAATGCTGCATGCGTGCGGGTTTCCATTCTCTAAATTCTTTGTGGAAATTCTATTCAATTTAATAATTCATGTCCTCAATAGTCTAGCCTATTACACCATATTTTATAGCCGTTAAATTCACTGACAAGGAACACATTACTTTGGAGACAGCTCCTGTACAATATCTCGTACTACAGATAGGTATTCCAGACAGGGGCTGCATTTCACGTAGTGAACAAATGTCTGTGAAATCTCTGCAACTCCCATTGCAAAACTGAGGTTTGAAAAGTCTTGGCCACAATAATTTCAACTGTAAAAAATCACTATAAATCCTGCTTTTATTTTTTTTTCCCCTCAATGATCATCTTTCTACCCACCAGCTGGTGCATTTACTCGGTCAGCTCTGCTCGGAGAGGTCTCTCCCCGCGGGTTTTCTCACCCATGTTATTGTGAGTGCCCCCAGCGCTGCAGCAAGGAGGAAAGGCTGCAAGGAACCAACACCTTGCTACGTATCTAGGTCTCTTCTCTATGATTATGTGAGACTCTGTTTCTCGTATGAAGCCTGCTTTGCTTGAAAATTATTTTTTACATGTTTCCAGTGGTGTTGACATCACCTCTGTCCCACCCAGTGGCACAGCCTCACCCCTGCATTGTGGCTGTTGTTTGTGCTGTTTGTGTTGTTGTGGCTGCTCCACGCTCTTTCCAAGCACTTAAATCTCTTCCCTCTGTAAGAGCCATAGTTAAATCTTTATTTGACCTACGCTTGCATTGAGAGCTCTGTGCAGTTTCTGAAAGGCATCACAGCCCAGGAACCCCAATGGATTTTGGGTGACATTTGAGCACTTTAGCTACGAGCCATCTTATGGGGATTTGTCAGCTGGTGCGTTGCTAAGGCTTTGCCAGCTGGAGTCCAAAGGCTGTGCCTGATGTACCGGCAATAAAACCCATTGCACCAGCCTTCATCTTTCTTGGAGAGCACCTCAGAGTGAAAGAGAGAGTGCGAGAGGAGTTAGCTGCTCCTATCGGTCTCCCCTCTGTCATTAGGGGTGGAGGGACCATGTGCTGCCTTCATGATGCTGATGGTCTCTGCTTCAACTGGCTCTGTGTTCGGCACTGCCTGTCTTTAGGCAGCTGACAAATTATATGACAGGTTAAAGATTATTCTAATCTGCTCTGCTACTCTTTTGGAATAAGCTGAGAAGGGAGCGTTTACCATATGTGCTGTGTTATTCTAGCTCGCGTAGCCAACCTTGTTTATCTGTCGCCTTCACACCTCATGTTTTTCTGTGATTCAAAACTGATTTGCTGTTAACTGTTTACAGTGATTTGAACAGGAGAGGCTTGTGAAACATACAGGAAAAAGGTTTAATTGCTGATTTCCCGTGTTGTTCTGGGGCTGGATCTGTAGGATTCCCATTCGAGTGATTGAGGAGAGAAGCAAATGGCCCGTGTAAGCGGACTTGTTTCCTGACTCTCTCAGCAGTTGCTCTTGACACGAGTCAACACCATTGGATGTTCCAGCCTTCAGCCTTTCCTACCCCATTTTTTTCCTTTCTGCAGTGTAGGCTGGAGAGATGAGTCATGTTTGGGCTCCAGCATTAGAGACTCAAAGGGCTGTTGCGCAGGGCGCTGTCTGTTGCAGTGCCTGTGTTTGGATTCCTTTTTGTACTTGTTTTAGGAAGCCTGTTATGGGAAGCATTTTACCCTGTAGGTGATACCATCCCACACCTTCCTCCGTAAGAACTTGTGAAAAGTTTACATAAATAGACTTCGCCTTAGCGGTCAGGCATCGCCTCCTTAGAAACCTGGAAGGGTTGATCTCCACTCCAGCAGGATGGGGAATAGCGTGCGCAGGGAAGGGTGTTCATTGGGTTTGCAACGAGTCACAGAGACTCATTTACAGAATTCACGCTTAGTAATGCGACAACTGTGATGATAGGGTATGGAGCAGGGAAAAAGCTAAGGGACATGTTAAATCACAAGGAGAAAAGCAGATCTTGGCTGGAGATAACCATGTTGGCTTTCACCCTTTTTGATGAAATGAAAGCTGTGTTGACCTGTCTTTCTTGTTCAGCACCCAGATTCGTAGTTGGTGAATCAGTACAGTAGATTTGGAGTTGATGAGGTAATTCACAGTTATATCTGAAGACTTCCAAAAGAGGAGGGGACAAGGGCAATGCGGATGAATGACACAGTGAGAACCTGTTTTAAAAATGCTGTGTTTGAAATGTTTTATGCAGAAATGGCATTACACAACCTTCCCTTTCAAAGAAGGCTGAGGAAGCAGGCAAGGCGGGAACTGTGGAAAAACAGCTCTTTCATCCAGTCATTTGTCTTGTACTGATGCTTTCTCTCCTGTATCCTCCACCATTTGATTTATGAGTTTTTGCAGGCAGTCCCTGAAGTGTGTGAAGGGTTGGGGCAACTATGGCCTAGAGCAATAATTTTTCTCTTTCTCTGCATGACTGTCTGCCTATCTGTTAGGGGTTTCATATATGAAAATATTTCTCTAAAGTCAGACTTGAGCAGCGAGCAATCGGTCTGGCCTGAAGTGTGAGTTGCTCAGTTTATGGAAAGCAGAGCTAGGGGCCAGGGAGTGTAAAATTCTGTACCCCTTTTTTCTTCTACACTGGTAAAACTGCTGCTTCAGTCGTTGTTGTTTTCCTCATCTGCCCATTGTGGGTCAGAGATTTTGAACTGAAAAATTCTAATTGATGATCATAATTCAGCTTGTTATCTTTATTCTGCCACTGGGATGCCTTGTTGTCTTAATGAAGTTGCACAAACGAGGTATATCTTGACTGTCCAATGAGAAGAACGATACGCGCAGACTTCTTAGGGATCTGTAAAGGAAACTCAGAATTACTCTCCGTTGCATCTTTGACTTTATAATTTCAATTTAGATTTCCTGCTTCATCCATAGTCAGGTACAGATATAAGCAGATTCACAAGGAGTAGCTTTCTTACTCTTTGTGTAAGTTTGATCCCATCCCTGGGTTCAACACATGTTTGCTGGCACCATGCTAATTTGGAAACCACTTGTCACTGGAAGTATCCAGATGGCAATGTGCTTGGACGCATTTTCTCTCTCTAAATACCTTGTAATTATGCCTCCAGCAACTACCAAGGGGTGATACACAGCTGTGGCTTTGCCATACACAGGTATAGCAGATCGGCGTGCAAAACCTCATGTGGGATTGAAGAGTACTGTTGCGCTACAGAAGATTTTTCATATTTCCTGGTCAAATGTTCCTACAGGGGCCTTCTGTGTACTTTGCAACCAAAGTACTGCTTTCTGCAGAGCAGCAGCTCATAGGGAAGAGCAGAGCGAGCTGAGGCAGTGCGTATGCACCCAGCCTGGGAGAAAAGCACATACAAGGATTTAAATAGCTTATGAAAATATTTGTCACCAGCACAACATGATGCTTCTCAAACCGGATTATGATAGGAGGCTAAAATGATGTTTTGGTTTTGATTTTTTAAACTAGTTTGTTTTAAGTAGATTCAATGCAAAATTAAGTAGCGGCAGAAAAGAAATGAAGCTCTTTGCCAGTTATGATGTGTTAGAAATTCTTTGGTGCATCCCAGCCCAGAGAAATTAACCTCTTCTCAGAAATGATTAACAAGAAGCTGTTGGTACTTCTTTTTAATAGATGTGGGGAAAGCAGTTTGAAGCTGCATTTATTTTCTTCAGTCTTTGGTGAAAACAAAAGTTACTTATTTTTTTCTGGCTAACTTTTTAATTTCTTGTTCCTGTCTTCGTGTCTGTTTTGCCTTTTTGCCGTGCTTTTTTTGGTGCAGCTTTTAAAATTTAAGTGTCTCAAGGAAGAAATGCTTGGTCAAATCCTGCCCTCAGTTACTTGGGGAAAAAAAGAAAGTCAGAAAAATATATTGACTTTGTTGATATAAAGGTGGACATTTATTGAAGTCACCCACCAGCAAACCAACAGAACTTTATCCTGTTCTTTTTGTTCATTTGCAAATTGACTTGTCTGGTTATGAGGCTATGTGAGTAAAATAGAGCAGGTTATTTTTTAATCGCTTTTAATTCAAGGCAGTGGATTCTACGCCTGCCTAAGAGGGGTGATCAAAGCAGTGCTTGTCTTTTGGTGAAAAGGTCAAATCAAAAGTGTAGTGTAAAGCCTAAAAATGAGCCTCAAATAATAAATGATAAATAAATTCCAGCTCTACGAAATTATCCTTTCTCTTCATCCAAATGTTGGGCTGCACTGACACCTCCAAGCAGGTCCTTAAGCCCAAGAGCAGGTGTTTTAAGGCTCTTATGTTGGGTTTCTCAATAGGAGGCGTCCACGGTAGAGCTGCAGCCCTGCATTTGCATTGCGAGCGCCGGGCTGCTTGGGGCTGGTGACTTGCTCTTTGACCTCATTCTTCCTTTGAACCCGGTGCCGCGGTGCCTGCTCGCCAGCCCCGCCGGGCCACCGCGTCCGTCCCTCAGCCCTCCGCCTCTCCCTCTTGTAATCCACAGACAAGAAAAAAGCAGGCAAGTTCCAGCCTTTCAAGAAGCTCTTCGGCAAGAGGAAGAAAAGAGAGCCGGCGTCAGAGGGCGAGGAAGCCAAACTGAAGCCCAGCCACTCCTTCGGCAACGTCTGCAACGGCACCTTCTCCTCCGATGAAGAGCCCAACGGTGGTCTGAGGTAAGGTCGCACGGGCCTGCTGCCAGCCAGCAGAGGAGCCCCTGCGAGTGCAAGGCTTGTTCTCCCTGCTTTTAATGGAATTAAATTTATATTCTGCCTCTGGCTGGGTGGTAGCGAGTTGTATGCTGTTTTTTTACGGAGCTTCTGCATCCCTGTCCCTCCTCTGAACGTGACACCCGCTGCTGTAGACCCCGAGGTCTCGCTTCTTGCATTCATTACCCACTGGGTAGATGTGCCGGTGTGTGAAAAAGAAATCGCAGGGTGAAGCCGGAATGGATTTGAATCTGGCTCTGTGATTTAACAGAACTCTGTGGTGAACACCTGAGCAGAGGTATTAATGGCATCCCTGTTTTTAGAACTGGGGAAAGGGAAACCTGAACTGGCTGCTCCAGATCTCTTACTGCATGCTTTTCTCTGCAAAGTGGTATCTCTGGGTCGGGACAGACACATCCTCTTTCAGTCTATCCCGTACAGGTTTTGCATTGTAATTGGGGTCAACAAAGAGGCTGCCTTTATCCTGATCCGATTTGAATGTAGAGTAGAAGAAGGAAGAGAGGGGAGAGAGGGACCTGGAAATCAGATCATACTCCAGTGCCAAGAGAGGATGACAGAAGGACTGGGCGAGAATTTGCTGTAGAAATGACGGGGAAAGAAACTGCACAGTTAACTAGTCAGCAGTCTCTAACTAGGAACAGAACAGGAAAAAAAAAAAAAAAAGGGTAAAATAAAACAACCAAAAAACAACAACAAAACCCCACCCCAACAACAACAAAAAAAACCAACACCAGATGCACAAACTAATTGGGTCGGTAATACTTATTTCACTTTCCAACTGAAAGGCTCAGGTTAGTTGACTCCCTGTCAAAGCCTGCTTCTTTGGCAAAAAAGGAACTGTTTGCACTGGGGAGTGTGAGCATTTGAGAGTAACAAAAAATCTGAGAGGATAAAAAAGATGGAAAAAATATGTATCAGAAACATCACCCTGCACAGTATTTTCATTGGTGCAAAATCATAGCTGTGAAAATGTGACTGACTTAAACCAATTTTTTTTTAAGCTTCTGTGTTTTTTGTTCCATTCTGTGAAATTCTGTAAGTTCTAGGTTTCCTCTTTGTTTTCTGCAATGCAATCTTGTACACCTCTTTTGCCTCTCCCAGCTTTTTGGAAAATCAAGACTGAGCATAGCCACACTGTAGATGGAGACGTGCCTGACTGCTGTGGCGTTGCATTGCCTGTGCGCATGATACCGAGTGACTGTAGGGAATTACGGTACCTTTTGCCTCAAGAGCAAGCTAGTGAACAAGAGCAAAACAAAGGGCATCATCTCACTATCAGAGATTTCCCATTCAGCGTAACTGAAAAGTCAATGCTGCGCCCAGAAGCAAACAGTGATTTGGGAACTTGTCCAGTTCCTCAAGAGTGAAGTGAAGGTGTGGCAGACCCTTGTGAGACTGTTAAATGCTTGCATTTTTTAATGCAATAATTCTTTTAATTAATAAAGGCATTAAACGTAAGTCTCTAGTGGAATAAATCAGACTGCACAATTTAAATTACAGGGGATTAGCAACTGTGAAGGATCCCACGACTCCTCTCAAGTGGAATGTTTCCTTCTGCTCCTGTGATTCACGAGAGGTGCTTCTGGCTTGGCCTGCTAGAAATACTCAGTCAGAACTCTGTTTTCCCTGTCAGGCTTCATGGTGCAAATGTGGGTAGCATTTGATAATAATTTTCAGTTTTCAGGTGGCCTTTGCCCCATTACTCATCCCACAACAAGCAGAGACGTTCAGTGAAGTGCGTTAGATGGCTTTAGAGAGCTCAGTTTTGCCACCCCTTTCCGTTTTCAGCAGTGTGGCTTCCATCCTCTACATTTTTTTGCCTTTAATATGGTTTCAAATGTTTATGAATTGAATGCAGACATAAGCTACCTAAGCAAAATAATTTAAAGAGCTGTTTACAAGTTGTCTAACGGTAAATACATTACCATACCTTCCATTATTCCTAGGGCAAATATAAATAACTAGTGGTATATTTATATAACCAAAATCCTGAGTAGTTTTACAAGACCATCTGCTTCAAACTCTTTAAGAATGTACAGCGACCATATATATATATATATATATACACAGAAGCTTAATAAAAGTTCTGATTTTGCAACAAAAGTCCGGGGAGGCTCCCATTCCCTTAATAGAGCTATATTTCTTCAGCAACCTGTAACATACACTAATTTGTCATCTGCGGACGTTTCATGTGGACTTTTTGTTTTGAGGAGGGAGAAATTATTATTTTGAAAAGATATTAAGGAAGGAAGCCACTTCAGGAAGGTAGAGACAGGAAAATAAATGAGCATAAGCTAAATAAGAGATCTGTGCTGCTTCCAAGACCTAAGCTAGTGTTTCACCGAGTGCTGTATTGGCTTACAAGCCTGCTCAGAGCTAACGCCTGAATCTCTGATGGAGTCTGCGCCGACCGGGTGATGCAGATGTACCAGGAGCAATTTAGATAATCTGCATACAGTGTAGATTGACTGGCTGAGTCGGGAGCAGCCTGAGACATCTGCCTGTCCATCCTTTCTTACAGCTACTTCCTGGACTCCTCAGATGCAAATAACTTGCTTGGTATCCTGATGTATGCACGCTTGGTATCCTGATGAATAATAACCTATTTATTCATCCATGTTGTTTTGCAATTCCCAGCTGGGAGGTTTGCTTCTGCAATTTGTCTTGCCCTGCCTTGTGAAAGACTGGAACTCCTTTTCCCACTTTTATATTGCCCTTCTCGAGTTTACAAAGTTAAAGCTGTATTTTGTTAACTTTCTGTCCTAACCATATGAGCTGGGAGATAGAAGTGATTATTACAAGTTAAATTGCGTTTGTGGAGCTTCACTAAAGTCTCCAGAAGCTTCTGTTCTGAAGCTATGGTGGGGCATTTTATAAGATTTTGTGTTTGTCTTATTTGTCACAGTTGACACTAAGCAAGCCTTGTGAGGACGTACCTGAAAGGGCACCTGTGTGGTGCCCTACCAAAAGTTTGTCATTCTGGGTTGACGTGCAGAGGCAGCAAGGCATTATATTTTTCTTATAGAAGATATAGTAGGTGCCTTTACTTGGGCTAAATGTAATATTTCAAAGGACCTGGAAGTAGACCTGTCAGGCCTTTAATACTCGAGTGTGACAACACTCTTATTCTTCCAGGGAAAAGTCTCTCAGCAAACTTCAGTCTCTTGAATGGGCCTGTCTGGGAAATGGAACCCCTTTATTTGTAAATCCCCATCAAGTTCCGCATAATCCTTGTAAAACTGATCTCAGGTCACCTACATAATGCCACCCTCATTAGGAAGAAATGACCTGAAGATCTTAGCTTTCCCTATATACTGAGGAATACTGCATGTGAAGAAGAAAAGTGAGAGATTTCCTGTCTCGTCACCAACTTTGCCCACTATTTGCTGAACCTTCACCAGCACGAATTGCTATTGGGACTGGACCATGGGTCACCCAGCTCTTTGCCTAGTGGAGCTGTGCTAAACCGGTTACTACTCAGCTAATGAATGCAGCTTCTTTTCTGCTTGTGGGCACCACACGCATAAGCAGTGTGACTTCTCCAAATGTGTTAATTCTTCGAAAATGCCTCATTTTGGCAAGCAAAGTTGGTATTTGCTATTCAAGCTGTACCCTTGTTGCACTTGATCAGATAATTCAGAGAGACGGTATAATTGCATTGTGTCACTTCCACGATTGTAGAAGCCAAAAGCATTCCCTTGCAAATATGAAGGCTGCTTTCTGACGAGTTTAACAGCAGAACTTCAAAATTATCCCTCCTTGACAATGGTCCTGACATCTTGCCAGGGAACTTCAATTCTAGAAATGTAAACTGGGCACATGCAGAGCTGAAGGAAAAACTTTCAGTCCTTTTTGTAATATTTGCTCAGCGCCTGCACTCAAAGACAGGCTTCACGTGGATTTAAGGCAGGCATTTTGCACAGTCCTCATCACTAGGCTATACAGATAAGCAAAATAAGCAATAAACTGTTTATGGACCAAAGCTGGGGCAAGGAGCATGGTGTGTTCCCAAGATGCATCAGGAGTTTTATTGCTCGTGATGGGAAGTTGCCCAGGGGGGAGGCCCCAGGGTGGCAAACAGGGACACAGCGCCAAAGACGCAGCACAAGTCAGGTCACGCATCTGTGGAGCTGCAGGTTGTGTGAGCGGCAGTCTCCTGCGAAGAGCAGAAGCCTCCTGAATTTCTCCGGGCAGTCCACCTGCCAACGCCAAGAGGGAATCTTTCAATTTGAAAAGAGCAGAAGGACTGGGGAGAGGAAAAAGAATGCATTTCGTTGTCGTCTTAAGAGACCTTTATTTAATAATTCGCTGAAGGTAATTTTTGTCAGAGGTTGGGTGGGTTGGGCTGTTTCACTGGTGGTTTGCACCTGAGTCCAAATGCCACAGACGGTCTGAAGGTGGAAAGGAGACGGTGGTTTCATTCCAGCCACCAGCTTTTATAGTGCAAATTTGGATTCTCTCTGCTAAAGAGAGGCCAGAGACAGCGGTGGAAAGAATGTCAGTGATGAACGGATGGGTATTTCATGAGATGGGGCACTTGCAAGAAATATTTTTTGGTAGATACTTGGCCACTAGTGGCCGTTGTCAAAGTATTTTTTAGAGCAGAAATAATATGATCAAGATTTGATCAGTCAGTTGAGTTGTGATATCGGCAATGCGTTCCAGACAGCTGCTGTTGTTTATCTAAAAAGTATCTTATCTGTGAAGTATAAATTTTAATTTCACATCAATTTTGAATTCTGTGCCTGAATGGCCGCAAAGGGCACAAGCATGCATTTTCAGGCAGAAAAAGAATAGGAAGCAGAGCTATCAACATGGCTAAATCCCAATCTCTTTAATGGATTGAAATTTGGGAAAGAAGCCTATAGAAGGTGGTAACAAATAATGAATCGCAGAGGGATGTAAAGATGTGGAGGAGACATTTATGAATTCTTTACTGACAGGAGGAAGACTAAGTGAAGAGTTGATCCTCTGTAAGCTAATGATGGCAACAGGTAATGCCAAGAAAGCCAGTGTTTCAGTCCCTTTTTAACTCCATACAAAAAAGGGGAAAGAAAAAAAAAAAAAGCAGCACTAGGTGTACTTTCAACATTACGTCTGTTTTTAGCCTGTGCGAACTTTGTTACTGTGAATGCAATTTATATTGGGGTTTGTGCATACACAGATAGCAGGAACATCACAGCTTTGGGAGAATATATACAACAAATAAAATTCAGATTCTTCTGGAAGGTGCAGATTGGGACCTGTATTCTTGTGCTTGTTTCCACAGGAGTTAGAGATAGGAGGGGCTTGTTCAGTGCTCAGCCACCCTTTCTGTGATTGTTCCCAGCTGAGCATTTACCTCAGAAAACAAAATTATTCATCTGATTTTGCTAAACGGTGCACTCAACTTGGGAATTTCTGCAGGTATTTGTGGTCTTCTACTCCTCCAATAACATAATATTATATAAGTCAGGTCTAGGAGGTGATACAGTTTATTCACTATTATCCATCTCTTGCATCTCCATTTTAGTTTCTGAATATTTAATTTTCATTTTGCATTTCATGTGCATGAGAACAACTCATCTGCGTCAAATGTGGCCTTGGTTACTAACTGCTGATCAATGGCATTCACTCCCGTCGTCATAGAGACTGGCCTGAAAAATGAATGTAATTATATTTTCCTCATCTCTCAAGTGACTCTTTTATTATTGCTCAGGTAATTACCTGACATGTACCTTGAAAGAATATGTGGTGATTGATTAAGTAAGGCAAAAAAAAATAGCGATCAGGAGAAACTGCTTGGTCTCTTTCTTTCTGGGCTTTGTGTGGCCTCTTCAGCAATCCCAGCCCCTGCTCTGGTGGCACGTTCACCTTACAGCTCAGACTTCCACATCGTCTCAATGGGTAATGCACTTCACATGAAGAGTGCCTCCCATGTAACTCGGGTGGGAATAGTGGGAGTAGAAAAGATGAGCATAACATCTTTACTTAGTATTCTTGTACCACCTGTAAACACCAAATTTGGTGCCGATGACAGTCAGCAGTAGGACACGAAGATTCACATTCCTTCTCCGGGCCACCTCAGGCATTTCACTAAAGGCTTGATCCCAAGGTATAGTCTGGTTTTGGTATCTCATTTAGATGGACTCCTATGAAGCAGACATATCAAAGTAGTTGTTGGCATACAATCTGTCCCAAAATTTCCAAAAGCAGCTCATGATATTTTCAAATCCTCATAAAATGAGGTCTTGCTTTTGCCTCCAACTCAAACTTGTAAGCCTAATGGATAAGCTTTTAGTGTCTGTGTATTGTGTTTTCTGCATGACTATTAGAGCTCATCTCATGAAAATGATTCACCGCCAGTTCAGCTGTTCAGTTTCTAAATTTGAGAGTGGGGAGGAAGGAAACCCAACAACCTATAAATGATAACTTGCAAGAATCCGCTTTGTTAAAATAGGAAGGATAAGAAAACTTTATTTGATGTATTGGTTTATTAGCCAGTAGTATACCTATACATTCATAAATCCCTATGAATTGAAGGTGCTGGCTAAGCATTAAAACAAACAGACCTAGAGAATCACAGGCTTTTGTGTTTTGGGGAATGTCCTGATTCCTTCTTGGACAATTTCTGCCGCTACCACAAGATATCTTCCCTCTGCCACATCCAATTTTCATATACTGGGAATTTTTTTTCTTTTGCTTATCAGCCTGATTTCTGCAATTGGCTTTTGTCAGTCTCCTAATTTCCCTTGTAATTGCCTCATTTTGAGTGCCTCCCTGACTCCAGGGGGAGCGCCTTGGTGCAGTGGTGCTTGCTGTCCACCTTCTCCTCGAGACTTCGTCTCAGAAGCCCTCTGATTTCAGTATCTCTTCAAGCCCAAGCGGAGCAAAGAAACACATGGTCATTGTAAGGCTTTTAGAAACAGAGCATGCCTCTATATTCCTCACTTGTGTCAGCCGACATGGATCCACATCGAACAAGTTTCTTATTTCTGGGTTATGGGGTGTATTGTGGGAACAAAGGGGTGTTCCAGGACGGGGAAGGTTGTGGCAAAGGCAGATTTGCTCTCTCCAGTTCTTCATTTGCATGGATCCTTTTGCAGGATTCATTACAGGTGTTGGTGAAATTAGAGTTGTTTCACCTTTTCTGTACTTTACGTTGCAGCTGGGCAGCACAGGATAGGAGCCACAACCACCACACAAGTGGCCATTTCTGACATGTACCGGGTGGCATGTGGTCAGGGCAGAGGAGTGGGGAAAGCCTTCCTGAAATGGTCCTGGGCGTCTTGCCAGAACATAAGACTAACATCATGCTCAGCGTTTTTTGTTGACCTTACCCTTTCTTGACAGCTCAGCTCTTGCCTTCCTCCCTCCTCTCACCAACTGGCTTAAGTCTTTGTGCTCCAGAAGCTTTGTTCTGGAGTATGTGAGCTAGGACTTTTCACTGGTTGTTGCTGCTTTATCACTTACTAGAAATTTGCACTAAATGACATCATATTGCCATTTATTTTTTTTCAGCTGCTACTTGAGCGCAAAGATGCCTCATTATGTACGTTGTAGTTTGGATACGATCCTGAGAACTCTTCTCTTTCTCTCTGCAGCAGCCATCAACATTTTATACTAGGTCCCACTCTGTCTCCTTTTTTTTCTTATATTTTATCCTCAACCCTGGTCACGATTAGCTTCATTTTCACCTTAGTAATCCCAGAACTTTTTTTTAGCTTTGACCTTCACTGCTTCCATCACAAATGTTGTCTTGTTTTAGTCTCCCAGAAATGTTAGGCTGCCCTGCTGTTCACTTGTCCTCCTCTCCTTTGCCTCCCTTTCAGATGTTTTCATTGCATTCTCCCTCCTAATCATCATATACTTTATTTCCTTGCAGATTCTGCATGGCAACTGCCTTTTCTGTGGCTGGTAAGGTCTAGGGCTGGGCTCCTGAACCAAGCAGAGTTGTCACCTGTAGTATAATGTGCTGTCTTATTGCCTCTTCCTTTCCTTCCTTATGAGCTGAATGCAGTCGCTATATAGCACGTATTCCTGCCAAGGCTAACTTAGACTTTTCCCTTCCTTTTCTCTACGTTTTGCCATATTTTAGAGCAAATTTTGCATAAACATATGCTGCTGTTTGATAGAATAGTGTCACACGCAATGGAATGCCAGGTCATGTGTGAAAGTTGGACCACTTAGAGCCCTGTTCCTTCCACTAGTCTGCATATTTCTATGACAACTGGTGACTTGTCCACAATCCTCAAGCTGTGTTAGGGATTCACTTGCAGAATTATTGGAGAACTTACAGAATTACATCACCAGAATGAAGCCCGCCTTTGCTCTGTATAATGAGACTTTGTGAGGTTGGAGGAGTTGGTGAATAATTACATATACTTCACGTGTCAAGAACTATCTAGTCCCACCCCACTACCTTTTTGTCAGAAAGCAGCAAGGGCAGGGCTGCTCCCTCAGGGAAGATGAGTGGGGCATCAAGGGGTATCCCACAGCAGGGTAGGTGTCTCGTCACCCGAGGTCAGGTCCCACAGTATCTAAGAGAGGCAGACAGGACAGATGCTGGGATGGTGGCCAGATCCACCCGGGGGCACAGATAAGGCAATATCTGGATGATAAGGCAGGTCTGAAGCTGAGTCGTGAAGCCAGTTTGTAGGTCAGATCCATTGATCACCCCGCAGGTCCACAGTGAGAAGGCAGGGCCAAGGGCAAGACGGGAAATCAGTCTGCAAATGGAGGTATGGATCAAGGGGCTTCATGGCCAGACACAGTTGTGGCTGAGTTGGAGACCAGCACTCTTCCAGCAATGCTCAGGTAGGAACTAAAGTTTCAAGCATGATCTTAAATGGAGCTCCTGCCCCATGTGTGTGGGGTCCCAGGGCGGGGGGGCTGGTCAGGGACATTAAAGCTTATTAGTGCTCTCAGAGCCCTGACACCTCCCGTGATTAGTTTTTATGCCCTTAGTGATCATTATTTTAGTTAGATTATTAGCTTTGTATAAGATAATGTTGCATGATGTCTTTTGAATGAGCAGGGCTACTAACACAGAGGCTGCAGAACAGGTCATTGGCATCAGTGGGACTCTGGTGGGTCATAACTACGGGGCTGTGCAGCTTTCCCAGAGACGGTGCCCTCAGATTTGGCACTTCCTGAAGGGCCATATGGATACATCTTCAGATTGAGCACACAAATGATTCCTAAATTTACTTTATGAAAAAGAATCCTTCAGCTTCCCTGCTGAAAAAAATCTCCGTTTTGCCTGTTCAGCTTGTAAGGACCATGTTTACGGGTTCGTTAACGCAGTGAAGCAACGTGCTGTCTGAGCACAGTTATAACTCAGAGTTATGTTGCAACATGGGCAATATTCCCCATCCAGGCTTGAGTTAGAACCAAAACTCGCATTCCAGAATAACAGATGAAAGAGAGGACGCTAAAAATACAGCTGAGAATTACAATCCATTTTCCTCTATTACAGTATTAATGCATCTCTGGAATGACTAGAAAATGCAATTTATGTTTTTCATCTCCAGCTGCCCTGGGGACATTCATGGGAGATGCAAAGGGCTGGAATCAGATTTCTTTTTTAAAACAACACATTAGGTAAAGGCATCCTATCACTGCACTTGTCATTTCCCTGGGGCAGTATTCTGGGAGGTGGCTCTCAGATGTCTTTGAAGGGATTATACTAAGGGTCGATACCTGGCTACAACAAATATGTTCTTGTTTTGCATGCTTTGTGATTTTTTTTTAGTATTAAAAATGGCTGTATGTTAAAGAGGTGGCTGTGTTCTCTAATAATTACAGAATTGTTTTTTAGTGGAAATCTAGAAGAGTGAAAGTCATAAGACTGGGGTTTTTTTGGAGTTGGTCTCTAAAACATCAAAGAACAGAACAGCTCATTCTTTCCCTTTATTTTCCAATTTCTATTTCTAACTCTTTAATATCAGAGTGGGAGGAACATCTATGACACACCGAAGAGGCAATTGGTGGTGAGAGCTTTCTGTACTACACTAAATGCACTGATAGGGGATTATGCAAGAGCTGGGAGCTCAACGTTCCCTGCTGACAAAAATTCCACTTTTTAAGGACCCCACATTCGTCTTTGAGAGGAAAAGTAGCTCTGGAGGAAAATGGGGTCTGAAACATAATAGCCACCAGTACCGAGGTAAACTTAGCCTTGTATTCTGTGCAGGGTTACCCCTGATGTATTTTGCTCTACTCAAGGGTGCAGTCCCACGGCAGAATGAGCTGATCAAAGTCCAGACTGCAGTTGTCTGACCCTTTCCAGCAGCTCTCTGGCCATGCACCTGGCATGAATGCTTGTGCCAGTGTTTGCTCAGCCAAACCTGGAAGTTGTGTGGGCTTTGGGGGTTGTTTTGGGGTGGGGTTTTTTTTGGAGTTAGTTATTCAGCCAGAATAGCTCTCTGAATTCTCTCATGTGAACCACGAGCACCAAGCAGGCACAGAAGAGGTGATGGGAACACGTGGAGAGAGGATAAAGGGAGAAAGGCTGATACTTCACCCAGTCCTGACCTGGAGTAGCTAGAAGATTGCATCCTAAGCAGGTACAGATGCATAGCTATGGGTGGCTGGTGAGGATCCAAAGAGAAATCCCTCTCAGTTGGCTGGTCTTCATGGGAGAGGAGAAAGACTTCTCTTGTAGGCTCAGGGTGATCCCATTCTGCTGTGAGGGATTTGTGTCACATTTCCTAGTTTCTTAGCGCACACACAGACAACTCAGTCAGAGTGAGTAATGGGAAGAGGGTTTACCGCACAGATGTTTTTGCAAGCCAAATTCATGCATGGAAACATTACGTCGATGATACTTCCAATACCTATGTAATCTGTTTTACCTATGGTTTTCTGGGATTCTTCTTGAAGTCTGAAATACAGCAGGTGGTGCTCTCCCTTTCCAGGGGAATGAATTTACAAGCATTTAGTTAAACAAAGAGTCTGAGAAACATAAATTTTGCACAGAAGAAAGCTATTTAGGGAAGAGATGTATTTGATGCAACCCTTTTTACAGCTAAATACAGTTAAACTGTGGTTAGGAGTCCACGAACAAGATGTGCTGTGGTCCTTGTACTCCATGTTTTGCTCTATTCCCCACCCATTTGACACTGCTGGCCTCATTATCTGTAAAAAACCTGTGGGATGGTTGGCTTTGCTGTACTTTTATGCTCTTGGGGTACCCTCAAGATAAAGATGTGTCCTGGTGCACCCTTTTTGTGCCAAAGCCCATGTATCTCAAAAAATGTAGTTCTTGAGAATTTCATCCTAATAACAAAGGTGAAAAGTATGTTCTTAGTTTTGCTGAGAAACAGGGTATCCCTAGCTATCTTCAGGAATTTGAAGAGGGACACAGGTGTGCCAAAAAACCTTCTAGGAACATATGGAATTTAACTTTGCTTCCACTATGAGAAAATTCATTTTGAAAATTTGTGTATTGGAACTGAAACTGGAACATGATACTTGGGTTGCAACACATCTTCAGAGAGCATCTTTAAGGACTTGCTAAAAGTGCTTTGTATTTTGGTATAGCACATCCATAATTCATTTAATTCAGTCAGGTTTCTGGGAAGTGAGTCAGATGATGATTCAATTATTTTCGGCACAAACAGCCTCTGAAGTGTCATCGTCGGTATTGTCAACAGAAGTGCTCATAAACTGATGGCACTGTTTTCCCACATCTCTTGGAAGTGATATGGAGGTTTGAAACTTTAATGCCTTCAACTGTGGCTAGAACTGTAGCCCAGGTCTCTGACACACCATGAATCTATCAAAAGCCGTTCCTGGTGTCACCATGCCTTTTAGTTCAGCAGTGGGCTTTCTGAAGCACAGCTGACTGTAGATGTGGATTGTGAGGATGTTATTGTACAAAGGCTGCTGAGAAAATCTTCAGAGATGGGAATGGTGGCAGCAGTGAAGGAAGCTCAATTATTCATACTGTATTATGACTTAAAAGAAATTCAGTCTTTCTGAAAGTAGAACATGGAGGGGAATGAAAAAAAGGGATGGAAAAAGGATCTCTGTGATATGATCTGTCAAACTCACAGCTGGGAGGATTTGAAAGGATTGTAGGCTCCAAGTGAGTGAAATAAGAGACCTTTCAGAAAGTTCAAGTAGCCTGGAAACCACCTTAAATGCTATTTAAACTTGCCTGTAAAAGAAACTAGGTTACTACAATGTGTGAATGTTTTTTCCAGTGTACTTTAGCCTACATAGACATTTAAGCAAACTTCTTAAAGCATTTTTACTAGTTATTGGACATGTGCCTAGCAAAAGTGCTCAGTCACCCAGTTCTGAAATATCCAGCGTATCTGCAAAGCATTTTGAGGGGATACCCTAAGAAAGGTCTTGGGTTAATTCGTTGTGGGGTTTCTTGTGAATGTTTCATGTGTTCTGACAATTTGGACCATGTTTGTTTTGGTGGCAGGTTAATAAGAAACCAAGAAATGGACGAAAGCTTTCAAATATGTTTGGCCTCAGCTCTATGAAACAAAAATGTATGATGCCATGAATGAGGAGGTGCCTAAACTGAAAGCAGCTGCTGTGTGGGAGAATGTCGGTGAGAGATGCTTAGCGTGGTCCTAACCTGCCGTCGGGACCATTGTGGGCACTTGTCAAAGATCGGGCTGGACTTTCAGTGCTGACGGCACTTCTGATTGCAGGTCACATGAAGCTCCCAAGCTGTTTCACATGACCCAGTGTCCCAAAGCAAGCTTTAAATTACATTTTAACAAGTCTGATCACACTAGCCATGAACCCAAACCTGCACATAGGCAAAAGCTGGTGGGCTGTGCATCTCAAACAGTCAGGAGATTCATTGGGGTAGTTCATAGGCAGGAGGTGACACTAGATCACTAAAGGTGTGCTCAGCTCTGTGGCAGGATGGGGAAGATCTTCATCATCAGGCCAGAGCCCCCTTGCTGCTGGTCAGCTGAAGTTTTGGGGTCTGAACTGCTAGTAAACCCTGTTCAGTTCAAAAGCTGCAGGTTGCATGTTTCTGACTTAAATATATTTAACAGACTCATTAGCAAGGTCAAGAACGACTTGCGGACAAGTCACTGAACTCTTTGGTGCCTACTAATTAGTCGTAAGAAACAGTGGGGGTAAACATGAGCTGTCTAATTTTAAGTATGAGAACGCCAACCCACTGGGCAGTGGAAGGGGAGGGAGGTGTCACACAGATGGTGAGCAGCCGTGAGACAAAGCCACGAGCACCCGAGCCACAGCACTGCCGGAAAAAATCTTTGAGAGGGGACACTCTCTGGAGCACAATATGACCTGGATTATATATCCTCAGCAGATCTCTCGGCCCAAAGGTAAATAGTAAACTATAAATTCCCACTGGCCTTGCCTTCTGCACCTGCAGCAGCTTTTTCACGTATTGAAGGAGGGGTTGGCATGGCCTCAATCATCACATTTTGCATGTTCCCCTCAGTTTCGGTAGTGAATACAGACGTTTCCCCCCCCCCACCTTGTGGAATGCAGCGCTGGAGCTTTCAGTTCAAACAGACCTGCATGGCTGTGTGGAAAAGCCAGCTCTCACCCAGCTTCGTGTCAAACCACTCATTTTGCAAGCCAGCCCTGCTAGGAATTTGTCTCCATTTAGGGGGCATTTCTCAAACTGCTGTTCATGGGCTGATTTCTGGATGGCCAAGGAAGGTAGGTACATCCCAGTTTTACCACAGCTTGGTGCAGAGGCTGAGTCACGGCAATTGAGTACAGAAACATTTTTAGAAAAGGGTTTAAAAATAAACTTTTATGGTTTCTCTAATAAAAGGTTTCTAAAAGAAGGTGTGTTACCTTTAGCAGCCAAAGGCAATCAAGTTGTGTTTTTTACTTTAAAAAAAAAAAAAAAACTAAAATAGAATATAGCATCAGTTAAATGTTTCAGCCTCTTTGATGGCTGAAAGTGCTATGAAATATTGACCAGCTCTTTGCTTAATTGTGTGTTGGTTTGTTTCAAATGAAGCGTGTTGTTCAAATATTAATTTTGGGTAAAAAATAGTTTTTCAGTTAATCTGTGCTTGCATGGAGGATTAAATGATATAGGGAGCTCTGTGTGTTCTCCCCAAAAGCTTGGATGATTTATTTTGTGAGTGCAAATGTATTTTAAATATAAACTGGAGAGAGTAAGACATTCTGGGCAGGGTTTTTTTCTAATTTTTCCCGTTTACTTGTAAGAAATTTTGTTATAAAAGTCAATAATAGCCTATCATTTAATCAGTTATAAAAGGTTAATGTAACCCTATATAACATCCTTTTTTGGTAATAAAAGATTAAAATTTTTAATTAAATAGATTATTTCCATACCCCAGGAAAAAAATTATATAAAAATGTAATAAATACATTCCAAACATTGTTTTTTTCAAAGCATGAATAGAAATATTTTGAGCACTTACTAAACAGCACCTTTTAAGAGGGAGAACAATATTATATATTGATTTTCTTAAATATGTGAGGCTTTAACTTTTCTTGTTTTTCTTATCCCTCCTTCTGGAAGTTAATTTTGCTGAAGTATTTATTTATAATGTTTTTATCACACATAGAAAGTTGTGTTAGTTAGATTGGTATAAAAAGTATCTGTTTTTTTTTCTCCAGATCGTTTGTTTATTGAAGCTGTAAATGTGTTCCATAGAGTTGCCAATAAGTTATTAAAAGGAGACCTCTTAGTTCAATTGGCTTCTGCTGTGGCTTTTGTCATATTTGTATTTTTCTGGCTTTCCACTTACCAGAAAATATTCTAGGCGAGACAAAACATAATTTTCAAACTCGACATTTTCCCCCAGAATGCCCCCCCAAGCCCCAAAGTACCAAACCACAAACTTTTCTTTTTAATTCTCAGGTTTTTTGATGAGCCTTTAAAATCTGTAGTAAACTAAACCATTTTTTTTTTTTTTTGTTTAATCCCTTTGCCGGTGGATTACAGAGCAGCCATACAACTAGGTCCTTCGTGATGCACTCTCCTCTTTGGCATCGGTACCCAGTTTAACAGTAACACACGGGCAACTCTCGCCGTTTGCTGCTAATCAAACTCACACGGGATGGTGTAATAAGCTTCGTATCAGTTCAGGGGGTTGAACATAACATTTTATTGTCGGTGTGATCACGCTCGTGGTGAGCTAAGCTATTGGCTAAACGAGGCAGCTCTTTAGAAGAAGGATACGGGAGTGTATCACCTCTTTTTTTGTGTGTTATAGTGGTACCTTTGCTCAGAACCTGCTGCCTTTCTTTGGGGCCTTGGCCTGACTAAGCACGATTGCAGGCTTTCTTCAATATACAGTCTGTTAATGTATGCATCATCATCATCATCATCTGCCCTGTATCCTAAAAGTAACATTTAGATTTGAGTCTTCTAAGGAAAATCGATTGAACTTCTCAACTTGCCTCTTAAAAACACCCAGCTCTATGTTCTTCTGAGGAAGAAAACTGTGAAGAAATAACGTGTTAATCTTTTGATAAAAGAGAATGTTTGGATACCTCTCTTCTGAGAATGTTCAAAGCACGTAGAAGTCAAGGGGGAAGGAAAATCTATACAGCAGAGCAACTATGATATGAAAGGTCACTCTTATAAATTAATTGTTGTGCTTATTTCTTTTTAACTGTTTTTTTTCCACAGGTCTTCCCATTATTCTATGGGCAGTCGAGCTTTTTCCCATGACAGTATTTTTATACCTGATGGGAGAACAGAGAGCGAACAGGCCGTCCAAGCAATGTCACAGGAGAACGTTTTAGGAAAAGTCAAAACTCTTCAGGTAAGAAATTGTAGGTCGGGAAAAAATATTTAAAGTGTGGTAGAAGATGATCTCCAGAATGTGTTAAATGTGGATAAAGGCGAGTTGCTTTTTCAATAGCTTCAGGGGAGTTTCTCAGCCATGTAAGTTGTCTGGGCAAAAACCCATGTAAATAATTCAGATAATCTGCAGAAGGTCTAGGTTTTGGTCTTGAAAGGTAGGGCAGTGATGCTGCAAGCAAATCTGCAGAAATGTCTGGAACTCATTTGAATTGAACTCATGGTTTTGGCGTGTCCTGATCTTTATGCCTGAGACCTGCAGATGTGGTGCTGAGTGAAAAAATGAGGGTGGTGCTGGTGGCAGGGAATGGCATGCAAAGTGAGACTTCTTTGCAAAGCTGGTTTAATTATCCTTTTATACATATTACTTTTTTTTTTTCCTCCTCCTTTTTTTCCCTGTCATTTCAACGGTTCTCATGAAAGGTGGATGTGTTTATCTCTGCAATGCAAACAGCACATAACTAACAACACATTTGGGTATTTACTTCCAAAGAGCTTTACATGACCTCTTTTCCCTTCCGGAACTCTGTCCCATTAGGGTTCTAACTAATTTTTTGCTTTACTTCCTGAACATCTGTAAGATTCCCAGCTCTATGACTATCTAGGCTCTGAGAGAGCTGTCCTTCAGAAGCACATTTCAGTTTATCGCTCAGGATGCTGACATGTCCTGTCAAAATGCTGATAAATTTTTAATGCTGTGTACGCGCCGTTACCCTGTAGCTGACTAGTAAAACAGCGTCGATTTCTTTTACCTCCAAAGTCTGCCCGGGGTGCTTCTTTTCTGGTGAGTGGGAGATCATGCGTGGTAGACAGATCTGACCTTCAGGATGAAATTGTTCCTTCTCCCTGCCTGGGTACTGTCAGTAGAGCACCTGCAGAGCCTTGGCTCTGCTGACTGTGGATGAACTTTGGAGTCGAAACCACACTAAGACAGTTCCAATTTCTCTGTGCTGTTTTTTCAGCTTAAATTTCCCTGGGTCAGGTAGATTCAATGCATGCCACTTTCCAGGCTAGAAACCATTGTATTTTAAATGACTGCTGACTCTGGGAAAAGACATGAGGTTAGTTGGACTTGTCTTGCAGAATGCTTGAGTGTCCTTTGGATACAAAGCCCACTGGCTTCTGTTGGATCTGTTGTCTTGGCTTCAGTGCATTCGCTTTCACTTTGTAGGAGTGGCTTCTCACATTTCCAAACTCACCTTAAAATTCCCAATGGAAATTATTGCCTTCACTAAACTCAGAGGCATGATAAAAAGTACAGTTACTGTAGTTGCTAGCAACCATCGTCACTAAGCAAATGGTAACTCAAGAAAATTAAAGCAAGAATAGTCACTCTTGAAAGCCACAGAATAAATAGCCAATGATACGCTCTTGCTCGTGTGAACTTTGCATGAGCCTTTTTTAGGGGGTGCTTACTTGCATGTACTTTAAGGGGGAATGTTATTTCAGTTGCTTGATGTCAAAAGTATGCTTAAATTTTTATTTAAAACTGCAGAACAGCAGTTCGTTTTTTAACGTATAGCTGCAACTCAGCCTGTAACATCTCCAGTGTCGTTTTCCCACTCTGGTGATAATGGAGATATCCAGAGAACCCATTCAATCAGAAAGCAAATGCATAATAGAATGTAAATGACACTTCTGACTCGTTAGGTATTTACACAGGAAGTTATACATTCATCCAAATGTCCATGGATTTTTTTCATAGCTCCATGAAAAGGCTCCTTATAACAAGCCCAGGGGGCACCTCTTGTATCTGCAAAACCTGCTGCCCAGCACATAACTGTCCCCATTTCCCTATCCATGAGTTCCACAACTGTTCCTCAAGTTTTAGGACAAGATCATACCAGAATCCCATTGCACATTTTTAGGTTGGCCTTAGAGTCAAGTCCCAGGTCTGACCAGTTATTTTAACCATCATACCTGTCTGAAGGTTTTATGCACTCCATACCCCATCCTTTTTTTTTTCTGCTGTACAATTCTGAAAGGAGACTGTTTGCTGCGTGATTTTGCAGTCACAGAAAACACTGGCACTCACTCTCCAGTTATCAGAAGCTTGCATCTACTTTGAAGTCCCTTTCTGCAAGCTCACTCCCACTGGGAATGTCTGTGCTTCTTCAAGTGGTGGAGCAAGAGGAGACAGTCATCTCTTCTGAAGAGCGTTCCACTCCTTGAAACCAATTCTGCGGCCAGCTCCTGGTAAAGTCATTGCTACGTGATGAACATTACTGTGGTTTTGCCCGGGCTTGCACGTCAGGGTGGAAGCACAACCTTTCCAGTTTCCCTTTGCCTGGCAGGATGCTCCTCAGTAAAGAGGTATTGCCAGGATTCAGTGCCCTGTGCTGGCTCTGAGCTCGCTGTATTCCAAACAGAATACAAAGCTCTACAGATTTTAACTGTTTCCAGGATTTTTTTGGGACATGGTACAGTGAACACTCCTGGAAAACTTTTGTTGGAAGAGGCACTGTGCTCACCTGATAGCGCGGTGAGAAGGGTTTTGATGGTGAGAAGGGTTTTGAAACCAGAATGGAAATGCAAGCCATTTAATACTGATGGTGCTGCATCTCATTCCGCTGACCGCTGAAGCGCTTCCCCCTTCCCACCTTGCATTTCTGGCAACTTTGGAGTGTAGATGAAGCCACAAAAAACTGTTGTGTCATGGTGCAAAACTGGGCAGCTGCCCAGCGTGTGCACCCGTTCAGCTTCTTACTGTAGGAATTCTCTCTCCCTCCGATGATGAGCGCGAGGTAAATTAGTTCTTTCTGGAATAGCTCTCATTTCTTTTTATTGATTTTCAGATTGGCAGCATTCATCTTATCAGGCTTTCTATAAAAGGATTTGGTCATGTTCAAAGGTTTTAGCATGTGCTGGTAGTCAGGCTGAGAAAAGCCTGACTTCTTGTTAACCTCCCGTAGCCTCCGTGTATCCTGAAGTTGTTGTGTGTTGGCTCAGGCCGTCGGCTGTTGTAAAAGGAGTCTTTTCCTTGTCCTTTGGATCTGCTGAGATTTATCATTACCTAGTTTTTAAGACCCAGTGTAAAAAGCCAGCCTGAACCTGTTCGCACACAGAGATGGTACCCAGGCACTGGTGCTCTTAATGTGGAACTCATTTAAGCTTGGGATCTGGTGCTTTACTTTTCAGACAGGACTGTGAATGAGACCCGAGGAATGGTTAAAATCTAAACCCAGCAGTGTGTCAGAGCAAACCTAAAAGAAACTCTGGGAGATTGTTTTTCCATCCTTCCCTTTCATAAGTTAGTGTCGTGGGTATTTTTTCTCACATCAGTGTGCTACTTCCACTTGCTCGCTTTTGGAATTGTGACTCTTCTTCCTTCTCCTGGTATTTGCCAGGAGCGGTCAGCAAATGAACAGAAGACAGGTTTTGTTTCAGACCCACAAAAACTGCAGCATGTAAAATAGAAACTTGTTTTGAGCATTAGTATATTGATGCATCTAAGCCATTATCACCTTTTTGCTGTGACAAATCCCTGTTGTGGCACTGCTGCTACCTCTGGAGGCAGGAGGACAGCTTGTGCTCCACCTCTTGGCTTCACTGAAGGTATTTCAGGTCATCTGGCATCTGTGGGGCTGTGGCAGTTGGCTGCAAGAAGTATTAAAGGTTGACTGTGACATTTAGGAACTACTGGGCTTAATCTTTTCTGTTTCATGCGGCCACGTGGTTTAAAACAAACCCTCTGCTCTGTAAATTTATAAAACACTCATTTATTACACAAATATTAATTATGATAAAACATGCTTTGGCAATCCAGACTTCTTGGTCAAATTTTAAAGGTCCACTTTTTAAATTCACGTTTCCCTGGTTTTGTAATGATGAATGTCCCCCATCATTTTCTTCCTGTCAGTCCTAATGACTGTTTAGTTTTGGATCTCTTTTCTTTTAGTCATTAGGATATCTTAGCTAATGATCAAGCCGGTGCTTCTGCTACTGTGCTTTGCACATCTGTATTCTACCAGCCATTCCCATTGTTGTTTCTGTCTGATATTGCCCAGATCTCAACAAGGCTATGAAGTTGCTTGCTAAACATCAAAGCTACTATCTTTTAACTTGGTGCTCTGCATTTTATAGAATTGGCAGTGAATTTTCACTGTGGGATTGCCCAGCTTTGTATTTCTTACAATCCATTTCTTTGTTGCCAGTATTTTTTAGTGCCACTGCAGCCTAGTTGTTTTCTTCACATTTAACAATTGTTTTCACTTTATAAACTGAATTTATTTTTTTTTCTTAATCATTCTAGCAGTTCTGGGGCAGATCCTTTTTTTCCTATGATCATATTAAGTAAACATCTTCAGGCTTCTCCAGAAAGTCTTGCTTTTAACATGTGAGCATCTGTAAGTGGCCCATTGCCACCATAGACCGAAAACTTCATTTGCATCTGGATTTTCTGAAAATCCATATCCCTAGAGATCCATATACAGGTTGCTTCTTCACCATTCTTCTATTTTGGACTCTCCCAAAATCTGTCTCATAGTGTAATGCCCCAAACCACATGCTATTCCAGCAGTGGAGAGTGGAATAGTTCCCTCCCTGCATCTTATACCCAAAACACCTGTGATGATAGTTATTTTCCTCCTTTTCAGTAGGTTTACATGTTAATTTAATGTCTAGTTTACTTTCTAAAGCCTCCAGCTATACCAATATAACTTCTCACACAATGCTTTCCAGTTTATTTTCTCTCTTTGATTAAAAAACCCCATAATTGCTTATGTGGAGTGTTTTGCTTGTTTGGATAAAGAAGTGGACTCATTTCTAAGAAAGAAAAATTAAGCAAACTCTCCTCTCAGCCCAGAAAAAAAGTGATAAGAGAGAGAATGTGATAGAGTTGCACGAAAACATGAGTGGAATTGAGAAAACACATAGAGGACAATTATTCAGTCTTTCACAGCGTGAGAACACATGAGCATCAGTTGAAACTAGTAACGCTTTCAAACCAAAATACCTATTTCTTTATGCATAGTTGGACTGTAGAACTCATCCTCATACAGCACTGTTATTTGTGAAATATTTATAAAAGTCCAAAGAACATTGAAACAAATTCATAAAAGAAAACTTCCCAACTGGCTGTTGATTCCTGAAGTCCTCAGATGCCACAAATCATTGGAGCATTTATAAGGAAAATCTCAGTACGGGCTCGCCCAAGGCATTTGAGTTGTGGGTCACGGTGAGAGACTGTACAGGACCAAGTGGAATTTCAAAGTGTGGCTCTTCTTCGGGCAAGTATTATTGTCATTATTTTACAATTATATATAACTAGAAAACATAATTTCATTTATTTATATATCTGGGCATTGCAAACAGACATGAAAAATAGGTATTTGAGTTGAAGGCAAAATATGACCAGCATTTCTTGTAAGACTTGTTTGAATGGAATCAGCTGAAATAGTACTCCCTGTTTTAATGATTTTTAACTGAACAGAGCAAGCAGCTCAGCAGATCCGGTTTTGGATTCACTCCAGGCAGGGAGCCACAAGAATGATGTGTTTCCAGGGGGCTGAATCCAACACGCATGCGAGCAGGCATGTACGCAGAAGAGGAGCCAAATTGAAGTGAAAGAGGAGATGTACAGCCCGATCCGGGCTCTCTGCCGCTTAATATGGAAAGTTTGTTCTGTGGCATTTCCTATACAAACACAAAGAGCGCTTTGAAAGTCGAAGCTTTTTAATTTGCTGCAGGTGCCAACCAGTGCAGAGCAATTTAACTTAGGAGTTTTATTTCTGATGTTATTAATGGCAAACTGGTGTAAAGATGTCAGTTAAATAGATCACTTTTTAGCAAACTATTTTGCATGAAGTGGACCTGTGTCCTGATCGAGTTACTTTGGAAGATTTTTTAAATTGGATGAGTGCAAACTTTTAATTTTTTTTTTCTTTCCCTAAATTCCCAGTATTTCTTTGCCTTTATTAGATGCGCAGCCCTGCCCCTCACCTCACACTGAATGGCAGCAGAGGCCACCCTAGTTGGGTGGGAATAGGCAAACTCTCACGCACCTCTTGAATTTCATAGGAAAAAAATCAGGGATGAGGTAAACTTGGTCTTTTGCACAGCCCGGTGACCCTGTTCGGAACATCTCCTGTGTCTGTGGTCCCTCCAGCCGCTGTTTCCTGGTATAATTGTCATAGGTGGTAGCCGCGCTGTTTTGGTGCTGAGGATGGTTTGTAAGTCCTGTGGGAAATACCTGTCCACTGGCTGCAAACGGAGGGACTGGGAAAGCCCATTGGAGTTGATAAGGCTGGAAGTGGAAGGTGCAGGCAGGAAAAATTCATCTCTGTCTTTCTCCTTCTAGCCGACAGCTAGATTTCAGAGCAGGACGGTGACTTCTGGCTGCTAAATAACGATTCTTCTTGCACAAAACCAAAAGAGACCGGGTTCATTTAACTGAGGCCAATATGCATCTACGGAGATTTCCAAAAGGGTATTTAAACCCCCTCTGCACGGCTGTGCAAAGGCAGAAGAACAAAATGTCACGCCTGCAACTTCTAATGACCAGAGCTGCAAATAATACTCCTCAGGCAGCCATCATCCACATGCTGCCAGCACAGGGAATTCCCAAGTACAGAGGATTTATAGTTTTGTGTTCAGAAATTTATGTCTAAGTGAAACTTTTGAGAAATTTAAAGCAGGTGCTCCTTTTCAGGGAATTTGGCCTCTTCTCAATAGCCTTGCAGCTTAAATTGATGTATCTCTCCATCTCTGGGTTGGACTCCGTGTGTTCTTCCAAGTAAAAGTTGTGGGTTTTTTCTTCTCTTTCAGGGATGATGCATTTTTAGGCTTTTTATGATTGACCAGGTACAGAATGTATCTGTATGAATTTTTTTGAGAGAGGATAATTGCATTGTAGTTACAGTATAAGCACATTTTTAAAAAGAAAAAGGAGCGGGTTTTACATTGCTCTTTGAAAGCAGTAAGAATAAATTTGCTCAGCGGTAACAATAAGGTATTTGAGATTTTGACATTTGGTATTCAGCATCGGCTTTGGAGATTAGAATGCACTGAAAGAAGTTGGCCAATGGAAAACTACTAGTGGTGCTCATTTAAGCTAAATTTGTTTTAAAAATGTTTAAAAATTAAATAAATAAGGAATGTGAGTGATACAAGAGTTTCTTCTTCAATATTCAAATTAAGTTATGCAAGTCTGAGCAAATAAGCTTTTAAAACTTTGAAGTAATATAAAAAACCCCACCTGTATACAGTCCATAAATATTGAGGATACTCTATATCCTGCAAATATCAGGAAAATAAGATTTTAAAATTTTATATACACAAATACACATTTTTACAGCAGAGCCCTCAAGCATCCTTGATGACAATTAAAAAGGCCATTCTTTTTAAAGCACAACAGCTCCGTCACCACACAACTCCCACCATGCATTGTACACAATAGATCAGGAACTCGATCAAAAGATCAAGAGAATAACACACCATCCCTTCCTCCAAAACGCATTGCAGGTAATATGTACACGTGGGCATGCTCTTACCATGGGACAGATGCCCAAATACTTAGTTTCTCGGGTGGTTGCTCGGGTAATGCTGACAGTTCCAGTTTTCTGCCTGGGCGAACTATTTGTCTAGGAATATGGTTTCTGTAAGAAGAAAGGAGCAGCCTCAAGTTAGAAAACACGTTATCAAATTAAGAAGCTATTCTGAAGTAATTTTCTACGCTAGCACCAGGGGATCTGCAGGAATACAGCAGAATCACCTCCTTCACGCTATGTAATAAGGACCTGTTTGCTCTCTTCAGCTCCCATTTGCGCAGTGGAAACATAAGCTTTCAAGCCAGAGAGATGCACTGCTAACATGAAAGCTTGGGAGAGCTTGGTGAAACCCTTGCCTTTAGGCTATGGGTGCCAGAAATCTAGGTGGGAATAAAACTCTGCCATTCAAAGCTGCCCACTATGCCAAAATGAGGTACAAAAGGAATTTCATTACTTTCTGCCAAAATCCAAATGGGCATAAATAATGCATGCCTCAATAAGGAGACTGAAAAAAACTATTCTTATTTAATAACCTGATTATGAGGAGTCTCTGCATGTACTTTTTGTCTGAATAGTTCAATACAGAAATCTGGTAATGTTTTGGGGTAATATGGATAAACTTCATGTAAGAGTCTAGACCGCTGGGCAACGATGGCAAGCAAGATTGATCTACCTGAATCTCTTTAGAGGTTCATCCACTGCAACTACAGCATATCGTCCCTTGCCAGCTGCTCACCTAAGCCACGCTACTGATTCTGGAAAAAAACATCTTTGTTTTACATGCTGTCTGCTCCAATCTTCCATCAGGGGTCCATGTATGTACCACTGAACAGAAGCTGCACAGCTGAACTGAGTATTGGTGAGCTGTAGAGACCTGTAGTAACACAAGACAGAAATGGAAGGTCTCCTTTGGAGAATTTTCTGTGCTTGAAACAGAGTAAGGAAGGAAAATGACTCCACACTTGGTTCCTTCCTTCCTAACTGAGAATGATTCCCTGAGAAATTTCAGGAAGAATATCTCTCAGCAAACGTTCCTTACTCCATTTGCTCCTTCTAGAGAATTTCTTTTAACTCTCTTGCAAAAAGTTAACTTTCAAAGGCTGTATGGTGTGTGTCTCTGCGGTAGCCAGGGCTGTAACTTCTCCAGTTCACCCTACCAGAGGACAGATATTACAGGTTACTTATTTTATTTACGCTTGTAACCCTTGATAGACGATTACTTCAACAAGGAAAAAAAAATGGTAGGAATGCTCTTTTATCCATTCATCGACTGCACGTCCCCTGCATAAAATTCTTTGTGCAAAAGCAAAGACGTGGCAGTGCACGTGAGCTGGAGCAGACATGAGTTTGTGTGCTGTTCCTAGGAGATCAAGTATTAAAAGAAACTGAGCTTCCCCTCGTTTGAGAACTTGCCTCCTCTGAGGCAGGGTTAAACCACACCATTAGCATTTAAAATATGACTAAACCTTACAATAAAGATAGCTTTAAGAACTACAAATGCGTGAGATGTGGGGTTTGGGGGCTGGAGAAGAAAAAGTTTGCCTTTTGGGGATGTTTTAGCTTCTCAGTGTACACTTGGCTCATGATAGTATTTCTTTGCAACAGCAAGGCTTCATAATTAGCTTGTATAAACAACCTGGGACATAGATTTTAAACAAAAAGAAGGAATCTTTCAAAATTCACAGTAAGTTTTCTAAAGTTGGCAAAGCTGAAGAGAACTCACGTTGATCATCCAAAATCAGAAGTCATGCACCAGATTCCTGACCTTGGTGAATTTGCAGGGAGAAAGGTGGCCACTGTCTTTCAGCAACGTGAGCCTCAGGTTGATCTTTTGGCCCAGAGTCAGAAGCTGCCCTGAGCGTTCCTCTGCAGCTTTCACATGGAGAAGGGGTGTGTGTTAGACTTGGCTTGTTTTGCTCATAATGTAAATACCTTTTCTTTCTTTTCTTGTTTTTCAGCAACAGTTGGCCAAGAATATAAAATTTGGGCAGCCTCCACAAATGACAGTTTCTGTGAGGACAATGGGGGAGGCAAACGCTAGTATAGAAGAGGATGTGCTGCTCAGCAGCCCCATGGAGATCGAGACTCAGCAGGACACGGTGATCTCAGACAGCAGTAATAAAGTAAGCGCTTTAAATCGACATATTCATGGCATTATAGCGGTATTAAAGCAGTAAAGTTCACTGGGGCTTAGCAGATGTCTCCAGTGAGGCGTAGCGGAGCTCAGCGGGCTGTTTTATGTGGGTGGGATCTCTCAGCTCGTGCTTCTTGGACCGGCAAGAAGCGTGTGCTCTTGGCATCCGGAGCCGGGTCCCACAGAATTACCGGTTTGAACGTCTGCTCTGAACTTCCAGCAAAGCAGACGTCGCTCACAGCGTAGCTAGAAGACAGGAATTTTTTTTCTGAGACAGAAAATGTCTTGAAAATACGGACTGCCCCACATGGAAAGTTGTGCGCAGCGTCAAACGGCAAAAAGGAAAATCATTCCAAAATAAGAGGAGCCTAAATCTGTAAAATTCTGGGTCTTGGGGTAAATATCCATATTTCTTGCAAGGCAAGGAAGGGTGAAAAACATTTTGAGACTGCTCCCTAAATCCAAACATCCAGTATAATTCAAATAATTATTCAAATTATCCATGAAGATTCTGATACTGGAAACTGTAGGCGTTCAGGTGTCCAGAAAGGGCTTGTTCAGTCAGTGAAGAAACACGGCGAGTGATGGAAGCTCTCTGAAGTCCTCTAAGGCGAGACTGGTTCTGTGTGCTGCTGTAAAGGCTGAAGGGAGCCCGGGGGACAAGGGGACATCCTTCCCTGCCCGGAGGAGGCTGACTTTGTGCCTGAGAACCCTTGGGGAAGGCTTGCAGGAGCCCACCATGGGCATGCAGCCCTTGAGATCCTGGAGGGACACCGCGGCACGGGACGCGGCTGGTGTTTGCTGGCACTAGTACCAGCTGTGTGAAATGCCTGTATTCAGCCAAACACACAGAAGGGAGATTTATGGCTGAGGTGGCCCAAATTCTTCATCAGTCTTCAAGTGGCAATGTAGCTCCTGTGTGACCACATCCTTCATGGCTGTGGTCGGATCTGTCAGGGAGCCAGGCATTTGGGTAGGACCTGCACACTTACACCTCGCCCTCGGCAGTCTGGAAGGATAAAAATGCAGTTGAAGTAAGGTATATTTCTTCTGCTTCACAAATGGTCCCTTTAGAAGCAATCAGTTCAGATGAATCAAGACCATCCTGTGCAGTGGGACTGTGGGCAGGGTTTGGCTGTGCACCCTGGCACTAGGCAAGGCTCTGTGTTTGATACCAACGAACATTCTCTGCAGACAGTGTTCTTGTTGGGTCCTGCAGGAGACCTTTATGTCGCCTAATGACCTCCAGCTTGAAGGATAAAATAATTCAAGCACTAAAAATCCCACCAGAGTATTTTTGTCTAATAGGGAGACAGAGATTCAGTCCTTACCACCTCTGCTCTTGTAAATACTATGTTTTTAAAAGAAAATCAATGCCCCTTTGCATAGTTCTTTTTCCAAATACTGAAGGAGCAAACATCCCTGCTCAGAGGAGACTGCAGACACCAACAAACCAATGCTACGTGCATGGGCTCAGCCAGAGCACTCGGCTTTTTGTCTTACTGTGCGCAACTCACTACTGCTTTATCAGAGATTTCTGGTGCACAGCAGCTTGCCTGGTTTCTGCTCCTGTCTCTGCTGCTGGCCTTGTAACTCCTCTGCGTGGTTATCTGCATAGCTCCCGGGGGAACGGGGCGGCTTCTGCCAGGAGTCGGTGGCCAGGACCACATAGTACCGCTCTACTTCAAAGAGGTTTCCTGCCTTGTTTGTGACTGTTGATTTTGCCGAGTTACTTGGATCAATGGCAAGAGTTCTGGATTTCGTTTAACCTCTACTTGTAAATTTGATTATTTTTTTTTAGGCTTTATACTAACAATCATGTGCGCCTGGTGTAATGCGATCTCAACATTCATTAGGTTATGGAGTAACACCGTGTTATAATGACTAAAACCAATGTTTCTGGGCGTCATGGATGCTGCTTCAAGCCTCGCGCCTTAAAAATCCCTTCCTGTGAGATGGCTTGGAGAGGGACGATAGCAAAGGAGTCCTAGGGACTGATGGGCTCCGATTGCCCTGGGACAGCCCGTTTGCTCTGTAGGAAGAGAAGTCACCAAGAACCTGGAGTTGAACCTCTGCAGCAGAGCTGATGCCTGGTCAGGGCATTTCCTTAGGTGCAGGTCAGGAGAAAATAAAGTTATTGGGAGCCGATTGAAAAACCTTCAAAGCTGTGCTTTTCCTTTTGATTTGGAACGTGGTTTTCTTGTTAAGGAAGCATGAGTGTTTTGCCTTTTGTTATGTCTTGTAGCAGCAACTGCTTCTCTACAGACAGTAGTGATTCAGGGAGCAACAAAGAGGAGATGATAGCATTTAGGAACCAGAGTTGTTTATCCGTCAATCCTGCAGGGACGGGAGACAGGGTAAAAATCCCACTCTAACGTGCACGATTTCACAAGTCTTTTGAACTGTATTTATTAGATCCTTTACATTTTAATATCTAGCTGTGGTAATCTTCTTGTTTTCTAGTCCACTGACACTCCAAATTTGTTGAGAGCAATGAATTTGCCTGGAACAGGACATGATGTGGAAGAAAAGGTAACAAAACTTTTACACTCGGTTTGCACCGAGTTAATTCCTAATTTCAGTTATTAGAAGCCTGTCAGTCAGTTTTTGCTGTAGTGCACATTTCATTGTTTCACGATCATCCCAGACTTTGTGAACATTATGCAGTTTGGGGGCTGGTAAATAAGCAATAACTAAGATTGAGAAATCTGTATGAGTTGACTGGAGGAAAGGGCAGAACTCGGTCCCTGCCAGTCTTGCAGCATTCCTGCATTTGATGTATTAATCACAGAGCCATAATTTTCATAAGTACTTCTACCACTTTGTTATGCCTACATGTAATTCAATAAGCGTATGCAAACTGTTCCATCAGCTTTTAAGTAATTGGTTCCTTAATTAGCATATATTTAACCTCGGAAGATTACAGAGCTGTCTTGAAAACAATGTATGTGATTTTCTTTCGTTACAGAAGATGTTTTCTCCCTTCTTTTTTTTTTTTTTTCCCTGTCTTCTTTTTCCACTTGGATTGTGCCAAGTGCCAGTCTGAGGATGACAGTCCAGTGACTTACGGGAGAGACTGATTACAGGCTCACTCTTGCACGTCTAGACATACAGTGCCTCTGTATTCATTCATGAGAGGAGTCTCACTAGTGAATCACTTTGGTTTTGCACTTTCTGAACCCAAGTATTTGAAGGGCAAGAGAAAAAAAAAAAAAAAAAGCACCAAGCAAAGCCAGAATTGTCTTATTTTGTTTTTTGCTGTTCTTTGGTGCGAGCTTGGACAACCCTACATGAGTTGGAGGGAAGGTTTTCCGCAGGCTTTGTGCCAGCCTGAGATCCAATACCGTAGTCATCTCCCAGGCAGATAATACAGCTCTGTAACTGTTCTGATATAGTGCTTAGATAAGTCAATCTGATTTGCTCTTGCCTAAAGTGTATAATCTAAATTATTTAAAGATGCAGATTATTTTTTTTTCCACGGTAAGCAAACTTTAAAATGTCCCAGTGTTTGATGTTGCTTAAACCTCTGCCCTTCCGTTCCCAGCAGCTTCTGAGTGGAGCTAAACCGTGAAAAAACTTCAGTTAGAATGGTTTAAGTAATTTTTAAGTGAAAAGTATAAAAACACGTAGTACTAGAAATAGGAAAATATTACAGCTGTAACTTTCATGTCCAAAGTTCATGATTTGTTTAATGGAAAAACAAGGTTTGAAATCGTTTCTCCTAATAACTCCTTTAAATTCAAAACTGCAAAGGCTTTTGTGTGTGTGTGTGTATTATTTATTTAGTTATTTTATTATGTAGCTATTTGAATGGAACAAATAGCTTAATAATAGCTTCTTCTCCTTGTGCTACAAACAGGTCACTCCAGTCAAATCATCTCGGCCAAAAAGACAATTTTCCTGTTCTGGCACAATTGAAACAATCAATTTGGATGCAGTTCCCCAGGCTGTTGCTCGTCTAGACAACAGTGCAGCTAAACACAAGCTGTCCGTGAAGCCAAAAAAGCAGAGGATGTCAAGAAAGCACAAGAGATTAACAAAGGTATTGAATCACTGGTCAAATAGCGAGAGGAGGGGGGGGTTGATTTTGAATCTGGGTACAAAATAACCATAACTGAGTGCACCAAGGGTAGCTATAGATGGAGGACTGTCTCAAGATGTGATTAACCAGTTAGAGATAGCTATTGAAAGCTTCTTCAACAAATCTTCCGACTTCAGGCCAAAACAAAATGCACGCTTCTTTCATTTTATCTTGAAATCAAGATAGCGGCCCAAAGATGAAACGCTAGCTGGAGAGAAGACACCAAGAAGTTTTAATATGGCCAGTTGAGACAAATACTGCTTATACCTGAGGTGCTTCCACTAGGATTTTACATGGGGAGAGCTTTCTGATTCTAGTTTTTCTAGTCAAAGAGGTAGGTGATAAAGGTCTGGAGGATCTCTGCCACTGTTAATGCTGCTCTAGTATTGGCAATCAAATAGTGCAAAATTTGGGTGGGGAAAAAAATAGATTCTCTAAAACTGGCATGGGTTCTGACAGCGATAATAGCATTGTCTTGTAAGAAAGAATAAGATGTAAGTAACACAGCTCTTGCTACAGCTAGAGTGAATTATCAAATCCTTGTTTTGTATGCTTACTGCATGGCTATTTTGCTTTTTATCCTGCATCTTGGCAGTGCTTGTAAACAGGACAAGATTATTCAACTAATACAGGGTTCAGGAGAGGCCACTGTCCTTTCTTCCGCACCGTTGTATTTGCATTTATCACCCTTGCAACAAAGAAATTAAATTTAAACCTCTTGTTTGTACAGAATGTTTACCTGGAGCTGAATGATGGCTTGAGAAATGATAGCTAGACAGGGCATTAGGCTGAGCTGGGAAGCATTCTTCAGGTGCAGCTCATCTTCAGACTGTGTTGCTACAGGGACAAGGAGTAAGCTGTGAAGAAAATCTGCATTCAGTTTATTGCAGGTATTGCACCCACGTGCCAGGGCTGTGGGGCCAGCACAGAGAACCTGTCAGCAGTTGGCAGATGCCTCGGTACGGCGCAATACTGCTGGGGGGCTCCAGGTTCTCCGTCCATGCACAGTCCCATGGCTCCTGCAATAGACCTGAAGTCTCAGCACAGCTAATGAGAAAGGTATCCTGGCTCAGGATTTATGAAAAGCAACCAAATTCCAAATTGTGTTTCCCCAAGCAGCCAGTTCTTCCCTGGCTAGCACGGCAGAGCTCCTTTCTGCAGGCAACGGCTTCTGTCTCTGCAAGTAACAGCTAGATTTGCCATGAAGGAAATGGCAAAACAATGCCCTTAAGCAAGTGCTAATTATTTCAGGCTTAAAGGATGGAGTTCTAAGTAGTAGAACAGGCATATGAAACTTGTGCTCTATTCCCTGGGCTTCTGTAAATTTGAAATGGCGGGTCTCGATCTGGATTAGCTCATGTACACCAAATGGTGATTCAACATGTAGCATTCTACTGTTATCACTGTGGGGATGTTTTCGTTCCCTTAAAGGCTATTATCCGAATAGGTGAGAGGCATGGGATCTATGATGATGGGATGCATAAATTGGTGGGGGTGTGTTGGTTCTGGATCTAAATCATTGGGCTTTTTTTTTTTTAAAAAAAAAAAAAGTTGTTTTGCCTTTGGAACTGATTATTTGTTTTCTGTAAAGAATAACAAGCCAATAGGCAATATTCAGTAACTCTAAACTTGTCTCTCAATTTTAGGGATCACAAAGTCTAACAATAACAGAATTTGAGCCAGAGGACCTAGAACCTCAGCTGTTTGGAGACAGATACCCAGGTTATAATGGACACATCATAGCAGAGAAGCTAATCCAGAACAGAGATGAGCAGAAGCAGCTTCAGCTGGTGGAGGAGAAAAGAATTGAAGATCACTGGGGGATCTTTGAGGCTGAAAGGATAAGGCAGATTGTAGAAATGGAAGAACAAAGAGAAATGGAAGAACAAAGGTGCCAAGAACTTGAGCAGATGCAGAAAGAGCAGGAGAGAAGGCGTTGTGAAGAAGAAAGGAGGCAGTATCTCCTTGAAGGAGAGACAACTTTGGAAACAGAAGAGCAGACATCCCATAAAGAGGGGAGAAGACTGCAGAGGCAGAAGGAGTTGGAGGAGCAACAGGAACTAGAGGTGGAGGAGCAGAAGCACCAGGAACAAGAGGAGCAACAGAGACGAGCGCTTGCAGAGCAGGAGCACCGGGAACAAGAGGAGCAACGGAGACGAGAGCTGGAGGAGCAGAAGAGGCAAGAGCTGGAGGAGCAGAAGCACCGGGAACAGGAGGAGCAGAAGAGACAAGAGCTGGAGGAGCAGAAGCGCCGGGAACAGGAGGAGCAGAAGAGGCAAGAGCTGGAGGAGCAGAAGAGGCAAGAGCTGGAGGAGCAGAAGAGGCAAGAGCTGGAGGAGCAGAAGAGGCAAGAGCTGGAGGTGCAGAAAAGGCAAGAGCTGGAGGAGCAGAAGAGGCAAGAGCTGGAGGAGCAGAAGCGCCGGGAACAGGAGGAGCAGAGACATCAGGAGTTGGAGGAGCAGAAGAAGCAGGAGCTGGAGGAGCAGAAACATCAGGAATGGGAAGAGCAGAGGCGCAAGGAGCTGGAGGAGAAACAGAGACGAGAGCTGGAGGAGCAGAAGAAGCTAGAGCTGGAAGAATTAAGGCAACACGAGATTAAAAAACAGCATCAAGAAGAAGAAGAAAGAAATTGGCTGGAGGAACAAAAAGAACTCACAGAAAAAAATAAGGAAGAAAAACAGAGGCAAGAGCTAGAAGAGAAAGAACTTCAAGAAGCTGAAATAAAACTGAAGCAGGAGAAAGAAGCTGAGAGCCTCAAGCTACAGAAGAAACAGGAGGAACAAAGGCAGCATTTGAAGGAGAAAGGAGAAATGACAGAGAAGGAACAACCCCAGCAAGTAATGGATAAGAAAAAGAAACGAGAGGAGCAGAGAAAACACAAGCTCACAAAACAAATGCACATGGAAAGTGCAGATGCTATGCAACAAGATGAACTGAAGCCGCAAAGGGAACAAAATGAACAAGAATGGAACAAGCTGAAAGAGCAGGAGGTAGGCACAGGACAAAATCTTCAGCAAAACCAACAAGAAAAATCCTTGAAACAGCAACAGGACAAGGATCAGTTGTGTTCTGGAGGGACCGATAGGCATCCAGTAGAGGAGAAGCTCCAAGAAGGATCAAGATCCCAAAAACTCAAACAGCCAGAAAAAGCCAATAAAACAGCAGAAGAAGTCCTAGCCCAGAAACTGAAGAGAGAGGTTGAAGCTCAGGAGCAAAAGCGAATAGGGGAAGAACTTAGGTGGCAAGAGGTAGATGAAAGGCAGACTGCATCCAGACCCTTCACGTTTCAAGTGTCTTCTGGAGATAAACAGATCATATTTCAGAAAGTAAATCTGAGTCCAGTCATGCCTGCCAAAGGAGCATCTTCTCCATCCATCAAAGACCACAGGACGCATGCCTCCAGCAAGGGCTCCCATACGCTCCCGTCATCTGTGTGTGTGCCCCACACGGCTATTTTGGTTACCGGAGCACAGCTGTGTGGCACCGCAGTCAACTTGAACCAGATAAAGGACACGGCTTGTAAATCTTTACTTGGCTTAACGGAAGAGAGAAAAAATGTGGATATTCCTTCACCAGAGAAGGCCCAGAAAAAAACCCAGGACCCCAAGCCCAGCAGCAGTAAAATGAAATATGCACAAGAGGCGTTGAACAACCAGGCTGTACTTGCTGAGTGGGCTTCCATCCGCTCCAGGATCCTAAAGAACGCAGAAAACAGCAAATACAACGAGAGAGACCGGGTAAGCGCCTGCAGACACAGTGATGACTGGACACCCCGAGGGCGGGGTGCCCCCCACGGCAACTTGAGGAAAACCCTCTCTGCAAACGCAAAGTTCTCCATAACACCAGCATGGCAGAAATTTTCAGAAGCTTCAAAAAACAGTTTGGACGTGGAGAACGTAAGTGCGGCAAAAGGCAATGAAACAGTAGCTGTGGGAAGAATCACTGGCCCGTCCGCTGATTCAAAGGAGGATGTGGCTTCCGCTTTTAAGGATAACTTAGCTGAAAAGGCTAAGGAGAAAATGGAAAACCACCGCGAAATGACAGACAACACAGAGGGCTGTAAATTTGCAAAAGATCTTCCATCTTTCCTTGTTCCAAGTTTTCCTCATTCTCCAGGTAAAGAATTACCCCAGGCAGAACTTCCTGGTGCTCCGGAAAACCAGCAGAATAACAGCACAAAAAAAGCAGATAAACCAACACCAAACGGAGAAGAAAATGTTTCTCCTTTTGGGATAAAGTTGCGAAGGACAAACTACTCTTTACGTTTCCATTATGATCAACAGGCAGAGCAAAGGAAAAAGAAAAGATACAGTGCAGGAGACAGTTTTGAGGGTATGCCGGACCCACTAGTTACGACAGACGGTGAGAAAGAATCCGCAGTTTTTGCTCCACAAGAGAGTACATCTCCAAGGATGGGGAGAGCGAACGTCCCCGGTATTTTAAAAGACTCCAAAGACTCTTCAGTTACTGTGGTGGAGATTTCACAACCGGCGGGCCCGCCAGTGGTCCTTCCTGCCACCGGCCAGGGTGTTTTACACCCTCACGAGAAACCAGCGTGCAAGTCGTTGGTGCCACAGAAACCTGCTCTGGCTCCAAAGCCCGCCAGCCAGACCCCGCCGTCCTCTCCTCTCTCTAAAATGAACCGATCCAACCTGGTGGATACGCTGGGGCAGAGGCTGGTGAAAGCTGAATCGGACGTTGGCTGGAGAAGAGACGACCGAGCAAATGCGGCTCACCCCGCACCATCCCATGAGTACAAAAACGAAGAGGAAGAAATCAGAGAAAAGAAGTCGTTTTTCCCGTCTATAAGTATTCCATGGAGAGAAAAAAATGACAAAAAGCCTGAGCCACTGAAGAAAGGTATGTATTTTTCAAAAGTCATTTAGCTATTGTCTGCATTTCCACAACAAGACACTGGAAGACCAGAGGAAGACATTTGGCCTTAAGCTATAATTTGTACCCGGTGTGTTATTTGTGGAGTACCACTACTTTGCTTAGGGTTGTCTGAATGAATGGGACTTCCCGTCCCCACAATTTAATTCAGAAACACACAAACTCAGCATGACCTGTGTGACCTCCTTAAGAAAGTTAATTTCAAGGCAGTAACTGAAGTGTGTGTGCGCGTGCGATTTCCTTGGCAGAGAGGTTACCTGCCTAGTCAGAGGATGGACTCTGTGTCCCACGTGTCATTACAGCAGAGGGAGTAATTTTTATAATTTACATTACATTGTTTCTATCTTTTAGGGGAATATTATCTAGCTTAAAAAAAATATTAAGATCTGGGTCTGCTTTTAATGCCTATCCTGGGGAAATTCTCTGTCTAACCCAACGAAGCTGGGCACAGGAGTCTGCATTTCAGAGGCACTCTTCAATAACAGAAACAATTACAGTAGCCATAGTGGCTCTTCAGAGGATGATTGAAAATGCCTGTGTCCTGAAATTCTGTACGAGAGGAAAAATTACTCTTTCAGCATAAGGACACTCAAAAGAACAATGCAGGAATTTAGCATTTAACTGGGAAATCCCCAATTTTTTTTCCATTCTTGAGTTTTGCAGGCATCAAGATGCTTCTGAAACCATCTCAGTGGAACTGCTGCTTAGTTTTTACAATTTTTTTTACACTTTTTCCTTTCACTTCCATTCTTAAATGAGAATTTTTGGAAACTAGTTGGCGGCACAGCTGCTGGGCCTGTGCCAGCTGAGGGTTTCTGCGCTCACTGAGCTCTGGATTCAGTGGCATTCAATGGGCTTAGCTCTGGAGTCTTCACAAGGTAGAGAAGTTGTATGGGTTTGCTTGAGACAAGAGATGTGCACTGCTTAACCACTTCTTTTCACATTTTCTTCCAGAAAAGCCCATCCTCCAGAGCAGGCACTCTTTAGATGGCTCTAAATTGATGGAAAAAGTTGAAACTTCACAACCCCTTTGGATTACGTTAGCGCTGCAAAAGCAGAAGGGCTTCCGCGAGCAGCAAGCTACGAGGGAAGAGAGGAGACAAGCCAGAGAGGCCAAGCAAGCAGAGAAGCTGGCTAGAGAAAATGTAAACAAGCTTTAGAAACCTGCCCGTTAGAAATGCTGATACCATAAGTATAACTGTTTGCTAGTTTTGTTATGTGAAAGGGATTTTTATTTTTTTCTCAATGTTTGGTCTGAAAGATTTCATAAAAGGTAAAATGACAGTGAGTAAAAAATAGTCTGAAAGTCTTTTGCAAAAATACTGTGCAACAGTGTGACAATTTTAGGGTAAACTCTGATGCCTTAATATCAGGTGGTAGTTAATGGCAATCATGAGCACAACCACTGCACAGGTGATGGAACAGAAAAATTGTATGCAACATGATTCTTTCAAAGCTTGAGTAAGTAAGAACTTAATGCTTGGGGAATAACAGCTGAAATATTTATGGGTGAATATTAGTAAGTTTGAATTTATTTTTATTGTAGCGTATTGTTTGGATAAAATGTAGAAGAATGGAAGAAATGAACTGCCATGAGAAACACCCAAATGCCTAAAGCAGGCACTGAATTCAAGCATCATTTCTTTCCTGTTCTCTAAATTGCTATTTACTATCCGTGGTTTTCTATCAGTAAGAAAAACAGTTCTACTTACGGCACAGAAGTGATGCTACACAAGCAGTGACGCTGTACGTAGATACCACGGATGGGAAAAAGGGAGATTATGTGGATAACTAAGTATATCTTGATGTTTGTTATGAGACCCAAATTTCTGATGGAGGCATGCCTAATTACAGACATAGGTAATTGCTGAAAGAGACCAGCAATGGGTGTGCAGTTGCCCACGGGTGCACGCTGTGTTTCAGTGCTGTATTTAACAGGTAGGGCTGGCTCAAACTGTTCAATATTTTTGACTGAAACGACAACATGACAAATTTAACTTTGTGAGGGTTTTTTTTACAGTCTTTAATAACTGTTCGTTTTAGAAGTATCAGAGCGTTTCGAGTCTTTGCCCAAGAGGAAGGTTAAGGAAAGGACGGGTGATGAATGAAAGCATCAAGCGCAACATCTCTTACGTGTAGCCCCTACACAACAGGCTGCTGCTCATTTGGCATTTTCCTTCTCCGTTCCAGGCTGCTCTAAGTAATCAGTCAGAAAACAAAAGCAGCAGCAGCAGCAGCAAGACAAGCACACTGCAGAAATCTACGACGCAAGAAGGGGAGAAGAAAATTGAGACTGCTGTGTCACGACTAGAAAGGAGGGAGCAGCTAAAGAAGTCGAACACCCTTCCAACTTCTGTGACAGGTACAGTGGGAGATCTGGATTTTAACAGGTTTTTACCAGTTCCCCAGGTTATTAAGGGTGCACCACTGCATTGTCCTCAGAATTGCCTCAGTTCAAGTTAAAAAAATTAGGCTGTCTCCCCAAGCCATATCCAACAGTATTTTTGGAACATGACTAATGCACTTTAGAGGGATTTGATTTACTGCAAGTTGCAATTGCAGGACTGTTCTGCCTTTAGGTTGGGGGTTAGCACAGAGGGGGAACGATACCTAACTTCTACAAAGTGTATTTGTGTAGGAAACGAACCACGTTGTGTTCCCACAGCTCTCAGTTTGCCAAGAATATTGGGTATGAGTGGTCTCGTTTCATTCAAAAATGCAAAACCTAAGCAATCCAGTTGAAGGCAGCCTGTCACTTCGAATTTAGGACTTCTCCCTCCCAGTCAAGTATTTGGTATCGAAGGCTGGAACCAGAACCTACTACTTTATCTATCACTTCAGTTAAGCTGAAATAATTACATATTCAAAAGGCAGGCACATTAAAATAAATACTTCCCCGAAGGGCATAATATTTGGGGCGGTGTAGGGTGACTGTTAAAATAGAGACTTGCCAAATATTTCTGTGGCCAGAACTACTCCTAGGCAAAAGGATAGGTGTCAAACCAACATTTTCACAAGTTGCACAGTAAATAGTGTGGGTTTCTTTGAAAGTAAATCCCTGTGTCAGCCGAATCTATTCAGTACCACTCCCAGCCAAGAACGGAATGCAACTATTGAAGGCAGTGAAGTTTATCTGATTTTATCTGATTTTTTTAATCCGATTTCTTTTTTTTGTCTGATCATTTATCTGATCTGTAACAGTAAAGGCAAAACAGTGCTACTCCTGCATTAGACTGTTCCAAGCTGAACAATCCCAATATATTCCACTGGTTCAGCAGCTCCATGTCCCCACCATGACTCCACATCAGCACAGATATCCCTGAGAACTTCCCTTGCAACATCTTGGGTTGGACTAGATGATCTTTAAAGGTCCCCTGTGACCCAAACCATTCTAAGATCTCGCTTAGACTGCCCCAAAGCTCTCCTGCTCCCCGTTAGCCTGATTCCGCATCCAGACTGGCTTTGGAGGTGGGCAGCTGGAGCAGCTTTACAGCATTCCTATCAACGTCCAACAGGGCTCCACTGCAGCCCTCTAAGGACATAAAAAACCACCCAAAACTTGAAAAAGTTGGTATATATCAGACTTGGACTTGAGTCTTGTACAACAGGAACTGATAAGAGGGTGTAACCTTTACAATAGCATAAATTACCATAACCTTTAAAATAATGAGCTTTTCAAAGTGTCTGTCTACAGCAATAGCTGCTCCTATTGTGCATTTACTTACAGCTAAAAATACAGGATTAAAGACCTACTAAAAAGAAAAATAAACAATTTTTGCCATCCATGCAATTTTAAAGCTTTTTAAAACATCCAAAACCTGAAAATGAAAGGCAGCTAAAACTAATTTGGACTGAACAGGAACATTTAACAAAAAAAAGCTTTTTGGCACATAAAAAATAAAATGTGCAAAGGCAGGATTAGTGAGGAGTTATTTTTGTAACTAAGATTTTTAGATTCGCTCCCCAGGTTTCAGACAGGGCTCATTTCCATCCAGGCTGCCTTCAAGGGCATCCACTGTCTCAGAATTAAAGAATCTTCCCACCTGACTTCTACAACGTACTTCCACAGTTCTGCTCTGTCAAGTTGCTTGTTAGAAATCAGTTGCTTATTCAACGCATGTTTTTGCTGAGGCAGCTCTTTGTCTTAAACACACTATTTTTAAAGAAAATGTGACAAACAGCTGTTGGAGAAAGCCGGTTCGTTTCTTCTTCAGGAGAGTCTCATGGGAGCGGTTAACTGAGGCAGAAACTATAGGACGGCTTTCTTCTCTCTGCTTATTTAAGAACTCTAATCTGAGGAGGTAATCTAAATCTACCGAATGCAGTTGGGTTACAGGTGTCCAGCAGCTGCATTACCAAAGAGGAAAAAAAAAAATCCAGCTTTGTTTCCCACTCTTTGATACATTGCCGATGTAATTAAAATAGTTTATGTAAAGACGACGACTGGCAAATTGGAAAAGTTTTCTCTGAATCTCACAGAGGTTGAAAATTTTGTCCTGATTTTTGTGAGTTACATTACTTGGAGTCACCTCTGAAAAAAGAAACTCAGCTCCTCCTAACTTGATTATTTTGTAAATGCAGTAAAAAGTAAGATTTAACTAAAAGAGTTGAAAATAAATATGAAGTGTTAGATCAGAACATCTGCACAGAAAAGAAGTGAAATCTCTAGAATCCTGCAACAAAGTACAGGGCTCAATTAATGTTATTGTTTTCTTTCTTTTCTTATCCCCTCCCCATCAAAACCAGTGGAAATTTCAGATTCTGTTCCGTCAACCCCCCTGGCAAAGGAGGTGGCCAAGAGATTCTCCACGCCTGATGCTAACCCCGTGTCCACAGAACCAGCCTGGCTGGCGTTAGCCAAGAGGAAAGCAAAAGCCTGGAGTGACTGTCCACAAATCATAAAGTAAACTGTAAAATTACATCTCTGTTGCTAACTATTAATTGCTTTCTTTTTATTTATTCAGCTTTTTACAAATGACAAACCTGAAAATGCATGTACTGAAGGACTGAAAACTGAACTGATTGCCATTTTGCTCTAGCTCACTGTAAAGTCTACTCAAGTCATATATTCCATTGCTTTGACAAATAGCTAAATGAGGTCACGGCAAAAATTTCAGAGCCAGACTCAAAAATTTAAGTATGCTCAGATACTGGATGTAAATTTTAGCGAGTATCATAAAAAGGGCCAGAACGTCAGTTCAGAAACTCTTTAAATTCCATGGGTATTCAGTTCTGGAATTTTAGATCTCTGCATTTAAGTGGAGATCTCAGAAATTTGCTTTCAACACTCCATTGTTGAAAATAAAGTCAAGATGCATGTTCCCTTTTCTTATTCCTAAATTATTTTTTAAGCGTTAAACTGTATGAACTCTCAGTTCTACCTGCTATTTGAAAGTTTCTTCCCAAATGAAGAACTTCGGGAGATATCTTTCCACCTGCAAATGTCGAGTAGAGAGATGGCACCATCCAGAGGCTGAGGTAATTTCCTTCATCACAGGATTAATACACTATGTCTGTATTCCCTCACTCCTAGGAAGAAAACAATTCATCCTACTTAGTGAAAAAAACCCATTATTTAAATAAAAATCACAAAGTTTTCAGAAAGAAGGCAGTGAGTCAGTGTTTCTTCTAGTCATTTAAGTGCATCACTGTTTGTGCTTGGCCATATTTAAGACGCATATAGACAGTGATTGCAAATCATTACTTTAAATCAATCAACTGGAATGAAGATAAGTAAAACTATTCCTGTGCTCACGAAGCTGCAGAATTAGTCTCGGTGAGTTCCCAGGGGACTAAGACTCACAGAGCTGAAGTTAACAGAGAAATGAAAAGCAAAGTCAGCGAGAGTCTCAGGAGTTTTAACTCTGGATTCTTCCCGATTTTACTCCATGTACAACTGCAGGTAGTTCAGGTGATGAACTTCTTGCACTTTGACCAATACAGCCAGAACACTTCAGAAAGAAGTTTACTTACCCCGTCTCAGGTATCTGCTGTGGCAATTGAACACTTTATTACTTCTTGTAACTAAACAGAAACGGTCACCCCCTCCCTCTCACAAAAAAAGGATAAAGTCCGTAATGTAATAAAAATTTTACTATCCTCAGCATCCCACAGAAATAGCGAGGTCTACACTTTAAAAAGTCACCCTAGTAAATAAATCTGTGACACACCTGAGTTTGTTGTACAAAGAAGTCTTTAACAAACTTGAATGTCTCCTTCTTATAACCATAAGGCTCCAAGGAGCCCTTAAGCCTACAACAAGGGAGAGATTTTCATGAGAAGAAACTGCATCATTACGGAATGATACCGCATATGTTTCGTGGAAGTACTTCAGCCAAACTGCTGTATGCAGCATGAGAGGCAGCACTTCAAATTATTGCAGAAAACAGAACGAAACCTGCCAGATCCTCCCGTTCCAATAATCAAAAAGGGCTCGTCAGCAAAAGTCATTATTGAATACAGTATTTCCCACCAAACAGAACACAAGGCTGCAGCATCACGGTTACAATAGCACAAACACAATGCACATGTTACATGGAGTAGATGTGCAGCAGTAAGAATGGGCATTTTGAGTGTCAAGCCATCAGTTTTGCTCAGTTTCATATTTAAACCAGAATCTCTAAAGTAACTTTTTACCCTTAATATAAGTATTTAAAATGTTTTATACAGAGATGGGGCAACGCTGCTCTCAAATACTTGGGAAAAAAAACCACCTTAATGCCTTGAAAGTCCAATCTGTGCAAGATTATCTTAAGAAAGAATTGGGCCCATAATTATTTTTGCTCTGCGAGCACCATGAATTAGTGCTTCTTAAGTTAAATTTACACTTTTTCTGAGTTTATAAGCTTGGGGTATGTATTTGTAATTGCAAGAACTAAACTGCCTGAAATCCATCTTTATGATTATTTCTTGGGAGAAGGAGCCAGGCAGAAATATCGAGAAGGTGAAGTAAATCAGGATTAAAGAATTAAAGATACCGGTATTCTGAAAAGCATAGCAAAATTAGGTGCTATTGTGCATGACATAAGGATGCAATTTTCCAATACAATACATTTATAGCACATAGGATAGAGCTTTCATTAAGGATGGTCTTAATCTAAAGCTTCAAAGCAGAGGTTTTTTTTCAACCGTAAAGGTATCTAGTGTAATAATGGAAACTGTATTATGTACAGTACTCGGTGGAAACATTTCTAAAGTGTACATGTTCAACAGTGACATTTCATGTTAAATTAACAAAAATTTGCACTAAAGACCAATGAAGTGAAGTGTTACTTTGCTTTAGCTTTGTTGCAACTGTTTCTGGTAAAGTGTTGGAAATCTGTAAAAATAAAACCAAAACATTACTACTGAGTTGAAAACAGCAAAAATGTTTTAAGAACCGAACAAACCACTATGTAGTATATTGTCTCAATTTTTTTGTAACTTATACACACAAAATACCATTTCTTCTGACAAGGTTATATACGATTAACCTCTATGTTCATATAGTAATGTATAAAAGCTATAAGATGTATAATTGTGAGGTATCTGTTGTGTACTTTTTTAATTTTTCAAATGTTTTAAAGTGCAATTGTTTATTATACTAATGTCATTTTAATTCTTATTAAACTATAACCCAGTCAAAATTATCTAATCAATAACGTATGTATTCTGTGTCTCCTTTTGCTAAGCGGGTAGTCCAGGTTTGCTTTATAAATAGAACTTTTCACAGTGCTACAAGTGTCCTGCCCATGCATTTCTGCTAACGATAAAATGGAGGAACAACACAGATGAAGCAACGTAGCCAGTGCAACTTCTACTTTACTTTTTAATTCAAGATGATAGAATTCAAAGTAGATGGCTCATCAGAGAGAGTGAGATAACAGTTCCTGCTGTAGTTCTTTTAGAAGACTCATAATCAGGAAGATGCTCTCAGTTAAGTGTCCTTTTGTCACTGCAAATACTCGATTCACATTACTCAGGCCACTGGTAATTCCTTTTAAGGCGTTAAAAGACAACCAAAACCAATCTACACAACCCTTTTTTAATAGTTCTCTGTAAAGACACTGTATAGAGCATTGATTCAAATCTCTTAAAAAACAATTTGACAATGGTTGATCTGAGCAGCGCACATTTCATCCTGGAACTCATACTGTACCCGTGATTGAAATTGAATACATATACACATATTCTCCAAGAATAAAAGAAGTAACTCCTACTGACTTCAACGGGGTTTAAGTATATGCTTGGCTGAACTGAAGCCAAAGGAGGGGCCGAGGCTCACAAAAGATGAACGATTCAGCTTATACACACTATAGCAAACAGGTCCCTACTACCAGGTATACACAACACAGGCTGTGTCTTCAGAAATCAAATTAAAATGCAGATTCCAACTCTAACCATTCTATGATTCTATGATTCACAAAAGGACTTGGGTTACCTTGCCACGGCCTAGAAACCTCGTCAGAGTAGACAAACACCAGTCTGATGCGTGGAATAGCCAGGCACAGGCCAGGAAGGAACCTCAGGGCACAGACGAGGCCGGACTCAGAGACATTCCTTCCTCGGGGAGACAAGAATGTTATTCCATGCTGCAGAGTATGGCACTTTACCACAGTTTATCCCAATCCTGCAAGTGTTTAAAGTGAAACTACTGACTTTTGTTTCCTTTGGCTGGGTACTGAGCAGCCATCCTCCTCCCATCAGCACAGCAAGCGAACAAATATCACTTTCCCTACTCTGGGCACTGCCTGGTGCAAAACGCCACCCGAGAAGTCAGCAAAGAGTACTTCTTGCCTACAGTAAAATAGGCAGAGAGGTAGAGAGCACCTGTGAGTTCTTCATTTACAAATGTAAACAACAGAAAGGAAGCAGCCTAACATCTTAGCTGTTCTTTTTTTCCTCTTATATACAAATCTAGGCAATAAACATAATCATTTCTACAGCCAACAACAAGCTTTGTTCCCCATACTACGGGGGAAGAGAAAACCTCTCCTGGAAGCTTCTCTACTCCTTCTGCTGTTCCGCTCTTGGCATTCAGGATCCACACTTTGCCATCTGTAGATACTGCTGCCAAAAGAATTTTGTTCTTTAAGTCATTACTTTGGAAAACGAATGGTGTTCCATATACACTTGAAGTAGCTTCAAATTTCCACAGTAAATTACCCTCCATGCTACAACAGTAGATAAAGCGATCATGGGAGCCAAAAAATATTTCTTGCTTAGTTAAACTTGAGATGCATGGAGATGAAAACACCGGTCCATTAGTGGAAAACTGCCAAACCTACAGAAAGAACATAACCAATTATTATCAAAGGTTGTTCACGTTATCAGTTTCACAGCAACTGCAATTTTTTAATAGACTAGTTGTTCGACAGGACAGCATTTTATTTCAAGAGTATACTAAATTTCAGCGAGGGCTGGTAAATACTTGTCAAATTACAAGTTTTACACAGAGTAAATGATAAAAGGCTCATAAAATAAATGTGCAAGAGTTACTACCTTCTGTGAGGCCTACATAAAGATGGCCAACTTGGGAAAAGAATATTCTTGGGCTGTTGTACCACAATTAGTAATGAACTTTGAGAATTGAGCTAACATGCCATTCTTTGCCAAAAAGGCAAACACTCCCTTTGTAATATAGATTTCCCCTGCTCATGCTAATGATGTGCAGATCCCTCCTCAAGAGAGTATGAGTTCTGCAACACTGCTGCAAGCAGACAGAGAGCAGGGCATGTGCTAACACGTATTTTATAACCAGAAAAGGCTTAGGAATTGCCATGTATATTGCTTCTCAGGCAAACAAACAGAAACAGCAGCAATTGTTTTAACACCAGATACAAACCACATTCATCTCTGAGGAATTAAAATTACTGTCATTTAATTCAATGTGAAGGCTGACACATTTTGTCAGAATTATGATTTGGCATATCTCTGCTGTGATGTCAGTATTTTTTGATAAATACATAAATATTCTAAGAAACCTTTATTTCTAAATAGCCACCATCTTACAGAAGAGATGGTTTTAAACATGCTTGAAAAACTCTGAAAACAAAACCATACCATTTCATTTGCTGGTACTACTGTTGACCATTTACTTTAGGTGTAAGCTCTGAAATAGAAATTCCATTGCTACATCAAGCAACTTGAGAATTTGCGGTTTATTTGTAGTTTTGCCATGAACTACCCTAGACAAACAGTTTTTCTACTTTCTCCTCTCTATAACAATAAATAGACTCTTCTAAAAGGTACATGTTAATCACTAAACCTCAGAAAACAGTATTAATAAAGCATCTTATTCCAGGTTTTGTGATGAACACAAAAAACCCCAACATCATCACTTTTACCTTTTCTCCAGAATGAGTGTAACAATATAAGTTTCCATCCACACAGCCAACATAAACGTACTTCTCATTGCAGTGAGGAGAGGAGAAGAGAGGTTTTCCCAGGAAGTTTTTCCAAATCTTACTCCCCGTCACCTGTAAATGGCAACATGGAATATCTGATGCTTAACACAACTGTAAAAAGCTGCACAAAACAACCCTTCCTTCACAGCTTGACCCATTATTGGGAAAAAAAACACAGCAACCCAAAACCCGCAAAAAAATCCCCAACAAAACCCAAAAAGCAAAGAAAAGCAGGCTTCTCCATTCCAAAATGTATACCAGACGGAAAACTACTCTTCAAATATTATTCCAACAATATATTTAGTGTTTTCCCTGGGATACTAACTACCCCTGTTCCAACCTTCTCTTCCTCCCCCTAGGCAAAATAATAACAGTGTAGTCATAGAAGAGTTTTAATAAACTACAGATTCATTTTTTACTCCATTCCCAGCTTCTCAGTATGTGATGAAGACCAGTGAAGGAGAGAATATCTTGAAAACAAGTCATATTCATGTCATAAACTATAAATACTGTAGGAAACACTGCAACCCATAATCTATGATCATCACAATAAGCTCCTAATGTGGCCTGCACCTTCCTATTTTTATAAATAATTACTTGGAGTTACAGTTGGGTTTCTCAATTACCTGTTACTCAGGATAATGGAAAAAAAAAATATCTGGTTTTGCTTAACCCCACCCCACTAGAGCTGCAAACCCACACACTGGTCTTCTAACAGTAGGTTGGGTATTACTGAGGAAACTTGTAGTGGGTGGGAGGTAAAGATGGTTAGGACTGATGCTCCAGGTTGTGGAGTAGAAAAACATGAACAGCTGCTCCAAGTGACTGTTCTTTTTATCAGGAAAGACCAGCTGTAAGCCAACAATGCCTCAGAAATCCATGAAATTGCTCCACGTCTATCAAGAATGCCATTTCCCCAGTGGAGAGAACAGAACAGCAGTTCAAGATTCAGGGGGACAGCTCTTTAAATGACTACAGGGAGGGAAACGGTAAGAGGAGTGAAGGGGCTTCTTTCTCTCTTCAGTTCTGATTTCAGTAAATTCTGTGTAATTTTTTTTTTTTTTAATCCTACTGTCAAGAGAGAGGGAGGGGAAAAAATTAATCTACAGACATGCTCTCACTCACTAGTTTAACTGATAAGGTTGGGAACAAGAATGGGAACAAGAAGACACTGATTCCAACTTTGGCTTACAGTCAGCACGGAAATTCAAGCAAGTCACTTCAGTTCTCTATCACCAGATAGCTTTCTGAAATACAGGAATTATTATGGTAACCTTGTGTATAATAAAAGGCCTTCAAGTGAAAAATATCTTATGGTAACCAACTAGTTCCTTTCATCAGAAAAGCAATCTTAACTCAGAAATGCATTTTTGGTTTCATTTAAATTTGAGATTAGGATCAAAGACAAGTAAGCAAAGGTACATACTGGGTTTACCGCCAACAATAGTCCTCCTAGAGTAGCAATATAAAGATGATGTGGAAAAGAACTTAGACAAGGAGATGAAAACACAGCTCCACCTTCGCAATGTAACTTCCATATACATGCCTTTTTCTGTAAGCATAAGAAAAAAGAGAAATAAATAATTTTACAATTGGAGTTTAAGTATATCATGTTTACAAAGGCCTTTGAATACCAGAGCTTATCAAAAAGTGCATTTACTCAGCAAATACTAGTCAAGAAGTGAAGATATCATCTACATGATATTATAGCAACACATTCGCCATCGGCTGCTTTCTTTTCCAGCAAATAAAAGAAACTCAGCTAATGATGAGGCATCATCTGCGCCTCTTATTTTACATCTCCCTTCATCTACTCTTTTACAATGTAAGATTCTCTCTCCACCATTAAGCCATAGCTTTATTCCCATCTGGGCACCCTATTCTGAAATACCCACAGAAAATAACTAAGAAATTTAAGATTTGGTTTCAACCAGGACTAGTAGCACAAGAACCACAGCAGAGAACACCACTGAAACTATTTACCCACCACGTAATCATAACGTCACTTCAAGCAGGCTTAACTATTTCAAAAGTGTAATTGTGGACTCCTGAGAATACTAACGCCAGTGGAACCCCATCTGGTGTGCTACAAACACGATATTTATTCTTCTATACATAAAAGTTAGTCAGTGCTCTTACATAAATATCCAAAGCATAGACATGTTGGTCATGTGATCCTATGTAGATTAGTCCACTGGAAGGGTCTACAACAGCAGAGCTTTTTACAGTATCTTCTGTGACAAAAGTCCAGTGTATTTCTCCATCGCTGCTTTGAAGCACATACACTAAGCCATCATAACAACCTGTGTGAAATAAAACACAACAGGGGAAAAAAGGATAATGAATATTTGTATTTATGGTGGGATTTATGCTGCTAGCTGCATCACTGCTGGAAAGAAATGACGTGACTCATGAGGTACAGTTTCAAAACATTTTCCAAAGCTCCTCCTCTTTTTTTAGCTCAAAGTCTTTGCCGATAGTTCATACATTCACAGTTGATTGTTCCGTGTGTTCTTTCCAGGTTACATTTTGTATATGCTTATTTCACTGCCTTTCTATATCAAATTTTTACAGTAATAATATTAGAAGACATGGAGTTTCTGAAAAGTTAGAATAATTAATGTTTTTTTAATTACCTCTTTCTCTAACTTTCCTTTCTGAAAACAAAGATGCTGAAAGAATAAAGCCTGTCTGTTTTCAATGAAAATTGAACTGTAGTTCTAGAAACTCCTTCAGCTTTAATGAAACAGTCAATTTTGTTATCAGAGTAAATAGCAATCAAAATACTAGGAAAAAGATGGTAACATTAGCTTGACATAAAAACACCTCACCACCTGGACATCAGCGCTAACCAGTGATATGTACGTATTAGCAAAAAAGATAACACTAAGATGAATAATGGCATCTCCATTAACAACGGATATGACAAAACCAAAAAAAAAAAATATCCAAACATGTTCTTTGCATTTCCAAAAGGAAGAGTCAAAGGAGAGAATTAAACGCTGTGAAAATAACCTGTGGCACCAAGTACTAATTTCTACCGCTATCAAATTTTAAAGACATTTTAGGACTGTATCACCTTTCTGTAATTTTTAAAAAAATAGTTTAAAGGTCACACCTTAATTAATCACTAAAAAGAAACCATACCCATTGACTATTCCTTAATAAGGCCTTATTAAAAACTTGGCATATAATAAATCACAAGTATGTATGTTAGATAAGCTCCATCACTGGTCATCATGAAACTTAAATTACTTCTTCCTTCTGTTCCTATATTACAATAAATTAGTTCTGAAGAAGATATGGAAGTTTCTGGATAAGTGTAGACGGAGGGCATTCAGAGGTAAGAAATAAGATTCTCTGTCATTCACGTTGTATTTGGCAGAAAAAAAAATAATTTCAAATGAAGGCTAAAACAAAAGACATACCAACAACAATGAAATTTCCACACTTAGATGTGCAGGCAGAAGATTCGATACGATCTCCAAGGTTCTTCTCCCATTTTATTTCTCCCAAATCTAGATCAATCGCCTGCATGGCATGAGAGTGAGAGCCAACATATACAGATGCAGATATTCCTTCTTCAGTTGGTATTACAACCAGGGGTGATGCATCAACACATTTTCTTGTATTTGACTTCCACCTTATGCATAATGCCAACTCTGCTGCTGTTACGTGACTACATTCTGCATGGATTTGCTGTTCAGAGCAACAGTCGGCTTTATTTGCCTTGTTTGTAACTGTTAGAATTCTGTTCTCCATTTCACACCCTTGCCCATGGCTTTTCATTGTATCTGGAGTCACTAAACGCAGAAAGGATGGTTGCTGTAGCAGTTCCGCTCCTACCTGTACTGTATTGCTGGGTTGCATAAAAGACTTGGTGAAATTCATAGAAAATAAATGATTTCCTCTACTTAGCGCAATAAATGAAATTAACCGTGAAGCAACCTCAATACTTCTTTCAGATTTCAGTTTAATATATTTTCCATGGAATTCCTCTCCATTGTTCCCACTTAATTTTCTTTTCACAACGTTGTCATAATTCATTAATTGGTCTTCATCTGGAAACAGAATTTTAAGAGTATGTCTATAAACCTCTTCAATCGAGCGGCTGAGAATAACTTCAAGGAGTCCAGGCACAGCTTTGCCCACGAGCATCTCGATTTCATCATAAAATTGTAGAGCCTTTAAGGAGTCTCCACCACTGTACAGAAATACCGCATCTTTAGAAATTCCGGTGGGATCACCTGGGAGACCCAGAACAGTCTAGAGAAAAGAAGAAGGAAAGAGGTAACAGTCCATGGGCGTTACACCACGTCACACACACAAAAACTTAAGTTAGGTAAAATCCACCTGAATACCCAGAAGTCCCACTAAAAATCAACAACCGAGGAAACTCACTAATCTGCAAAAAGTCACAGGAAATGCTTTAGTGCCAATAGAGATAGTGATGGAACAAGAGTTAGGGAGAAACAGGGAGATACTAGTTCTGTACTACCGAATGTTTCGCTCAATTCCAATTCTGCAGCCTACGGAATTAAAGCAAATTGTGCTGTATTTTTGTTGGCTGTTTTCCATCTCAATTCCATTTATCAATGACAACTTTACAGATAAAACATTGACGCCTTTTGATAAAATAAATTTTGATAAATTTAGGTGCTTTATTTTATTAATAAAACTTATATAAACTGGTATCTTTTACTTCTGAATTATTTAAGTAACCTACTTATCTACCTACTTTTGAAACTATAACCCCTTCAATTCATGATGGATTTTGGATTTGGCATTGTCACTACAACAAACAACAATTACTGTGTCTTCTCTCGCCATACTCCCTGCTTGTTAAGTCTGGGTGTGAAGACCAAATCCTCTGGCCTTGGAAGCCACCTTCTGCTGTCCATACTGATTTAGGGCACATCCCATCCCTTCGGGTTATCATTTCTATAGCCACCAATACGGTAAGTATCAGCACAGACAAATTATGTTACTAACTTCACTACATTTACTCGTTCAAGTCCTAGCCACAGCAAATCCCACTTTCTGGTGAAACCTGGAAGACTGCCTTCAAAAAAAAAACAACCAGAAGTAATACTGTTTGGCATCACACTTCAGTACGTTGAAAAACAAGTCTTTAGCACAGAAATTGAGAAACAACACAAACCGACAGTCCAAGAGACAATTACGCAATTGTGCCATCTATTTAAAAAAGGACTCTTCAATTCATAATTACCTTGAGAAATAAGAAACTCTACTGACACAGTAGCTATTTTGTACAAAGTTTCCACGTCCCAGTTCCTTGTTTCCCTTAGGGATATCTTCTTTGGCATGTGAAGCAGTATTCAAAAAGCTACTGACAGGTTACATCCTTCCTATGCTAATTGCTGATACCTCATAGCCTGCAGTTTTATCTGATAGAGAAATATAAATTACTCCCTCTTGGCCACTGCAGAGAGTCTATATTTAAGTATTAACTGAACAGAAAGAGCTCTACTGCTTAAATCTATAGGCAGCTAGAACGTTCTGGTTGCATTAGTCATACTTTTTAAAACTGTTTAATTCCTGACACATGTATAATGATCCACTTGCAAAGATAAAAAGGCAGCTCAAAATACTACCTTCCATAAATACTGCAATCTTTCCCACAATTCCTCTGCGTCATTCAGCTTACTGTCACGCCTTCTGGAGTTTAGATGGTTCTGGTAAATCTTGTTCAGTTCAGATATATCAACTTTGCCTTTGTAGAAAATAAAGTACGATTTTTTTTTTCATTGCTCTTTTAGCATTTACATTTCCAAACCTTGCTCTGCCCAAATAGTCACTCTATTCTTGTACACACTTCCTTATTCAAACTCAACTGTACCTGTATTTTTTTTTACCCAGTCAATCAACAACACTTAACAGAACCCAGTAAGGTTTTTGGGAAAAAAAAAAAAAAAAAAAAAGCCTCCCCACATGATCCCACATTCAGGGCCTGATCTTTCCACAGTTGGAGTCTGGGTTCTGTTGCAGACTGCAACAGGAATGACCAAGAAAATAAATGTGCAATGATAATACCAAATTGATTTGACTCTTGAACAAAACCCATCTGGAGTACTGTGTCCAGTTCTGGGCTCCCCAGTTCAAGAATGACAGGGAACTGCTGGAGAAGGTACAGCAGAGGACTACAAAGATGATTAGGGGCCTGGAGCATCTCTCTTACAAGGAAAGGCTGAAGGACTTGGGTCTTTTTAGTCTGGAGAAGAGAAGACCGAGGGGGCATCTGATCAACACCTATAAATACTTAAAGGGTGGGTGTCAAGAGGATCGGGCTACTCTTTTTTCAGTGGTGCCCAGTGACAGGACAAGAGGAAATGGGCACAAACTCAAACATAAGAAGTTCCATCTAAACATGAGGAGGAACTTCTTCGCTTTGAGGGTGGCAGAGCCCTGGAACAGGCTGCCCAGAGAGGTGGTGGAGTCTCCTTCTCTGGAGACATTCAAAACCTGCCTGGACACTTTCCTGTGCAACCTGCTCTGGGTGGACCTGCTTTGGCAGGGGGATTGGACTAGATGATCTCCAGAGGTCCCTGCCAACCCCATATTATTCTGTGATTCTGTGAAAACATTATCAAGAAAACATCATTTCCTGCTAGGAGCTGGTTATCCAACCTACATATTTAAAAAGCATGATTCAAGTACTGGATTTTGGTAAATTGAAAAAAAAAAAAAAAGGAATACAGACCATTAAAATAAGTGGCAAGGGTACTTAATAGTTTCATTTACCATGTGATGTTAAAGGCAAAGCTTTAATCAGCACAAGCCCATCAGGGACTGCATGAGCTGGTAGACGTTTCTGGAGTTCTTGAAGTGTTTCTCTCTCTTCTAAGTCATCTTTGGGTACAACAAACAGGATAAGTTTTTCCTGCTGATACCAGGTCACTGCACAAGCTTCTACCTGACAAAGATCTTCAGCAGCCTGTAATTAAAAAATATTAGTCTGGCTTTGAAATGCAGTTCATCAATAGAGTAAAAGGAGTAAAAAACATAATTTAAAAGAGTACACATTTAAAATTTTTATTTGTCTCCCATTCCTACAAAACTTCCAATGAAATATGTTCTCTAGTAGCTAAAGTTTGTACTTCTTCATATAAAGATGGACTCAGAGATATATGTCTTATTTGCCTAAACGCCATGAATATAATCCACGAGTCAGACACTGAGGCTTGTAGAACAACCACTATACAAGCATTTCAGTGCAACACTCAGTATTTTTCAGGTGTTTGTACAGTTCTCAATTGTTGGAAGAAACCATAAAATAAAACAGATTTCCAAGAACCCACAACCAAACTCCTCCCTAAATTACGTGACTAGATTTTTAATAACACACCCTCCCAATTTCTTTTAGACTCCTAAAAGTCATCTGAAGATGAGTAATTACCCATTTCTGATGATAACGATGTGTTCCTTATCCCTCCTCTTTCATACTGGCATACTCTACTCACTAGATGTTGTATTACCTGCTGCAAACATTCAATATTAAAACGTTTGCCATGACGTTTAATCTGATTGTCTTTCCGACCCAAGAAGAACAAGTTTGCATTCTGCACTCTTACAAAATCCCCTGTTTCTCTCATTGTGCCCAGGGGTACAGTTATTTCATCATCAAGAAAGCAGATTCGTTCTTCACCACCTACACAAGAAAAGATCATGGTCACATATATTAAATGGCTAACTGTAAAATAAAATTATAAGGAATATTTTATCAAATTCTCCTAAACTTTAATAAGCATTATAAGTAGTACTAAAAGATTATTACCAATGTCTAAACTTCTGCAAAGTACAAACTGGGCTATGCAGTTAATTCAGTTAATACAAAGAAATTACTTCAACTGAGAACATCAAAATGCAAGCAGGAAAAAAGGTCAATATAACGAAAGCACAGTCTGCAGTTAAAATTATGTTAATTTCCTGTTCATCATTCCAGCAACCTAAAATACCATCAGAAGGTTCCCAGCCCAAGGGGAACTTAAAATGCTATACTAATTGGTATATCAGAGGCAGACGTCAAGTAAAATCGTCAAGATATTATTAATACTCAATTAAGAAAAGTATCTTAGAAGAATAAGAAATACAAAATAACCTATAAATATTTGTCCCTCGCCTTCCAGAACTGTAGAACCGTTGGTATCTCTGACCTCAACTTTTGTTCCAAGGAGCGGTGATCCCAAAGGTATCGGGAAATCAGTTCTAAGTACATAAAAGACAGAAATAGTAAAAATGTTTCCCTTCTGAACACAAAATAACTGTTCCAGAAATGAGTTAGCATCCTGTCTTTTAAAGGATTGGTATTGGAGCAAAAGTAGACACTCAGGGCTTCTTTCTACAAACGTTTCTTCTTTGAAAGCATCTCAATTTGTTCAAAATTAAAAACATCATTGGTGTGCATGGGTTTCACTACCATATACCAAAACCCACAGAATGATAGAAAATAAGGCTTGAATGGACCGTGAAATACCCTGAGAGTACCCTGGGAGCTTCAGCTGGTTTTTAAGTCCCCCAGGTTGAAACTTCCATCGAGTCAACCAATTTAAACACATGTATTTCTAATTCATTCTTTCCCTTTCCTACCTAGTTTGACCTTCTATTCTATTTCATTACTGATGTTGTGGCAACAAGTACAGCTGACTTTCAGAAAAGACTAAAACACAAGAAATTGTAATTTCAATGTTGTGTATCTATTATAGATGACTTCTGTTGAGTTGCAGACCAACTCCTTCCTTTCCCTTCATTCTCTAGCCTCTTCAAGCACTTGCAGAACTTCATTTATTGGATATATTTCTCAGTGGGAGTAGAGAATAATGTACTTTCTTCAGTAAAGCAAAATTTAAAAAGCAAAGTAACTTTAAATAACTTTGGTAATATATGAAGTTAGGCATGGGCTCCAGTTCAATTTCTATCATAAAGTATCATATTTTAACCTAACAGTTACTGTTCAACTCCTGTTATTTAGGCTGTTGAAACTTCTCCTTTTCTCTGATCAGTCCATTAATTCTTTATCTCAAGTTGATCAAAAAGCAGGCAAATTTTGTAAAATGTGTATTTCTGCCAAGTAAGATTCTTATCCTCCTTTTCCTTCCTCTGGTCAGCATGAAAATATAATTACTTGACAAATAGGTATAAGAAAGCATCCCAGATATTCAATGTGCGTGCACCATGCCATGGGAAAGTCCCAACAAAAAGACAAAACCAAAAAGGAGTGGAATTTAACATCGCCAAACAAACCCCCAAGATTCCTACATATACCATAGAACAGCAACAATAAAAGACATACACCACCTCAATGGGCCATTATTATTACGAGACTTGGGATTAGACATTTAATTTTGCCAAACTATCTAAAAAACAGAGGGGTGCAGACCACTAAGGCCCAACTTTGTGCTGATTTTTTTTCATTTTCTAGTGTTCTCTAGGAACTTTGACAGTTTTTATTATTTGGGTAGCAAAGATAAAAGCCCACTGTCCTACAACTGTCCTACCAATACTCAGAAATGAAAAAGACATAAAATGGTGTGTTCTGGGTTTGTTGTATCTGGGGTTGCTTTCTGCAAAGGAACCCTAATTCCCTTTGCAATGAGGCTCACAGCGAACAGGATCTGAGGTGAAGGGTGGGAGACAACAGTCAGAGACTATTCCATCATTCTAACTGCACATCAGTCAGGACTGAAGAACACCACATTATCTCTGGAGCACAGAAACTTTTGAGTAGAAAAAAACAAGTTTCTCCGAGGAGAAGGTAACGTTTGAACTCAGAGAAACCAGAATGAAAGTGAGTTTTGCATAAGAATTTAGTAACATTTATGACCATTCACCATTCTCAGTCTTCAAGGGTTAAAGTACCAGGCTGATATATCGCATCATCACAAAACATCCCATTTCGTAGGACACATCTAACTCAAGTCACATGTAAAATTATCATGCTAGGGAGTAATCACACATTTCAGAGAGCAAATGAAACACTGAGCTAAATGGAAGTACCTTTCAGGAACTTGACACTCTTGCAACCCTCTTTATAAACTACAATGAACAAAAAAACAGCGAGCAATTGAGTGAAAGTGGCAGAGGGCTAAATGATGAAAACAAAGGACTTCTGGAAGTCCAAGTAAAATTACTGTGAGACCTTGGGTGAGCCACTTTGGACAAATTTCTGTCATGGGCAGTAGCCAAGTCATATCATTGGCATACTTTGCTGAATAGTATAACACCCAATAGCAGAAAAAACCCACTACCTAAACTCCACTTAATAGATTATCTGCGGAGTTTTAAAAACTGTAGGCAAAAGCATGGTCATGGTAGCAGTAAGAAACACATGTATCTACTGATTGCATTTGAAAGTAATCCTTGAGCATTTTTGCTTAAAATAAGTAAATCACAGTATTAACATTCTGAACTTAACAGAGCTAAGCTATGAGTTTATCTTTGGTCCAAGGCTATGATTGAGAGTTACAGAGCCCCATTTCTTTACTCTCACTGACAGCTGTGTTAGGTTTCTTCTCTCTGAACATGCAAAATCTCACTGGAAAAGCCTCACGATGAGCAAACAACACATTATGTGAAACAACAGGTCTACAAGTACACAGAATTTCAGATTGCAGTCTGTCGCTCAAGAATCACTCAGCAGCAGCTTGTACTTGAGGGGTTCTGGATTAGAGCAAGAGTAAATAGAATAATTCTACAGAAAAATCAAATGTAATTTGTACCAGCATAAACACTAGTGAGGACTCAGCAGCCCTGGAAACAGGAGACTGAGGTTCTATTTCTAGTGATTTTCATCACTCACATGCCACACCGCAAAAACAGTGAATTTTCCTACCTAAAATCAGCATTAAAAACCTCTTCAGGAATCTTGTAGCAAGTGGCCCAGCTTGACACTTCAGTAATACCATACAGATTAAAAATACTTGTTTTGTTCTCCTTGTGCTTCCAACTTTTCAAGACATTCAATATGGGAAACGCTTCACCGCCAAGGGCTAAGACACGAAGTGAAGTATTTGCAGACAACACTGTTGATTTAATAATGTGAGCTCCAAACCTTCTGAGAAGTGTTGGTGTTGCCTGTATGATATATATTTAAAAAAAATAATAAAGCAAAACAAAATGATAATAGAAAGACCTGATATATTTTTTCATTATATGCATAAACCTCTTCCTGCTTTATCATATCCACTGCATAACTATATTGTGGATGTACTTAACAATCTACATATAGTAGATGGCATCAACTATCAGATACAAGTATAGATCATGCTGGTGTTTTGCAAGATTTTGCTTCTTATGTGGAGCCTTTAATGAGTTCTATCAGCACCAATCTATACTCTTCTGAAGAGTTTTTGTTTTACTTAGATTGGTTATGGGTTCCCTGTTGTGTCTCAGCTATTACCTAAAGTGCATATTAGTTCTTGTGTTAATTACTTTGAAACAGAAAGCAGAAAGGGCAGTATTCTCTTGATGTTACTGTTTGAGCTTTTTTTTCCCTTCATTCCAGCATGTTACAGCTAAAATATAACCAATATATCTGATTAACTTGCATATAGAACATTTAAAAACCTTTCCATAACACTAAAATCTCCTAGGATGCCAGATTCTGGGTTGTTCCCAATTTGTGTAAATGTAACAGTTTGCGATGATTAGTTTTTCTGAAAGCTTTCACATCACACTCCAAAAAGAGCAGGGGAAGAAGAAAAGACAAAAAAAAAGAAATAACAACAACAAAAAAAACCCAAACAAGACAGCTTCCTCAAATTCCAAAAAAATCACAAAATCAAACTTTTCTTAGAAGACATCTCAAATACCTTCATTCACCAAATTTCGTCTTTCTCTATTAACACTTAAAATGCTTTAAAGTATCTATCTTAAAAAGTCTTTAAAAAACATACTTAAAAAATCTTGCTAATAGAGATTAATATCTCAGGGTTTTTTTTCTAAAAGCAAGTGAGCTAAACTGATCAAGAAACTTGATTATGATATGAAAATCTAAACCATCAAGATCTATAGCAATCATAATAAATAAAAATAAGAGCAGAAAATAAAGTTACAAAATATTTGTAACTAGCAGATTTTTTCTGCTCTGGAATCCTCAGCTAACTACTTCCTAGTCTTAAATGTATACACTACAATCTCAACTAGCACCATTCCTCCCAAAGAAAAGGAAATCTCAGCATTTCTATGAGTGCAAATACTTCAGAATTACAAGACTAATGACAAAGCAAGGCTTAGGGGTTGATTCATCACAATTAATAGACCAATCAGACCATACTCATTTTGTTCAAAGTCAGTTACAAGTGAGATCCATTCCTAGCGACTCTTCCCCCTACACCCTAATTTAAGGTTCTATCCTCAATGAATAGTTTTACAAAATACCTTGTTACAGTACAAGGCAAGGGCTAGGCTTATTAAGCCGAGCTGGATGCTCGTAAATTCAACTAAATTTTCCAAATATGAGCTTTAAAACTATTAAAATTGAGATCATATAGGAAATGATCTATTCCAAGACATAAGGGGCACATGAAGCCTCATATAAGCAGTTGGCCTGGAAACGTTAAATGTTGCTGTGGAATCAATTATTCTCTTGCTCTCATTATTGTAAACACATTTTATCACCCTATAACAACTAAACCAGTGCCATTTGTATTTTTAGCATAAAGACTACCATCAAAACTCCAAAGTTGTTTATGAGGAAAGGCTCTAAGATCTAGCCCATTAAAAAGCGCTAAAAAGGTCCATAACGGGTTACTCCATTACTGGATTCTTTGGAACTAACTGCTTAATTAACAGAATCTTTTAATTAATCCTTAAGAATTAATGGTTTCTTAAGATGAACATCAGTTTTATCTTCAGTTGATAGTTTTCTGCCACCAAGTGTTTGAGGCTTCGATCAAAGTGGAATTTTCTAAGCAGAAAGCAGAAAGGATAGCACGAGCTACTCTTTCAAGGCAGAACGCTCCTCCTCTCTTATCATTAGCATCTAGACTAATGAAAAAGTAATACATATTAGCAAAGGTGAGAAGGAAGACACTGAAGACACATATCTTAGGTGTTGCCTACCTGCAACACTGTCACTTGGTGATGGTGAAACAGAGCAGCAGACAGCTCCACGGGCATCATTCTGATAGTGCTGGGTACTATAAGGATGGAGGCTCCGCTTGTCAGAGCGACGAACAATTCAACCACAGACGGGTCAAATGTTAGAGGAGAAGCCAGGAACAGCATATCATCCTGTGTGATCTCAAATAGGGATCTAAAGTAAGACAGCCAGGAATTACAAATCTGATGCTGGCTGCTAAAAAAAAGTTCAAATTGGAAAAGAAGCATGTTTTAGCAAAGCTAAGGTCTTAAGGGCTGCTCTGAATACCTAGGCATATGCAGGCCAGTCAATTTGAGCAAGAGCTTCTGCATCAAGACTGTAACTATTGATTAAACTAATGAGGTCCCTTACAAAAATATCCACTGCATTACACACCAGTACAGTACACTGAATGTCCTACTTCAACTAATGGGGGAAAAGAAAGAGGAAAAAAGAAAAAAAAAGAGAAGAAAAAAAGAGTGAAGAAGGAAAAAACCATGAAGAGGAAGGAAAAAAAGAGAGAAGAAGAGATGGTATTTTCCATAATATGGTTTTTTAGAAAGTATTAAATGAAACAGAAAGAACCCAGTTAGCCAAAAAGGAACTAGGACTTAAAAACTACAGAACACACTAAATATAACTGTGAATGAATAATTAACTTTGTTATCTGTTTCTTCTAAGCCGCGAGCCAGAATACAATACTCACAGCAACAGCATATTATTTGAGGTACACCCCTCAAAAATTCAGATAAAGCACCATTTAAACATTAACATTCAGAGAAACAAAATTTTATGAGATACAATTTAGAAACAATAGAAACAAACACAAAGAAATCTGAAAAGGCTGGGAAGGAGGAAGAAGTGAACCAGTGTTCACAAAAACCCAATTTAATGCTCCTCTGAAGCATTAAAAAGAGTCCCTAAATGAAAAGTTTGTAAAAGCATTTAAAAGGAAAACTGGAATCCACACTTACTTGAGGTGCTGAATATTTGGCACTATACATTTATGAGGCACTCTGACTATTTTGGGGATCCCTGTGGTTCCTGATGTATGCAAGACGTACGCTAAAGAGTCTTTCTGGCCAACGTCCATGTATCCTCCACCTGATGTTTTTACTTCAGTTTGATCTGGGCAAACGGTATATCCTGGCTGCGAGTTACCCGTAGCTTTGAAAGGTTTCCCTTCATCATCTACTTGTGAATTTAAATCAGCGCTGCTCAAGCTCATTTGGAAGAGAGTTACACCAATATGTTCTATTGGGGAAGAATTGTGGTACAACCAACCAACGTGGGAGATCTGGAATTTCTGTAAAAGAAAATAAACAATTTAAACAGCAGAACTCAGGACACGCTGTTGTTGTGCTAGGGTATGCAATGAAATATGAAACAGTATTTCATAGAAATAAGCTGTGATTTCTCATCCCTCTACTTTTGGCGGAGAGTTTTAAGCTCATGCATTTTTATGTATTAAATATGAGTGAACACAGACTTTACAAATGAGAAATAAACAATTCTCGAAGCAAATAACAAAAAGAAAGGGAAAATGCGCTAAAGAATTCTGCAGAAGACACAGAACTCTGAATTATAACTAGAAGGTCCAATCTTGTCTATTCCCTTTGCAGTGAGTCTATTTCCCTTTGAGTGAGGGTACAAGATTTAGAAGGAGATGGACAAAGGGAAACCAAAGAATTAAATGCAGGAATTATTTTCAACTATTGCAAAGATTTCCAACTCTCATCCTTCACATATGGAGAAAGAAGTCTGGAAAAGTCTTCCAATGCCACTGCCCTACAAGGTGGCCTGGACAACACTGTAATAGTAAAGTAGGCAATTTTTATATATATATATTTTTTTAACAGGAGGAAAAGCACTTTATACTTCTAATTTTAAATACATTCTTTTCTGAATGAGAAAGACAACCTCTTGACATGAAAAAACAAAACAACCCCACCCAGGCTTATTAAAACAGAATACAGTCTGAATATCTGAATAATTTCTAAATTGTCCTTTAATGCTTCCTGTAAAAGTCTGAACACTTACATTTATTTTGTCATTCTCAACAAGAATATACCGGAGATTGCTTTTCTTCATGAAGTAAGCAGATAACATTGGTGGCGCATCTGGATCAATAGGAGAATAGGCAGCTGGAACTTGAAGGATTCTAGCGAGACAAAAATGTTTGAAATGTATTAAAAAAAAATATTAAGAAAATCCTCTTAAACTTCACTAACATTTCTTCTATACTGCAATTAGTTCCCAGAGCCAGAAAACATAGTCCTAACATGACTTTTAAAGGTTTTGTTAGGAAGCAAATTATAATCAGTGTTGCCTTTTGGTATTTTCAATATTCAAATTTCTTCCTGGCCAAGCAGGCTGGTGATGACAAAGGTACCACTGACATCAACAGCACCACGTTTTAAAGGCTTCTGCTATTGACTAGGAACAGAAATACAAGCTTTTCATTTATACTTACACAACACCTATAAACGTATTTTAACAAAACACCAAAAGCCTGCATACTGAAAACACTTTCTGTTCTTACTAGTCTAAAGAGTTCAGCATAAAAAATTCCGAGCACGTACTGGAATTTCTTCCCTAATAAACAAACGGAGGGACACGAGGTAACGTTCTGCCCTCATTCACGGCGCTTTACAACGTAAGAGCTCCAACAGTTGCTCACTACAATCCCCCCCTCTAGTGGCTCCATTTGAGAAAGGCAAGCACTTGAATTATATTAACGCCACAAAAAGCCAAAATGAGTAAGTGCCACCTAAAATATGAACGGTTCCCATCAAGCTTCACATTTCTTCCAAGGCTGAGTTTCCACGTAAAATTAGTAACATTTCCTCTTTGTGCAAATGATTTATCACTGCAGTAATGATGAGATCCAGAACGAAGATTTGGAAACTGCAGCATTCTGAACACTTGAACAGCCACTGGAATGAGTGAGCACGTCAGCCTGCCCTGCATCATATATAGTAGTTAATTACTCCGCAATCAATGATGACTGTAAGAATCAACATGTCCCAGTAGCATCCAGTCACACAGCAAAAGAAAACTGTGTTGCTGCTCGGTTCACTGGGCTTGAGGATAAATCAGGTTGGAAGGGACCTCAGGATGCCTGGTCTGACCCCCTGCTCAAGCAGGGCCAGCTGTGAGACCAGAGAGGTTCAGCCAGGTCTTGAGAACCTCCAGGGATGGTGCCTGCACAACATCTCTGGGAAACCTGCTCCACTGCTGGAAAAGTGGTTCCTCATCAGTGAGAGAGTTCCTCAGCTCTTCTGGGAGGTTTATGATTACGGAACTCGCTCATTTCACTGAAATCTTTATAGTCAACTGTGACACATCTTACACTGTTGTGTATTTTAAGTGCAGGGTGACAACAGGAAAACAGGGAGACAGATCATCCCCCTAAGAAGCACAAGTGCTGCTGTACGCATCAGCTGGAAAAAAATACACTCGCGATGCAGTGATACTATATTACATCATAAATGCAATGAATAGAAAAGATACATATAGAAAGGATACAAACATTGGAATTCATCAGCAGAAGCAGGATTTTTAAAATTGCTGAATTAACCGAAGTGTTGAGATCAGAAGTATACCAATTCCCTAGCCATTAAATAATCAATGTCACTTTAGTGCTGCGCGGCTCATTACTTTTTTCTACAGTATTTGTAACGGAACTGTAACTGTATACTCAGCTTAAAGCATGAAATTTGTTTTCAATGCATCTTTATTTTCTGCTAGCAGAACAAGAATACATTAAAAAACCTGCATGCTCCTTTTTTTTTTTTGTATATATACATTTATTCTGTTAGATCACCTCCATTTTTAAACAAGCACAAAGACACTAGTCATTCTTTTTTTAAATTTATATAGATACGCTTAATCATACATTTTTAAGAAAATGGATATAGTTACATACCGTTTAGATCAATGAACTTAAGATTCAAAAAACCATTACCAGCGGCCTTTCAAAACATTATAATACTCCGATCTTTTTTCTTAAAGAATGCAAGACTCCAGTGCCTCTTGACCATATTAGTATGGTATTACTGCATCTTTGTTGTTATTAAAAATAAAAGCAAATTTTCAGTTTGATTATATAGCAAACAACACAAAAACCCAACACAAATTGCAAGCATTCACGCCATTACCCCAAGATCCAAGACGGTAAGTTTATTCCTGGATAGCAGTAAAGGCCTATTTCACATTTTCCTTGCTGATCACAGTGCTTTTGAAGGAAAGCTGTTAGCTCCATGGCAAGCTTAACCACCGTCGCGTATGTGTAGAAAGTTGGAGGTTTGTCATTGCACTCATCAAACCAAACTGCTTTTCTATCAGAGTACAGGCCAGCTGCCTGATTCACCAGTTCCTGAAGAGTCATCTCTGCAGCATTATCTTCAGTCCCCCTGAAAGATTAACAAACCAGACTGCATTGTCATCTCCTAACTTTTAATACTTTAGTCAAATTATGCAAATACACAAAACACTACCAAGTAGAACAAAAAAATACTTGGCAGAAAACACATAGCTTCAGCACACCTTACATTGCAAAAGAGTAAAGTGTAATACTTTTATCATTTACCCTGGGTTTCATCCCAGGATGTTGTAGTTGCTCAGGATACAGTAGTTCACTGAGATTTCACCACGCAGACATAGTTTGTTCCTCACTGTTACATCTCTATTTTTAAAGCTGGGCACAACTTAATTAATAGCTTCATGAACACAACTACATTAATAACAGAACTGTGAAATGCGAGTCTCTCCTTTGCCAGCAGAAGGCCCAATGCGCCCATTGTCAAGGCCTGTAGGGTACTGCCCGGGCTGGAGCCCGTCTCTGCCCAACAGGGCCCTCCCGTCCCTGAATCACAGAACGGCCGGGGTTGGAAGGGACCTTCAGAGATCATCCAGCCCCACCCGCTGCCAGAGCAGGGTCACCCAGAGCAGGCTGGACAGGAACGCGCCCAGGCGGGGTTTGGATATCTCCAGAGAAGGAGACCCCGCACCCTCTCTGGGCAGCCTGTTCAGGGCTCTGGCACCCTCGAAGTAAAGAGATTTTCCCTCATGTGGAAATGGAATTTCCCGTGTTCCCGTTTGTGCCCGAACCGCATGACCAAGCTCCAGTCACAGCTGACCGAGCCGCGGACCGGAGGCCTCCGGGATTAGGCGAGGGTCGGGCCTCGGCTGCGGTCCCGAGCGAGGGGAGGCAGACTCCTCCGCCCCCCGCCGCTCTAAGCCCCCCGCCGCCCCCGCTTCCAGACACGGCCCGGCCGCTCCCGGACGCAGACGGCGGCGCGGCGCGAACCCCTACCTGAGGCAGCACCTCCCGGCGCCCTCCTTCCCTCTGCCGCCACCTAGCAACGGAAGGTCAGCGCTTCCGATTGGCGGGACGGCGTCCGCCCTGCCCGACTCTGCAGTAATACCCGCTCTCATTGGCCGGCGGCCGTCGCGCTCTTTGGGCATCCACAAGCTGCGCCCGGTGGCGTGTGTGGGACGGTGCCATTTTCCTTGAGGGTGAGGGGAGGGAGGGTGCACCGGAGCCCTCCCCGGCAGTGGTTCTTGGGACAGAAGGCGGCTAAAACAAGTGCAGGGGGTCGGGGTGAAGGGCAGAGTCCCTCCGACGCGCTCAGGTTACCCGTCTCTGTCCCCGTCCCTTCTGCCCCGGGAGGTGGCTGGGGCCGTGGCTGAGGGTGAGGGGAGGGGGAGCCGGTAAGGCGGTACGGGCCGCCTGCGGGGGAGGAGGATTTAACGTAAGACACGGAATGATTTCCCTCAGCTTCGAGACACTTTGGAGGTGACTTTATTAAAAGGAACGTTGGATGGATGGCTGCTGCCGGCCAGCGCGGTGAAGGGAGAGAGAAAGAGGAGACGGGTTCTTACCCATTTTTAATATAGCGCGTGGGTGAAGTTAGACATTAGCTTTCTACTGCTTCATCACATTCTGTAAAGGGTAATTTGGCACAGTTGCAAATCGGTAATACAGCAGAAACAGTTTCACAGTAAAACGTTAAAATTACTCAACTAGCGACACCTAAAACCAGAGTTCCTTCCCTCAACATACTCATTACATGTGTTTGTGCGCTGTATGTGATAAAAAAAAAAGGCCTGGTAACCTGAAGCATAAATCCAGCTGTTGGAGAATAAAGGGACACTTGAAAAGTATCTCCCCTTAAGTTTTTGAAAAATACATACTAAAGATTAGGCATGTAGTGTATCTAAAAATTACAGGGCTTACAGTAGCACGCCTTGTAATTTCACATGCGTAACATGGAAGGAAAAAAAGGCATGAGGACTCAATTTTATTGAAATCAGAATTATGCCACCTAATGCTCAAATCATATTTAGGCGATTATTACCAGACTTCAAAAACAGCGGTTCTGTTGAAAGCAGGTTAAAAGAGTATTTGCACAGGTTTCATTTACAGTCTGTTCTATAGACAATTTCAGATAAATCGATAGACTTCTGCTTGCAACCTAGTTAAAACTGTGCACCTAAGTTTTTATCTCAAGTAGAAAGGGCTCCTCACACGTAACTATAACCTAAGAGCTCAACTTACCCCTTCTTTTAAAAATGACTGCTTTTTTGAGGGCAGGAAACAAGAAAGGTGAAAAACATTAATGACAGTGTTTCTGTTTTCTCACACTCCTCCCTGGTTAATCTGGAACCTCTTCTTTTTTTGCTCAGTTTACTGTCCAGATGAACTGTTATGGTTCCGTTAAAAACCAAACAAACTTGCTAATTAGACAAAAGAGATCCACATGCATTTCCCAATATGCAGATCTGGGCTTTGGTGAAAAACACACAGTGAGCCCAATGCTCGCGACAATCTAGATTCTCCCGACAATCTAGATTCTCCCGTAGGCTTAACTGCAAGTAGTTTGTGATTCCACTGCACGAGGCGCAGTCTGGACTTCATTAAATGTATTTACGTACTTTCTTGCATTGAGACTACTGTTCTGCGATTGTCTATCAGGTACAATTGCTACAAATCCCACATTAAGAAAGCTCACTTTTGAATTTAATCACCAGTGCTGTAATTCTCAAGTATGTGAAAGATGATGAGGAAGGAAGAAGCTCTTAGACTTTGCTGCTTTTTTTCTTTTAACAGTGTTACAAACAATTATAAGGCCAAAATACACAATATTAAATAGAAAATCTAAAATTAAGTTGCTGGTATTCAGTGACAAAACTGAGGTATACAAAATGTTTTTACAATTGTGCGTAAATTTGCAATAGTTTTCAAAAGGTGCTTTTCCATTTTCAGCTAGTGGTTCGTTGTCCAGGTGATCTTCCTGTATATTAGTACACGTGGTGTAACTGTGACCAATTAAAAACTACAGTCTATTCAATATCTAATGGTTCTTCAGAACTCTTTTTTTAACATTCCATTTATTATAACAGCAGTAAGGTAGCAAAATAAAACTATGCCCAAAACAACTCATATACATATGAGTTGTCGATATATTGTTTTTACTGTTAAAAATGAAAAGTGACTTTATTTTTCAGTTTACTTCGGATGTTGGGGTATGAAAAGCACACTGAGCATTCGCTCAGAATTCAGAAATTGTCAGGACTTATCCTAGAGAAAACAAAGTGTAAAACAGAATAAAAATGGCAGTGCCAAGTATTTTTTTCTCCTTCCACATCCTATTGGCAACTGATAAAAGCACACGCAGATAATGTAACTACACTGGACGTCAAAAAAAAGAATTTTAAAGTTATAAAACTAGAGAGCTTTTGGCAGAGCATTTCCCTGAGTCTTCATTTTTTAAAATTATATGCTAGACATCATGTTCATACAATCCGTTACAAAGGGCTTGATTAATAAAAACTGTGTAGCTATATATATATATATATATGCAAAAGTTAGGTACTTCTATTCTTAAAAAGCCTAAGCAAGAACTGCTGAGGAAGCAATTTGATTTTTCAGAATCTGCTATTTTTCCTAAGGAGAAAAGCAAACTTCACATACTTTTGCATTGAGACTGATAATTTGAAATTACACCACACGACTCGTGATTTGTGAACAAGTCTAACAGGGATATCTTTTGGGGCAAGACCAAAACAAAAACCTCTGGGACTGCTACAGAATTTAAAAAAACTTTGGTTTTTATAATGTTTTCTGCAAAAATAGAAGGCATAACTGTGCATCAAAATGATACGATTTTGTATTTTAATCTGCTTACATTGTTTTCATCAGCACGTTGGACTTTCTGCAAGTCTTTACTGTAAAGATGTATTTTAGTAACAGTAATTAGTTGGCTGTAATAAGCTTTCTGCATTATTTAAATGTAAGAAGGCTATTGGCATCTTGGAAAAAGGTACATTCAACAACAGATGAACTGAAGTCCATCCACCGAACGTTCACCACTCCAGCTCTACGGGATACTCCCCCGTGAGACACGCTGTGCAGTGACCGATCTTCCCAAGGCGCGATTTCTGGCTTTTAAAGCTGTTCTCGTTCTCTTGTCTCGCTTTGATGCTTTCTTGCACGGACGACACCAGCCCTTCCACGGAGAGATACACAACACTGTCTGCTCCTAGAGGAAATAAATAATATATGTCACCTATATGGCAAAAATAGAAATAAAATTCAGAGTGTGCATTAAGACTCCCAAAACTCCCTGTGGTTTCCCAGAGTGACCCAGCAGTCGGTGTCTGGAAGCAGCCGTGTGTGTGGCTGGTGCTTCCCAACCTGCCCAGCTCAGACCACAAACCCTCACTGGGACTTGGTGGGGGGTGACAACCATCATGTTAAAAAATAATTAAGTATGCAGTTCGTACAAATGTTCTAGCAGTAGGAAAGTTTGAAAGTTTTTTCATATCATTAGTTTTCTATCGTTTGCACTCATTACTTTGTGAATAATACTTAAAAATGAGATATCCTAGAAACTTGAAATGTTTCAACATGCCATCGTACTAATTTTGGGGAAAAGAATTCATTGCAACATTAGTGAAATTATTTAAGACAGGAAAGCCGAGTTTACAGTTTTCTAACTGTAACCACAGCTGTGTTCTTAAACTATTTTTTAAAATCTTTTGCAGCACAATAGGACATAAACTGTAGATCTCCACACTCTGGAGCCTTCACGTGACTTGTGTTGCTGTCACCCAGATGAAGAGCACATTATTTATCACAAGCAACATAAGCTCTCGCTTCCTCTTTTGTTCTGCTGCAAACGTGACTCGTTCTAAAAGTTTGAGAATGTACTTAACATTCTTTGATTAGTTTCAAATGTCATTTCTTTGAAAGCCAAATATATAATGCAGTTAAAATTATTTACATAAATTTAAATTTATAGAAAAATCAGTAGTTTAAAAAATCTGGACATACTTTTATGAATATTTCATAAAAGTGAAACTACATTAGCTTTTTGTTATAGGACGGATTTTCACCGAATATTTTGCCAACAGTAGCTCCTTGTTGTAAAGAGTTTCCCAGAAGCAGCTCTAAGTATTGGAAAGCTGTGTTGTCACACCTTATTTGTCACTTACGATTATGCAATTATTCTAATGCCTTCTATTGTTTGGAGAAATACAATTCACTGTGTTAAAAAAAAAGTGTGTAACTAAATTGGTTTGATCGTAGGGTACTCACAATGCAGAAATGTACTGTATTAACCTTAGTCAGTTCTGCCACTGTTGCCTTGATGTGTCGTCCTTTATTTTGACGTAGACAATCAAATACCTACAGGTAAAATCTCTCTCTCCAAAATAAAAAAAAAAAGAAAAAAGAAGAAGAAAAAAGTAGCATTTACCTATATAGTTTGCAAGATCGTGAAATTCAGGTCTGTTGGCAATGAGTTCTTCTTTAGTTGGAATGTTTATTCCCATGTAACAAGGAAATCTTATGGGAGGTGAAGCCACACGGATGTGCACCTGAATAAAAACAGGTTCAAAACAGACAGCTGTAAGGTGAAGATCATTATATCACAACACAATAGCAAAGTCCCAGCTCTGAAAAATAGTAATGAAGAACAGGCCAGAGCACTACACAAAAGTCATTACGGTTAAAAGTAAGATAAAGGTTTTTTCAGATTTTTAGAATTTATTTTTACAGTATTTCCTAGTGTTATTCATAGAATCACAGAATAGTTTGGGTTGGAAGGAATCTGTAGAGGCCATCTAGTCCCACCTCCCTGCAATGAGCAGGGACATCTTCAACTAGATCAAGTTGCTAAGAGCCCCATCCAGGGATGGGGCATCTACCATGTCTCTGGGCAACCTGGCCCAGTGTTTCACCACCCTCAGCGTAAAAAAATTCTTCCTTCTATCTAGTCTATATCTTCTCTCTTTTAGTTTAAAACCATTAGCCTACTCTTGTCCTATTGCAACAGGCCCTGCTAAAAAGTTTGTTCCCACCTTTCTTCTAAGCTGCCTGTAAGTACTGGAAGGCCACAATAAGATCTTCCCAGAGCCTTCTCTTCCCCAGGCTGAACACCCCAACTCTCTCGGCCTGTCCTCACAGCAGAGGTGCTCCATCCCTCTGAGCATCTTCAGGGCCTGGCCTCCTCTGGACTTGTTCCAATGGGTCCATGTCCTTCTTATGTTGGGGGCTCCAGGGCTGGATGCAGCGCTGCAGGTGGGGTCTCACCAGGGCAGAGCAGAGAGGAAGCCCCTCTCTTGCCCCACTGGCCACGCTGCTTTTGATGCAGCCCAGGATGCGGTTGGCTTTCTGGACTGCGTTATAAACAGAGACCTGTTCCTCTCCCCTTCATCACCCAAAAATCACAGTCATACAAAAGAAACTTCTCAACCTATCCTATCTTTACAATAAACATGCATTAGCTATTGGGTTTTTTTGCACACTTCCACTTGTAAATAAGGCAACAACGTATAGTATAAATGAAGACAAGCCCCTGTGCTTTACTCTCCCATCAGCCCTCTATTTACATCTGTATTGCGCTGACTGGAAATTAACTTACCTCTTTGGCTCCTGATTCTCTCAGTAGTTTTATTATGGGTGAAATGGTATTGCCCCTCACAATTGAATCATCAATGATAACGACTCGCTTGCCTTTAAAATTATCAGACAGAACGCCAAACTTCTTTGCAACACCAAGTTGCCGTAACCTCATATTTGGCTGGATAAACGTTCTTCCTACGTATCGATTTTTACAGAGTACTTCAACGTACGGTAGTCCGCACTGTAAACAGGAAACAGTTAAACAGAATTAATATCTAAAGAACTGATTATTCTCAGTTTCTGTTTTTTTAAAGCAACCTTAGGACTTCGTATGACTTCACAGTAACCAAAAGCCTTTACAAAACTAATGGCCCGTACCATTATACTCCATTAGAAAAAGAGATATGTGTAAATATGCTTGGGAAAAATTAAAAAAAAAAAAAGGAAAGTTAACATATACCTTTTGAGCATAACCAAGAGCTGCTGGGGTTGCAGACTCTGGAACAGTGCTGACCAGGTCTGCTTCCACTGGTGCTTCGATGGCAAGCTGCTGCCCACATCTTCTCCTGACTGAATACACCATCTGACCTAAGGACAGCAAGAAGTGTTATTCCTGGTGTGCATAATTCACATTTCCTCTCAGTTTGTCATACAAATTTCCATGGCAAGTTGCAGGCTTACAAGTCAGCAAGAAAAGCTCCAGAACTAATAAGCAGTCATTCACATACGGTCATTTTTTATTTCCTTCCATAATGTTATATTCTAACATTCATATCACTACACAGAGAATTAAAATCCAGTTTGCCCTAATCTGGTAACTAAAGGTCCTGTGGATGTTACAAAATCTATTTACAGGAGGAAAGGAGAAGTAGAAATTATGCCTGCATGTTCATAACATGCATATTCTATTTTTAGGCTGGTTTCTCCAGCAAAGTTTGTGCAATCCTGCTCTCTGCCTCTGCCCAGTTACTAACTTCAAATCAGTTGGCAAAATTCACCCCAAATTTAATAAGGGGATAAGAGGCCTCGGAAGCTTTTAAGGTCCTAAAAAATTTGCAACATGGGAAAGAACTGGAGGTATTGAGGCATGGCAAAGGGTACAGTGGCGGCACTAAGGAACGTAAGAAGTGAGGGCACTGAAGGGTAAGAAGAGCATGAAAAAAAGGGATGTGGGATGAAACTGGATTTATAAGAGTAGGGAACTCCATTGGATCCAGATGGCATGTCCAGAGAAAGCAAAGAAGAGCTTATTAGATATGACAGTCCTGACTAATATCTCGTAACTAAGACAACTTTTTACGGCTTCTACTGAAATAATCATAAAAACATTAGACTGCCAACCCCAAGTACTTAGATAATGCATAGATTTACATGTTATATGAAAAGCATCTTCCTGAAATAACCCTTTCTTGCAAAGAAAACACCAAGATAAAGTTGTTTTGCAGATCCTATTTTATAAGTCTAAATTTTAAAAAGTTGTCCAAGAACCAATAAAGTTCCTTTCTTAAGTCTCTCACATCTAAGGGCTGTTTCCTCTACCTTAATCATGTTTGTGGCTCTTTGCATCCCCTCCATAGGACTAGGTGGGCCTGACTGAGGCCATCTGCACAGCCAGGAACAGGAAGGTGATGTTTCATGCTCCTCCTGATGACTATTATCTCCTCAAGAACTGTGCCAACCTGTTCTGTCCCAGCCCTGTTCTGCAAGCTCACATTCCGTGGTACCCTCCTGTGATCCCAGATCCTTTCCAGAGTTGTCGTTCTCCAGGATAACATCTTCTGGGATGGTGAGGGACTTTGTACGTTTTATCATCTTACCTTCAAAAATACTGTCTGGTCTTGCAAAATAAACATATTCAAAGATGCAGAATGCTGAGGGATCTCCTTCAGGTCTTGGAACAACATCCAGTGTCTGAACATCATATCTGGATATTTTCACAATCTCTCCAGGAAGGACTTCACGATAGTACCTTGAAAGAGAAATACATGGCGTTTAGAAATGTCCTGAACCTGGATGATAGCTTCAAAATACAAACAAGATTCAACTCACAGAACAAATGCTTTTGAACATCCTAACACAACTGTTTGTTTCTATCTTAGGATTTGACCTAGGGTATTTTAAGACCAACATGCTAAGAAAAGTGAGCCTTACTAAATCAGTCTGAATTAATAACCAAAAGCAGTAAATTAATACTTAGGACCAGAGAATTATGGTATTCTTTCTATATGTGAGACGTACAGTACTCAGTCTAGTACAGACTTAATTGAGATTAAATATATTTTAATAATTTAGTCTTAGAACAATACTAGGAAACTTTTATTTGAAAGCTAATAAACATTATAATGCAATATATAAACCATAATCAACAATAAAGATGGTAGCCAAAGAAATCCTGCCCCACAGGCCTGTATCTAGAGAAATATCTGTCTAGAGGTGACAGGCAGCTACCTCTGAATGAAGTAAAACTGACTGGAAAGATACATTCCAATTCTCATATCTGAAGAAATATGGAATAGTATTAGGTTTATTACGTTACAGTGTTTAACCTTATTAAACATTTTTCTAGATCCTTTAGTGAGTCCTCAGGTGGCTATTCTAACACTTTCAATCTGAATCTTTCACATAATATTGAAATATTCTGGAGATATAAATCAGAGTTGAGTCAATTTGTGCATATTTGCTGGTGATACACTAACATCAGCAGGCAGCAGCACTGGCTACAGCAGAACTTTATAGACAAAACTGCTTTTTAAAAAAACCCACAGGCTTCAGCTGATGGTCCTGCATGGTAAGCTTCTCTTAACAGAGATTTTGAAGAAATTTCAGAAAACAGTTACCCATATGTAGAATAAATTGTCTCAGGAAAGCCCCTGTCACCAATAGCTAACACAGATCCTACACAGATAGGGTAGAAGTCACAGCAAAAGAACTCAGAACACCACGCCTACAATAAACCACTGCAGAATGGCATAAAAGACTACTAGAGTCACGTTGCTTCCTGGGTTTGCTTTACATTTCTTTTTATTCTGTGGTTGTGTTCTTAATGCAGTTTTGCGCTGCTTTTTATATGAAGAGGATCCAACTGCACTTATTAGTCTAGTCCCCAAATGCACATTTTTATAATGTCTGATTAGGAAATTAAATATACTTCCTCATAATCTTTCTTACTTTAATTATGTTCTAGTTCACTATTGCTTCCACTCCACACTTCTAAAGATCAATTTGGGGTCTCCCAAAGAGCCTCTTGCCCTTCGCTTTTTGTCTAGAGAAAGTATCATGCCTTTATTTTCAGAGTATCTTAGCTAGAGCGGTAACACGAATGTCACCCGTGTTTTGGCTCCGATGGGTGTTTGCACGCATGGAAACAGTTTCAGGCGCCTGTCACTTTTTTCAAACAAGGAGACTGGCTCATCAGACAGCATATGCTACAGCTCAGGTTAGTCCAGCCTGCGAGCTGCCAATGTAACCTCTCCATAGTTGAAGAATTATTTTGTAATACAATGATTCTGCTGCAAACTAGGCTAAAAATTAAAAACTTATATGGATAACCAAGTAAGAACCATTTACTTCTACAACAGTAGTCATCTTTTCTGTTACTTTCTGAACACATAATTCTTCTTTTACATTAATAAACTGGCAAAAAACAGGACTAGTAAAAAAAACCTTCTAACAAACTGATCCTTGATGTCTTTTATGTTGTTATAGATTATGATATTTGGCATTTTGAGGTTTAATGTTTAATCACTTCCTGAGGAGAGCTTTCAGATAAAGTAAGAATCAGGGCACTTACTCTGCACCGATAGACAAAAAGCTACAAGATTCAGAGGAGACGACCCATCCTTCTGTTTCACTGTTATCTTTTCCTGAAATGAAAGATTTCAGTTAGATTCCACAATTCTTGTTATCATTACCCCCTCTCCAATTGCACTTCCACTGCGATATCTTGGCTTGCTATGGTTTAGCTTGCCAAGTGCACAATTAAAGACTGTTGTGATTTCTAACTAAAAGGTATAGCATTCCAAAGTTTCTGTAATATTATTTAAAAAAAAACCAAACTCAAACAAACAACACAAACATCATAAACCTGTTCTAGGCAGAAGTGGAAGTAACAGCATCATATTCCCAGATCATGAAGAGAGACAATTCAGACAACTACCTGCTATCCACTATTTCAAACTTTTCCAATTCTAGTTCAGTGACTTTAGATATACATAATTATTTTATTCATACAAGAAACTCCTTACTTTTCCTATGCTAAATGTCTTGATAGATCCTTTTGATTACAATGGATGCTGGACTGAACTCCAATAGGGAGAGTTTTCAGAGACAGGCACAGGAAAGACTGAATTGTGTAAAATAGGGTAGGAATGTTTGTGTGCTTTAAAAAAACGTCAGTAATTTTTCTTGTGGTTAAAATTACCAAGTTTTGTGAAGATATGGAAGCATTTACTACTTCACCTTCAAATTATTTTATCACTTCATGGAAAATGTCAATTTACAGGCTAAACAGGAACACAAAAAAAAAATCCCATAAATTGATTGCATACGTGTGACTGGGAGTGCTTGGCATTTAGAAATACATTGCCAGTTATCCAGAACTTCTCGGACACCTTACTACAGGAGAAAGGAAGAAAACAGACTTGTTTCTGGACTGCACATAGTCCTGAGCAACTGGCTGTAGGTGGCCCTGCTTCAACAAGGGCTTTAGACCAGACAACTTCCAGAGGTGCCTTCCAACCTCAACCCTCCTGTGATTCTGTTCATCCCTGCTTTCCTGTTTAGGTGATGAGATGTTAATTCAATTTTCATGAATATTCTATTACAGTTGGGCTGCCTAATTCTGACACTTCCATCAGGTGACTAGGATTCCCCTTTGCTGGGAATAGAAAAGATGTTTAGAGACTTCCTACAAATTATTTCTTCTTTACCAACATTTTTTTTTGTTTTGAATTTTCAAAACTGACTTTTGCATCACATATTCCTACTTACACCTCAGTAAGTGTAGCTTTAATTAGTTATATCAGTGATTTCAGGCACAAACTATATGTGTACATATATATATGTCTGCGTGTATATGAATGTATATGTATGGTTTACCTTTTCCATTCATGTCCCCTACTGGAATAAGGCGGCCAATGCAGAGTGGGCGATTCCCATACGGATCACGTACTGCATAGATTATGTCTTTATGCATAATGAGCAATGAATATGAAGTTGGAGTTTCATTCATTAAATTTTTTATTCTGAAATGAGACACAGGTGAACATAATCGTGTGCAAATACAGCTGCATATCATGCTGAGATTAAATTGCTGTTCGTGATTCCAAAACTCATACTCCTCACCTTGCTACCCAGTCGGCTGTATCGTCATTTTCTAGAGGAGGTGTGAAAGCCAGCAGCTGGGTGATCAGTTCACTGTCAGAACTGGTCGACAGTCCTACACCGTGCCGCATAAGCTTTTAAGGCACAAAACAAAAAGTGTTACCAACATTAAATAAAAAAAATAAATCCACATAACACTGCTCAGATTTTAATCGAACAACACCTTTGTGCAATGAACAAATGTTTTAAAACCCATCAGTGCTTCAGGTGATGAGATCATAATAATGTCAAATTTCTTCCAACAAACCAAATATGTAAAACAAGCTGCTACAATCATCTATGCCTGGTATTACATTTCTCCCTTTGCATCTCATTCCTTTGCTCCACACCCAACCAAAATTAATAGCACCAATATTCAGGGCATAAATTAATTTTTGGGCCATTTAATCAGCTTCGTGCTTCTGCTTGCTCTGGGAAGAGAGGTAAAATAAACAAGGGAAAATATGAAATTACCTACATCAGATACAGAAAGAGATATCAAGGCAGAATGGTGGTTTGGACATAAAGCCGCAACAAGAAAAAAAGAGGTGCGAAGGGACGCAGAGTGGGATTAAAAACCTGAAATCCCACAATTTAAAGTTTGTTAGACCTGGTCAGTCAAATTGTTCTGTCTTGGTGTATTTATGCTTCTAAGGGAGAAGAGAACCTGCAGTACATCTAGCCAACTATTACAACTCATTCAATGCTGTATGCATTACAGTTCCTAGTTTTTATCTTTAGAAATCATTTTACATCTCATGTGACTCTGATTCTCCACTCTCTGTGGACATTTCGTCACCACTGTTTTTTTATCCCATCCATTCATACACTTGTGTCTCTGATTAAAGAGGGGCAGGTTCCTTTGGGCATGCCATACATTTGCCTCGCTTCAATGCAAGAGTATGTCCTCTCACTTTTGGATGGAACATATCATAGAAGAGATTTCACAATGAAACCTCTGCTAAATTTTAATTTGGTTCCATAAAACATACCCTTCTAGCCAAACACACTATAAATTTGGCATTTGTTGGTTGATGTCCTGACAGTGCTCATGATTAATTTTGCAAGCCAGAAATACAAATGAAGACAATATTCCAAACCAGACATTTCATATTACTATTACCTCACCTTCTTATGCCTCTCCTAACTCTAAGCATATGATTTGCTGCTTCTATCAGGAGCAAAGGTGTCACAAAGGAGCAGAGCTTCAAGCCAACCTCCCTTTTTTAATGGCTGAGTTGGTTTTCTCACTTGATCAATAGGAATGTGACCATCAGTCTAGAGGACTGCTGAATTATCCCTTGTGACAGTTACAAATGTCTCCCCTCCCTAGGATTTTTTCCCCCCAAATGATCTATTTTGATTATGGTGCTCTTTCACTACCCCAAATAGTTTGATATTAAGGAAAAGTCATAGCAAACGTATTGCTTATTGCTGCCTCAGACTCATAAAGAAACGATGCCAGGGCTGCCCCAAGGGGATACGAACCTTCCTCCTCAGTCGTACAGCGTTTGTTAGCTCCCCGTTGTGCGCCACAGCGATCTTCCCATGAAGAGTCTCTACAACAAAAGGCTGGCAGTTCTGCAGCTCAGAAATTCCTGAGGTGGAGTACCTCGTGTGCCCAATCCCGAGGTTTGAAACGTACAGCTTCTTCAGGCTGTCTGCGTTGAAGACATGATTTATAAGACCCATTCCCTTTGGGAGAAAAAGAAAAAAAAGTTCTCTTTGGTTTTGTTTTCCCAGCAACTTCCTCATTTCTCCTTTATTTTTGGTACAGCATTAATGCAAGCAACTTTAAGAGAAAGGCAAATAACCTGAAAGAAATAGGAAAGAAAGAAGCTGAGTAGGTGTCACAGTGATATATCAGATCCCATAACTCCTGTTTTTAAATAAATCAATACGCATTTTTATGCTGAGGATGTTCATGGAATAATCCATCCCTTAACTAAAAAAACATCTGAAAAACACTACCAAACTGTTGTGGTTAAAAACACCAGAAAAAGGACTGCCAGAAGATAGACAAAGTAGAAAAAAGTTGCAAGAAGAAAATTCTACGTAAAGAATACCTTTTACAAGTCAGTAGTGTTTTGGATTTACTTTTATACTGTGTCCATGATAAAGTTTTTTAGATTCTACTGTCATGCTTGCCAATGTCAGAAGCAAAGCTTTTTTCCAGAGCTTTTATTGTTTACTTAAAACAAACCTTTCATATAGCCAAGTTGCCTTCTATCTAAAGCAGAAATGCACCAAAACTTTTTAGTTGGCTCTTAAGAGCTTCTTTTGGCAACAAGCACTGCATGGAGACAATTTAGCAGCAAGAATAGTCTGAAAAAACTACACAGAGAGCAGAAATTAAGACTGGATTCCAGGCCCTCCTACAAACCACTGCTTCTGCTACTGCCTAAGGAAAATATTTACATCCCTCTATGCTCAGTTTCCCTATCACGTGTAGTAATTGTGATATACACGATAGGACACATGATAACACTCCTCCAGGACCTTCGAAGATACATGGGAGAGGTCTGAAGCGGTGAATGGTTCGTTACCTGTGCTGTAAGTACAACAACAAGAGAGTGGGGTGGGAGAGGAAGGACAGGAATTGGTTGAACTGTTCTCAGAGCTCAGAAAGCTTCAAGAAAGCTCAGCTTTAGGGTATTTTCTGCTGTGACCGTTACACAGTCAGAATATCAAGAGGCTGTGCTGGCAATGTGGTTTTAGGATACTTACTATCACGTTAAAAAGTTACTGCCTCAAACTGTCAGACTGGTATAAATTTGCTTTAATGTCTCACAGATGACATAAACGTGGTCTAGAGTCTATGTCATGTGCTCATATACGTACAGAAATGCAAACATGCACTCTTATTTAACTTCGGCCAACTTTATCCTAACAGGAGATCTGGCAGTTCACAGGTCCAGCATTAATGGATGTGGCTGCGTTAAGCATTGCAATAGCTTAAATAAGCAATGTTGTTTTAAACCATTTGGTTACACAAGTACATAATCTTTTCATTGCAGTTTGAAATATTGCTCTGATTGAGACTGCACTGGTGTGGGGTAGCGAATGTGAATTACACCAGTATAAAAAGTTCTCAATTAAGACAATCTTATGTCTGTATTATGCAGGGGCTGGTACATGCCAGAACATGAGAATGGTTTGATGAATAGCTACTTTAACATATTTTTCTGCATATCCAAGTGTGAAACAATTAAAGTCGTTCTCCTACTGTCATCGCTATGCCTATACAAGAGATTTAAGTTTTTCCACATCCTTAGCTAATAAAGTTATGACAATAATGTTTTGTTACACAAATCTAGCTGAAAGGCTCTGACAGACAAATCTGGGCAAGTCTTTCTGGGAGAGTTAAAAACAAAGGATTAATAGCCTTTGTCAAGAGCTGTTAATCCATGGCCAAAGGCTGGCAACAACCAGAAGGGAACAAATAGCCCTGCCGTAGGTGCTCCAGTTTGTACTCTAATATATGTATTGCCTTAAAACTGTTGACAAAGGTGAGTTTGCATGGAAGCATTGGATAGCAAATCCATGCAGTGAGAAGCAGGCACCTTTTCCATCCTGTTGTCTCTGCTGTGAAGCAGAGTCAACGGGAGTTTGGAGGCCAAATGAATGCAGTAGCGTCTTAGCTGCTGAAATTTTTATGGACTAGTTTACCAGAGTCCTAAATATATTTTCACCAGCGTAACAGACCCACATGTTTGTTACATTAGGACCGATTTCAGGATTAAACAAGTCATATAAATTGTACTCCACAGGCCCTTTATTACACGGTGGTGATTACACATTTTAAAAGTGGTGTAGCTGAGAAACATATTTCAAGGATGAAAGCAACCATCACATGCTCTGCAACTCTTAAAATATCAAAGCCAATATGATGAGACAGTCAATTAAATTCTTAACATGACAGCTGAGTATTGCAGCTCAGTAACACGGAAACACTACAAATTATGATATCACCTGCTGGAATTTCATTCTGAGGAGCTCTTTTTACTGTGGGATATATACAGCAGCCCACTTTAAAGGAGACTGGAGTTCCTGTAAACCTTAAGGAAAGCTGAAACTCAAGCAGGAGCAGGAATGAAGAACAGATAATACGGTGAAGTTGAGAAAACCTGCACTTAAAAGTGTGTCTGTGTGTATCAGGCTGTAAGTAACAGATAGGAGGGGGGAAATGCCTGAAGAGGTGACAAACATGATGCTTGATGAGACAAGATTTTGCATGAGGCATTGAGCAGTCATGCATAGATATACATGATACTGCAGCAAAGCAGTTCTTACTCCTGGACTCATTTGAACAACTTAATTAAGCTTCTTCAGAGACCTCTGAACATGAAGACAAACTGCTTTCTGATTGCAGTCAGAGAACACACATCAAGAATTGCCCCATAGTTATTTTGCTGATGTAGCTTTATTTCCTGCAGCTCCTGATTTCCTTCCTTCATGCTTTTCTTTATTTCTCTGCTCTTCCAGGATGGAATAGGCTTATGATTTTTGTTTTTTCTGATCACTATTTAATTCAGAATGAGCTGAAATATCCCTTGAGCATATGGGTATTCTCCTGGCACAATACTTTCAAGGCTATGGACATTTTATGTCTTTTAACATCCCCTGGGATTCTCTCAGCCAGAGAAAGACTGTGTGACCTTCTCAGGCTTCCATTCAATCTTTTATTCTGTTTATTTTTACCTATGGGTAAAGCAGCTGCCACTTCCTTGAGTCTCACAAAGGCAAGAATTAGTCATCCATTTGCTTGTGATAGCTTGTAGTATTTCTTTTCATCTCAAGTTGCATTGGTGCTCCGAGTTAACACCTTAGGTGCGGGGTGACTTTGGTAAGCAGTTTTTGTGACATCAATAGCCTGATCTGGATACTTCTGTGTGTCTGCCACTGTGTGCAAGAACATACCCAGCAGCATAAGGCTGGCATATTTGTTTTAGACGTGCACTTAAGACAGAAATTGCGCAACTAACAGAATTAGATACTATCACTGACAAAACCAAAACAGTCCATCAAAACACGTTACTTTCCCTCTAATTATTCTGTTTCCTAGCTGAAACAAACTTCCATGCATCTCAGGCATCTACAAAACATTCATTTACACTTTACCTTGTGCACTTTGAATGCCTGGGATGACTCCCCATCACTTGTCACAATTCCAGCACTCTCCTGGCCCCTGTGGACAAAATATAACCAACATGAAGCACTGAAACACTTAGAATGAAATGCTTTAACATACAATGGATTGGTGGGCTTTCATCTGTTCTTTGCAACACGAAATTTTAATGTAAGCTTCTTTGTTGTCTTATTTTACAGGCTTGTTATCAAAACTGGTTTCTTGCCCATGTTATGCTTTATTTCAAAACAGTCACATAAGGTTTGTGCCTAAGCCCACTGAATTCACTGGGAATCTTTCCACTAATAAGCACTGGCTCAGGCTCTTACTGCAGTCCTATTTCAGTGTGGGCATAAAATAACAGCAGATGCTTAATCTGAAAAGCCACTTTGCAGTGATAGTCTGGGCTGCAGTAGTAGGCTCTATAGCACTACTCTATTTCTGCTTTGGTTTGGGGAAGGGTGTTAAGAAACTGATGGTTTTACCTAAGGGAATGCAGTGTCTCTTCCAGGGATCACCTATGCAGAAGCTTTTGCATTCTTGCACTTGAGCAGTCAAGCTAACATTTGCACCTCTAAAAGGTATATGGACCCTCTGATAAAAGTGTTTGAGCACATAAAACTAATATCGGACATCACAGCTTCTGAAGTCAAGCAAAACACGCCTGGTGTAGAGCGTCCCTGCAAATGGCAATACTTCTCTTACAGCAAATCAGCCTCAGGCTGGCAGTTGTGCTGTGCTGAGCAGAAGAGCTGGATCAGCTGAAATGAGAGCCTGCTCCCTTTCTCCCCAGCACAGGGGCTGGGTCCCTGGCGCTGCCCGGTCAGAGGCAGGCACAACACTGCACAGCTGCCCAGCATTTATAATTCAGTCTGGAATTTTGTGGGTAACAGTGCGGGCTGCTTGATCTTCCTTTAAAAGGCTTCCTGGAATAATACTTTTACCAAAACTGTTGCCATATGCCCACCGTGCCTGGAACACTCATAGGGACTTTGGTGAGCTCCCATACACGTTCATATATAATAATGACCGAAAAGGAAAGAAGTTTTTCTTGACAAAGGAAACAGAATATTTTTAGAATATTAGATGAAGATGCTAGGATGATTAGACTGGTTTAACTCAACTGAAGCCACTGGAATTATTCTATATATGCAACAATAAAATCAGGCACAAAAAAATTTTGCAGAACGGATACTAATCTACAACTGACCATGCCCATTACAGATTTTCTCCAGTTCCTAAAATCCCTTTATTGGTCACTAGTCCCAGTTGCAGGTAAAGCAAAATTTTAAAGAACATTTGCTTATGGAAAACCAAACCAAACAAACCATGCATATCTAAACAAATTTACCCTGTTATTGACACAGATCTTCAAGACAAAAATGGAGATGAGGACATTCTTAAACACATTTATTTTAACTTAGGAAGATGATGTCCCATCTATAAACACAGACTGGCAGTAAAACTTAAGGGTTGATATACTACGTTCAGCAACTTGAAATTCAAATGTTAATATTACAGACAATGTCCATTTAAATACTGACACTGTCCCTTTAAACATCAACAAAATCAATAGACAGAAAGAGGGAAACAAACATCCTGAAGGAAAGAAAGGCCTTTGCAAGTTGTTTGATTACATCATTCATGTAGCACTAATGAAAGAAAAGGAAGCTCAGTTTCATTGCCACAAAGCTTATACGATTTTACTAATGTAGTGAGGTTTTTAAGTATGCCATCTTTTTATTAAAACATCACTAATAACCAATGAATATTAGAGTTAAAAATGTGTATATATGACCATCAATTCAAAAACCAATAGGACACAGAGAAGCAGATGTAAAGCTGGACAATCCTATCCACGTTCCCATCATACTGCAACTTGTTTGGGGGGCTCAGCCCCAACTGTCCCCCTCCCTCTCCGTGGGAGGCAGGAGCTGCTGCAATGCCCACCCAGACACGGCCAGGCGAGAAGGTGGGGAGGGTGGGGGGCTGGGGAGAACAGAAATCGTGTTTTTAATTTTATTTTAAAGGAACAAGATGGTGTGACTCTCATTTTTCGCCTCTCTCCTTCCCCCCCAGTGCTCATACCGGAGTCCCTTTTTCCCCAGCAGGGTTAAAGCCTCTCCCCCTCCCCTCCCCATCCAGCTCCCAGTATATTCCCAGCCTGCTTATTTGGCAGTTTCTCAAGTTACTCCCCTCAGGCAGCTTGAGCCAGTAAAACTAGATCCTTTCATCTCGGCGGAGCTTACTGACAACCAGCCGTCTGGTTTCCTAGGAAACAAAATCTTGGCTAGAAATAGTGAATCATTTCCAGGTCACTTTCAACATGGAGAGTGGAGCAGGAAAGCATTGGACTGAGGAGGAGGTTAAAGCCTTGTTAAGCGTCTGGTCAGAAAAAAATATCAGAAAGCAACTCCACGGCACCCTGAGGAATAAAGGAATATTTATCTACATTGCTAAAAGGTTGCAGGAGTTAGGAGTTTGCAGGGATTGGAAACAGTGCCGTGCAAAGTATAAAAATCTGAAGTATGAATACAGAACGGTTAAATATGCCCACAACTCTGGGGATGTCACTAAAACCATGAAGTTTTTCCATGATCTGGATGCCATATTGCGCTATGAACCTGTCACACAATTAGCAGCAGAAGAAAACGGCAGGTGTTCTGCAACTGAGACGCAGCCGAACACAAGCCCCACAACAGAGAGCACGCAAGGTAAAAAAAAACCCTGTTTTTCCTTCTTTCTTTTTTTTTTTTTTTTTTTTTTTTTTTCTCTCTTTGCTTAAAAACCCAAAGGGAACAAAAAGCCGAAGGCTGAGTTTGCCGGAGCCGGAGCGGAGGTTGCGCAGCCCCAGCAGCACTGTTAGAACTGACTTGATGCACTCCTCGCGCAGGGGAATAAAATGTTAGCACCCACCAGTGTCGAAGTCTGTAAATACAGCGTAATTCTAGCAAAATTATGCTAACTGCTTCTATCGCAGCCCCGGTGAGTACTCACTGGCGTCAAGGCTCCTGCACTGGGTCGAAACGTTACATTAAGAAAAGCTGTTTTCTTTCCCTTTGGCATTCGGACTTTGGAAGCAGGTTTTGTAGAGCTCCAATTCAGATACAAACTTAAAGAAAGATAAAAGTAAAGGTTGAAACGGTCATGTGGGTGGTTTTTTTTTTTAAATTGTTATTTGTGATACAAGTGAAATTTAGTATTTTTATTCTTATTTCTCTTTAACTGAAAATTGAGGTATGATGACTAAAGGTAAATTAAATTATTTTAGTAAGCAATTCAACTTAAATATTTGAGAAACAGAGGGATGTTTAATAACAACATTAAAAGCTAATGTAGTGAGGAATGCAAAAATCATCATGTTTATCAGACTATTTTGAGGCAAACCAAATTAATAGAACTGCTTTTATTCTGAAGGGGGTTTTACCAAATTATTTGCATCTCTTCTTTTATTCAGCCCTCTCTAGATATGCATTTAAGCTGTGCTTAACATTTCATTAGGGTCAATCTGCTATTTGACATCACTCAAATCTCCTTGTCACTTCCTAAATGTCACTGAAGCATAAGCCCCAATAATAGTTATAAGTACCAAAATAAGATGGCTAAAAAGAGAAATGCAAAGCTTAGCCATTTGTTCCCACAATATGGGGTAATTTACATTAATTAAGACTGTGAATCTTTTTTAAGAAAACAAAAAACTCAACCTTAGTATCAGGGGAGATTGCCAAAGGCACAGAAAGGAGCTGGACATCCAGCTGGCCCTTATACCCCTCCACGTCTCCTTCTACAGTGCTATTTTACAGGTCTGAGGAAAAGAAGTTGCCATTTTTCTTGTGACTCTCTACCTTAACGAAAAGCTTGACCTTAATTTGTCATCACTAGCAGAAAGCCTTTAATCTGTCAAAGTCACTTTAAATTAAAAAGGCAATTTTATAATATTGTAAGATGTGCTCTCTGCACTGTGTATTGCAATCCATTTTTATTTTTAAACTTGCAGAACTGAGGCTAATGCAAGCTGTGACACTTCTGACGACAACATGAAACTAAGATAGTGTCCTTCATCTCAGGATCTGCCCTCTATGTTTTGATGTAGTTTGCACCAACTGTTAATCTTAATTTTCATCTGCCTTAGACCTCTAGCAAGTTTAAATAAGAAAAGGTTAATTTCAGTTGTGAATCCCAAACTAGAATTTAAAAAAAAATTTACCCTGGGTTAGACACACCTCATTTTGAAGCATTAGAAGAGCCTGTTTTTAAAGGTGATATAATTAAATATATCTGACATGCACAAGCATTTCTGTGCCTCCCTTAGAGAAAAAAAAAAACAACAAAGTTTTATGGATAAACAAAAATTAAATGCAACTCTAATGGTAAGAATTTAAATGCAAAGATTCCCACAGCAACCACAATTCAGCCACAAAGAAAACCCACTAGGATAAAAATGTGTCCTGCAGCTACGCAGAATGCACGCATCCGTATCAAGGGCAGAGAGAAAAGCTGGGAGAACATCAACTTTCTTCATTTAGGAATAGAAGTCAAGCAAGTCATGCCGTGCCGGAGGCCCAGTCCTTTGCCCACTGCAGTTGGAGTTGCCCTGTCTGCCCAGCTCAGTGCTTCGAAGGGCCCTTGTAAGGCTAAAATGGCATCTGGGTCTCTGTGGCTGTTGCTCACAGGTCCTGTGGTGGGGGCAGATCTGATGGTGTGACTCCCACTGAGGGAAACCGAGAACCCTCATCTTGACAGAGCTGGAGGAGCCCAGGATGTCTAGTCTTGTGACTTGGGTACCAAGTCAAAATCCTATCAACAAACTCAAACCTGTGCCAAATAATTCTGTCCAACAGGCACGTCTTTATTTTAACAACCTAGTAGCTATACTAATTTGATTTGTTTAAAAAGCATGACAGGGCATGCTCCCGAAGAAATTACTGTGGTTTTTTACCTTTCTGCTTAGCCTCAGTCTAAATATCCATATCCATTCTTAATGTAAAGCTACAAAGCACATCTCGGTGTTTGGTTTGCTTGATTACTTCAGCTCCTGGGAGATTGCTGGGGAGGGGGAGGAAGGGGAAGGAAGGAAAAAAGAGACTACTTTTATGGGGCATTTCTATAGTGTTTCCCTAAGTTTTTTCTTCATACCTTGTAAAATCAGTTTTCTTTTGAAAGCGTAATTGAAGAAATTAATACTGAAAATCACAATCAAATCTAAGAGAAGGGGGTCTCGGGACAAACATGGTAGCAACACACACACCAATTCCCAGCACCTTCATGGAAAGGCACTTTTTGCATAACCACACACAGCGGTACAAGCCAGAAATGTTCCTGTTGTCCTCCCAAAATATGTTTTCAGAAGCAAACACAGAGTTGTAGCTTAAATAATCATTAGAAAAGATACAACTCAACATGTTCACTTCTTTTAAAATTTAGTTTGTGTATTAACCTAGTAACCAACAACCAAGAAAATCCATGTGGAGTGATGGTGCACTATGAAAAATGGCTTTATTCATTAGAGTTCGAATGAATGACCTTCCCATTTTGTAAGCAGTTTTGATGGTTTCAAGTTAAATCAAGTATTAATAAATCAAGCACGTGATTTTAAAAAGTAAAGCTCACCTAGTCATTCATGTTGTTACTTACGCTTTTTAGTATTTCTCTCTTTATGTTTAAATACTAACGCACTACCCACTTTCCTTGCCTTTCACTTTACCACAGCAAATGTAGAAAAAATATCAAGTCTGAGCAGAATTGCACCAGCAATGACAATATTACCATAGGTACAAAACTCAGGCAGCTACTAGAAATGCAAAAAGATCCTTCAGAAATGCTTACTTGAAAATGCCACTGATACAGTTTTCCATGTCTGGACTTTAACATTAAACATGTCATTGACAAGTATTTTATATACATATTCTTTTAATAAGTGTGCAAGCCAGAAATGTCTTAATGAGTAACTTTTTTGTTCATCAGATGCTTTTTTTCCCCCATCAAATATTCTAAAATCTTTTTGTGTTAACTGTTCTAATTTATTTAAAATAATGATTTTTTTTCTTTCTAATATTACAATGTAATTAAACTTGCTCATCCTAGTACCCATGGCACACTCAGCAGCCTTCCAAGAGAGGTGTTCTTTCCCCTCTCCGTAGTTTGCTTTGCAGCTGGAATGCCTGTCCTGGGGTGGGAGATAGAGGCAGGAGCACATCTTCCTTCCCTCCCTTCTTCCCGCAGCCCGGCCGCAGTGCAGCAGCAGCTCCAGGCAGGGAAGCTGGGAGGACAGGACGAGGAGGACAGCTGGGAGCAGTCGGAGATCAGGCCACCGCATCTATGAGTCATTCTGAGCCTTGCTGAAAGTCAGGAGGATTTAGGATAATGTTTTCAAACGTGGTTTTCAGTTTCACCTACGTCAGGGATACCAGGTTGCATCCTAACCGCACCTCGTTAGTTTTCCTTGTGACGAACTCCCGCAGTACCTGTGAACAGGTAGCTTTGATCTGTGTGACCTGCCTGGCTGGAGCTGGCAGTAGCTCAACTCCCCACACAGTGAATCAACATTTCAAACCTCCTGTCAACATGGTACATTGAATACAGCATATTAGAATCATAGAATCATTGAATAGTTTGGGTCGGAAAGGACCTTTAAAGGTCATCTAGTTCCACCCCCCTGCAATGAGCAGGGACATCTTCAACTAGATCAGGTTGCTTAGAGCCCCATCCAACCTGACTTTGAATGTTTCCAGGGATGGGGCATCTGCCACCTCCCTGGGCAACCTGGGCCAATGTTTCACCATTACCGCTTGTCCTATTGCAACAGACCCTGCTAAAAACTCTGTCCCCATCCTTCCTACAGGCCCCCTTTAAGTACGGGAAGGCCGCAATAAGGTCTCCCTGGAGCCTTCTCTTCTCCAAGGCTGAACAACCCCAACTCTCTCAGTCTGTCTTCATAGGAGAGGTGCTCCAGCCCTCTGATCATTTCCTCTGGACCCACTCCAACAGGTCCATGTCTTTCTTGTGCTGAGGACTCCAGAGCTGGACGCAGCACTGCAGGTGGGGTCTCATCAGAGCAGAGCAGAGGGGCAGCCTCTGCCTAGCAGGTCACCTCCCTTGACTTGCTAGCCATGCTGCTTTTGATGCAGCCTGGGATGTGGTTGGCTTTCTGGGCTGTGAGCACACATTGACTGCTCGTGTCCAGCTTTTCACCCACCAGTACCCCCAAGTCCTTCTTGGCAGGGCTGCTCTCAATCCCTTCATCCCCTAGCCTGTATTGATACCAGGCGTTGCCCTGACCCAGGTGCAGGACCCTGCACTTGGCCTTGTTGAACCTCATGAGGTTCACAGGGGCTCACTTCTCAAGCTTGTCCAGGTCCCTCTGGACGGCACCCCGTCCCTCAGGCGTGTCAACCGCACCACTCAGCTTGGTGTCATCCACAAATTTGCTGAGGGTTCACTCAATCCCACTATGTCATTGATGAAGATATTGAATTGTACTGGTCCCAGTACAGACCCCTGTTATTTTACTTAAAAGTCTATCCTCTGTGAAAATTAAGCTGATTCAGAATCTGACTTAAATATGCTGCTGTCTGAACTTACATAGCAATTGCTATAATATTGTTTTTTAAACAAATGTAGGAATACTATACTGTGAAAAGATAGACTGAATCCCATCAGCTACAAATACGTCTGTTTTCTAGTCACAATACTTTCCCACTTTTCCTAATCTGTTAGTAAATTCCATAGATTTCCAGAACTCTCTGCAGAACATTCTTGTTTTCTTCATACTCTTCTAAACATCCTTCTTGGATTTTTTGTTACAGAAATGGATTTGTGGTTATCTGGATCCATGTGCAAAGTCCACTTTTATTTGTATGTCTCTTACTTTTCATTATCTGCTTTCAAACTGAACCTTTAATGTGCTACCCACCCCAAATACTGAGTCAGAGAAGGATACAAGGCACTAGAAACAAGTTGGTTTCTACAAGAATTTTAAAATACATTTTGAACAGGCTTCATATGCAAGATATAAAATAATTTAATTTACCTCCTAACTTGTGTTCCCTTATGGTGACAGGCCAAATTAATTTTAAGTGTAATTTAAATACAAATTAAGTGTGGAGATTACACAGTTAATCTTCTCACTGTGTATGGACATTTTGACTTAAACTAATTTAAGCTAATTTAGTCCATACCAATTTTTCATCTAAAAACTCTTTCCTTCCCAGGTAAAATAACAGTTTCTTTAGAAGATGATGAGGATGCTCCAGGAGATCCACTACTTTTTATGTCCCATGTCAGACCAGTTCAACTAGGTATAGTATGATGGCGCAGAGAGATCAAAAACTAAAAAACTGCATGGCTGTCAGAGGACTTTTGATAGCTTGAATATGCTGTTACTCCGTTTCTGATCGACATAGCTTTAAAACAGACACTTTTGCAACATCTCCTTCCCGGTTTAGCACTCAGCAGTCTATGCACCACTAGATACTGACCACTGTACATGATGTAACATCTGCATGACCACCGTTCACATTCAAAACGCATCCCATGCTACAGCTTAATCATATCAACCACATTAACCACGTTAATTTTGTTAAATGCTAGTGGAAAGTATGCCAAATGGTAGTATGTGATACCCATGTCAACTTGCGGATTTTCTCTCATTCACGTCACTTCTGCTTAAAGCAGCATGAGTGATGGCCTGAGCCAGGAGAGCTATGCAGAGGTCAGACCTGTCTCACTGAGCAATCCAGATTTGCGGTGGTCTTCAAAGCAACCGTATTCTCTCCCCAACCAAGGGGTGGTCAGCAATGCTTTGGTCCAACCAACCATACAACAACTCATTTGGAAACCACTTGACTATAGTAGGTTTGCTCAGGAAAGTCATTACAGAGCAAAAGCACAATCTGGCAAGCCAGAGAGAGGAAGAAGATCCTGGGTGGGGGCCCCTTCAAAGGGCTGCTAAAGGGAATGGAGAAACCTGAACAAATTTTAGGCAGAATTAGGCAACCGATGAGCTGATTCCTGGATGAACAGCAGCACTGTCCTGAATTTGCTACGTGCTCTTTCCTTTTTTTCCATGCCCTCCATGCCGTAGCACACATCCAAGTCCAGTTACAACAACTTTCACTACAGAATCTCCAAGGTGCCGTATTTAGGGAGAAAACAAGGCCCCAGCTAAACTTAACGGCTTTTACCTTATACACTATACCTCTCTTGCCCAGCATAACAAGAAATTAAGGAAGAGACAAGAATCTCACGTGGAATTATATGCACATATATAGAAACAAAACTTTTATTGCACTAAGTACCTGAATCAAATTTTACAGGAATATGTCTGTGTTAGTGCTCTTGCAACACACTCCCACGCAGATTCATTTGGCCCGCTAAAAAATCTTCAATTCCGAGAAAGCGGCTTTCTACAAAGCCGGCAAAATAACTTCAATTGCATGGGCTCTCGAGTATGCAATAATACTAAAATGTGTTCACCTAGTGCCTTTCTTAGTTTTTAGATTTCGGGCACTATTTCAGACACCACTGAAAGAAAAATGTTGAGCCTTCTGTATCTATATTGCTTAATATTTTTGTTTCGTTTCAGTAGATTTCTTATTTTGAGGAAGCTTAGAAAAAAATCAAATATGCCATAAACACATCTTTTGTATCAAAAAATAATGTATATCCTGTCTCAACAATTTTTTAAAAACAAATTGAAGGTAAAATACATTTCAGACATAAGGAAAATTTTCACAGGGACCATAACATCCTCGTTTCAAAGCAGTGCTTGTGGGTAAGATATTTTGAATCACAATGTTTTTTAAAGGGAGTGAGGAACAAACAAAGCTACCGTTTTCCACTGTGCATACAGCAGAACGGATGAGCAATGAGTCACTAGAACTCATTTGAACTAATACCCACAACCGAAAGTGAGCTCAGTTGCAAATGAACTTACTAGTGAGAAATACTGGTGTACACAAGAACTAAAATAATGTTTTCCCTCCCAGACTGCCCCATACTCTGTGGCTTTGGCTGGGAAGTGCAAGAAGCACCTTCCACATCCTTCTTCCCCTGGGCCTTTTCTCTCTGGTCTCTGCGGCACTCTCTGGTAGTGAGTGAGGGAAGAACCACTCTGGAAATAGGGTTAGTTGAAATACTCTTGGTAACACTGACCAGAGACAACATCAAGCCTATCTGATGTTGGTAGTTGTCAACCATGCCAATTCCTACAGTTGAATTCACCTGTAAACAAGCATTTTCTTTCACTCCCTCAGGAAGAAATAAAGAAAGCATAATTGATAGGTCACCTGAAAATTACTCTCCTCAACAGCGTATCAGTGAGCTGGCTGCTGCTAAGTCCCAATTAACACAGGACTAAGGGAAAAAACGGGTATCTGTTAGTACATCTTTTTTCACAACTAGAACGAATTTCGGAGACTAGCAAAGAATGCCTCTATCTAGGACAGGTTTGTCCCCAGACAGGTTATTATACACAACTACGCTCGACTGAAGCTGTATGCACAAGCAAAGGCCAGATATTTTTGCCATCACAGAAAGCTCAGTGACTATAAAGTATCCAACCCCTGTAACCTGGCTTGCCCTTTTAGAATAAGACACTGGCAAAGGCATTTATCACTTCAGTGTGATTGCAAATAACTGTGTCAGTAACTATGGACTTTCATGTTTGCTCTCTTTGATGAAGCACTGGAATTGTGGTGGTTTTTTTTAAATAGCTATTTTTACAAAGATTTAGAAAATGCATAAGAAGCCACTTTCCAAACTAATTTGATAATCAAAATGAAGTCTTAAAGTAAATTAATAATTAGAAAAAAGAAAACATTAAAGAACTGCAAGAGATCATATTTCAATGTTTTAAGTAATTGCATGGCATCCTTTACCTCCTAATATTAAAAAACAAAGTTGAAGACTGGAGAAAATAAAAAATATATTAGCTTTGCAAAGTTAAGACAACTCAAACTTTAATTTTTACTTTAAAAAAACCCCAAATATTTTTGATTGACCTGCCCTGAGAAAGGGGGGGGAACTGGATTCGTTATCACACAAATATTCTTGTGTGACTTAAGGCAAAAGTCTCCATTCCTCAGATCCCCAACAAAAGGGAGCTTTGTTAAGAGTTAAGGATTGGATTTTTCAGATCCCTACCCAGTTTAAAGCTCTCCATGTGTGTAAAACCGAAAGTATGGCATGAATGCAGAAAGTTAAGTCTTGATGCTCATGTCAGTGACTCAGGGGTCAATTTATCATTGTACTAACGCAGCACGTGGTATCTTCCAAAGAGCACTCTTCTCTCTGGTGTCTGAAGGACAGAACAGCTCATCGGTTATTCTCAAAGGTGTTACAAGTAAAAGTTCAGTGTATTAGGGCACAGGAGAAAGAAATGTTCCTCTTAGGTCAATTAAATGTTCATGTACTATCTTAGTATCAGTTAAGTGAAGGCAAAAATGATGTCAGAATTAACAAAAATGCTGAAAAATTAATAACCAGTAGCTTGATTTTAATGTCACCTCTGCTCCGTCTTTCTCTGGAGAGACAAGTCATGAGGAAATAGCATACTTCATTCTCATTCTCTGTCCTTTCCCACCCCGACCACCCAATGCAGGTAACCCGTGTCTGTGTCTCTCCCCTACCCCACATGATGCAGGTCATCCAACGGCAGCAATAGAGACTTCCAAAACACCGGCTTTTATTCCAACAGTAGCAAATGAAGGAGGAAAACACTGGACTGTTAATGAAGTCAGAGCTTTGATACGCATTTGGTCAGACAAAAATATCCAGCAACAACTGGAGGGGACAGTGAGAAATAAAAGAATATTTGAACAGGTTGCTGCTAGACTTCAAAAGTTTGGAATTGACAGGGACTGGAAGCAGTGCAGGACAAAATATAAAAATCTGAAACATGAATACAAGAGTGTCAAAAGTGCCCAAGACTCAGGGAGTACAAGTAAAAGTATGAAATTTTTTAATGAACTGGATGCTATTCTGGGGCACAGCACCATGGAACAAGCAAGTAAATCAGATAATGATGAAAGTGAGAGGCCTCCAGAATGGACAGAAGCAAAATCAGAAAAAGACTCCATAGGTAAGTACTTCATACCCATATATCATTTAAAATTGTTAGTCTTCCAGCTCTAGAGAGACCTTAAGAGAACAAAAAAAACCAAACCAAAACAAAAAAAAAAGCAACCAGCTCAATTAACCAATTTTCGGGGGGGAAACACTGAATGAAAATTCACTATTTTGTCCAGTTGTTCACTTTACATTATAAATTAATCTTTCAGATTGATTCTTTTTAAAATAGAATTGAGAAACAAAAAGAGAAGAAAAAAATGAAGACATAGGATAAGATAAAGTGATATAGAAAGATCATTCCAGTCAAAACCATGGCAGAAGAGACTTTCCAGCTTAGCTAAAAAAAATGGATGAGAGAGATGGTCAGACTGTGTTACTGGAAAAATGAAGACACTGAGCAAAAGAAGTCTGTAGTTACAGATATTAGTTAAAAAATTAACATTTAAATTGTCTTTCTCTTATGGTCCCCAGTAGCCCCTTTTTACTGGCCTTTGGAGCAGGTCTCACAAACTAGTGAGACAACTATTGTGAAAATAGGAAAAGTAAATGCACCAAGAATGCTGGCAAAGCTTGCCTTTATTTTTGTATGGTAATTGACAGATAACTTGATAATGGAGGGATTAATGCAGAATTAGAGCAGACCGATGAACCTACACTACACAGGAGTTAAAACATTTTTATTGGTATGTACAACCAGAAACAGGCCTATTGTTTAAGAACAGAATTAAACATAAAACTCTTTATTTCACAATAAGAATCCTACACAGGGGATGATATTACGGTGGCCAAATATAAGACTAGAAGTTAGTAAAGTAACGGAAGAAGTCAAGAAAAATATAACACAGGGACTGTCTCTGGCTGAAAGCTACGAGAGCTTTTTTGGGGAATAATTACTCTTCAGTTGCCCTTTATAGGCTCTTTGCTAATGCATCTGCTACTTACTGCCTGCTGGCGTAAGGAGCCTCCTAGGTTGGACAGACCTTTTGATTTGACACAGCACAGCTGTTCTGATGCAGTACATGAATGTGGTGCCCTAATTAACATAGCATTATTTACGCAGAAATGCCTGGAGACACAGGTGAAGAGGACTCTGTTAGTAATATGTCAGAAGACCTACGGGTTGCAGATATAAAGAAAGTTTCTGACTCAGGTAAACTGAAAAATCTTCTATTTTATATAAACCCCTAAATTTAGTAAGCTAAGATGGATTTCTAAAATAAGACCACATTGTAATGACGGTTAGAAAATGCAGAGGCCTAAAAACTTTTAAGCAGGAGATATCTTAGTGATAACCATACTTTCAATAAATACAGCACATTTACAATGCTCTGCTAAATTTGATAAAAACAGACTAATAAGTAATTTTTTCAAAGATTCACAATGCAAGATGTAAAGAAGAAGAAACTATTGGTCTAAGCAAGTTGAGTGCGATGTATTACTGTGTTTACTTAAACTATATCTTCCCAAGAATTAGAATTGTTCAGTCTCCTGTGCATAAACTAGTACGGCATTCTTTCGCAATAGAATGTGATCAGTATTTAATATAATTATGTAAACTCTCATGTCAGGGGATGAAAACTTTAAGAGTATCACTACTACCACTGAATATGAAGGTCATTTATGGTTTTTTGTTTGTAAATAGTATCTTTCAGGGGAAGTGGGATTTTAACATTCAGCTAGAGACACATGAAAGTCGAAGGCTAATGGGCTTGACTGTCGGCAGCAGAGGACCTTATGATGTCTTTCAGTAGCATGAGGCAGAATATGGTCTAAATTAGGCACTATGGAGTAGTCTTTTAGTAAAATTATTATTTATATAAAATCTTTGGAAGATTTTAATGTCAAATTAAAAATCTTATGACAGATGATGTTACTGTAAATACTTCTCCAGAGAATCTGGCAGCTCTGCATATAGCGAAAGAAACAGCTATGACAAGTAAGTAAAGCCATGGTTGATCATGAGAGGTAATTTGAGGTATAATGGACAGTAGCATTCTTGATTTACCATTCAAGAGCAACTACATTTATTAATTTAAACTTATTAACAAAGAAATATGTGACTGGCCTTTTACCAGATCACCATAGGCACTTGAGGCAGTCATTTGAGAAAAACAGATTGTCATGAAAAGTGCATTGCCTGTAGGGACCCATTTTGAGAGAGAAAAAATACATAAGAAATCACAACTAGTACTTTGTGGGATCCAATTAAAACTACTTGTAAAATGCATCAAATTCCATTTTCCCCCACCAATTAATAAAATTACTACATATACATGATCAGTCATAAGACACTGTAATAATACATAGATTCAGCAGTGCCACTAAACTGTCAGCTGACATAGTTTGCAACTGCGTGTAGCTACGGAATATTGTAACTTTTTGGATTGCAATTTTCCAAATGAGTTACTTAAGATAAAGTTAATGGAATGCTTCTAGCAAAGTTTTGAGTACTCATTTTTGACACTTTAACATTCCTTTAGGATAAGTGTTAGGTGTTAGACATCTACAGCTTACCTTGGTTACCACTTCCCTTGTCATATATATGTATTTTAACTGCATATTTTGGTTTTTTTTGGGTAATTGTAATTGCAGTCTGATTTTGTGGGGAAAGACTAAAATAGCAAGTTTTTCAGAAGTGTCTCTGGCTCAGTCTATCCACTCTAAAGACTACTGTTCAAACTTCTGGGGGGAAAAAAGACAAAACCACAGCACTGCATCATGAAAAGATGCAGTTTCAGTTTCCAAAATTTTTTCCCTCATTTCCCAATGAACAATACAGACTCACGTCATTTTATCACAGGTGGTAAAAACACCTAGACTTTAATGTTATTAATGGTAATGTAATTAGGCATTATATAGAGCAGAGAGAAGGTGCATGCTCTTTAGGTTACAATATCATGGAGACCCTTTATTCCCTAATTGTGGTACATGCCTTTCCTAGACAGTTCAAATAAATTCAAAGTGCAAGACTGGTAAGTAAAGAGATTGTATGTACCTCTGTATTCATGAATTTACTTGCTGATAAATAGTGAAAAAGACAGTCAGGCAGGAATACTGTATTACGTCGGTTCTTTCATATCAGTAGAAGTATGATAATCAATAGCCTTTAGGATGTGACTTCTTAAGGACTTCCATATTCAACTGAACTTCTGTAGAAAACTGTTTCTCAACAAGCATGTAATTATAATTTATATATACATATTCGTGTGCCTTTAAAAAAATGTAAAAAAAATAATAACTTGACCTAAGAATTTAGAAATTCTGTATCAGGGTATCTTCCTAATTAGTACATGGAGTTAAAGTACTCTGCAGTCAGTGTTATGCACACACTTGTCTAGGTATGTAGTAGCTAGGCTGGGCAGATATCTGCTCTCTGGCAGCCACAGCTGCGTAAATGCATAGAGGTCCACAGGCTCCCTCAGAAGTGCACATGCTTCTCACAATCTTACGTGTGGTACTAACCACAGTAACATCATCACCACTGCCAAAAGACAAATGCACCGGTTTCAGGAAAATATCTAGTTATTTGATGCTTCATGGTATTGTTTTTCTCCTCAAAGAGCAGGAAATACCCCACCCGAGAAGAAAAAGACAGAGGTTAATAAATCCTTCATATTCATCTACAGACTGTAACAGTTTACTAGAATTTCTCTGCCCTGGAGTAGCTTTCTCAGCAGACTGGCCTGCAGAGGGTGCAAGCGCATCATAGCAATCAAAAACCCATTTCGTTTTTAGCAGAAGCAGCCTAGGAGAAGCTATCATCACTGTAAATATTTCTCTTTTCTGGTAAAAGATACCCATATTAAATCAATCTGGAAATAAAACCTTAATTTAGCCAATTTCACTCATGTTTTCTATTTCATGGGATTACTTTTAAGGACAGCTAATTCCAGAAATCTGTTCAGAATAGCTCGTTGCTTCAGTTAGCACAGGCAGCAGTCAGTCAATTCAAACTCCATATATGTGTACATTCCACATGTGTCAGACTGCAGAACGACCACAGGCTGTTTATAGGTGTTTGATTAAATTCGAAGTGCCAGGGAACAACAGTGGAGACGAAAACAAGATTCTAAGGAGTGCCAGTAGCCTGATGTTCTTTAAAAACATCTACAGCAAGTATTTTTGCATTCAACAAATGACTTTTCTTGTCATTATTTTTTAGGTTTTGTGGTGCCCCACATACTTTACTATATATGTCCCTCTCAAAACCAATTTGGAATAAGTCATGACACCACCAAGATACATTCCAAAGCAAGGGCTTTTTAAAAATCTGTTGTTTAAAGTTAAGATTTTAACTTGGTACATACTCAGGCATTTATGTTGGCTTGAACACTGACTGCTGTGTGCTTGGAGTTTTAAAATGTATAGATATAAAGTCCAAAGATACATATGCCCCAGGCTGGTGTGAAGTGGTGTTTCAGAGAAGTGCGAAAGCAAAAGTTCTTGATTATTCAGTGGTTTAGCCCAAGGCATACTCAAGCCATGGACACAAACTCCTATCTGTGCATCTGGAGCTGACTGCATCCAGTCTCACAGATGTGCAGCAGAGACAGCAACATCTCTGCAAGCTGTTGGGAGAGTAAACACAGGCCACACACTGAAAAATTTTCCCTAGCTTTGACATTCCCCACTCCCCTTTAAATTATACAAGACACACATGAGAGTAAGGATTAGGAGACAAATTACTAATCTTGCCTCGTGAGCCAGAAAATGGGATAAACAGTGACAGTGACAGAGTGCCAAAAGAGAACAGAGCTTGTATCAGTCTGGGGTAAAAGGAAAGACTGCGACAGCATTGCTCTGGCGGCCTTGCGAGCAATACTTAAACACAAAGTAGAGATTAAACATATTTGCTGGCAACTGTCTATAGCTTCACTAAACAATGTAGACGGAGCCACTGTGTTTTAGCCATGCCAGAAACTGTCGATGGTTCGTTCTGTTTGGCTCAGTCTTGCTCTCCTCATGCCCTCCCTCCAAAAACTCTCAACAGTGGCTTAGAATAAAAAGCCCGGCTCCCTACCCACATTCTTGGCTCGCCAAGGAAAAAAAAAAAAAAAAAAGGCACATGATGCTGGTCACATCATAAAGAATGTCTAATGCAAACAAGGCCCTATTGATTTGGGGGGTAATTTTTAATTAAATGGCTCTAGATTATGGTTTATTGCTCAATGTTTAGGGGCAATATTCTTGAATGGACTGAGAACAGGCTGGGAGCCAGAAACTGCTGTCATCGATCCACAGTGTGGCCTTCACCATTTAATCTCTGTACAGCAGTGTCGTCACCTGGAAACAGGGATCGGAAAGACCACTTGCATCATCCGCCTGTCCATCCCAGGGCGGAGGGGTGGATTTCTCCCTTAAACACCAGCGGGCCAATGGCAGAGCAGTGGAGCTCTCCTCCCCGTGGAGAGGAGCCCAGGGACACCTCTGTCACCCTGCTCTCTGGTGTCCACCCCGCCACGCCACAGCAGGGGGGATGCTCTGAGGACAGTCATTTAGTACTTGGTCTTTATCACGCAGGCAGGCAGCCTTGCAGATCAATCGTCCAGGCACAGCACCCTGACGCAATGTCAAAGACCCTCGCCCCTTTTGGAGCTAATTCAGTGACTCTTGGCATCAGTCGCTTGGGAGTCTTTCAGTAATTTCAGTACAAATCGAAGCACCCCTTATGAAAGTCACCATCTTGCCTCTTCTGCTGCATAAAGGTTCACCAGTTACTACATATCTTATAAACACAATAAACAAACCATTCTACAATAATAACTTAAGACTTTGCATATTTAATCCATAAACATATGTTATGCAGCTGTTGTGTGGTATTGTGGATTTCTTTTAATAGGTAAGTGCATACACTTTGCTCTCAAGCCTACTGCCACAGAGAAATCATAGAATAGTTTGGGTTGGAAGGGACCTTGAAGGGTCACCTAGTCCAACCTCCCTGCAATGAACAGGGACATCTTCAACTAGATCAGGTTGCTCAGAGCCCTGTCCAACCTGACAAATGTTTCCAGGGATGGGGCATCTGCCACCTCTCTGGTCAACCTGGGCCAGTGTTTCACCACCCTCAGCGTAAAAAATTTCTTCCTTATATCTAGTTTAAATTTACCCTCTTTTAGTTTAAAATCATCACCTCTTGTCCTATCACCTTGGGCAGCTTTGATACCCAATCTTTAACAACAGTTATCATGAATGGCATTCTGAAGTTAGTGATCCTCAAGACAAAACTCAAGACTGTTTAGTTAATAAGAACTCTGTAAATTTTTTTTTTTTTTTACAGAAATCCTTGAAGATGATGGGGACTTTACCAGCTCCACCCCAGCAGCTCTGGAAGCTCCACAAATAAAAAAGGAGACGATTGACATAGGTAGGTCAAGACTGTGTCTAGATGGTTATAACAGCACATTCTACTTTACTGGGAACTGCAGATTTCTAAGGTTTGTGTGTTACTCCCGCACATTATACTTGTTCTACTTCTAAGTTATGATAAAATCTGGTTTTTGTTTGCAAAAAGTAGTGCAAAAATGCATAAACACTTCTTTTTCTTTCTCCCAATTAATAACAAAATCTGCTTTTCCCAGACATCATACTCCTTATTATGCTGGCTCTGATAAGTCTGCATTTGATTGTGACATAAACACTGTGTTCTTTTTCATAAAGAGCTGCTAGAGATGATAAACTGGAGAGCTAAATAGCTCTCAGAAACACTCAACATTTTATGCCTTGTCTGTTTTTTCAAACTACTTCATCGTAGTGCATTTAATTTCAGACTATTCACTATCAAACAAATGCCCTAAGTATTCTGAATTATTTTACAAGTTAAACTGAAATCGGAGCCTCAGCAATATGTAGAAGTCATACATCCAATACAAGTATTCAGGAGAAGATTTGTTTTATTAAAAATGTTAAAATTTAACATTAGAATCCAGTAGGGATATTAATCTTCTGGAAAAAATCAGCACAGAAACCATGGAAGGTCATGAAAAAAAGGCACCAGAGGAAATAATAATGACATTGAAATCTGTTGACCTGACATCCTGGATCAAAGCATACTTTACAGTAGTGCTGTTTATGCCCCCAAGTTAATGGAAAGAATAAAAAATTCTGTTAGAATGATTCTGTGAACAACAATTCTTTGCCGTTTTAGACTGAAAGTTTCTACCATAAGAATATTTCTTTTGTATGCATCAGTATTTCTGTTATCCAGGCAAGAGTTTCCTTCTCAACAGTCATGTTACCCAGAGTTTGGGTGTTGAGACACTTTATCCAAGACAGCTTTTACAACTGTTTACATAGGCTGATCTTGATTATGAAAGACAACTGTAAGAAGTATGTATGGCACCAAGGACAATATCAGAGCAATGCCATCACAGCAATGACACACAGAAACACAAGTTGCATTGAGAATAAAGCAAAGCTGTGTCCCTGAAAGTTCAGAGAGATAGCGAGGTCACACTCACACTAATGCAAAGAGAGGAGTTCATACACAATGACATAGGATAAAATGTCATGCAAATCAACTGACTGCCTTATACACACAAATTCCCTGTTCCCGTCATGTAATACCCAATTGAGGATAGCAATCACGTAAGTCAGCAGTACACAAGTGCCACTGCCAAAGGCAGAAAGAGATTAGAGAACCAGCACGGTTGAGAGAATGAGCACATAAATGAAAGCCATGCAGTTTTTTGGTAATAGTTCAAGAAAAAAAAAATAAATCACTCAAGAGCCCAGGAGTAGACCTACTACTGCTCCATTTTGGCCCAAAATTGTATTTCCAATAGCTCCAAGTGTTAAAGGAAGATGCAAAAATTTTCTTAAGGGTTATGGGGTAGCTGATTTATGAAAAAACACTTTTTTTCTAGTACTCCAAGTAAATCACACACACGTGCTTATGGGACTATAATTCCTGATTCAAAGTTTTCCACAGGTATCAAATTTATTCCTGCATATGATTTATGAAAACAAATATTTGCCAAGTGCCTTATGAGAAAGCAAGTTATAAAGCAAATATGAATTCGAAATACTACTCTGTGCATGTGTTAGCAAGTACCATTATAGAAAGCACATCAAATGAACCACTGATTATTTACCACCAATCTCTTATTTCTAACAGAGTCTAAATCATCCACTCAGTTTTTTCAAAACTTATAGGCAATACTTACTTCTACCCTTTACCCAAAACTGTAATAAAGATAATTGGTCCATGACATCCCCTACCAGAATGAAGCGAGCTGGTCTTTTTGTCCCTCCCAACCCAAAAAGTAATTCCACACAAAAGTGGACTTTCAGCCTCAGAGAAGTCCAAGCATGAGGCAATAAGCCCAGAGTCAGCAGAGCTAGGTTTTAATGTCCATGCATGATTTCAGCAATTCTGAGGGCTTATGAATTTTGCTTCTAAATAGTTTTTATGCTATGTAAGAGTGAAAATCTGCCTTAGCTCTGCAGAAGGGGAAAAAAAAAACCTGTCATGTAGACATGCAGAAAAATAATATAATGATGTTTCTGTGCTGTTAGGGATGGAATTTTGAAGAGAACACAGATGCTGGTAGAATAAAAAACAGTTCTTCTGTCTTCCCTGTTATGTCATTTAAGCCACACAGAATAGTTTTGGGTAGAGCCATCCCTACATACAGAAAGTGCAATTTAAGCTGAGGCTAAAGATTTCCACAAAAGCATTAATGAATTGTTTGTTTTTCAATTTTTCTTCTGCTTATGTTATCTCCATCACAAAAGCTCTGTATCAGAGACTAGCCTTTTGCCCAAAAGTAAATAAACATGGCTAGCTGCTAAAGGAAGGTAAAAGGATGCAACATTCCCCCCAAAGCCTGGCATCCCATCCTGCCCTCACTCCCAGGATCAGGGAAAGGCACGCCTTAGAGCCCAGCTTTGAAACCCACCACGGTTGCTTACTCTAAATCACTTTTTTTTGTGTGTTAAAAAGAAGTCCTGAAAAGAGGACAATAGGTAGAAATAAGGAGGGAAGGTCTCTTTTCAGTTTCTTTCAAAGCCACACTGCGTGCAGGTCTGCCGCAGGTGTCCTCTGCCTCTCAGTCCACCTCATTGCACTCAAACCACCTGCACAGCTCCCAAACTTGAGAGGGGACAGTGGCCTTCTAGAGCTCAAGTCCCTGCTCATTCCATGTCAGCAGTGGAGGACCTTGTGTGGCCCCACAAAGGGAAGGGCTGCCATCCAAGCCCTGTGCGGTGGGAGGGAATCCACAGATGTGTGCCCTTACAAATAGCACCGGAGCCTCCCCAGGCCTGCCCTACCCACTTCTGGATGGCACACCTGTGCTAACTGGGGTGTACAAACGTGTTATGCAAATCGACTTATATGTGAGATATAAACCATCCACATATGCCTACATGTTTAATTAAGTATTTTAAATGTGTTGCATCCACAGCTACCTTTTGGGGAATGCAGGGGCAGAAAGAGAGATAGGGCTTACAAGAAATGCCAATAAATAATTTGATCTAGGGAGGCACATTGCAGAAGACTTGTTATAACTAATGGTTTTGACTAATGGGATACGACATTTTTAGTTGAAGATAGGTATTACCTGCAGAGGATGGCAATAATATTAGCAATTTATTTGTATAAACCAAGTCTATTTTATTTAAAACTGTGTGTTTCTATAGATGATGATTCTATAAGCACTACCTCAGAAGACAGATCTTGTACGCCAGTAGCAAAACGGATAGTCGGGACAGGTGAGTATTAATTTCCATGCATTTATTCTGAAACAAAATCACATCATAATTTCAGTACCAAAACTGGAGCAACCAGATCTCTACTGAAAAAACAGCTCTGCTTTTCTGTTTCTGACTCCAGTCTAGCTTTATCACTAAACTTAAAAATTAGTTTCATACCTCTATTCCTTGACATGAGCAAAACTTGCATTAATACTGTAGTTCTACTTTGTGTTCTGTACTTATCTGATGCGCAGCATCTGCCTACTTCTGAATATGTAGGTAGGATTTTTTTCTTCTATTGAATTTCCAGTAGCATTTTCATTTGTGTGATATTTTGCCTTGCTATTCTAATTTGAAACCATACCGGAAAGCCATTTTCTTATCACTGCTGATACGTTGTCGCTTTTAAAGCTTAAGGCCTATTGCTTTCCCGCATATAGCACTGGGATACATATGTCTTAATTTGACAACAGCAGCAACAAAATTACACTGACAAAATGTGGAATTTTAGATGCCTTGGAGAAACAAGAGATTCCACTTGCTACATATTTTGCATACTTAATTGAAATGCTATCTCGCATGGATATTAGCATTGCAAAGTTAAAAGATTTTCATAACAAGACTATTATAAACATTAATTAATGTTTAATTAATTAGCTTGTTACCAAATCATTAGCTACAATTACACTTTAACGTATGTATATTCAGCAATATTCAGTTGTTGTTTTATTTATATTTTCAGACAATCACATTCCCTTGGAAGAAACACAGAACCACTTTAAAGTTATTACAGTTAATGATACTGGAGCAGGAAAACATTGGAGTGATAATGAAGTCAGAGCTCTGATAAACATATGGTCAGATGAAAAGATACAACAAATGCTTGAAGGGGCCACAAGAAATAAAGAAATATTTGAGGAAATTGCCAGAAGGTTAATGAAACGTGGTATAGACAGAGACTGGAAACAATGTCGCACAAAGTACAAGAACCTAAAATACGAATACCGTGCACTGCAGAAGGAAAATGAGCACCTTGGTAATCCCAGGAGAAAAATGAGATTTTATGATGAAGTTGACTGTATCTTAAGACGCCAGCCTCTGGGTCCTTCAGGCTGGGGATGTGAAAGTTCAAGTCTCCTATCAGGTACTAAAAACTTCAGTGATGAGATAAAGCGCTTAAAAAGAAACTTAAAGTTCCCTGTTGACCCATGCTGTAGAGGTGAAATATGTGGCCAGAATGGGGAGGGAAAACAATCGAAGAACCTGTATCTGCATGGTTAAGTAGGTCAAGTAGGCAATGCTCAGCAAACAGATGGTCTTTGAAAGAGTTTAGAAGTGAGAACATTAACAAAACGTGAAAACACCTGAAGTGTTCAATGTCATTGGAGACTCTTTGTGCCTTTGGAAGCTTAAGTTAGATACAGTGAAATGGTGCTAGAAAACATCACAGGTTTTAGAGGTGATCAAGCAGGCATGTAAAGTATTACGGATAGAGCGTTGCAAGCCCACACCAGTTAGAACTGCAGAAATCTGTTAATCAAGTCAAGTACAAAGACTCCAAAAAGACAAACTTAATTAATTCAATTCACACCACGGTCAAGACAGAGAAAAATCCAGGGCAGTGATGTTTATGTAAGCACTTGTAATTATTATATTAATTTTGCAGAATCAGTTTTCTAAATAGTTTGCTTCTATTTTAGTATCAACAGACCTCTGGTCTAGGAACCGCACTGCTAACCTCATGTCTGATGTAAGGGTTCTCATGAGTGGGTGACTGCTCCAGTTCTGAGGGGCACCTGCCCCTGCTCCAGGCAGATCAGATGCTCTTGTAGAAGCAACTCAACCACTGCAGCTTAGAGCTCAGTGAGTTGTGGTAAACCAGAACTAATTCTGATTTTTCTCAAAATGTTAGATAATAATTTGCAACGTCACAAATGTTAGTTGTGGACTTGAACCATTTCTGCAGCAGAGGCCAGGTGGACAGCTTGAGCAGAAAGCGCTGGAGCCATCCTTAATCCAGTTGTCCTCACTCATGAATCAGAGCCCTAATGCGGTGCCCCAGAGCACCACATGGTAGTGCCATTAGTTGAGGCTGGAATGACATCCACACAGTCATGGAGTGACACCAGTGTTCCTTACCTGCCTCTTTCTTGTGTTCAATCACACTTTAAAGACAGACATTTCAAATCCAGAAACTGAAGATACTACTGCTCATTTCTGCTCTCCATGAATGGAATTTGTCAACACCAGCAATATTTGAGCCAACCTGGCTTGTTTTACATTTTAGCATGCTGGAAAAGGACTGTGTAATCTGTGCTGTGAATGCTGATCTAGGAGATAGTAAAACAATAACCTTTGAGAAAAGAAGCTTTAGTTATTAAGCTGCTCAAGGCATCTGCCGAATAAATGTGTCTCCACCCTGATTTTGTGTGCCAACCCAGCACCTAACTTTTCTAGAAGATTCTCATTGCTCCAGGTCACTCGTCCCAATGCATTTGCTTTTGTAGTATAAAGCTTTTTGGTGTGTGACTGACTGTGCTGTGAGTCTCTGCAAAATACTTAGTCACTTTGCTTTTCTCTTCTAAGTTTCAGTGGGAGATGTTACAGCAAACACAGGATCCTTGGGTATCAAGAGGAAAACATGGAATGATGGTAAGAACCCCTGACTTTTTAAAGCATCTATACACTCCTGTTGAATGCAATGCCAGATTCTAGTTTCCAGTATTCAAACAGTTTAAAAAGAAAAAAAACTACAACTTAACACCAAGCTCCAAACCAACATTCTTCTCTCACCCTCAACAGTCTGCAAAAGAAGAGTCCTGATAAAAATGTGGGTCTAAGAAAAATGGAAATTTCTTTATTTTAATCCTCATCCTCGGTATAAATGAGGTAAAAATCAGGAAATACTTTGATTTGTAAGAATCAAGTGCAAGGAAAAGATAAAAATATTTTAAAAAGACAATGTCGTAATTACCTGTGTTGCTCAGAGGAAAATACGGACAACATCACAGTTGGGGCTGTGGTTTCCTCATATTATACTACGTGTCAGTAAATGAGAGGAGAAATCACATGTTTTGACATGTAATGTCTAACATACTGTACAAGAGAAAACAGGTTAAGACAGCTATTCCAAAGAGAAGATATGGTATAGAATCACTGAGAGAGAAAAATTAAGGGATGGATAGAAATATGCAGCATGCAATCTGACATAGGAAAGGTCAGGAGCTTATTTTTCTTCCTGGCAGAATTCATGCCTAAATAATCAAAAAGTCTGACAATGAGAGATGACAAACTTAGTTTTTAGGAGGCTCCCCCCTATTTTTAATACTAAAATGATGTCTTGTCTACAGACAGATGAACACAAACAGATCTGAACACCACAACATTTCTGAATTTTCTGCACAGTACACCATCACAAACGGTACTACCAGAACTAGCTCTATGTGATTAAATATACTTTCATCTATTGCTTATTAGATAAGTATGCCTTGCAGAAGGCAGTAGTTAGGCAAAGCTGAAAGTTTCAAATATTGAGTGATTTTTACAAGGACTGCTTCATTCCTACCCGCCGTTATACAATGACCCCTTACACAACACCAGGCAATGCCTGCCAAAAGAGTGTAACAGAAGGACAGCATTAGGAAAATCTAGCATGTGCTAAACTTCAGCGTCAGCAGTTCATTGACTTGTGCACTCTAACTACATACTTTGCTTTTGTCCACAGAGGTGTCACCTGTTCCACTTAAGAAAAGTGCTTCTGAAAACACCATACTCCACTTCCAAAAACTATTAACAGAGAGAGTGCACACAGTAACAGAAGGCAAAAAGTTACTGTTAGAAAGGCTTTGTAAGCAGGAAGAAATACAAGACCTGAACAGAACACAGCTGTATGCTGATCCATCAGCCATACAACAGGTTGGTTTAATGAACTTTCTACAAAATGCATGCAAAGAGATTCTCTCAGATAGTAAATTAAATTGACTTATTTATGAGTGTAGGTCACCTACATGCGTACACAGTTGCTCCCTTTAATATATTCACTTTCAATCATTTAAACTAAAACTAGGTATGAATTCCCACCATAATCCTTAACTATGAGCTTTTAGCAGTGACACCAGTTGGTCTAACGAAAGATATAACCTCTGCCTACATGCCTTAGCTCACCTACATGCCACAATTAACAGGCTTAATTGAAAGAAAATAATACTTTAACTGATCAAAGAAAATATGTACAGTTAAAATTTCATCCCCTCATTTCTAATTACCGTCTCTATGACCTTCCTAGCAAGTTAGTCCTCTGCAATTAACCAAGCAGTTGAAGCCACAAGAGAACTTATTTTTAGTTAGGCAAGGCTGGTGGGGAAAACACAACACTTCATTCCTTTATCTGCATTTACCCTCCTTCTAGCCCTGCCACCTGCCCGTGCCGGGGTGATGGACCATCCCTGTCTGCCTGGTGACAGGGCAGCAATAGTGCTGGGCAGCAATGAATTGGAGAATTCAGTGAGCCAGAAAGAAAAGCCACAAAGTTGATGCCCACCTAGAAAGGGCAGGCACAGGTTCTGGTCCCTGTTCTGTACTGGGTGAGAGTCTGCCTTGTCCAGTAACCACATGAAGTACAGAAAACATAGAAACAGTGCAGGGAACAATGACATGGTAAGTGACAAATGCCATGCCATAACTAACTGTTACTCTGCAAAATCCTACTAGCCACTACTTCATTTTGTGATTAAGTACTCTGCAGCCTATACTGCCTGCAAGGCGTGCATTTCCAGGGTTTTCCTTTCATCGTATTCAAGCAGAACAACTCTTTTCTGGATCTCAGTCATGCCTGGGCATAGACCTGCACAGCCCTGCCAAAGCTGGGGCAGTTATGGGCACACACAAGGGCACCACTGAAGTCAAGCAGTCAAGTGCTTACTGCAGCAGCAAAAACTGCCAGTTTTATTTATACAGAGAGGCCTAAATTCCACTCAAGTCCCTCTTCACAAAATCTTACACAAAAATATTACTGGATATAGTGCTTTGTTTCCTGCTCTATGATTAATTATTTTCTTGTTAATTCTTTTATGAAAGACATTACGAAGTTAAATAATTTCCACCAAGGTAGACTTTATCTGCCATCTGACTAGCATTTTTAAAACAATTCTGAGATGTCAGAGAAAGATCCCTAGAAAATCACATTTTTTTGATCATACTCACTTTTAGAGTGACATGGACATATAGTTGTTCTGGTGTATGCTTATTTACCACTTCTCACATTTGACATTGGTTTCTCAGTATCAACCTTCTTTGGCTTGTAATACTATTACCGTCATTTGTTTAAAAATATTTCTTCTCTCTTTGCAATGAGTTGGTTCAAAAATACATCCTTGAACTTGCATCTGTTATATTAATTGCACACAGAATTTCTGTCTCTGGTAGGAGAACAAGGGATCTGTCCCTGCCATCACGGCAGTTAGGTATCCTTCTAGAACATGCTGAGACAGCTGAAGACCTCGCCATTCCTAGCATACTCCTTCCACATGTGAACCAGAAAAATGTGTGATCCAACCCTAATTCACTCTAGTACATTTAAACAGTTTAGTTACACTTAAATTAACTTTTTAAAGTAACTGTACTGAAAAGAATATGGATCACTTGCATGTTCTGCTCTACCTGCTCTGTTCCATGAGTGCAAGGCTGAAGTTGCATAAAGCCACTGAAGCTGATTTGGTAACTCACTGCAACAAGAAGATCCCCTTGTCTCCATGCTCCTCTGAGCAATCTGATGCTTGCTGGATCCCCTATAAACAAGTGCAGCTCAATAATCTGACACAAGGCTAGCCCTCTTGAGAAAAAAAAAGGAAATGGTTTTCTGTGTGAGTTGAAGCAGCCCAGCAAGTTCTAGCTCCCTAACTTTGAGCAGCTCAAAGGTTGTATTTGTTGCAGAGTGACTGCCCTCGCAGAAGAGTGACAAACCTGAGGGAGGCAGTTAGCACTGCAAAGAAGACAAACTGCACTTAAAATTCTGAATGATGCACAAGGATTCCATTCTTTCTAAAACTTTCCTGTCATTCAGTACAATGTCCCCAAAAAACCTTTCTTTTCTTCCAGAAAATAAAAAATAAAGACTTATTCTAGTCATTAAAATAAGCAGATATTTCAAGAAATATGTATCTGGCTTTAAATGCTGTTATTCAGAAAAGAACTGCACAAAAGCACTGAGGCACTGCCTAAATTCTTAGTAGGTCAGAGCAGAGAATTGCAGAGCACACTTGCAATCTCTACTTGGAAACTGTTCATATCAACACTAGAGGGTAGACATGAAGCAAGAACTGACATTAAAAAAAAAAAGAACACAAGTGGCTTTACAAATAAAAGGGTTGTTTTTTTTCTCAGAAAATTTTCCAGAGAGCAGGATTTACCTGACAAACAAATGTCCAAATAAGGTGGACTTCCTTTTGTGTGGGATTCCATTTCTGTTATTCTTTATGGCTGCAAAGCATATAGCTTGCTTTTTGTAATTGTTTTGTCAGAAAGGCATCCCCTTCTTTCCTGCTGCTCATATTTAATTTTGGTCAAAGATGGTAAGAGACATCAAGTGCATGGTGTATTTGGCATCATCTAGTATTTATGTGCTATTCCCATTTACACAGGTAACAATTAATTTACTTGAATATGTAGGATGCTGAGATAGATAAATCAAAGTGGCATCAAGACAACCTTTCTTCACTGCAGTTGTAGTTGTAATTCCGCATCACTTTTTGCTTAGAGACAAAATAACATGAATATTGCACATTTAGAATTCCGGTTGTCTAGAGCTATGGTCTGTCTCCTTTTGACAGCATCTCCCGGGGTAGTGACAATGGGCTAAATCGAATGTTGCTGGAGTGAAGGATTTCTCAAAAAAAGTCCCTTAAAAAATAGCATTAGTTACTCCAACTCATCCTCCCAGTGCATTTTTATATCCACTGGAGCTTGTGCTGTGGCTCTGCTCTCATCGCAGCTTTACATTTATTACAGTCACACAATATTCAGTCTAGGCACACTTATGGACAAGTTAAGTGGAACTTGGGACACCATCTGACACATGCTAAATGGTTATGTGTGAGAGCATTACCGAAAGACAGAAAAGGTTTTGGAGGAGAGGCCCTCCTAGACATAGATCCGCAATATGGCTCCTTTTTAGCAGAAAGGCCAGACCAAGTTGTTTCCATGTAACTGCTCCTGGGAATCTTAATATAAATTACATCATGAAAATGATCAAGCTTAAAAATCAAAATCAACACCAAGCAATGATGCAGCAATTCTATAAAAAATGGAGATCTTTGCTCTTCTCCCTCCTCAAATCTGTCTCTTCCCCAATTCACAAACGAAGATACTGAAATTTTTGAGATGTGGCAGATAAATGGAGCAATCACTTCTCTGACCTGCATTAAAAAGTTCTATTCGTCTCTAAAGCACAGTCATTCACTGAGGTGAATGGGTCACTTTACACGTCTTTGATAAGGCTGTTACCCTGGAACGTCCTCTGAATGCCCCATTTAAATTATTTCCTGGTAAACCAAACTATATTTGGGGCAAATGCATGGAGAACGAGCTTCAGGAAGCAGAGATGCTTGCATTGTTGGTGGATCCACAAGCACTATCAGTATCACTGTCGACTTAAAAGACTCTCCCCTCCAGACTCTCACCCTTTGTTCCTTCTCCTGCAGCAAGGTCTCCTTTGTGTTAGCACAGCAGTCATGCAGCCAAGCGGTTAACCAACTCACAGACCTGATGTAAACTAAAACTAACCTAATAAAAATCCCCTCCAAACAACCCTGCCTTTTTTTTAAGTTCAAGGAAAGTAGTGTAAGAAACGGCAGAAAGAGCAGCCAGGACTGTTTATTTGAACTCAGCCACCTGGCATGAACCTCCTGTGCTGCGTACAACCCTCCCTCCATTCATTAGGCTCAAGTGTAAGGTATGGGCAGACAAGCCAACAGAGTAATCCTGTGAAAATTACTGGAGAGCTGTATCATGCCTACATGTGATATACCTTAGATGACTTAACTACAGTCAATGGGAAGAAAAACGAACAGTCTCACCCCATCTCTTTGGGTAGGTTAATGTGATGGAAAGTCTGTTGGCCACAATAAACATACTGGCTGTCTCTGAACTGTCCTCTTGTATATACATTTTAGCACCACTTCCCTCCTGGTTTTTCTGCTCCTTCTTATGTTATCTCACTCCAGTTGGTTACTCCACATCCAGAGATAAGACCTGAGACCAAACTGCATTTGGTGACGTGCACATCTAAGAGAGTTGAACTTGGTTAGAATGGAAATCTGGCTTATCTTCACTTTCCCAGCGTGCAGGAACCTGCGTCCTACAGGAAGTTACGTAAAACAACAGAGCTATCTAACAGCTCAACGCAGCAAAAAGGTCTCCCTCTTCCTCTTTTCCTGTGGGAGTAAGCTTTGTGGCATGTAATTAAACTGGGCTGTCAGCATCTAGCAGCACAGAATAACCTACAAATATAAACAAAGATAGAACTAAAAGATCAAGTATTACCATATCGACATTCAGTAACTGTCTCTGAAAGTACTCAGGAATGTTTTACCAGCACATACCAGCTGTATGCTGGCAAAACAGCATACAGACTCAATCACTAGTCAAACAAACACCTTAGCATTTAGACAATTAAAACATCTAACTGCAGTTCTTGCATCTGGGCATGGGGGATCTGCTGAACCCATAATGGGTTCTTGAAATGAAATGAATGAGGTAAATACGTTGTGTACCAAATTATCAGGATCATCACCTGTAGCATATCCATGTTCCTCAAAAAATTCCCATCCAAATACTATCACAATTTCAAGTTTTTTGCTTGAAAGATTGACAGTGGAAGACAGGATGCCAATAGCTTGCTAACTAGCCTTTTATAAAAAATCTATCTTGTAGCCAAGAGCTTGTATATAAAATGGAGATAAGCACTTTCATTGTGCTATAGAGTGTACATAGGATGGCTAATGGGAAGCAACCAGTGATTTCACTAGATTGAATGAGAAGTAAAAATTATTAACTTACATTGGTGATTATTTGGGTTTTGTTGCATGGAGTTTCATAGTGGACAGTAACAGGGAAGTTATCAAAAAAGCATGCTGGCCAAGCCTCCGCTCTCCATTTGCTTTGATCCCCATAACAAATTTCATATGTAGACCCAGCTGAGTTGGGACAAGGAAGATTCACTGACTTAATAGGACTTCCACGTGCACAGAAGAGGCTTTTTAGAGACCTTTTCTAAAAATCAGTACAAAGCTGGATACACTCAGGTTTCAGTACACAGTATTACTGCCAGAAATATTTTCCAGGGAATTTTGCAAAATGTTAACACAAATCACACTTGTTCCAAGATGAACTTCGCAAATTTGTCCTGGTCAAGGACTCAAATGACGTTTAATAGATTTGTAACTCAAAGTACTCCTCCTCCCTCTCTCACCGCCCCCAAGAAAGTCCTCTCCTTACCAATATCCTCTGACTTTATTTTGGCATGCTGTCAGTGGATTTTAGCGTAACTTTGTTCCCTGGCTTACAAATTGTAAAGATGATTTAGAACATCCTCTTTTAAGCCTTGTTAATGTTGAAGCCAGAGTATCAGCGTTTAGCTTTAGCAGCTTAAAAGTTTCAAACATAATGAGAATCCACTGCTAAAATAGCTGTAAAATGTGTTACAAACAGATGAAAATCACTTTAAAATGGCCTTAAGTTAAATTGGTACAATGTTCTTAGTGTGTGGAAAGCCTTGATTACCCTGTGAGTAGGAATAAACTAGTTTTCATTTTAATTCACAGTTCACCATTATAAAACAGAAGCCAATAAAAAGCCATGTTCTAGCTTCTGCTAGAAGCATGCAAATTTAAGCCTCAACAGTCTAGCAGCTGCTTTTTAATTAAAAAAAAATAATGCTTTAAAGTTCTTGCTTATATCAAGACAGTGAAATTCCAAGCCTATCTTTTATCTTTCATGATGTGCCTACTGAGTGGGCCTGCTCCAGAACCTTGCCTACAAATACACTGGGATTTTTCACGCAGAATAGTTTCAGTGTAACAATGAGTACCACTCAAATACGTGCTGTTCAATACTGCCTAAATATTTTGGTGGCTTGATCCAGCATAGGGAGTTTTAAGTTTTCAGTTAAAACATTCTCACTACAGTAAATCTCTCCAGTGCCTTAGTATCTTTTTAACGTTTTAATACAAACTATCAACTCATTTTAGGCAATTTATCAGAAACAGGGAAGTCCTGCACATCACTGCAACAAGCTATATCAGAACATAAAGCGCATAGAATTCATGCCCCATGTTTTTGTGGCATGTAACAAATACTCTGGATCTTTCTGTATACAGATAAGATTTCAAATATTAGAAATTATTATAACGTTGCCAACAGCTGCTTCTTCTTTGTGGATCAGCCATCTCAAAAATGCAGTTTGATACAACGCCATGGTTGAATAGTCTGATTTTTGAAATCTAAACTAAACTAAGGACCAAACTCTATAATTTGATTGATTGCACAGGACTAATTTGCATATAAAAGAACATGCCTATAAGTATCTAAAGCTAGTAGTCACTATGTAAACATCCTTACTAATTTGAAGGTGAGGTCTAAGGACTGTTATTTCTGTTTACTCTGGTTTTCAAGAGACATCCAAAGAGAAGGAGCAAAATAGCTGCTGTCCTATTACCTCCTGAGAGGGATGCCACCTTCCTGCCACAGCTCACAGTAGGAAAAATGCAAAGAGGTTAGACAGAAACATTAAAGAAGGAAATGGGAAAATTAACATCTCAGCTATTTAAAAGAATTTTATTGAGTACTTGCAAAGGTATACCTAATTGAACAGACTGTTTCACTTTACAGATGCAATAATACTTATGCCTCTAAGAAAGCATCCCTTAAAAATTTTGACAGTTATTGAGTAGAAGATCAGAATGGGAGGTAGTGCATGTATGCCTTAAGGTGTATATCTTCCTGTAGAACTTGTGAATTGCTTATGATTTCAATCACAGCATTAGTATTACTGTCTACAGTTGTGTTCTCTACAGGGGATATTTGATATTAAAAAGTATGGAAATTAAATATACTTGTCAAGTGCCCATCAGAAAAAAAAAAGAAAAAAAATTGTATTGAAAAATCATGAAATAAGGTTGCAATGAAAATCGAGATAGTAAGCTACAAGGTGATGAAAACACATCAATCATTCCCAACTAAGAAACCCCAGGTTAACTGTATAAGCACAAAAGAGGTAAGATTTTTTTTTTTTGGCCTCTTCACAGAAAAATGGCATAACCTAAGTTTGGACTATTGATTACACGGCTTTGTTCCTTGGCTTCTGCAGCACTGTTGTTCCAATAAAAACGTTTTTGATGGACACTGACAAATATATATAAGTTTATGAAAGATATGCCTGCAACCCAAAGAAAATTATTAGTATATGAGTCATGTAGGGATGCAGCATTTTACCAGTAAAAGTATATGAAACTCAGCTGTAATAAACAGAAAGTCTCAATGTCAACAATTTTCTGTTAGTCCAAAACAATTTCAGAGCAACCTTTGTATGTCTGTGACCTCAAAAATACAAAGAACACACCATTTTATCTACTCAGTGTATGTGTCCTTAGAGAAGCCCACTTCCCCAGACTGTCAGGAGCGTGATTATTTAGCCCACTTTTTGCCAATGGAAAGTTAAGCGTAGTATGTAGGTGTTTGCACTACGGGAGCCCAGCATGTAGTACAGGAGTAGCATGTGCGTGTTTGGCTATGCGTGTGTTACCACAAGGAGGAGATACCTTTCTGGCACCGCTGAAAAAAATGGTTAGTATATATCAGCGCTTAACATTGTAACTTTGAAATACCAAACGGAAGCCGAGCCCAAACTTCATTTTGCGGCTCTGCATCCACACAGCGAACCGAAGTCAGTTTTACACGGCCATAGACATGTCAGGTAGACAAGAAGTTTCACTCTATCGCGGTGATGGCGGCCGGCAGCAAGGGCGGATGCGACTCAAGCGAGATGCAGCCGAGGTCCACAGCGGGTCGGAGCTGCTCCTCCGGCCGGGCCGGCCCGGGGGGAAGACGGCGGGGCGTTCCTTGCGCTTCACCGCCCGCTTCTTACCCCCCGGGGCCACCACCGCGGCCCGGGCCCGCCAGCGAGACGCCGGTATTCGGAGGGTCCATCCCAATCCCCATCCCGACCCCGACCCCCCCCCTTACCTGTGCTGCAGCCCCACCAGCCCCAGGGTGATGACATGGGGCACGTCCAGCTCGGTGGGCCACACGCCGGAGGCGATGCAGCCGAACACGCCGCACTCCTCACGGATGCCCAGCTCCTCCAGCTCCATGGCGCCGGCGGCACGTGGCGGCGGGCGGCCCCGCTCCCGCTCCCGCTGCCGGCCCCGCTGTGGCGGCTCCCGCGCGCAGCCGCCGGTAGCCTGACGGGGGGGGTGAGGGGGGGGGGGGAGCGGCTTCCCCTCATTTACATCCCCCCCCTCCGGTCCCCGCACCGTCCCCTCCCCGCCGGGGGCGGGGGGGGAAGGGGTGTGTTTGCCCGTGGGACCGGGTTAGCGACAGTGTGGGGCGGGAGGGGGGTGTTCGCCTCGGGGCGGAGAGAGGGGGGCGTTGGGCGGGGGATTGGCGGGCGGCGCTGGTACCTCCGCCCGCCCGCCCCTTCCGCCGACCCCTTCTTACCCCGGCGGCGGGGCCCGGCCCGGCCGTGTGTGGTGAGCCTCTCTCTTCTCTGCTCCTAGGTGCCTGCTCCCGCCGCTCCCGCCGCCGCCATGGCCCCCGCAGCATCAGGTAACGCCCGGCGGGTGAGGGGGCGGCCCGCGCGCCGCGGCCGTTGTGCGCTGAGGGGAGGCCGGTAACGGTCGTTGGGGGGGCTTAGCGCGCGCTTCGTGGTCACTGACTGTGACTGGGGTGGGGGGGTGTGTTCCCCGGGTCTCGCTTTGCACGCAGCTGGGCATAAAGTATAAGGATTTAGGGGTAGAACTTAAAAACAAAACAAACTTAGTTCAAGCTAAAACTTCTGTGTTTTTAAACTTCTGTAGACCTGAAACTTGGTAAGAAAGTTAATGAAGGTAAGACGAAGGAAGTGTACGAGCTGCCGGATATGCCGGGGTGCGTCCTCATGCAGTCGAAAGACCAAATAACGGCGGGGAACGCGGCCAGGAAGGACCGCATGGAGGGGAAGGCTGCCATTTCCAACACCACCACCAGCTGCGTGTTTCAGCTCCTTCAGGAGGCGGGTGAGTACCTCGGAGGTGTGTCACAGGTCTTGTGTATGGCACAAGAACTCGCCTGTGTGTCGTAGATCTTGTCACAAAGCAGTATTGCTTCTGTGTATTGGTTTATCCTGTCTGGGGGCTCTGATGTGTCTCTTCTAGTAGTTTCTAGTTAGGCTTTTCCCTCTGGTACTCCAGAGCTGGGTGGGCGACTTGCTCATTTGGGACATCTGAAGTAATCTCCTCATCGCAGATAACCCAGCAGTCGTTTCTTCTGGCTGTTTGGACAGACCCCTCATCCTCCCCTCTGCTCTTGTCCTTTCTTCCCTACCTTGTGCCCCCTTGTCTGTAACGCTGAACTAGATCCATCTCCCCTTTCTTATTACATCTGCCTGCATAGAAATCACTGCTAGCTAGTGGCACTAACAGATTATGTCTAAGCTGCATGAAATTTGTGTATGAATGCTAAAAGATAAAGTTAGAGCATCCTTTTACTTTTTTTTTTTCTCCCTCTCCCCTCTGTTTCATGTGCCAAACCAATCTAAAATTCTGTACCGTTTGTACTTAAACCCTTAGGAGGACTATATCGCAAATACATGTTTTGGTCTGTATTGGGTCTATCTGATACTTACTTTACTTTAAAAGACTGAAAATATTTCTGGTGCTAGAAGTGAGCTTTCAATGGAGTACATCGCTAACTTGGGTCACTCAAGTAAGTTTTGCACCATGCTTCGAAAAGTGGAGGCAGCATCTTTGCCTGAAGAAAGTGTTTTGAAGTGTCTGACTGAGAAGTTTGCAAATAGCAAAGAAGAATTTGCACTGGTGGGTTTCTAGCTTGAGTCTGCAAACTGTACTATAATACAGGCACCAGTAAAACTTGGTTAGGACTGCTTATAGCTGGGTGCTCAGTGCACTCTGAAGCATTCGCACAAAGATTGCTTCAAATAACAGCTGAGATACTCTAAAAGTTGTTATCTGTTATAAGCTGTAGTAATAGTTCTCAGACAGTCAACCAGTAAAGTCCTGGCATGTTTCTCACAGGTGGGGAAGAAAAAGATGGTTTCTGTAAAGCTGTACCTACCTGTATTTCTCTGCAAGTGGCTGTTAAAATATGAACTGAGACAAAGATAATATCAAGTGATTCAGTACAGTCCTCAGTCACTGGCTTTCTTGGGAAGCCTATTGTGCATACAGTACGAAGAAGCCTCTGAGGTCTTTCTGATTATATTTGCAGTTGATTTAAACTACGAGTTTTTATTTAGAAACAATTAATGAGTTATTTTGCCGAATTCTTAAATGGCAATAGTTAAAATAACAATCAAAATATTTAATATCCTACAGATATGAACTTCCAATGTGAAGAAGCCATGCTGTAGACCTTAAAAATCCTTAAATGGCTTGTACACCGTAACTTCAGGTGCTGTCGAAAAATATGCAGAGTAAACTGCAGCTGCATTTCAAAGCAACAAAAGAACTATCCAAGTTCTTCTCCAGTTTGCCTATTTGACTGGCATAAATTACAGATAACGTGAATGCCTTATCATAGGTTGTTTGCTTTGCGCAACTCTTCTTAACCTACTCTTAGAAAGGTGATCATTTACAAAGTCCTGTTAAAATTTTTTTCTTTTATAATGGAGCTGATGTCAGCCCCTCAAAAGCATGCATCTATGCTGATGAAAAAATGTAGCAGTAAACCGCGCAGGGGGCCTTAATGACTGGATTTAGAAGTGACTTAATGGGCAGTTGATTATTTAAATCATTCTGCCCTTGAGGGCAGTGCAACAAAATCTCAAGAGTCAATGTTAATACTTTGTTTTAAGACTTTTTCCTTTAATTCTTCCTTTGTGGCTCTGGAAGTAGAGCGGAGAAGAGCTACTTCTTGGTTGGACTGGATGCAGCTCCTTTATCTTCTGTTACTGGCAGATGCCAATTGGATTTAGCAGTTGTCTTGCCCTGGGGGGAGGAAGATGGGACTTTCCTCAAGAGTGAAACGGAGGGGGAAAAAAAAACAAACCATGCACTTTTGCACTTAGAGTGCCTACCTGCACGTGTTGGCTGTCCCTGTTTAGTATGGGGCCATCTCTAGAATTATGTCAGAAGCTTGACTTGCTGCAGCAGGTTTGCGTGCATGCATGCCTTTCTGAGTCTTAAGGTCTTTTGCCTAACAAGTCACTGAGACCTAGTGCCCTAAATAAATGTTATTTTTTTAATAAAAGGAAGAACCAAGTCATTCTCTTCCCCATCCCATCCTCCTTTATTAAACACAGTAGTAAAGACTGGCATGTTCCCTAATTCCTTTGAAGCTTCCAATTACTGTTCCATGTATAATGGCTCTTCCACCAGAGAGTGTGGTTTGGTACTTGGTTGCTCCTAACTTTTGTTTAAAGACAATCCATTGTGAGGGATAGATTATTATTTAAAAAAAAAAAAAAAACAAAAAAACAACTGTGTAAAAAATTATTTGCAAGAATTGGATTTCTGACCAGAGCATAAGGTTCTGATCTACAAGCAAGCGTTGTATGATAAAATCGGCAAAACTAATGACTTGTGGAAGATAACTGCATTGATTGCCTTCTGCAAGGCCAGAGTGGGCTTAAAATACCCTCAAGAGATTGTTTGTCCCTTAAGTCCAGGGAAGAACAAAATGCAGTTGTACTTGAAATTAAAGATGTTCAACTCTTGTTTCAACTGTGGAGTGTGTCTAGTAATTGAACTAAGCTGCCATCTTTATATTTAGGAATCAAAACAGCTTTTGTCAGGAAACAGAGTGACACAGCATTCATAGCAGCTCACTGTGAAATGATCCCCATTGAATGGGTCTGCAGAAGAATTGCTACTGGCTCCTTCCTCAAAAGAAACCCTGGTGTCAAAGAAGGCTATAAGTTTTACCCACCCAAAATCGAGATGTTCTACAAGGCAAGTTTCTTTTCCTTTCCTGAGATGTTAATCAAACTTAAATAGAGTTATAACTCTGTATTATCTCCTTTAAAATTCTGACAAATAGAAGAAAGTGGTGCTAGTTGCTGGCCAATCTTCATAGTATTGGTAGTTTTGCCATCCTAATGTTTTCTTGGATTCTTGTCCAACAGCTGTTTTGTCTAAAGCACCTATAATGTAATACTGGTTTACAGGGCCATCAAAGAATAACAAGCCAAACTGTACATAAAATATAAAAATGTTTTATTTATAAGGTATAAGGACTTTTTAGACATAAGCCTAAAGTATTGGCTGAAACAGATGTGTTGATATATTTGAAGAAATTGAAATAAACAGTACGTGCATAGTGAGGGCAAGTAGTTAGCCAGTCAGATTCAGAGCTACTTTGGGCATGGGCACCAAAAGAAGCATTTTGTCAATTATGACTTAGTGTTGTTTGTAGTGTACCCTGTCACCCTTGTGGCGTTCCCTGAACTTGAAGTGCTTTTAAAGATGTTGAGGTGTTACAGCAAGTGTTTTCAATGTTGCTGTCACTCTTCTTAGTGCTAATCAAAAAATCCTAGTTTGAAGCCTGTATTTGTTTTTTGAAAACAACCCAAAACGTAGTATGATCTTTTAAGTGTTATTTTCCTCTTATAGCAAGCATCAATTATGTGATTTTGGTTTTCTTCACAGGATGATGCTAATAATGATCCACAGTGGTCTGAGGAGCAGCTAATTGAAGCAAAATTCTGTTTTGGTGGACTTAGTATTGGCCAGACTGAAGTGGATATTATGGCTCGTTCTACTCAAGCTATTTTTGAGATCCTGGAAAAAGCATGGCAGCCCCAAAACTGCACTCTGGTAGACCTGAAGGTATAAGAATCTGATTTCTCACAATCCTGATTCTGACAGGAAATATATATCACCCTATAGTTCCTAAAATAGGATTCTGATTGTCTTTTTAGATTGAATTTGGTGTTAATGTTCTGACGAAAGAAATAGTTCTCGCTGATGTTATTGATAATGATTCATGGAGACTGTGGCCATCAGGAGACAGAAGCCAGCAGAAGGACAAACAGGTACTGTTTTAATCTTTACCTTCTAAGTCAGTTGGAAAGGAGAATAAAAAAAGTAAACCCCACAGTTAGACATCTGCTTTCTAGGTGGCTTTTTCTAGATAGTCTTATCTTGTTACAGAGTAGCTCATAGGGTACCTAATGCCCAATCCTGTTCTTGTGTAGTTGATTATCTGGTTTATGGTAGAAATAAATCCTCTGTCTGTATCTTCAGTAGGAATGCCCAACAGCACTATTGACTGCAGCTATTGTAATGAAACGTGGGCTTACAGGGGTAGTAAGAATTTCTGACTTGTGCAGATCATAAATATTTGGACAAGTCAGTACGAAGAACAAAAGCTTTGGCTCCCAGGTCTGCCTCCAAGTTTCTCTGTTTATTCATAGTAGTAGCCTCTACTAGTAGAGATGTGGTGACACATAGGAGGGGTCTGCAGGAAGGATGCTTTTCTTCATTATTTGTTTTGGTTAAGCTTGAATTCAGTATTTGATTGTCTCTAAGTGTTACTAACAGATTGTGACTGCATATGAGGGCGACAAACATAAGTTTGAAATAAAACTTGTCCTACATTTAAACTTGTAGCTACTACACTTGTCAAGAATCTCTGAATTACCAGATAAGTAGTTATGAAAGAACTGGTTTGGGAGTGCTGCTGCCATGGAGCTTCTGTGACAGTCACTGAGACTAGTAACAGAGACCCTGTGAGAGAAGGTGGCTGTAAGCCACAGGGGAAGATTTTTAAAGTGTGTGTGTGGGAGGAGGGGTATTACTTTTAAATTAGGAAGCAGAACTACTCTGTTGTTTACCTGAATTATGTAGCAGCATGCTTGAGTGAATTGCTCTGACAGTGCTTTTGCTCATCTCCCTAAAATAAGGTACATGATAACATCATGCAGAACCTAGGCTGGCTAGTGCGGTGCTACTGCAGGCAATCATGGCATTACAACATTTTTAAAACTGAATTTGTATGTCTTTCCTTAAACTTACTCTTTGGGAAGTTTCCAAAACCTTGATACCCTTCTGCCTAAAAGCCTTTCATGTTGCAAATGGCCATGAATTGTAATTTAGACGGTTGTCTATACCTACTGAGATGGTTCCTCATTAAATAGCTCTTCCTTGCTTCTGTATCCACTCTCTCCTATATCTGTACTAATCTTTGGTCTCCTTTCTGTGGAATTCCTAGAAACTGCATAAATATTTCAGTTGGGGTATTCTTACCAATTATGGTAGCAAAATGAGTGTTTTGTGTACCCAAAACACATGAACTTCATGTATTTTTTTTGTTCTTCTTTTCAGTCCTACCGGGACCTGAAGGAAGTGACTCCTGAAGCCCTGCAAATGGTTAAGAGAAACTTCGAATGGGTTGCAGAAAGAGTGGAGGTATCTGTTTTTATGAACAGTATATCCAGACTCTAATAAATTGCACATATTCAGTCCTGCTGACTGCTTTTCTTTCCCTTGCCCCCCCGCCCCTCACTCTTTTCCCTAGTTGCTTCTGAAAACAAAGAGCCAGGGTAGAGTTGTGGTGTTGATGGGATCCACTTCTGACCTCAGTCACTGTGAAAAAATAAAAAAGGCATGTGCAACCTTTGGAATTCCTTGTGAGTTAAGAGTGACCTCTGCTCACAAAGGGCCAGACGAAACCCTGAGGATCAAAGCAGAATATGAAGGTAAATGCCAAAGAACTACTGATTTGCATTGAAACAGTGTCATGTTCATGAATGACTTGGCAATTTAAGGATTTGTGTGGGGTTTTTCCATTATTTTTTTTTGTTAAGCAGAAAACCAAGCTGTTAAAACGCTCTTCTCTACTTGCTAATTACATAATGATGGGTTATAGACTGCACTAGGCAGTTACAGAGTAATGTATTGTCCTGCTGCCCAGCCACAACTTCATTGCTCAAAGTCTAACCTCTGCTTTTATCCCTGTACCAGAGCTACTTTGTCCAAGCCATAATCGTGTTAATACGCTTATTGTAGCATCTTGCTGGGGATGCTGGCCCTTCTGAAACGGGGAGTGGTAGTTTCTGTAGCTGACTCTGAATATTCTTATTTGTTATTTACAAGGCAGATGTTGCTCTTATATTTTCCTGCCCATTTCATGAAAACATTCTTCCTTATTATTTTAGATGCCATGAGAAAAAGATACTTGATTTAAATTCTTATCTTTACTAAGAAAACCTGACATCTCTTCAAAAGTGCTTATAGCCTGGCAGAGGAGAGAGAGAACTATTTATTTTTGTAGGAGTATACTTTCTACTCAATGAAACTATGGATGTGGTAACCATAGTTGAGAAACACTTATTTTGAGGTGAACTGCACAAGATTTAAGGAGAGGAGCACTTAAAGATGCCAGAGGTTTAATGGCTATGTTCCCTACAAAGCTAAGCAGCACCGATTCCTCTAATACTTCCCCTCAGAGGCAGAGTAAGACATGCTAATTTCAGTTGTGGTAAACAGTATCTAAGATTTAAGGTTGCAAGATTTAGAATATGTTTCTGTAAAAGGGGTAGTTAGACACAGGAAAAAAAAATATTTAGTGCTATGTAACGGAATTGACAAAATAACTGCAAACAGAATTGTGGACTCGGGTAAAGGTTCCCACAAAAGCAAGTGGTATAAAACAGGGTGGATTGCTTATTTCTGAATGTCTTCCTTTCCCTCCCAGGAGATGGAATCCCAACAGTGTTTGTTGCCGTAGCTGGCAGAAGCAACGGTTTGGGGCCGGTGATGTCGGGTAACACCGCTTACCCAGTGGTCAACTGTCCTCCGCTCTCAGCTGACTGGGGTACTCAGGATGTGTGGTCCTCTCTCAGACTACCCAGCGGTAAGATGATATTCAACTTATGCTGTTTTTCTGACCTAGCTCTATTTTTGCTGTCCTAGCATACATAATGTATACAAACACATGGCAAAACACCGGAAAAGTAGTTGGATCCGTACTGAACAAAGTCTTGAGAAATATCTTGCATACTACTTCTGACTTTGATGGCAAAAAAGCCCAATAAACAGAGCAAAGATTACATAGGAGTAATCTTTAGGGAAGATATAAACCTTGGCTTATGCTTGCTGAACATTCTAGTTGGAAATTGGAATTAGTATTAATGGGGATTTAAATAATTGGAAGTTTGTTCAGTTATAGAGCTGCATTTTCCTTATGATCAAAAAGTATCTTTCTCCACAATTAGTGTAGGGAAGAGCTTAACTCTTCGATACTACTTCAGTGCACTGCTACCTGTATGAATTTTAATTTTAAGTGACTTGAATGGATGCTTGGCAACTAGGAGACCCAGCAGGCTCTTACCTCTGTAAGGAGAGTCGTTTAGTTCGCTGGCTTTCGGTTTAATGTGCCATGGAACAGTCACATTAGAAGTAGTGGAATGCATGACACTTCAGTAGCTTTAAAACTAGATCATGTGGCTCCTGGAGGCTGAAACAAATGTTGTCTTAAATTGTTCTTCAGAGGCAATGTTTTGCTTGGCTATAAAATAAATACACTTTGGTAAGCGGCACTCTCTTCTCTGCAGGTCTCAGCTGTCCTACTACTCTGTCACCTGAAGGAGCTGCCCAGTTTGCTGCCCAGATATTTGGGTTAAACAACCATTTGGTTTGGGCAAAACTGCGATCAAACATGTTGAACACCTGGATCTCCTTGAAGCAGGCTGACAAAAAACTTCGGGAGTGCACCTTGTAAGTCATGCTAACGAGTAACTTTTATTAGTTACGCAAAGATAATGGCGTGCATATTCATTCATATTAGGATTTACTTTTGGATGAGCTGAAAAATCCTGCATCCTTTCTTACAGAAGAAAGCATTGTTAGAACAGCAGATGAAGTCTGTTCTGCCCTATCCTTCCCTTGGGTATTTTTTTAATATAACAACTTACCTAAAATACTACTTCCCCATCTTTTACTATCTCTTTCTGTTGCTCAAAAATGGTGCTGTTCTGCTTTGTAGTGTACGCTGTTAACTACAGACTGTGTCAAGAGAATGATTTGGTGCGATCTAAATAGAATTCAACTAGTCTTCTGTATTTCTGTAACAGTAATATTCTTCCATAGTAATAATGTATGTCTTGAACCTTTTTAACTCAACTGGACTGCTGACTAAAGCCAGTGCTGATGCTGTTCTGCTTGCAATGATGGTACGCTTTATTTAGCAATAAAATGGCACCATATACTGTATTACTAGGAAAGGGGGCTGGAAAAATGTTTTAAAAGCCTGAAATAAATACCTGCCTTATTTAAAAAATGTGTATACATACATGTGTTGGTCTCTTTAAATGTGTGTGTATACATAACCCATTGCTATCTTCTGGAATGATGTGATAAAGTTAACACCAATTCTCTTGTTCATAACGAGCTATAAATCCTAATGGTTTGAGTGAACTGTAACTAGGCTTGTTGCCTTTTTGCTGTAACTCTTGCCTAGCCTCCAGTCTCTGCCCTTTGAAATACAAGCCAGATCTTTACCTTCAGTAGTTCTGAAGGGCCTATGTGATGTTGTCAAACTGTCTTCATACACTTCAATAACTCTAGCTATTATATATCTATATTTCCTCACTGTTTCTATGGAAATCTTACTGAACTGAAGAGGGGAATAAAGCGTAAAGCAACAGACTACTGGGGGGAAATCTAAGCATGACTGTCTTGTCTTTGCACACACAGATCTTCCGAGTAGGTACGATTCTAACAAATATGCAATTACTCAACATATGTAACATTCATGCTTTTACAATTATAAATAAACTGTTGAATTCAAAGCTTCTTTATGGAGATCTATTCAATAAGTACACTCAAACTAGCCAACTTCAGGATCTTAAATTAGGTAATAATCTTGTAAAAAGCTTATGCACTAAAACCTGTGTGGAGAGATGACAGTCTTCCAGAAGACTCTCTACCACTTGATTAAGTGTCTCACCGTGGCAGGAAGCTGTGCAGTTGCTTTGTTCCTGAGGTACTGCTTTATGGCCAGGTGGTAGGTCAGGTTTACCCCTTGGTGTGAGTAACTGAGTTAAACGCTGCTGCTGGCCTTCTCCGTCTCAGCAGGGGTGCACATCTTGTGTGTAGCTCTAAACAGTGCTCTCAGAAGTGCTGTCTTCTGGAGCCAAGTGCAGGGGTTTTGAAATTGGTCAAAGCTTACACTAAAGCAAAATAACTAGAATGCTTTCCTTAGTGATGAGGGTGGTTGCTTTTCTAATTAATTTCTAAATGAAGTATCAGTAATAGTGAGGGCGATGACAAATGAATCGACGATGAATAGTCGATGACGAGGTTGAAATTCCTTAGTGCCACACCATCTCTGTGGAAGCACTGACTTAAGTGAAAATTCTAAAGGCTGCTTTTTAGCAAGCAAATGATTTACCAAGGTTGTTCTCACCTGCATGCTTCTGCTAGGGCATCTGAGAGCCTGCTGTCAGCTAGCTCTCCTAATAAGATAGTGGTATTGACTTCAACTAGCAGAAAAATTAGTGGGTGAAAAGAGATGAGTTTCCTTTCTGCTGGTGGCAGCAGCCTCTAATTCAGCTGTTCAACAACACATCACTGGAGGGGGAAGTTACACAAGAGGTGAAGGTGTCATCTCCTGTTCTTCCCTCCCTGCCCACCCATACATTGGGTGTTAGCTCTGGTGGGTAATCAACCTGACAAGCTTATTAGTCACCTGATTACCCTAGCACCACAGGTGAGACAGGCTACTGCAGTCAGCCATTTGTGTGTCTTTTCCTACCCATATTGCTGTCTCTGTACCGTCTTCCCCCTGCAATAAAAATTAGCAACGATGGTTTGAGTGTTACACCTGGAATATTCTGTACTGGCTCTAGTTACTTAAATTACTTGCACCCTGATTGTACTAACTTCACTTGCAAAATTGTGCCAATTTATGTTGGGCATGAGCACACCAAGTGCTTTGGTTGCCATAGAGATGGTAATTCTTCAGCT